>NC_046377.1:21233404-21933776 GCF_011125445.2 Fundulus heteroclitus | reverse complement strand
GTTGGGTGAAATGTTCTCAGGTCTGAGTCATGCTCATCAGGCCTTGGTCCTCCAGATCGCGCCTGTCTCCCTCTGGTATTCAGGTACAATATCACAGTCATCAATGGTAATGAGGATTATTCAGGAGAAATCTCTGGAGACATGTTTTGGACCCGGAGACAAAACTTTGGGTGACGTAAACTGATGCTAAACATGGCTGAACGAGTTTTGTTCAACCAGGCTGGAAGCAGCCGTGGATGAAAAAGTTTTTTTTTTCCCTTTCCTGCTTCTGGCTGAAAGAGCAAACCTTTTCCTTTGTGGAGATGATTACCGCCTGCTTCCAGCCGCTACTGGACATACTGACACAGACCTCTGTCTCTAAAGGTGAGAGAGGTCGGAGAGGGAGATTAAATGAAAGCCGAAAAGAAAAGAGGAAACAGAAAAAAGTCTGAAAACGATAAAACACGGGGGAAAAAAAAGGGTAAACCTGTCAAATGGAGAGTTCAGATCCTCTAATTACAGCAAAGTTTAACTTCTATTAAAGGAATATTACGTTGAGTTGATCAGCAGTAAAGCCAGAGCGTTTTGCCTGCTGGGTTTCATCTGCATCAGCTTTTCTCAGCTGGCCTGTTAGCAGAGACCGAGTGACGGATTCTCACCATCAGTCGGATTTCAGGGAACTGATAAGAAGAGGAGCAGAAATGTTGGATCTCATCTGTCCGGGATTTATTGTTATTAGAAGAGGGAGAGGTTTCTCATTCACTGATTTTGTGTGTGTGAGTGTGTGTCCTGTCTGGTGATGTGGCATTAAGAATTGTTATCTCAATGCCAAAACGAGCCTTAACAGAAATTGTCTTCCACCCTTAGTGAATCATCGCTTGATTTACATATGCAAGAAGCTTTATTAGATTTTATGCTGGGACTATTTCATGTTCAATGGACACAAAAACGGGAAGGTAAAGGAGGGGGGAAAAAATACAGATGGGACACAATGCTAAAAGGTGAAAAAAGAGGAGAGGAAAGGGAGAGAGCAATATAACATCCTTGGAGTCTGCTTCTACACCTGCAAAGAGATATAAAAAGAACAGCTGAACCCGCTGATAAAGTGTTATAGGTACAAACAACCAACGCCTTGATACCATCACTGAAGGACATGCAGTATTATTTAATACGACATGTATAAAGTGACAGCTGGAGATAATAACGGGGTTTTTCTGTATAGAAGTGACTCTGTAAGCACTTGTTGTGATTTAAACGGACATTTCTGGTTTCACGTATTATTTCCCCCTCCAGGTACCTGGCGGTGACCCAGTTCAGCCCGATCCACGCACGGAAGGCCTTCCCCTGCTTCGACGAGCCCATCTACAAGGCCACCTTCTCCCTGAGCCTCCGCCACGACCAGCAGTACACGTCCCTGTCCAACATGCCCGTGGAGAGCAGCTCGCCTGTGGACGAGGACGGCTGGGTGACGAACCGCTTTCGCCGCCGGACGCCCCGCATGTCCACCTACTACCTGGCCTGGGCGGTGTGCAACTTCACCTACAGGGAGACGCAGACCAGCGGCGGCGTGACGGTGAGCAGTCTGAGCCGGCTCTCAGACATCCAGCTCCTGTTGTTGAATCCGTGTCAGCCTTTTATCTTCCCCGCTGTCTTCTGGGAAGGCTGTTTGTTTGGAGTCGGAGAGGAAAAAGCTCTCTGACGAAACCCGCTGGAATACGGCTGGCTCGCCTCCGTTTTCCCAACATCGTCTCTCGCTGCGTCTCGCATCCATCAGACCTCATCTCTGGGGTTAAAACACGAGATAAGAGCTGCAGTCATTATCATCAGACAATAATTGACATAATTAGGCTCTGATTGGAGGAATAATGGCTTTATATCAGCAGCCGGCAGGAGAAAACAAGCGAGGACAGATCGGTTTGCATTTGGCGCCATTAAAGCCTTTTAGTTTTCAGGTGTGTGCATCTCCAGATTTAAGTTTGACCCCATGTCTGCGCTTTAATCTAAATAATGTCAACCTCTGTTAGAGTTTTAAAAACTTTCCGCAGAGCAATAAATCATGTCTGTACAGAATAACGGGTTTTAGATTATTCTGTTATTTAATTTAATTTATGGCCTAAGTGAAAAACACACACCACCCAATTTGTTCAGTTTTAGCTAGTCAGTGCTCCAAACAGGCCAAATGTCTCATTATATGATGAAGGCAAAAAATAAAGATTAACTGCAGTTTTTCAGTTAATTTTCCTGAAACTTTAAAATGCAAATGCAAAAAAAAAAAAAAAGCCTATCCAGAACTGAAGAACTTCTCGTTACGTGAAAATATAAAATGCTTAAAATCTATCCCTCCATGCAATAATGTCTTTTTGAAGACAGTCTGTCCATCCATAGTCTTCTTGTTTTCTGAGGTCAGGTCGCGGGGGCAGCAGCTCTAGGAAGGAAACGCTGACATCTCTCTCCTCAGCAACATCCTCCAGCTCAATCCCAAGGCGTTCCCAAGCCAGATGGGATATAGAATCCCTCCAGCGAGTTCTGGGTCTTCCCCGGTGTCTCCTCCCAGAAAAGATAACAATTAGTTCCATTTTTTTAAACTGGCCGAAGCATCTCATGTTAGCAATTAGCGCGGTTAGCGTCGCTAGCATCAGTAAAACATCTGTCCTCGTGTGTTTCTTTGTAAATCCAAAGCTTTGTCTTGACTTTTGAGATGTCCAAAATGTTGCAAACGTTTGCAAATCCAGGAAGTTCATAACAGATTTAATCATACTCTGTTCAGCCTTCCTGTTATCTGCTGAAGTCCTGCTCTCTCTCGCTCTCTCACAGCCTTGCCTCTGCCTGAAACGCCTCACTGATACTGAGAATAGCTAACGCCGTGCCTTCCTCACTCACTACCTCTGCGCATATCGAGTGCAACCTATAAGGGTGCATTGACTAATCAGTAACATTAGGCAGACATTAGGTGATGGAGGCAAATTATGAGGCTCTGGGTACCAGCTGTAGGTTTGTTGCAACATGACAAAAATGGGGATAACTTTATTTATCCCCATAGGGCAATTCTGGACAGAGAGCAAACACAAAGGCAACAATACATGGACTGTTATTGTGACCTTTGTGCTTTTTTCCTTTAGGTTCTCTAACTCTGTCAATCACTGCCGTCACTCCTAAGGAAGCAGTGATCCTCGGCTAATGATAATGCGAGTGCAACCATCAGGATAAACTGTGCCGATAAGACAACACGTTTATCAGAGTTGTTGGCATTTAATCTTCACCCTGTAGAGAACCTATACTTTCAAACCTGGATGTGTCAGTGGATTGTCTGCAGACGATACAATTAAATCAGCAGCTATTTGTTATCTCTGGCTGAAGACGGTAATTAAGATGTGAGCTGATGATAACCACCTGTGCATCTCCTGATAAGAAGCAATGAACTTCTTTCCTCCTCAGGGCTTCATTGGACTCTGCTCCTCTTTCTGGGAGATTAGAAAAAAAGCTTTTCTGAGAGTCTGGTTGAGTTTTAGGTTTTTCTTCTATTGTTTTCAAATGTGTTTTTTTACCAGAGAGAAACGACCAGGATAGATTTTAGAAGATTTCTTCTTTCTTTACCAAATGCAGGAGTAAATCAAAAAGAGGTTGCCTTAATGTTAGAATATTGTTCCAGTTGAGAACCGACGGAAACAAAGTGGCTGAACGAATCAGTCGTCCTCTGCTGTCCATCTCTCTACTTCCTCAATCTATCTTTGGTTTGCTTTGGGCAGAAGTGATCCCTTTGCTGCCCATCTGGTCCAAAAGCCTTTGACCCAGTATGGGTCCCGCTGCACATCTACCCCCCCGCTGCTGATGCTGAGCAAGCTCTGCATCTAGTCCTGGAGCACCCTCCTCAAACAGAGTTGTTTTTGAAGTTTTTTGATGATGCTGTGAACTGCTAGGAGCAGTTTCTTTTCACATGAAGGAAGGCTAAAAGTGCTTTTTTTTCAGGCATCCATTCCTAACAGATCCATCAGTTCACTGGTTTCTGCTCATGAGAGATAAGATCATGGAGGTCCAATGTGTAATGTGAAAACCTTGCGTTTCCAAGTTGAACGCTGAATGCTTAGCAGGTGTCACCCCTCTGGCTCTGTCTGCTTCCTCATGAACTCACGGTGCATGATTGGTAGCTGGATTGCCTTTAAGGGTATCAGACTAAAGAGGTGTAAGCGGAAATTCCTGCTATAGATGTTTTCTTTGAAACCATTTAAGGTTTTCTTTACAATTCACAACAATGCTCTGCTTTGTGTTGCACCGTCACATTAATCACATGGATATCTGATGTTCTAAGTAGAGACGCACCAATCAGACATTTTGTTCTTATCTCATGTTTTTGTAAACTTTGACCTTCCAAATCTGATTTCTCTCGAAGAACTGCGGTGCAGGAAAATGGAACAGCATTAAAAATGAAATTTCCGAGCGTTTCAGCTGTGAGTAGTAAGTTTAAATTTACATTAGGGGGAGAGGTGATGTCACACTGTGTGAGTGAAAGCAAAGTCCCTTAGCGAAGGAACGGCAACCCAGATATCCCGCTTCCCAGAGGCCTCCCCCCTGGAGAGGTGACTCTACTCAGAGATGATCATAGAAACATCACTCCTTACCTTATATCAGGCCGAATAGCTGTAGCCACGCTAAGCTCAATTCTGCAGCTTGTATCTTGGATTTCATCTTTTCTGTCAGTGATCCACGTCTCAAGATGGTTGAAGTATAGAGAGACCATTAAATAGGGAGCTTCATTTTTTTGGCTCAGGACCGATAAGAAAAGCATCCTAAATGCTCCATCCTACCTAAGGTAGAGACGGACTCCTGACCTGGGGGAGAACCCTCCAACCTTTGGTAACACACCTTTTGAGGAATATCTGACCTGCTTCCTATAAGTACGGAGTTTATTTTATTTTTTTTTATTTTAAAGTCTGTACGATTAAAATGAAGGACAAGGAAGGAAAAAGGTTGAGTTTCTACACCTTATAATAGGGATGCACTTAAATAAAAATTTGTGCCAGAATTTTTCCGATATTATTATTGCTGTTATACCCAATAACCGATATTTAAGTCAATGCCCTTTCAATATGAAAAAATGACCCCATCGCTGACATTGCTTTTCTGCTGCAGTTAAACAGCCGATAATCCTGCGCTGCATCACTGTCAGTCACATGATCAAACAAATGTCACATGACCAACCCGCTTCAGAAACACAAAAAGCAACAAGATGGAAAATAAAGATCAGCTGGTGATATTGACCCGGTTTTACTCATCAAACTGATATCGATGCTGATATTTATATGTCACACATCACTATTGGATATCTTATTCCATTATTAAAATGATACAAATCTAAGTCTTAAATAAATAATGAAAACGTCAGTTTTTTTGTTTTGTTTTAGATGGAGCTTTGGTTTGGCACACCAAACCTCAACAATCTTATAGATTATTTGTTTTTTGAGTTAGTAGATGTTTATATTACTAATCAGAAACCTTGATTTAAATGGTTTTGTTCTGTTAACATCAGGTCCAGATTTTCCAGCATTATTGATTTTAATTAAGTCTGAAACCACCTTTGGTCCTGTGTTGATTCATGCTTTGTTGCAAGAAAAACGGATAATAAAACCCAACAAGGTGAATGTTTTGCATTCAATGGTGTTATAAACGGGCAGAGATTTAAGTAAAAGTCTGGAGCTCTGAAACTGTAGAAATGCTGTTTAAACTGTTTGAGCTATTAAAGGATTTTGTGATAAATCAATACAACTCAGATTATTCTGCAGAGCAAACAAAAAGTGCAACAGTCAGCAGAAAAATAGCTGCTGTTTGTATAAATGTGTCCCAGTAGAAAAGTCTCATCAGAACCTTTGTGGATCGATTGAGTTGTTTTTTTAATTAAATTGGAATATTTTAGGTAAATAATCAGCCGTGAAACACCTTTGGACCAAATCTGGGTCCCAGAACCGGATCTATGATCTAAACTTTGGTCTCAGTCACACCAAATCCCACCATTGGCTTGTTTTGCCTCTTCTGTCTCACTTTGTTTATCACCTCGGATTTGGTTCTGATTTGAAAGTCAAATCCGGCTGGCGCTGCTGGTTTCACCTGATTTTCTCATCATCCGTTTCCGAGCGTAACGCTTCAAACTCAAATATGCACATCCACACATCCGACTTCTTACACAAGGACACCACACACGCACGACCTTGCTCGCCCCTCCCTCCCTCCCATCATCTCTCTATCAGTGTAATTACAGCTCATCCATCTCGTCTGCCAGGAACTCAAGGACGGCGCTCCGACACATGCGCAGCCTTTGTCTCCTTGTTACAGAATTATAATTTAGGAGGAATGTGGTTTTAATGACAAATCATATCTGGGTCATTTATAACCATCAGCAGCCTCCAGCGCTCTGAGACCGGAGTTTGTGTTGGGAAGTTTGGGTGGAAACACGAACAGTCTCATCTTTATTTTTGTCCTTTTTTCTATTTTTACACCAAACTCTGGAAGACAAACGCATGCTGACAGAAACCTGAGCTGATTGGGCAGATCTTCAGGAGGAGAGGACCACCTGGAGGTTTTACAGTCCCGACCCGGTCTCGGAGCCACGCGGCCTGAAGGGAAAGCATGCTTCATGTAACCCCGTCTTTGCTGCAAACATCCAGGCTCTTTATTTCTGTGGCATCCAGCTGGGCTGCAGGCCCAACACGCTTCTGACGACACCAAAATATCCTCTGGGAGTTGGTTCAGAGCTCCAACTCACTCACACGGTGTTAGTTTCCTTTTCCATTTACGCTTTTTACCCCTTTAGTGCCCGAGGCAGTTTTTTAGACATTTCCCACTTGAGAAAAAAAACATCCACGGGCTCAGTCAGTAACAGCTCCATAACGGTGAGGCCAAAACGAACAACCGCGGCCTGAAAGGCACTCGGGGGAATTCTGAAACACAATCCAGTCAGGACCAAAGAAATCCAAAGCGACCTAAAAACAGGCTTTTTTTTTTTTTTTGAAAGAGTAAACATAAAAAACAGAAAAGATCTTGAAATAGTGATACCTAAATAAAACACAGCCAGGCTTTCTGTTGCTTTTTTTAAACTAGGTGAGCCATTTTAAAAGTTCAGACGACTAAAGCAAAGAGTACTTTGAACCACGCTCTTGTAAACCAGAAACACCAACATAGATGAACTGTTGGTGATTGTTTTCTGGGACAAAATAGACTTTTTACCACAAACATGTACAGCCAAAAAATGGCAACACTAACAAAGATTGGAGTAAGCACTCCTACTTTCATCCACAATTTATTTTAAGCTTTGTGGAAATCCTCAGGTAACGAGGAGTGACATGCTCTCGTTTTTAAAAGCCATTTTGCTGAAAACCGTTGGGAACCTTAATCTCCAGGGAAGGCCCTGCCCAGACCTGGAGAATGAGAACAAAACGCACATTTCATGGCTTTGACAGATGGCTTAAGCAGGGAGTCAACAGTCAGACCATTAAGATGACCCTGTGTTGGTTGTGAGCAATTTTCAATGAGAAAACGTCTTATCTTGTTTTTTGCTTTTTATGATTCCCTCTGTCAGGGGGAATAGATGGCTTCTGGAATTAAATCAGTAACCACTCTCACCAAACATTCAAGTTACCTGACATGATTAGCTGCATATTTTTTCTCAGTGTGTTAGCAAAAGGAATGCCACGATGTAGCATTAGCTTGACATGAACTTGTAGAAGGACCTGGAGATGGTACGCTACATTACTGTAGTGCAGCTGCCATTAACCAGTGAGGCTTTCAGCTACTTTTATTCACTGGTGCTATGTTTTACACAATCCATGCATTTCTCCCTGGTTTAAAGTGTTCTTCTGACCCAGCGGTTGGAAGAAATGGGAATAGTGCCTCTGAGTAACAGTGTTGGTTGAACCAGAGCGGTTGCTCTCCATGGTGCTGAACTGTAGGCAGACTGGGCTTTTATATCCTCAAGTAGGACCGTGTGTAGATAAATATAACCGTCATTTCACCATATTTTCAGAATATCAGGAGCTGCTGAGATCTTTTAGAAATGCTCACCTAGAAGCAGATCAACATTTGTCATCTTAATACGTCCAAACATTCCAGTTTTCCGCTCAAAACCTGTAAATCCTGACGGACCTGTTTAAAAACAGCATCAAACGGCAGGTTGGAGGCGTAAAAATAAACGCAGCTGAAAACCGTTTTGGTTCAAAGACGTTGCACAGCACATCAGATCTCATTCTTCACACTGAGGACTGTGAACATATCGAATGGTTCAGAAGTCACAATGATCAAAAAGCTGTGATTTTCCATTGGATTGTTGAAAGAATGGATTTTCTCGGCCTCATCCTGCTGTTTCACTGTGATAATCCATGAAGACATGGTCCCATCAGCAGGATGAAGGAAGCAAAGCACCGTGGGGGGACTGATGGGAGATTAGGAGGGAGCTGAAGTACATTTGAAAAAAACAAGAAATGGTTGTGTTTACACACGAAGGGTGCAGGAGATGAAAACGATCCAGAAAGCAGCAGATGCAGATTGTTCTGTCTACAAACATCTGCTGGATGGGTTCTGTGTGTCTCCGTTACAGCATCACTCTCATATTGAAATCGTTGTTTTCGCCTGGAGGCAGCCGAGACGCTGCTGTCTGTTTGCGGAGCAGCTTCCTCTGACAGGAACGTTAATCCTGCCATCCCTCCTCCTCCTCCTCCTCCTGCAAAGCTCTGAAAGGAGCAGCTTTATATGTCGGAGGACAAATACAACATCCAGCCGTCCTCATCCTGGCGAATGAAGCGGCTTCATCTGTCAGAATCACTTTTTCCCTCTGTCCTGCAGAAGCAGACGCTGCACTCAGAAAAACTCACTCGGAAAATCAAAAACCAACTCAGAGACAACATGTTGACAGTTGCAGAGTCAAGTCTGTTTGATTTTTAACACATGGCTCTGAAGGAAGCTACTTTCCATCAAAGTCATCACCGCCGTGCTATTTTGATCACGACGTACATCAGACGGTGATTTAGTTTGATTTCTTGCACTTTGGTGACTTTTCCAAGAGCTGGAGTTTTGGAAACCCAGTCTGTCCTTTCCCAGGAATAAAAGCCTTGGTCTACTGTCCACAGCTGAGTTCAGCTACACACCAACAAAGGCTCATCTTGGCCTCAGAAGAAAGCCAAGACATGGGAGATTTCTTCAGCAGATGAGCATTACTGAACCCCGAGTCCATTTGTCTGAAACACAGCAGAACAGTTTGTTTACTGGATCACCACCTGAATAAAGACCCACAACTTTGTTTGAAATCCAGCTTTGAATTATTTGACAAAAGCAAAGTTCACGTAGGAACAGTTTTTTTTTATATCCGTATACGTGGCTTGGATGAAGCGGTGTACTTAGCAGAAGCCTTAGCCTGACCTTGCAGATTATGTTTGTGTTACATGTCCTTTGAGTTAAAGCGATGCTTGTTGGACGCTTCTCACCGGGTTTCTCCCAATCAGTGGTGTAGATTGATTGATCATAGAGGAGGCAATTGTACCAAATAGGCAAGTTTCATCTAGAATCAACGGAAGTTTGCATTTTAAATGGGACAAAATGTAAAATGATTAGGTACGAAGGCTTTAGCAAGGCGCTTTATGTTGTAAACTGCATGAAGAAGCTGCGCAGCATCGGGTCAGTACACCTGCGGCCAGGATGTCAAAGGTTGAACCGGATCAGCCAGCAGCAGGTCCAGCTGATGACCTCTGCTGCTTATTTCACGGAAACCTTCTGCAAACGGAGTAACGAGACAGAAAACGATGAGCCGGAGCTCACAGCAGATGTAGGCTGGTAATAACGTCTTTATGGCGAGGATAAAAATTCATTACGGAGCACCAGGAATCATTTCTATCTGCGACGTAGCGAGTTAGTCTGGGACTCTTCCAGCTTTCATTGTCAGCTCTCAATTGTTCTTCTCCCTCATAAACAGCTGCTTGTCTGTTTTCCTTTATTGTAATGCCTCTCTGTGAGAATCCTTGTTGCTGTAATGAGAAGCTTCTCCTTCAGGGACGATTAGAGGATCCAAACAAACAGAGAGGGACGACCTGCTGTGCTGCCCTGGCTTCCAGAACACCCCCACCCCATCTCCCCACCATTTAGCTTATCGTTGCTCCATCTTCTCACCAACTGGCTGAGCGTTTATCGGCTAATCGCCGCTGGAGCGTTGATCCGAGTGTCTTTCTGCCGGCAGCGCATTTTCCCTTTTAACAGGACCCAAAGAGACGATCCGTCACCCTGAGAGCATCCTGGGAGATGTTCGGAAATGAGAATATGTTGCAGAGCTACAAGTGAACATCCTCCAGGTTAAAACCCAGGTGCAGCCATCTGGAAAGCAACTTAATGAACCTGGAGCTGCACCAAAAACAACTTCAGTCGTGAGGTTTTGCTCTTGCGGCAGAGATGCATGCACGCCCGGCCATCAAACTGGCATGATAAAGGCCCGACAGAAGGAAAAAGTTGGATGTGTTTAGGAGTTTTTGTGATGAGGGCCTAATGAACGGCGGCTCCACATTTTGTCACGCTGGGATTTTACGGGACAGACCGACACAAAGCGCAGCATAATTGTGTACTGAAATGAGGACGGTAAATGTTTTTTTAACCAGTCTACAAATGAAACCTGACAGATGGGGTGTGCTTTTGTAATTCGCCCACCTGAGTGGCGCCAGCTGCACAACTTTGTAGTATTTCTGTACCACAAAACAGCCTCAGTCAGACTGAGTGGAGTGTTTTTCCAAGTCGTGACACAGATGGATTACGATCTAAACTTTGACTAGGCCATGCTAACATGAATCTGCTTTGATCTAAAAACCATCCCATAATGTCTCTGGCTGGATGTTCAGGGTGGTTGTCCTGCAGCGAGGTGAACCTCCACCCCAGTCTCAGGTCTCCTGCAGCCTCTAAAAGCTTTTCCTCCAGGATTGTCCTGGATTTAGCTCCATCCATCCTCCCTTCAGCTCCATCCAGCTTCCCTGTCCCACAGCATGATGCTGCCACCCATAAAGATGCCATGGTGATGGTGTGTTCATGGTGATTTTGACTGTTATGTCCAATTCTAGCACCTTCCTCCTAATGTTAGCTGTGTCTCCAAGGTTTGTTCCAAACGGAAAGCATGACTGCTGGCCTTCTTCATTGTACTTTTTACTTCATGGTCAGATCTGTGGAGTTCAGTAGTAAAGGTTGTTCCCCCACCCGAGCTGTTGATCTCTGCAGCTCCTCCAGAGTAACCATGGTCCACTTGGCTGCTTCGTTGATTAAAGCTCTCCTGTCAGTCCAGGTGGACGCCCATGTCCTGGTAGGTCTGCAGGTGGTCCATCCTCTCTCCAGGTCCAGATGATGGACTGATCAGAGCTCTGGGATGTAGCTGTAGAACCCGACTCTGCTTTAAACTGGACCAGACTCAGACTCAGATATTTAATAATTTAACAATTCAACCTCATCGTCTGTGTTTTAAAACATCATCCAGCAGCTGTGTATTAATCCGCCGCTGAAAGTAGTCCCCAGCCAAATTAGATTTTATCTTGGTTTATGTCATTAAAGCAGATGCTCTAATTATGTTTTGCCCGTTTGTGGTGTCACTGCTTTTATTGGTTAGTTTTATTTTTTTTAAAGCATAAATAAAGGTTCCTACAAAACCAGAAGCCCCGAAGGTTCATTAAAATGCAGTTTTAATAAATATCCTCTTTTCCTCTGTTGATTTATTCTTCTGGATTTAATTAATTCCCATAAAATCCCATAATGACAGAAAATGTCACATTAACATTCAGAAATCTAAATAAAGGTCACCTTAATGTCCTGAAAGGACCATAAACTGCGGATGAGATCAGCGTTTTAAATTAAAAAATGCTGCTTTGATGTTGTGTTTTCGTCGGACTCCTGTTCACTTAATGGGAGCCTAACGAGACTTTTACATGATGAAAAACTGTTGTTAATGAAACGGCGTTAAACCGTGTTCACGTTGGTTCCTGATGAGGAATTAAAAGGCAATTATCACCCTAAATAACTTTCATTAAACGGAAACAGCTCCACGGACCTCCAAGTGCTTTTAAATTACTATGATTAACATGAATGTTTATGTTCTGCTTTACGAATCGCTTTAGAGGTTGGACGTCATCATAACCTCATAACTGAGCCCATCAGAGCCTTTTGTGGTACCGGAGATAAATGAACAAAGCAGAATTAAACTACAAACGTTGCGTGTTTTGATTTCCAGATGTTGCAGCAGCGTTTTCCCTCCATTTAAAACAGCAGCAGCAATACAAAGACAACACAACTCGCCTCTTTCCACATTTCTCGCGTATTCTAATTAGCTGCCCTGGTCTCTCGAGACTGCCTTTTTAAACGGCTGTCCTTCAGGAATGTGTCCAAGTGTCGGGTTAAATACTCTCCACTGGGATTCTGGGAAAAATACTTCAAGGTTTCCAAGTCTCCAGATTTAATGGAGGCATGAGTAATGTGACAAATAAATCTCCTTCGCAGACCCCATCCCTGAAAGCAAAGCATTTAAAACAAAGCTTCCTTTGTCTTAAAATGTGTGTTTGGTTACCTGTTGCTGACCCGGCATCACCTGGAAAACATGACGTCCTCTCAATGATGAATCTGACTCACTTTAAGGAGGAAGTAAGAAATACAAATATAGAAAACCTCTCTAATTTAATCACAGCAGCACAGAGAGACTCTCCTACAGGATTTCTGCAGGATACAACTGTAAGGCAGATTTCATTAATAATTTGGGATGAGTCAGGATGCAAACAACTGGAGTTCAGTCTATTTCTAACAGTCGCTGTGAACAGGAAATATGTTGTTAAATTTCCAGTGTGTAGGATTTACGTACACACTGGTGCACCGTCTAGTGGTGCGTTACATGAATTACAAACAGCCTCCCCGTTTAGCGTGTAATAACTACTACAGAAGCCTTGGTGTGTCAAAAATGTGACAATGTCAACATGTCTTCCATGTATTTGGTACCAAGCTAGTGCTAATAGCTAATAGCTAAATAAACAGGAGTAAAGAAACTTGCTGCTGCGCTACAGACGCCATGAACCGGCTGAAACACCACGACGTCCCTCTGCGTACACGCATACTCCCTGAGAGGGAGACGAAGATGAATAAACTTCACTGTTATATTAAATTAACTTACATGTCCCACAAAAAGCCTCCAATCCCTCGTCCGTTTTAAGTCTGCCCTCCCTCATGAATTATCTCTACTTGGTAATGATAGCTACGCCAATATAGACTCTGGTTATTATTTTTTCTTTTATTTGCTACTTTCTTCCCTCTTGCTGGACAAAGAGTATGGATGATCTATTTCAACAGAAAACGGCAAATAGAATGATCTACGGTCGTCTTTGCTTGTTTTGTATGCCTCCTCCACTGACCGTGCCTCTTCATTTAAACACAGATAGAGAAAACGCATAACAAGTTTGTCCCTTTTTAGCTACTGTAATCAGAAATGGTGACGCAACACGGCGCCTCCCAGTGGCTGCACCGCCAAGCATGTCTTTATGTAATGCTTGTAATGAGAACGCTTTGATCTGAGGTTACTGGAGTATACCCAAGTATGCATTTATAAAAGCAAGACTTGAGTGTTGCTGATTAAAAGCCAGTTTAGTTACACGCTGTCCCTTCAGACCTTTTGATTGCTGGAAACTTCATGTCGATTTGCGAAAACCTAATATTTATATTTTAAAAGATGGAGATTTGCAGTTGTTGAAAGGATGGTTCTGTCCCCTGTCGGAGAACGTCAGAGAACAATCAGAACCCTGAAGACCAAGGAACCCAGGTCTACATAAACTTTTAGAGATACGGAAAACTAATGCCTTCATATTGCTCAGAAATTGGCATTGGATAAAGCCATAAGGAGACATGTAGGAGATGCACCAAACGTGGATGAACTTCCTCTACAACCAAACATCTTGCTTAAACACTGCACAAGGAGTTCACCCACAGTGAAACATGGTGGTGGCAGCATATTGCTGTGGGGATGCTATGTTTTCCAGCATGGACAGTGCAACCAGAGCTACAGGTGGAATTTAGAGTTTAGATCAGGGGCGTCAAACGCCAGTCGTTTAGGGGCCGGTGTCCCGCAACTTCTTCTTTGTCCCAAGTCCAACGCATCTGAATCATGTGGCTGAAGTTCTACAGAGTCCTGCTAATGACCTGCTTATGTGATCCAGGTGTGCTGAAGCAGAATAACGTTGAATAGCTGCAGGGCACTGGCCCTGGAGGACCGCAGTTAGACAGCTGTGGTTTAGAGCCTAGTGTTAAAATGGCCTAGTCAAAGTCCAGACCTGAATCCGATTGAGAACATGTGGCGAGACTTAAAAACTGATGTTCACAGATGCCGTCCTTCCAATCTGAGCTTAGGGTCTTTCAGTAGATGTAAGAAGCTGGTGGAGACGAACCCAAAGTAACGACCAGGAGCCTCGTTACGAATCCACACCAAATATTTCTGTTAGGGGTCATTTTTAAACCATTTCTGTCCACTTGAGTTCTGCATTTGTTTGTTTTGTTCTAAGTTTCTGTGATTTTTTTCAGCAGGAAATCCACAAACACTGCAGGTTCTAACCTGAAACCTAAACTTGCAGTGATCAACTTTAGTAAACTGAGGAACCAGAATGTATTGAAGAAGTGAAGAGAAAGCTTGATGAAGTAAATGTCCGGTTGGTCAGAACCAGATCCAGAACCAGAAGATGTGTTCTGTCTCTCCTCCCTCTGAAGTCAACACAGATGTTTTTCCTCGATTTGTGTTCCTGTCACCGGCTGAGCCTGTGATCCTCGCTCCGTCTCCCCACCCGTCCCGGCCCGTCAGGCCGCTGTCGTGTCCTGAGCCTACGGTGTGATTGGACGTATACGTGGCGCAGCGGTTACGGGTCAGTGGCAGCCGTCTGAGGCCCGTTGATCTCAGAGTCAAGGACCAGAACAGGCCGAGGCGCTGTCTGCGTCGGTACGAGTTGTTAAACCATCCATCAAATTACTGTTGCAACCGAGCGTCCATCAGCCCATCCATCATCCAAGGGCAACAGACGGAGCGGCGAACGCCGCGAGGGATGTCACGGATGAGTGGCGAGATAACAAGGAGAGAGGAGAGCAGAAAGAAAGGAGGCCTCGCTGCTTCTCTGTACACAAATATGGAATAAATCGGCGTTTGATCGGAGGGGAAAACGTCTCGGTGAATCCTTCTCTCCCCTCCTGATTGACTGCTTGACTGACTGGCTAATTTTCTGCTTTCCTGCTGAAAATTGAATGATGCTTCAGACTTGTCAGAGCTTTTTAAAATCAAACCCCAAGCGAGGGTTCTCATGGCGGCTCCGGAGTGAATCTTGACTTTAACTGTGATGTTGGTGCCATAAATTATTAAGAGCAGATTCTGAATCCCTGCCTGAGCCCGGGGAGCAGCTGAAACCTTCATTCAAGGCGGTGAAAGCCCAAAGCTCTTGTTTTCTGCCCGCTCTCCAGTTTCTGGCTGCTGGAACAGGAATGGTTCACAAACTGAACGCAGTTTGCAAAGACGCCGTATCGATTCGGTGAAGTTCAAGGTGCAATTTTAGAGTTTTCTCAGCTTCGTCCGTGACTCTGCGGTGCCACAGAAACTGTTTGATATTCAGGAGGGAATGCTTTTATTTCTCCGCTGTTGAGGGGAAGTTATTATTGTGCAGGTAGTTTTAAAAAAAAATCAGAACCGAGACTTATGAAAGGAAATAAGAGCTTTCGTTGACATTTTTTCATCTTGTTTGCACATTATCTTAGAAGTTAAATTTCTTGTTTCTGATCCTTCCTGCTTTCTGTTGTGGTAGAAAGTGGATCCCTACTTCCTCCACAGCATTCAGCCGGAAAATACCTGAATTAGGTGGTCATGATCAGAGCGAGCATCTCTGTGGAAGTAGGAGCGTTGGTGGCCTGCTGCTCTGGAGCGTACAGACGCGTTTTAACACCAGGATGGAACAGATGCCTGGTAGCAGCTGTGGAGCACAGTGGTGGAGGAAGCATGCTTTGGGCTTGTTATAGAGCTTTAGAGCCTCGTATTCTGACCCGTTTGACTTGATCCAGCAGCTTAAGGTTGAGCCAAAGTGGGTCTTCAGCAGGACAATTATCCAAAGACAGCAGCTAATCGATGGCGAAATGACTGGAAAAGGACAGGCGCAGTGGCCTAGTCAAAGTCTGGACTTCCCTGATTAGGGAGCCGTGCAGCAATAAATGTTTGCAAAACTGAATTAACTAAATTCACCCACAACGGTGCCAGAGCCTGAAAACGTTGGACAGAACCGCTTCTGAGGTTCTGCAGGCTTTTAATGGCTGGGTGGAATCTGCTGTGTGTTTTTCTACGCTCAGGTGATTTCAGCACCTGGTAGAGGCTGGATCATTTCCATTATTTTCTGATATGAATTCTGCTGGTGAAGATTCTCAGTCATCCAGGTCATAGTTTTTTTTGGAATTACTAAGGGGTGGACCTGTTTCTGTTGAATTTGCATGTTATCTAAGCCATTACAAGGCCTTTGTTTGCCAATTGTATAAAGCTTGTTACTCCACTTTACTCCAGACTTTTTGAATTGAGAAAGCTTCCTGGAGAGGAAGCGAAACGTCTTAAACTACGGAAAACAAGTCCAGTTGTTCTGTTTTTTACCTTTTTTTGGAATGATATGAATTCTGCTTTCTACTCAAATTTTTTTTTATTTTTTTTACCTTGGCTGTAAATCCCTTCTGGCCTGGAAGCACCTTAGATCAAGCTGCAGGTCTTTGGAGAATGTAACTCAGTCGTTGGCGTTATTCTTTCACAAAAGAAGGTTTCTGAAACAATAATAATCTATTTTCTTTCTGGGACGATCGCAGTGAATATGACAGTTGTTAACCACCCATTTACCCTCGGGGGGCTGGGATGAATGTTTCCGGGTGTCCAGAGGACCGTCGGTCACAGAGCTGAGAGATGTGACCGACAACCCGTCCATCACTCTCACCTGGAGGCAATTTAAAGTTTCTCCTCCAGCAAACCGGCGCGTTTTCACGTCTCTGGGGGGAAATAACCGGAGAACACAGAGAACCTCCGAGCCGGCTGAGTCTGTGGAGCGCTTCCTGCTGGGCCGCCGTGCCGTAGCCTCAGTCCCAGCATATTTTAGCCTGGAGAGAACCGTGAATATACTGTAACTTTGAAGTCCCCCCCCCCCAAGCACCGCCTGGGCCCGCTGAAATATGCGCCGCATCCGGGCCTCTCACCAGGGAGAACATGACCGCCGGCGTTTAAGGAATCCTCAGGAGGCCGCATTCAATTCAGCAGCTCCCTGGCAGCCGGCCCAAAGAAGCAGCGCTTTCAATAACCCCCCCATCCTCACACTCTGAGCCAATATTCAGTCTGCTAGCTGCAGCGCAGCGAGATGAGTTCTGCCGGGAGGAGGAGGACGGGGCGACACGGAGACAGGAGCTGAATTTTTATTGGTAAATCAACCCAGCTGGGAGAGGCAGAGCGGAGAGGAGGAGCCGGCCCGGGATTCTGGATCAGTTGCAACCCTCAGGTTCATGATTATTCTGGACCGCTTTTATTTATTTTTAATAAAATATGAAATATTCTGCAAATATGTGATTGAGTAAAATGCAGTACAAAGCAGCGTTTTGGTGCCATGTTCTTAATTGTCATGTTCAATGTAATGTTACAGCCACAAACCTCGGTGAATTTCTTTTGGGATGGATCAACACAAAGTAGAGGAAAATTAAGTGGAAGGAAATATCTAATGTATGCATAACAGCAACATCCATCATCCTGGAAATTTGGTGTATGCAGCCTCTAAATAAGAAACAATGTAATTGTCATTGTTCACCTGTTTTTAATTGAATGTAACAAAACATCTACAGATGATCTCATCGAGAAAAGAGTTCTCATACAACATAGACCTGTTGGCACAAAATTAAAACGCTAAACAATAAAAAACGCAGCTATTCTCTGAAGAACGTCATGGAAGAGTGACAAGAAAGATGTTGAAAATAAAGCCATAAGGAGACATGTAGGAGATGCACCAAACATGTGGATGAACTTCCTCTACAACCGAACATCTTGCTTCAACGCTGCACAAGGAATACGCCCACAGTAGAACATGGATGTGGCAGCATCATGCTGTGGGGATGCGCCTCTTCTTCTTCAGGAACAAGGAAGCTGGTCAAAGTAGATGAGAAGCTGGATGGAGCTAAATATTGGAAAACCCTGGAGGAAAACCTGTTGGAGGCTGAAGACTTGGGTGGAAGCTCCTCTTCCAGCAGGACGACCATCCATAACATACAGCCAGAGAAATGGCTGATCATAATCATGTGTTAGAATGGCCTAGTCAAAGATCCAGGTCTAAATCCAGCTGAGCCAGACTTGTTCACAGATGCTCTCCATTCGATCTGACGGAATCTGAGCTGTATTGAAAAGGATGGGCATCAGTCCGGTAGAGAAGTGCCCCAAATACCTGCAGCTGGTTCTGAAAAGTGTCGACTCAGGTGGGCTAATTACAAAAGCACAACCCGTCTCTCAGGTTTCATTTGTGAACTTGTTAAAACATTTTCCGTCCTCGTTCCGGTTCACGGTTATGCTCGACTTTGTGTCGGTCTGTTCTGTACAATCCCAGCGTGACAAAATGTGGAAAATGCCGTTCATCTGGTTCTCAACGCAAACTCTATAACATAACCAACTTTTTCCTGCTGGGCCGGTTTAATGTGTTTTTATGCATCTCTGCCTCGAGAGCAAAACCTCACGATTAAAGTTGTTTTAGGCTCAGCTCCAGGTTCTGTGGTTTAGATCAAAGCATGATCATGTGTTAGAACGGTCTAGTCAAAGGCCAGATGGAATTACAATTGTAGCCTGGAAGTAGTTCAGCAAAGTCCAGGATTTTTCTGATGCAAAGTATCCTAAAAAATGGCTTAATTACATGATGTGACTTTCCTAATAGCTTAAAGGTACGTAGAGTCAGTGATTTTTTTTTTACCAAGTCCTCTTTACCTGCTGTTCCTCTTCTAAGGGGGATCGCATGAAAAAAATCTCCCAAATCCACTCTGGTCTTATTTCTTTCTACTGAGACCTTCCTCTTATTCTCATAAACTTGTGCGCAGTTTGCTTCTTGTGACTCTCAGCCATGTTCAAAGTCTACAGTGAGGGCAGCGGAGCTACAATGGACGGCTAACACCAAAGCTAAACACTAAGCTAACGGCTAAGCTAACGGCTAAGCTAACCGGAAACATAAACACTAGAAGTGCTCATGCGCAGCCAGCAAGCTGAAAATAACAAGGAACGTGACTGGTGTTACGGAACAACATCAGAATGATTGTCATGTGGAACAGCCAATAGAAATGGTGATACCCCCAAAACGTGACAGACAGAGGGGGGTGAGCACAGAACTAGAACTCTGACCAATCCCTGCCATTTGGACCAAACAGCAGGGATTGGTCAGAGTTTTTACAGGTCAGCAGCTCCCACAGAGATGGATTTTTTTAACCTCCTTTTTCTGAATACATACTGTAACGAGTTCAGACAGGATGGAAAGACGATTTTACCCATTATAACAGGAAGTGTTTCTGAACAGGAAACTCTAGCTTTAAATAGAACTTTGTCAAACTTATTTGTTGTTTCTGCTCTGGCGTAAGACTTGACTTCCTTATTTCATCAGTGGCGGCTGGCCCATAGGGGGCGCTGCCCTCCCTAGATGTGGAGGGGAAAAGTCAAAATATATATAGATTTTAAAAGTATTATTAATGTCAGTTTTTACTTAATAGTACGTGGCTACATGTAATAAGAATTATTAAAACACTTCTACTAATTGACTCTATCATTTAACAGTGCATTTCCACCAACAGAACGTATCATTTCTCTTATCTACACTTGTGGGGCTGTCACACTGAGCTATAATATACACTGGAGTGCTAATCACCGTCTGTTTGAACGAGTCGCTTTGAAGCCACCAGCCGCCATATTGGTACTCCCTATTTCCCCCCAGTAACTAGGGAATATGTGCGCTACAGCATCGAATAACGATGATTTTCTCAAGTTCAGGGGGGACTTAAGACTTTTAAAATGTAAAAATGCCATATAGTTTTATGTTATGTTCTAAAAATATCAAGTACTGAGAAAGTCATGTGCTGAAATATTTAGCATTTTATTCATTTAAATATATATGTTTAACATTTAGAAATATATATAAATAACAATATACAAAAACATATATTTACATATGTGTATACATATATATACATATATACATATACACATACTTATATATACATATATATATATATTTAATATGAATAACATGTAAAGTATTTCAGCACATAATTTCCTAGTAGTTGATAGTGTTAGTACATCCACTGACTGTAGAATTACCTGTGAAACGTTTTCACACAGCCAGAAAACTGCTTGTTGTTGCAACCAAATCCTATGGGATTCTGTGAGAGTAGGGAGGAGCAAGATGGCGGCCAGTGACTTCAGTTTTTCGGCAAAATCAGCACTCCAGTGTATAATATAGCTCAGTGGGCTGTCACTCAGGGAGCCCTACAAGTGTAGCGAAATAACCAATCGTATACTGTTGCTAGGGAAGATTTATAAATATTTGGCCAATCAGCTTCGTCTAAATTATTGGCTTTGGGGCTACTGGAGTCTTTGCCCTTGCTACACAGTGATAGGTGCACTTCACGCGTGACGTCACGAGCTACATCCGCGCTACATCCAGGTCACGGTGGTCGGCAAAAACAGTACTGTATTCGCTTATCAGCGTGACAAAACGGGTGAATACAACTTCATTTTGCACTAGTCATTGTTCTACTTAAATAATTATATAAATAAAAATTAGAATATATATATATTTAAGTCAAGACATAAACATTCGTTTCGTAATAATATACGTACATCTACAATGTATGCAAACGCTCTGGCGTGAGTCTGTTAAAAGGATTAATAAGACAAAAACACCAAAATAATCTTTTGTGAACAATGTTTTTTTTTATTAATTAAATGCTTATTGTGGAATCGTAGTCATTTTCCCACTTTTAATTTAAATGCATGTACTGGGTTAGGCAGGGAAATCTATTGGCCAGCCTCACCAAGATTTTTTTTCACCAGCTGCCACTGTGTTTCATCATTATCAAATTATTAATCACCTGTTTTAAACCACAACCCATTAACCCCTGTGGACTATTGTCTTGAATTTGCCTCAAACCACCTACAGTCTCCACCCAGACGCCGCCTATATCCCACGAATACAAGTTTATACATATTGCGCGCATACACTGGAAGCAATTTGCTGCCATCTGGCCATATAAGCTACGCTCAGTTTCACTAATTGCATATAAACGTGTATGCTATGTATGGGGTATATTTGATTGTCTAATCTCTATTTAAATTAGAATCAGACTGACAGCAAAACATTTGGATTGTAATATAGCTGTTTATTCAGTTAACTGTGCTTTCAATATCCTTTCACTCAGGCTTGTTGCTGCTCCTCAGTCAGCTAAACAAATGTCAGCAGCAAATTTCTCACTGAAGGAGTCAGTCTTAGAAACAGTGAACCTATGTTTGAAGTAAAGGCAAAACTAAATGTAATTAATTATGTGAGCTGGTATGTATGATCAGGACATGTTTAAGATTCTTGCCATCTCAAATAACTTTACCGAAGACAAGACGAGGAATAAAAACCCATTCTTCATTCGTTACATCAAGTTCTGTGACCCTTAAAAGCACCTCCTCACACATAGGCACTAGGAAAGTGGTCATAAAAGTGCTGAATCGATATTTCTGGGCATCATAAATCCAGTAAAATGGCTTTTTTTTGTGTCAGGGTTTGATCCATCTCCTCCACTCGTTTTCAGAAAGTCTAGACCGGCCTTTTAATTTAATTTCTGTTTTTATCTGCTCCCATCCGTGTGTGCAGGGTGCGGACCGGAAGCTGTCTGGCTCGTCTGCAGACGGATGCTAATAAATATGCCGAAACACGCCTTTGGTGCGTGAGAGAGTGAATAATCGGACTCTTGGAGAGCGGCATGGCTGCTCTGAATGGTCTATTTGCAGCGATACACAAGAGGCTCATCGGGACGGAGATGCAGGCTCTAAACTGAACTGATTTAATGAAATAAAAAAAAAAACAATCATGTTTGAAAGATGATTAAGTTTTGCCCGTGAGACACCTTGCAGCCGTCGGGTTTGCTCTGATCTCTGTATACCAAACGTTGATCCTTCATTTCTAGTGGCTCTTTGTTCTGCTGCCCACCTCAGTGAACAAGCTGATTCTATGATTTGGGCAAAAATGGTGTCTCAGTTAAAGGATCTTTCTCAGACTTACCTCGGTTTCTCAATACAGAAGGAACGGCTGTGAGCTTCCAGGCTGTTGCCGTATTCTGTTCCTATGAAAGCATCTGAAGTACCAACCAGCAGGACAACCACCCTAAACATACGGCCAGAACAAAACATTTCAGGTGTTTGAGTGGCCTAGTCAAAGTCCACACCTGGACCCAACATAGAAGGCCGATGAACTGAAAGCTGACTGAGCAGGGGCTTTTTTTGCATGGGAGTAGGTAAAGAAGTTCAGCAGATGTGGGAGGCTGGTGGAGACGCTTCCCAGAGAGGTGGCGCTGCACAGGTTCATGGGGGCTGGAGATAAATGCATGCCGCACTTTTCAGATTTGATTTGTGAAACCGGAAATTAAAGCCAAGGTCTTAATTTCCATGCGCTGACAATTTCCCAGACCCCAGAAGAGCAACAAAGAGTTTATTCAGATGTGCTCGCCTGACCTGGAAGACTTTTAGTTTAGAGATTCTTTATAATTTTGTTTTAAATCCGCTTGGTTTGGATTTTCCTTTCCTCTGAGGAGAATAAATCTGGCTCCAACAGAAACAAAACCATTGTCCTTTTCCAAAAGGAAAACTAACATTGGAGGTTCGTGGCTAAACTGTTCAGGAAAACATTTCTCTATCGACATCGATCCGGTTCCTCTTATAATCCCGATCCACTTCTATACTTTAAAGAAAACAATCCACACTGGACACAGAAATAAAAGGGTTGGGGAAATGAAACGGGAATAATGATTCTTTCTGTCTGTCACCCAGAGGCTTTTCAGAAACCGGGTCAACGGTCGGACCGCTTTACAGCCGAGCCTCACGTGACCCGACAGTATTGGTTATCCATCGAATCCCTGAGCAGATCAGCTGGTCGGTGTTTGTGTTTTTAAAGCTTGACGCCAAAGATCGGGGCAGGCCGCTTTCAGCTGATTTGATCCCAGTCGCTTTACAAACTTGCCGCTGCTTTCCTGTGTCTGTGATGCGATTTCCCGTCTTCCTGCTGCTGTAAATCCAGTTTTCTTCCTGCTGCAGTTTGTCATTTTGTTTCCCGGCCTCCTTCCCCCCCAAACGTCCCTGAAACGCTCCCGTCTGTCCCTCCAGCCGACCCGTACTCCAGCTCTTTCTGCCGCCACCACGCTCAGCCAAGTTTAATTTCCTCTCCGCGTAGATTCAGAAAACAACGGCTGTGCTTCGTTCTCCGTGGAAACGAGGACGCACTAATTCCAATTTCCTCACCGTGTATCTGCTTTTAGATCCGTCTCCGTTAAAACGAGCCTGACTCCACTCCTGTCTCCGTGTCTTTGTCCTCAGATCCGCCTGTACGCCCGGCCGGACGCCATTGCGAGCGGCGCGGGGGACTACGCTCTCCACATCACCAAGAGGCTGCTGGGATTTTATGAGGACTACTTCAAAGTGCAGTACTCCCTGCCAAAGCTAGGTAAGGCCGCTGACGTTCCCCCCTCCCCCCCCTCTCCCCCCCTCCCCCCCCCCGGGGGAGGGGCTGTTTGGCTTGTGTTGTGTGTCCAGGTTCTGTTCATCTCGTTTCGTTGCTCTCTGTCTGCCTGACGATGACGCAACGGCAGAAAGAAACTCTCTGCTCCTCTGAAGTTTTGCTCCCGTTCCTGTCTGGGTGGCGTCTTTTAGACAATGTCAGAAACTCCGGGTTCGGTTCATGGTCCAGATATCAGAGGTCTGTGTGTTCTGATCCGGTCTGGGAGGGGAACCTTTGCCTTCTGGTCCAGCTCAGTTTGGCTTAAAACGTACAAGTTAAGCAATTGTTGCTTTCTTCAGATTCAGAAGGTGAGACTAGGGCTACTACGTTGTTAAACCGTTTAGGAACGCACCAGTGATGGTGGGAGGTCTTTGCTAGCTTGTCATGGGTTACTTCACCACATCTGAAGGTAAATAAAGTTACATCTGTGGATGATTTACAACGCAGCGCCTCAAACGCATTGCTTGGAGGTCCCTCGTTGCTGATTGTCCTCATCCACAGTGAAAGAAGTCACATGATCTGAGAGGCCAATCAGTGAGGAAGAAGCCATCACTCCAAAAGCAACGTTGAAGCTTAAAAAGCCACTCAGGGACCTTTACTCTTTGGGACACGTCCTGTGGTTTGATGAAGCTAAAATAAAAGCGTTTGTCCGGAATGACCATCGGTACATTAAGGAAAATAGAGCCAGCTGTGATGTACGAAGGTGGCAGCATTGTGTTTTCTGGGCCCTCATGAGATTTAGCTTGATGAAAATTATCCCTACTTCACTTAGACTTAGACAACTTTGTCATTTTGCATGCACAGAGTGCGACCAGAACTAAATTTTGTTGCATACAGCTGGTAAATTACAGTATAAAGTGCAACAGTGATTAAAAGTAAACAATTGCAATGTAAACAATGCAGGAGAAAGAGAAAGTGTGTGATCACAGTGTACAGGTGAGTAGTTTAAAACCATTTCTATGTGCAGAATGATTGTGCAAGAGTGCATTTAGAAACTAAGAAACTAAGTTCGTCAGCATCACGGGTTGAACACAGAAATTTGTGATTAGAGCAAACATGCTGCCGCATCCTCTCATGTCCGGCTCATAATTTACAAGTCAGACGTTTTTTTAATAATCAGGAGAATTAAACTCTCCTGCTGGCTTTTTCTTAAAGGGACCTTAGCATGAAAGTTTTTCACAGCTGTTTAAGACCACGGGGATCCACTTAAGGTCGAATGATACTTGTAGCAGTTCTGGTGTGGCTTTAATGAAGCATTTAAGGATTTGTTTTGAAAACTAAGGATCAGTGAAGCTTTCAGACCTTCAAATGTTGTGTTGTGTAATTTTAAAAGCTTGATTGTATATTTGGATACTGAAGGAGCTGCAATAGAGGAAAGACCCCAGTGTTCATAAATGGTGACGCTGCTCAGTTTTATTAAGGGTTTCTGATCTGTTTCACTGTCATTTTATAATTTTTTTAAATGTTCTTCAGAAAGTGGTTAAATTTGAGTTGTGTGTTTAGTGGTTTGCATTTTTTCACGGTGAAGCTGAATTTAAATCATGACGTTTCTTAACAGACTTGCCCTTTTTTAAAGCTTGTTGAATGTTGCCGTCCTGCCTGGACATTATCTATGCATGCAGACAGTGTTTATGATTCCATTATCGGCATAAATTTAACATGCTGTAGATGAGCCGTTTAACGGCAGGTCGTTTCACTAATCCCATTACCTGTAGGTCATAACCAGCAAAATTAAACGAAATAAATCAGTCAATCTGTGTGGAATAATTCTGTTCATAAATTTCACTTTGAGAATTGATTTGGAGAAGTCAATGTACTTTTTAAACGTATCCCTTTTTATTGAGGAGAACCTGTAATTTACTGTAATAAAAACAGAGTTAATGCATGGTGTCGACAGCTTCCTGTAACCCAGAGGCAGTTTGTGATCATTTAAATCATTTAATCTGGACGGTCCTGATTAAAGTCCTCTCTGAAGTGCACCACTTTTTTTTATAAAAAACTACTTTTGTCAAATCTTTACGATATTTACATTCATCAGTCATGTACTTTTGTTTATAAGATTTGTTTGGCAAATCTCCACATAGCTTCACTAATGTTTATGTTAAAAAATGTGAAATTAATTCCTATAGAACCAGACAAGAATTGTCGTCTTGCTCTATGTAAAAAATCTCGAGTTTAATTTTCGTTTAGATATCATGGATCAATATCATCATCATCAATATCAAACAGCAAAAAATATATATATCAAATGTTGAAATGAACTACATTTAGGATGGTAACACACAAATAGCTAATTTGTTAAGGAAACACAGTATTTTGTTTAGCACTAAAACTAAATTGAACTTAAAATTTTTGATAATCATGAACTATGATTATTATAAGTGGTTTAATTTGTGATGTTGTGGTCGAATGGGACATATAACATGATATTTGGGTAACTGTGATATTTGTTTTAAATGTGAATAGGTCAGGTTTTGCTTCTCAACGTGAGCTGTAAAAGAAAAAATTGATTAAAGGGTGTGCGGCTCTTTACACAAGCCTTTAAAGGTTTCAGCCACACACTTTGACATTGTTTTTTTTTTTATAACGTTACCTTTTGTTTTTTTATTATGTGGAATAAAAAAATAAATAAAATAATGATGTCATTGTGTTCCCTCCAGTGCACAGGACCAAATGGTCACATGGTTCATATTTGGGTTGCTCTGATTTCACATTCAGAGGCGTGACTATCATACACAGGAACACAAATTTGGTTTAATTTAATTAAATTTTATTTACATAGCGCCAATTCATAAAACATGTCATCCAAGGCACTTTCCAAAGTCAAATTCAATCAGATTATAGAGATTGTTCCAAAAAATGTCTTCTCTAAGGAAACCCAGCA
Organism: Fundulus heteroclitus; assembly: GCF_011125445.2. Lineage (NCBI taxonomy): Eukaryota > Metazoa > Chordata > Actinopteri > Cyprinodontiformes > Fundulidae > Fundulus > Fundulus heteroclitus. The sequence continues at coordinate 21,907,118 of NC_046377.1, read as the reverse complement.
GGTTGCATCAAGTCTCTCCAAGCAGCATTCACTCCTCCTGAAAGAGCGTAGAGCCACAGTGGACAGTCGTCTGCATTGTTGATGGCTTTGCAGCAATCCCTCATACTGAGCATGCATGAAGCGACAGTGGAGAGGAAAAATCCCCTTTAACAGGGAGGAGAACCTCCAGCAGAACCAGAACCAGGCTCAGTGTGAACGCTCATCTGCCTCCACCCACTGGGGCTTAGAGAAGACAGAGCAGAGACACAGAAAGCTCAGAAGCTCACATTGACCCAGGAGTACTTTCTATGTTAGATGGTAATAGTGGATGATCTGTCTCCCCTGGATGATGTCACAATCGATGTTTACTTTTCTACGGTTAGGGTTGTACCTATGAGATGCTGACAGTATAAGTTTTAGTACCTCTACAACAGTTTTAATGTAGCTACTGAAATATTCAAACCAAAACATGATCTGCTTTTTTTCATACTGAAAGGAAGCAGAACTATAACACTGATTATTATAGTGATAATAGTATTATCAACAGCATATTGAGTTTCATTACGAGTATTTAAACCACTGATTGTTTTTCATATAGTTTTTTCTTCTTTTTGTTATGTGCCCAAGTGTAATCACTTTCATTTTTTAGCGCAGTTTGTTCTATATGTACTTTAAAGCTGTAAATTAAGGTTCTGGATGCAACATTATAAAGTCCGTCCAGGTTAAGTGGGCCGTGGCCCCGGCTGGCCACCCCGTGGCTCCGCTCCTGCTGTTGTTAAAACTTAACTGGGCTGAAGGTTTTTTCTTTTCTCATTTCTGTGTTGCTTGTGGTCGTCCATTTCATCAGAATTATCTCTTAAAGCCTGCGGTGTTAGGACTCCTGAGGTACCAGTCACATTAAACATTTAAACTCCAAAAGAAAAACATTCAGTTCAGTGTCGGCTTTGTTCAAACGAGGCCTTCAGTGAAGTGGAAGTTAAGAAAATAGAGGCCATGAATTTTAATAGATATAAAAGGGCTGCACAGGATATAAATCTACAATGAGAGTTAAGAGTCTTTTCAGCCCGATATTTTGCTCGCAGTGATGCACTTTTTATGTTTCAGAGCAACTGTCTATGATAATCAGAGGAAACAGGGGTCATTCTTTCAAAAGCACGGTTGATAATATTAGTTGGTGACTAGCACTAGAAGAGATATGTTCATCTACGTCCTTGCACATAAATAAGAAATAATTTATTTCATTAATAATAACCAGTAAATGGGAATTCTTTCTCTCAAATTTTAAGCAACAACAAGCTTCTGCATATGTCTCAGATTTATTTGATTAAATAACTTGTTAATAAGGACCATGTTTAGAATTAATTGACACTGAGGTCTATTTCTTAAATATTTAATTAAGTAATAAGATACTTAAACAAGATAAAACAAATATAGTAAAACTTATTTTCCAGACAATTTTTGCAGGGAAAATAACTTGGCTAAGCTGAAACCTATTAAGCTCTAGGAGCAATTATATCATAAAATTACATGCCTGATATAAACCAATTACAGCTCCGTAGTAACAGAATATATACACAACCCTTTGTTACCTGTTTAACAGTGAGAAATAAACGAATATTATTCCAGTGGAACCATTATGGCAACAGTTACTATGCCTAATTAATTGATGATTAAACAAAAAAAGTTTTTTTGAGCTTGATCAAATGTTCTACTAAATAAACTTTACAAAATACCATGAAAACTTACGATAAGCATCATTTATAGAACCACATCTTCACTATCCTTGCAGTAAATTTGGACTGAATCAGTTGAAGCATATTTTTTCCAGCAAGGTTTTTAGTGGGCAGCGTGCCAGGCAGAGCTGCAATTTTAGTACAATTCAGCCAAATGTGTTTTTTTTTTTTCAGCTCATAAAAGGAAATCTGGTAAAAAATGTAGCGTTGTGCACTGCTTCATATCAATAATGCACAAAGCAATTTGTAAAGCTAAATCATGAGCTCAATTATGCACAAAAATGACGTCACTGAATGTGATGTTATAAAGACGAGCTTTACAAAACTCAAAAGGTTGGTCTCTCTAGTTTCACATGATACCAGACACGGGCGGTTTGAGCCAGTAGATGTGATTTTTGTGTGGGGTCTTTTAAATCTCCTCATCAATGGTAAATATCTGTAAAACAATAAGGTTTTGTACAAAAAAGGATTTGGAAACATTAAACCCTCATCTTGCTAGCTAACTAGAATAAATAAACACCCATCTGTCACAGGGTTTAGAGGCGGAGCTTAAACACTTCAAGATTTTATCTTTTATAAAAGCTTTATGGCTCTCAGGAGTTTAAAAGGGATTCACTAGAATCCTGCAAAGTTGTTCTTATTAATTTGAAGAGGTGAGTCTGGCATTAAAAGGGAAAAAATAAGGATCCATTGGTGTCCAACATTAGAACAGCAGAGATAGAAAAGTAGAAGAGTACTTTCTCTGTGGTCTGCATTCGGGCTTTTGGCTCCGCCATGTAACCGACTCTGACTTTCATCTGTGTGGTTCCCACAGTCCAGGATTTTATTGCTGGAAATGCCACTCAGACTGCAAGGCTGTTGGTTCTGGTTTGGTTTGTTGTGTGTTGAGATGATTTGTGATTTAGATCACTCTGGAACAAAAGAGGACACAAAAAAGAAACACTGCACCAACGTTGCTGAGTGATGCTGAGCACACTGGAAGTCTCAGGATAAGCAAAAAAAATAATAAATTACACAAAAATTTGAAGAACAACCAGGCTAGACAAAAGTCAATCAGCCTTGTTTTTCACGCTTGTTGTTGACTCTGTAAAACAATTTAAATTGCGGGTAAAACAGAGTTGGGCGGGAGTCTCCAAAGGGCCAATCAGCCAATCAGAAGTTTGCTTTAGGAAATGTAGAGCTGTTGTGTGACACAACCAATAAGAGAAATAGATTTCAATCTTTTTTTTACTGCATTCTTTTGATGAGTGAAGTAGAGAATGTGCCATAATATTGCTGTAGAAAAGTAAGCTCATAGCTTCCATTGAAGGCTTCAGACTTTCAAGCATTCTGTTAGATAAAACATGTTTAGATCTAAAGGTTTAACACATTAATGACTAATAATTAATGATTTGAATGCTAATTTAAAAAAATAGCTCTATTTCAAATTACTTTGAAACTTATTCAGAGGAATTCAGATGCCACGTCTTCTTCTGGTGATATTTTGGGTCATAAACGCGCTGATATGTTGAAGACTAAGAATGATAAATTCTGTACAGGAAGACTTTTTAGCGGTTATGTTAGCTAGATGCCATGTTGTCAACAGCTGGTAGCTCTGCTGCCAAGAAGGTCCAGGGTGTGAATCCTGGCATGGGGTCTTTCTGCGTGGAGTTTGCATCTTCTTCCTGTGCATGCCTTGGTGTTAAAGGGTACTCAGCTTCCCCCCATGATTGTTAGGTTAATGGGTCTCCCTTAATTGCCCATTGGTTGTTTGTCCTGTGTGTTTCTGGACTGGCGACCTGTCCAGTTTGGACCCCGCCTCTCGCCCAATGACCGCTGGACATCAGCACCAGCTTCCTCCCTGTAAGAATGGATGAACTGATGGTTCTGTTGTCTCTTTCTCTGTCAGCTGCTGGTAAAGACCTTCATTTTTAGTTGTCTGCTGCATTGCTGCGTAGAAATCTGACGGATGCAGCTTGCTGTTGTGCGTTTGTGTTGTGAAACTTGCAGCATTTCTATATTGACTTTACAGCGGCGTGAAGCAACCCCCTCTTCCTGTCCGAGGTAATAAATCACATCAGAGCAGTCAAAGTCCATCTCTTCAAATTTCCTGTCCTTGCTTTGTTTTTCTGGGATTGTTTGTGTTTTACACTCCTGTCCTGCCAGAGCCAATTAGCCACGTTAAAGTGGAGCGTTTCCCTTTTTCATCTGCACACTCAGACACGCTAACGTGATCACTGTGCTCCCATATTGGATCAGTCAGACACTTTTTCCCTGTCCGCATCCATTCGTCACATTAGGAATTCTCTTTCAGTCCGACTTCCTGTTTGTTCCTGCGAGCCCGGAATAGGTCTGACATTTCATTTTCTCCTCTTGACCTTTCCTCTGATATTAACCGCATTAACAGGTTGAACCAAGCTGAGATGATGTGCTGCAGATCAGGTCACAGAAAGGTCGAAACCTTTTCATCTGTGACCCGCCAACTCGTCAGGAAAGCAGAGATTTTCTCTAGCTCACTGAGCTTAGATGGTAATCGCATGAAAGCGTATTGAAGTCTAAGATACAGTATTTAAAACTCAGAGGTAACAGCAGTAAATACTAACATTTTAGGTTCCTACAACAGCCCTTGAAGTAGAGGTGGAACATTTAAACAAATTTACAGACTACACCTCTTCCCCTCTGCTGTGGCCCAGCATTTAGCCACCACATAAATGCCATTGGCTGATTTCGCACAGGGACAGTTGATGCTTAAAAGCACATTAGACATTCTTGGAAAAATATATTTCGAGAACCTTTTAAAAAGAATCCTGCCACAGTGGCGAAAAATTTACTACAGCAAAGATAACGGCAGCTTTCAGACTGATGTCATACTTTCTGCTCCAGTTCTGACCAGCATTGTCCCTCTGATATATCGGCGCTCCCATTTCTCCAAACTACTGTCCCCAAAGTACTAAAGACAGCAGCAGTGAATGGAAGCAGGTAGGTTTTTACATTTCTGTACATGACAGGTCCACATTTTGTTCATGATGGTGTAACTGCTCCGTTGTAATGTAGTTGTAAAAGCGCTTACCATCTTTTAGACGACGTTAGCATGTTAAACCATAAGTCCATCAAATGTTGGGTTTCTCCTAACGTGTGCGTTGTACGGTGGCTGGGAAGGACAAACCAACAATACAAAATCTGAAACCCTTTTACAAAGCTTGAGACAAACTCATATTTCAGAAAACAATTTAACAATGCACAAATCACTTTCAAAAGGTTCAAAACAAATGTAATCTTAGAAAACAGATTTACAACTCCCGAAACAAATTTACAAATGAGAAAATCAACTGAATATGGATGGACTGTGTCATCTTGGGAGCTACCTGGAAGTGATAGGAGGACCGTCACTCACGTTTGCCCCAAAATGTGCATAAACACCACTTGACTGCTGTCCATCTTGGGTCACCATGAAAGCTACCGCTATCACTTCCGGGTTAGCCTTGGGGTTGGCACAGTCCCTCCCTTTCCCGCTGATTTTGTTGTTTGTAAATTTGTTTTGCATGTTCAACATTTGTCTTCTGAAATGTACATTTATCTTTTAAAATTATATTTGCTACGGAACTTTTAAAAGTTTTTCATGCGTTTTTAAACTGTTTTCTGAAATGTGAATTTGTCTGAAGCTTTGTAAAAAGGTTTCAGATTTCGTATTGTTGGTTTGTACTTCCCGGCCCTAAAGGTCACTTCATGCTTGTAAAGCAAATAAAGTAAATACAGGAAATGAAAGTACAGCTTTGCAAAGATAAAACATAAAATAACTTATTTAGCTTTGAAACATTATGCTCACAAACAACACCCCCTGCTACCTCTATTGTCTAGTTGTTTACGCTCTGCTCGAGCATTCAGCCGTGAACAAAACTGTGTTGGTTCGCTTTAGGTTGATTGAGGAAGAAGATTGTAATTGGTTTATAATTCTGGGAGGTCTTATTGTACAAAAATCCATCCATACGATGACTTATCATCTTTCTATAATAGCATGGCTCCAAACAGTCTTTTTCTGTCCATTTTTTCATTTACCCACTTTAGATCTAGTAGAAAGGTCATATGTCAAATTAATACTGAACGTAATTTAATACTGAACATAATTACATTTTTCTGGCTGCAAAACATGGTATTTGGCCTTTTGCTATTACATGTAAACCTTTAATTATAAGTTACTTTGCAGTTTTAATAAATGTATGGGAGTTGTCAATGTAAGGAGTTGTCTTTCTTCACCATTATTCCCTTATCTTTAAAAGTAAACTTAAATTACAAAGAAGATTTAAGAGCTGAACAATTTATTTTCTTCAGTTTTGTCCGAGATAAAAAAGTATTTTTTTAAACAGATCCAACTTTTCTTGATATAAAGCGTATTAGGATTTCTAGGACTTTATTATATCCTCCACAAACTATAAATTATTGGTGTCAGATTGTTTGTGACTGAAATGATCTTTCTTTTAGGGCCCCCTTTGTTGGCTCAGGATGTTTAGTAAAAAAAAAAAAAAAGAAGAAAGTATGCACATTATGTGACTTGCTGTAGAAAATTCATTCTTGGACCGACAATTGGATGCCATAGTTTAAATGTTTTAGTATTATTAGGTTCGCAATTTGTTTAGATGAGTGAAATAAACCTAACTACCCAATCTGGAATGCAAACTCAGAGAAAAGGCATTTAAAGCAGCTTCTACCACTGTCATGAAACCTGGGCAGGTTAGCCATGGATAACCCAAATGGAGACAATTAGTAGATTTCCCAGCAGGCATTTGAACCTAAACAAGTTGGAAACAGGCAAGTATAAGTATTTGATTTCAATTTATTTACTTTAAAAGGAACAGTACAACTAAAACATTGTTTCTGATGGGCAATTGATAGAGTACGTAGAGTTTTTAGCAGAATGCGGATTTACAGCTACCGTCCCTGGTTAGGCTTCTGATCTAGGGGAACAAATTAAAAATGTTAAATTGCTGGTGCAAATTCAAAGTAACAAATTTAAGACTCGTATAAAAGTACCATAAAATTACAAATCAAATTGCAAATGAAGGCTTCTGCATCTGTGCCTTTTGTTTAGTTCCTCCAGGTGGTAACTACTAAAAGAAATTAATTTCTCGCTGAATCACCTGCACTGCAAAAACAGAACTTAAAGTGAATAAAATGTTCCTAAAGTAGTGTATTTGTCCTTGATTTGAGCAGGTAAATATGATGATTTGCCAATGGAATAAGACTGTTGCACTTAAAATAGGAACAATTCATCTCCATCACCTTATTTCAAGTGCAGGATGTCTAATTATCTTATTTTAGGGGTAAAAAATACTCATTCCATTGGCAAATAATCTTATTTACCTGCTCAAATCAAGGACAAATACACTAATTTAAGAACATTTTACTTACTTTTAGATCCGTTTTTTCAGTGTGTTGTTCTTTTCTTTGCCTACTCATTTAATTACTTGATGTGAAATATTGTCTAGTCGTTGTACATCTATAACTATAACGCCTTGATCCTGGAAGATGTTGCTTCTGGGTTCATTGTTAAGAAGCTCCAGGCTGCCTGCGTTTAAAAGGACGACCGTAAGGAAACGACCCGTTTAAGCTGAGACCTGCTGGGCTGCAGAAAGGTCGAAGTCTAATTGTTCTGAGCAGAAGTAGTGGAGCTGCCAGAGGGTGACTGTTGCTGTGCCAAACGGCGGTCCAATAATCCACCGATGTTCTTCAGAAACTCAGTTAAATGTTCCGCCTAAAAGAAAACAAAGTGTTCACCAAGGCGGCTCTTTCATCTGACTTTCTGTTCTAAATGCAGTCAGATATTGTTTAACCCAACCGCGTGTGAGAGCATCGAGCGAGTTCAGTCTTGCGCTGTGAATTCGATTTGTGTTCATCCAGTCCATCTTCCCGTTCTTTTTTTTTTTTTTCCTCCCTGGCTTTCCTGCGTGTGGTTGTACTGATGTTCACATCAGTTTTTAGCCCAGCTTGCCTCTGAACCCCCGCCCATCTGTGTGTGCGGTCCCACAGCCTCAGGGCTCCATCTGTTGTCATGCAGGGCATCGAGCTCCCAGGAGAACGCCAGCCAGAAATGATAAGCTGAGCTGCAAATTTAAAGGGACAGAGGGAGGGGGGGGGGGGCTGCTCTGCACACACACGTAAAGATTAGAAAGTGTTACAGGAGGAGTGGAGCCAACAGAAAGGTGTCCATCTGCCCGGCCTGAACTTTATTTATTCTGTAAAGTTCCTTTAAGCTTAGCTCACAGCATGTCTTTCTGCAGCTAATGGATCAAAATCTGAGATGAAAAAGGCATTTTGTTTTTTTTAAAAGAAGAAAAATCAGGAAGGAGCTTAGAGGAAAATTTATAAATGATCCTGACAGCAATTGAATTGGGATGGAAATGGCTGAGTGCTTGTGCAACGATTATTGGACATTTTGGTCAAAAAAGATTCTTGAATAAATTATGCGCCTGAATAAAATATGTCACAGATCAAAACTCAAGTGGAAAAAAATATACAATATATATTAATGTTTGGTTTTAACCACAGAACCTCTGCCAACAACATGGCGCAGGTGTAGAAAGGAGAAAGTTACCTTCTTTGTCAGCTGATGAGAACGGATGAAAACAATCAATGATGCATCCTCTGAGCACGGTGGCGGTAGTTTGATGGTATGGGCTAAGTTTGCTCTCTGTAATAAATTATATCTGGGAGTTGGTCAGAAAACATGACCACACATCTGTCTTTTAAGCAAATTAAGCCCTAAATAAAGTTTGGAGGTGAAACTGTTGACATGGATAAAAAATAAATGTTCTGCTCTGACGCTAGCAGCTTCTATGAGAGAATCCATCCCTGTTCTCCAGTTTCTTCTGGCAGGAGGCAACGCTTGAGCCACGTGTTTATTCTCATAGAGAGCAAAGGATATCGTTAAACATGTATAATAATCTCATCTAATTTCTTTAAGTATGTAAATGTTTTAATCTGCACCATGTGGCAGTCACAGGGGACATCGGTCTATCCGTCCATCCATTGTGTTCAGACCAGGATATGTTCGCTCTCTGGACACAATGTTAGGCTAAAGAAAATAGAGAACGGGTGGATCTATTTAGCACTGATAGAAAGACAACAGTAGCCCAAATAACTCATTACGACTGAGATGAAGACTACCAGAACACACAACAGGTCAAACCTCCTGCTGGTCCTGCAGTTGGAGACCGTGGCAGGTGCCAATGCTGTCCACTAAGGACAGGAAGCTGAGGACACTGAGTACAAAAGTTTCTTGCAAACCCTTAAAGTGTTCCTGCTGTGACGGCCACAAGCGGAAACACGTTGGTCAGCAAATAAAGAAGTTTGCCAGTACTACAAGCATATCTGGAGACTAAAATCTAGACCAGGTAACACCAGGTCCAGTGGATGTGAATCTGCTGCAACACCAATATGGTCAGGTCAGAATTTAGTGTGAAAATCAAAACAAGCACTGCAAAAAGAGAACTAAAAATAAGTAAATTCTCTTGAAATTAATGTATTTGCCCTTGATTTGAGCTGGTAAATGAGATGATTTGCCAATGGAATGAGTATTTCTACCCCTAAAATAAGATAATTATATATTCTGCACTTGAAATAAGATGATTGAGATGAATTGTTCCTACTTTAAGTGCAAAAATCTTATTCCATTGGCAAATAATCTTATTTACCTGCTCAAATCAAGGAAAAATACACTAATTTTTAAGAAAATTTTTCTTATTTTTAGCTCTATTTTTGCAGTGAGGATCCATTTTGTGTTATCAGTGGTTTGGGCTGGTGGCAGTGGTGTCATGGTGGTAAACGTTTTTTTTCCACCCATTTGGCGTCATCTCAAACCGGCTTCTTGAACATGAGGATGTGTTGTCTATGCCACAGTCACCAGGTCCACAGAACACCTTTGGGTTATCGTGGAATGGGAGATTCCTCATGGATGTTCGGCCCAAAAATCTGCTGCAGCTGTGAGATATTATGATGTGAATGTGGAAGAAGAACAGCGTAATGTTTCTGACACCTCGCTGAATCCAAGCAACGACCAATTAAGGCAGACCCGAGGATAAAAGCCTCGTTCCTAATAAAATGGCCAGGATGTGCCGGCTGAATGCTTTATTGGGCTCTTATAACTTAAGATATTTTCTGGCTGCTGAACATGAAACAATAGGGGAAGGTGAGTTAAACCCACAAACCTCTGCTGAATGAAACGTGTCTTACTGCAGAGAATCTGCCGTAAATCCTCTCGGTGGCTCGCGGCGTTCAGAGCTTTTTCTGAACCACCGGCTGCTAAAGACGGATCAGTCTGTCGATAGAGAGTGAGCTGTGCTCCCAAAACTCATCTCACCATTTTTCACACAATCATCGATAAATTTTATTTCTAAAACCAGAACTTCCTAATTATGTAGACCTTCAATTATTTGACTAATACTTAAGATTAGGACCACATATGAAATGAGTCAGAGCTTTTGCCTTAAGAATATATTATGTAGAAAAATGTGCAGGCTCTTTTCAGACGATTTCAAGCATAAAAAGTGGACAATATGATGCCTTTTTAAATGTGCAATAGATGTGGATACTAATCATTTTGTGTACTTTTCAAAAAGGATGTGGGAAAAACTTCTTGAGTTGCTTGATCTCTTTCATCAGCTGCTGAATAAATAAAAAAACAACCAGATCTGCCAGAATCTCCAAGTAATCATCATATTTCAGCAAAAACCAGTCAACTCTCGCACAGCTTAGTTCAAAGCAGACCAGCCAAGTAGATACAAAACACTTTTAATAATTACTGTTAAAGTAAATTACATTTAGATGCATTTTTATAAGGACTATTTTCATAAAAAATGACCCGTATTGGTCTAAGTGTTGGTCGAACTGGACCATAAATTCTTTTGTATGTCAGAGTCAGACGTGAAGCCAGCAGCCCAACAGCTGACCCTCCAAACACCGGCGGATGAAAATGTAGTTAAAATTAAAAGTATGTTGGAAATTTGACTTTTTGAGCTTTGCCCAAATTTGTTTTAAAACGGTTGAAAATCAAGTTTTGTTCATGATAAACTGCCAGAACTTCACGACAATGTTTAGTCTGGGTAATGTTGTCTCTCGTTCCTCTTTATAACTGATATCTGCTTTGGGCGGTTTGGTCCAAGCTGGGTCAACAGAACAACCAACAGCGAATCTAGAACAGATTTGCCGAAAAAAAAAGAAAATAATCCAGGTGTTGGAACGGCCCAGTCAAAGTCTGGACTTCATCCTGATTGAAATGTTCTGGTTGGACCGTCAGAGAGTCGTCCGGTTGGGAAGAAGAGTCTGAAATTCCTCCAGCACGGCGTGACGGAGAGGAAAAGTTTCCAGACTTTAGTTTATGCCGCGCTGTAGGTTGGAGATAATGAACTCAAAGACAGAGAACTAAATGAATTTTACAGATGCAATCTGTAACACATCCAATCCATCTGTGTCTCTTTTCTGCTCCACTTTCTTTCTGTGTCTGAACCAAAGCTTGGAGAGACTCCAGTTCCTCCCGGCTCCCAGCTGGGGAGTTGCTTCTCGCTTCGTTCTTTACACTTACGGAGACGAGATAGCAGAAGAAGTGCTAACTGGCCTCTCTGGGCCTCCGTAGGAATTCGCCGGGCTCCTCCGGCAGGCTCAGGTGATCCGACCGTCAGGAGAATTACTGGCAATATGCGAGTGGCTGCGAACGCGTGTGTGAGAACTCGCCAAGTGGACTAATGTCTTCTGTGCAGCTCTGGCTCCATCTGGGATCGGCAGAGATGCGCAGGCAGCACCGCCCGAGGCGCCGCACGCATACGTAAACGCTCGGAAAACAGACGCACGTGTACTCCCCCTGACTCGTGCATCTTTTTTATCTTTTCCTCGCATCCTTCCTCGGCTCTGGCCTTTGCTCTTGCTCTCCAGCCGTGGCTCCAGGGTGAAGCACAGCAGCAGATGGACCAAAGCGACGCGCCAGCACATAAAAAAGCTGCTGCTCACGGAGCTGCAGGCCACTCAGCTGTCGGCCTGCTGCTGCCTCGCCGAAGCCGTCATCCGAGGTGATCCGTTTGTGCCATAAATATTCCATAAAAACAATGAAGGATGTCTTTCCTGGAACAAAGACACTTTAGAAAGTTTCCTCGTGTGCGGAGCTACAAAGGCAGGAATAACTCAGAGAGTTCTTTATGCTGTTAAACATCAAAGTGCTTTTAAAAAAAAAAAAAAAACCTGCGACTTGAAATCCTGAGGAAATGTTGAATTTGTGAAATATTTAACGTTTACATGTAGGATCTGTTAAATTAATAAAAAAGAAAGTAATTAAACAAGAAAACATCCTTTAATCCAATATTTACTGCTTCCTGCGATAGTAATCCATCCTTTTATTCCCAAATATTTGAAATTTGGGAAAATCTTTTAATCCAATGCAACCAATGTCCTTCAGAAGTCCAGCTATTCTGTACTCTAACTCTACTCAGACATGGTGATGGCAGCATCATGCTGTGGGGATCCTCCTCATGTTAGAATGGCCTAGTCAAAGCCCAGACATGAGTCAGATCTGGTTTCTGTGGCTCTCCATCTAACCTTACCAGGTTTGAGTGATTTTACAAGTGAGAACAGACAGAAATGTCAGCTGCATATCTCCAAAGCTGCTTCTACAAGGTTCTGAATACAGACACTGATAGTGTTAAGTTTAATAACCCTTTTATCCTGGAAAGAAAACCAACACAGACACAAGTTTAGACTCTTCCTTCAGAAAGAGGGCAGAGGAGCCAGAAACGTGAGGCCTGGTTCATCACAGTTTTGGTTCCGTCTGCGCTGGGCTACCTCTGTCTCTTTGCCTTTATTGTCAGACATCAAAGAAGGGACAGGAGGATTCAGGAGTTTCACAAAATGGGGGTTAAAAAACAAAAGAAGGGCCAAGAGGGGGGGGGTTACAACACAGAGAGGTCAACATACACAGCAAGACATTTCTCGTCTGGGAGGAGCATCTGTAGCTAAAACAATAGAGCATTCCTGTAAGCTAGCTCTTTAAAACAGACTAAATGCCTGTAACTTAATAAAAAGAAAATGATTACATTCACATTTTTCTAACAAACACACTCCACACTTTTCAGATTTTGGTTTTTAGAACCTTGTCAGATACTCCTTCTAACCGAAGCGCCTCGTCTCTTATGCTGCGTTCAGACCAAACGCATCCAGGGCATCGGCTTTTCATGCAAAGTCCATGGCGGACGCGCCTCATGCGGCTTTGAGACGTCTCTCAGCGCGTCACGCGTTTCCTGGGCTTCACATTTCTATTCACGCGTTTTGTGTTGTGTGTCTGGCTCTAGAGCGGCCAACGCTAGAGTTTGAAAACCAGAACCTTTGCAGCTGGACGTCAGAGAAACTCTATGATGTAGCGGCAGATTTTCCGACAGGAAAAGTTATTAGTTATTATGCAACCAATTTCCTTCAGAAGTCCAGCTATTCTATACCGTTCATACTGAGCCCGGTTCTGCCGGAGGTTTTCCTTCCCGTTAATGGGGAGTTTTTCTTCCCACTGTCGCTTCATGCTTGCTCAGTATGAGGGATTTCAGCAAAGCCATGTACAATGCAGACGACTGTCCACTGTGGCTCTACGCTCTTTCAGGAGGAGTGAATGCTGCTTGTCGGGACTTTGACGCAATCAACTGGTTTCCTTATATAGGACATTTTTGACCAATCTGTATAATCTGACCCAATCTGTATAATATGATTGAACTTGACTTTGTAAAGTGCCTTGAGATGACATGTTTCATGATTTGGCGCTATATAAATAAAATTGAATTGAATACTCTAACATCAGTGAACAGACATGGTGGTGGCAGCATCATGCTATGGGGATCCTCTTCATGTTAGAATGGCCTAGTCAAAGCCCAGACATGAGTCAGATCTGTAATCTGTGGCTGGTGGCCACCTGGATGATGGCCACCAGCCTGAGACAGAAGGACAGATGCTCTTCAGCTTGAATGAGGAGCCTCTGGTTGTCCTGGCACTGATCAGCAGGTGGTCAACCTGGGCTCAGCCCTGAAAGCGACCCTCGTCAGCGCAGAGCTCCTGCAGGAGGTGGTGAATCTGGCCAAACTCAAAACGCCTCTGAATCATCTGGTGAATCCAGACACGGCGCAGAGGCCACAACGTTCTCTAGTTTCATTTGGCAAATAGAGGCCAACAATTTTACAAAGAGTTGAGGCTCTAGACAGCGCGTCTGCCATTTATGGGCGTAAACGTCCAAAGTTGAGGCGTTGGACGGCGTTTTAAAAACTAAAAAAAAACCTACTTCTACTGTTGACGTTTGGCTTCCGGGTAGAGGAGTCCGAGTAGCGCCATCTCTCTACGGCGCTGAGTCCGACGTTTTAGACGTACAGTGAGAACAGATATAATAAGTTGTGAACTTTAAAACCCTGAGGTTTCATCAGTTTGAGCTGCATCTGAGTACAATGACTGAAAATATCGCCCAGCTTAAGGCGTACGTTCTGCTCTCTGTCTGAGATGATAGTGGTGCTGTGAGCTGCTGAGAAAAAGCCCTTCCTGTTCTCATGGATCCTCAGTCCTCCACAGAAACAAGCTTTTCAGAATAAAAGCCCCAGTCAGCTTTGACTCCATTTGTTCTGACCTGATTTTTGGATGAAAAGTTGCCCTGCTTGACTTTAATAGTCTTTAAATGAACTGATTTAATAAATGATGTCAGTCTACATCTGCTGCTGCTCTCTGAATAACATAAACAGAATCATTAAACACACTTTCAGTGTTTAATCTCTGCTTTAAAGATGTAAACACTTTTTTTTTTTTTCTTGGCGCGGTTCCGGTACGATCACCAGCCTGCTGTCCTGGATCTTTTACCTAATTATTCTTTCATCAGATCCCGTTCCAGGCGTTTGGGGATCGTTTTTTTTTTTTTTTCTTCTTCTACTCATCAGCGCTGGTTTGGTTCTCAAGCCCCTTCCTCAGATCCATCAGCGCCTCTTCAGATGAAACTCCAGAGGATTTTTCCACATTTTCCCTTTCCAACAAAAAGCTGTCTCTGATGAATTTCCTTTGTGATAAAAATGTCTCTGTGAGATTTCACTTTGAACCAGCCTGGGAGGGAAAAAGCTGCCTCAGCAGCGCCTGAACTGCGGCGGTGAGCTTGTTAACCCCCAACTCGACGCTTTCTCCTCGGCACCGTGAAATCAATTCACCTCAATATCTCCGCAGGATCTGGGACTCGGAGTCTCATCTGCGGCCCGTCGCCCTGCGGCTCTTTGGGAATAATCCCGTTAAACTCTTCCTCAGAGGTCCGGGATGGGTTTGGTCACCGCTGGAAATAAATCCCTCGCTTCTGGCGGCTTCCCAAACTGCTTTAAAAGCCGTCCTGAGGAGACCCGGCGCTCATCCATCCAGTCCTCCGAACCGCGGAGCAGCCTCTAAATTACCTCTCGGTGGCGAGGTCGTGGAAAGAGATTGTTTAAAGACTTTGGAGGGGAAAAGAAGTGTTGATAAGATCTTTATTCGCTCCTGTTTTGTTCAGCTGAACAAAGAGCAGCGCGGAGGATGTGAGATCAGCCTGATCTGACAGGAAATTAATTACCGGCTCCATAACGAGATATTCCTGCTCGCCCAAATGTTATCTATTAATCGCTTAATGAAATTATCATTTTATTCAGAGGTTAGTGATCGTCAGCAGGCAAAGAAATTATGAATTTCAACATTTAAAGAGAAACTTTTCTGCTTTTTTTGGGGGGTTTTCCATTTTCATGTTAACCAGCTGCAAAGCCGCACAAAGCAGAGGAAGATTTATTTACCACAAAATGGTCAAAATAAATATGACGGATCAGTTTATTCCTACAGAAAAAGGTCTGGACATCATTAAAAACTTCATTTACTTCAGTAATTCAAATCAGAAAGAGAAATCCTTGTTATACTGGATCAGTACAGATGCATTAAAAGTGTTTATTTCAGCTAAAATAGAAGCATTAATTGTTATTTATTCATTCTTAAAGCGGTTTAAAAACCAAAAAGCAGCCGAAGTCAGTCGGGTTTCCTCCAACTTTAAGAGTTTCATCAGATGTTGACCACAGCTGGAGCCGGACACGTCTGGGCCAGAGACCATGTCAGAACCGCCTTACCGAGCCTAAGGAGAAACAGAACCGCACTGGTACTCCAGGGTCCAAAGTCTTCTTTTCAGATGAAAGAAAATTCTGCATTTCATTTAGAAATAAAGGTCCCAGAGTCCCAGAATCCACCTTGTTTGAAGTCCAGGGCGATGTTTCCTCAGTCAGCGGTACCGTGTCATCTGCTGGTTCCGGTCCACCGGGTTTTCTAAAGCCCACAGTCAACGCAGCGATTTACCAGAACATTTTAGAGCTCTTCAGGCTTCCTTCTGCTAACAAGCTGCATGGAGACGCTGATTTGATTTTCCACCAGGACTCGGTACTGACCCACACCGACAAAGGTACCAAAAACTGGTCCAATGACCATGGTGGTGCTGGACTTGACCGGCCACGGACGGGACTGACCAGAACCCCGTAGAGAATATATGTGCTGTTAAGAGAAATATGAGAGACGCCAGAACCTGAAGTCCGCTATGAAAGCAAGCCGGGCTTCCAGAACCGCTCAGCAGAACCTCAGGCTGGTTGCTTTTATTCACTGTGGGTAATAATCACCAACAGGAGCATTAACAAGCTGTTGAAATAAAGTTATATAAAGTTTGTTTCTCTTCATAAGTAATGAGATTCTCGTTTATTGAGATGAATTTGCAGTTTTACTGAAACACAAATAGTCAATTTTATTTATTTATCTGACCAACGTGCTTCACGTAAGGATCATTACACACAAGTGTGACGCAAACAAACAAAGATCCAGTCAGAAAATCTCCATAAACACCAACAATTACTGTAGAAATAGGGTAAAAAAAGCTACGTCTCAACCTAACCGCTCACATAGTCTCAAACTTGACTCAAATTAAAAGCCGGTGGGAAAAAGTGAGTTTTCAGGAGGCATTTAAACAGCTGTACAGACTCCACAGAACCAATGTGAAGAGGTAATTTGTTCCAGAGGCTGGGGGGGGGCTGCTGATCCTCTCTGCGCTTAAATGTGGCCGCATCAAGATGGAAGACAGTTCTCTTTTTTTAAGTAAAAGGGTTAAATAATAATAAAACTGTAGAAACCTAAAAGCAGTAAAGCTGAACTGAAAATAATTAAATATTAGACAATATGTAAAAAGTGATGAATTTCTTTACCTTAAAGGATTAATAGAGCTTACGTTGATCTGTTAACAAAATATACACATTTTAATTAATTATTCTTTATAATCTAGCATCAGTTTTTACCTGCGTGTTCCGTTTATTTTTAAACCATAAAGAGTCTCTGAGAGGGAAACTTCAGAGTTGTTAGAGAACGTTTATGTAAGACTTAAATGGATCATGTCTTAAAGAGAACAGTTGTACGTTTCTGGTGCATTTTTCCTGGAGACCACAGAGAAGGAATGAAATTCCCGTCTGTGTAACCGAGTCGGACTCATCAGGACATCCAGAGCTGTGATTAAATGGATCTAATTACTGCTTTTAGAGACGCGAGCAGTGGCGGCTGGCCCATAGGGGGCGCTCGGGCGCTGCCCTCCCTAGATGTGGAGGGGAGAAGTCAAAATATATATAGATTTTAAAAGTATTATTAATGTCAGTTTTTACTTAATAGTACGTGGCTACATGTAATAAGAATTATTAAAACACTTCTACTGATTTACTCTATCATTTAACAGTGCATTTCCACCAACAGAACGTATAATTTCTCTTCTTCTACACTTTTGGGGCTGTGACTGAAGTAGCCCTACAAGTGTAGCGAAATAACCAATCATATACTGTTGCTAGGGAAGATTTATAAATATTTGGCCAATCAGCATCGCCAAAATGAATGGCTTTGGGGCTCCTGGAGTAGTAGCCCTAGCTCCACAGTGATAGGTGCATTCACGCGTGACGTCACGAGCTACATCCGCGCTACATCCGGGTAACGGTGGTCGGCAAACACAGCACTGTTTTCGCTTACCACCGTGACAAAACGGGAGAATTAGAGCATACGTTTAGTTTATTTTTGGAATATAAACAATGCCTACGACTTGTTGTGCTCCCGGTTGCACACAGAAGCATTCCAAATCGTCGGATGTACGTTTGTTTCGTTTACCGAAGGACAAAGAAATAAGAAAGAAATGGATAATTTCAATGAAAAGGATGAAGGATGCCAATGGACTGTGGGAGCCATCATACTAAGACAGAATTTGCAGTCTACACTTCATCTCCGGTAAATACAACTTAATTTTGCACTAGTCATTGTTCTACTTAAATCATTATATAAATAAAAAATTAGGATATATATTTAAGTCAAAACGTAAACGTTTGTTTTGTAATAATATACGTACATGTACAATGTATGCAAACCCTCTGGCATGAGTCTGTGAAAAGGATTAATAAGACAAAAACACTAAAATAGTCTTTTGTGAACAATGTTTTTTTAATTAATTAAATGCTTATTGTGGAATCTTAGTAATTTTCTGACTTTTAATTTAAATGCATGTACTGGGTTAGGCAAGGAAATCTATTGGCCAGCCCCACCAAGATTTTTTTTCACCAGCCGCCACTGGACGCGAGGAATACAAAAGACGAAGGCGAAGCGGCTATTACTGAGTTCCTTACGCAACACCCTCACACGGAGATGATCATCCCCGTCTCAGCGTTGGGTTCTTCTCCATGTTCGGCTGTCAGAACCACAGACAAGCCCCTAAAACGAACGCAGGGGACGGCTTTTACACAACAAGGCAGACGGATGAGACTGTGAGCAGTTTGCATGGATTTCCAGAAGCTGCGTTGTGAATTATACAGACAGCAGTCCACCCGAGGAAACACTAATCGATTGCAGTATTGATCAGTGGTCTGGGTGGATCCTCATCTCTCTGCAGTAACGAGGCTTCATGGGGTTTAAAAACCAAAGTCTTGGAGCAGATCCGTAGCATCTGCTCGGCAGGGGGGTGCAGCGAGCCTCAGAAGCTCAGAAAGAGGCAGGACCTGCCTTCAAACATGTCAGCTGCACCACAGAGGACACCAGAAGGAGCATTTTCAGTCTTTTAAATGGAAACACTGATCCTAAATCAGGAGATACGATGTTTTTTCTTTGCTTTTAAGAGCGTTTTAACTCTAATTCCCAGAAGGCCATAGCAATGTGGACTTATTACCAGTTAGCATCACCGTTTCCCACAAGACATGCCTGTAAACTATAACATGAAGGTAATAATTATCACTGAGATTTGGCTATAGAATGCAAGAAGTTAACAGATAGTTAAAGGTTGTCAGCATTTGTCTGAGTTTAACAGTAAAAAAAAAAAGAACAGTATCCTTTTTATAATTTAGGCTGTAAATGTAGCAACGATTTGGGGTCTAAAGTCTACGGCACAACCAATAAAACCGTGAAGCAGGTGTGCTACAGCCATATGTCGCCAGCTAAGAACAGAAAAGTGAGGCTGATCAAAACCGGACGTTAACAGATTGAGTCTCGATTTCAGCAGCAAAATTTACATGTTGGGGTCAGAATTGGGCTTAATGACTTTATTTCACTACTAAGCACATTTTTTTTCAAATTCTGGGAACGTTTTAACACTAAATAAGCAGTTAATGCCTGGCTGCACTAACAGCTACCTAATAGTAACATTGAGGTAAACTACAGCCAGGATATGATGAAGGATATTTTTAATAGACGGGGACCGGGAGCGATTAGGAGAATGTTAATAATGTTATCTGGACAAATGAGAGGCTGTACCAGTAGGCGGTGTTGCTAAATGTACCAGTGCAGGAAAGTGGAGCTGACTGAGCAGCCAACGCCTGTGTAACCCAGATTGGTATGTTGTGTGATTTGTTGTCCTGTTGTGTTTAGGATGGGATGAGCGTTTTCCTGGTGTTTCACTGGGAAATTCCTTTAGTTTGGTCTCTCAGTTAAGTTATTAACAGACAAATTACACATTTGCATAATGTCTGCTGAAAATATGAATCAACCATGAGATGCCTTCATCTTTGTATACGGACCAAAACCTTTAAGGAATCTCTGACGCTGGGTTTATTCTATATAAAAACACGGCCACCCATGTGCTGGCATGGTTTGGCTAACAAACGTATGTAAATATTTCTGTTTACCTTCATTTTACTCAGGATTTTAAAAACAATGGTCAGTTGGTATCGTGCTAAATCCTGTTGGTATTACTATTAACTTTCTGGCTCATAGCTGAACTGCAGAGACTGAAAAACAGCGTATGTGAGACTTCTAATATTTACCTATCAAACCCCAAATCGTTCAAAGATGTATAAAAATATCTTACATCCACTAAGCAAACTTAGCTTTATTGTCTTCTCTCTCTGGAAAACAGCGTAGCTGTGATTTTTAAGCTGATGCATTGGACTGGACATTTTTAATGGACTATTTTCACCTGCTAATACATTTTCCTCATGTTTTGTGTCTAACATCATTCTTCTTCGGGACTGGACTACCGTTGTGACATATTGATTTTAGAAAGAGGGCGGAGCTTGTTCCTTGTGAGCGAGTTAAGGTGGCGAAACTGGCACCTTAATCACATCTCTGGAGGTTCACAGTTCATTTGCAGACAACCAAAGTCATACCTGCAGGCGGTGTGTGTGTGGGCGTGGAGTCTTGTGTGTTTTAGTGCGTGCATGCGTTGGATGCCTTGTTAAGTGGCTGGTTGCCAGTTTGTTGACTCAAATGCTCCCTGGCATCAACACCAAGGTCATCACATACTTTTCTCTCCGCTGTTTTCTGCAACATGCCCCCCTCGCTGCCTCTGCATATAAATACAGTACACACACACACACACACACACACACACACACACACACACACACTGAATAGAAACGAGAGTGTTCACTGGCCTCTCGCTGACTTTATGACCCAGCATCTGTTGCCATAGCATTACCCATCCATCTCTGTATTTCTCCCACGCTGCATTGCGTTTCATTGGCAGATAACACTAATCCTCATAGCCTATATGTTAAAAAGAAAACAGTCCACTCGGTATCTTTGTGTTAAATTAACTTAACTACTCAACAATGAAACAAATTTGCCATTCTATTTTTTTTATCAGACTAGCTGCTTTCCGTTCTTTTATATGACTTTATTTTATTTGTTTATTGTGGAATAGTTCCATGTGCCATAGGGCATTGTCAGTGTATTTGATCCCTATAATTTAATGTTCAGTCCTCTGTTCAATGGCGTTTTGGAGTAACATCATGTAACACCTGGCTTATTGCATGAATTTTGCTTGGAGACATTAGCATGTTATCATTGGTGTCCAGCTGATTAGCATCCGAGTTGATGCTAAGGTTGGCATGGAAGCTAGTGTTCACTGCTAATGAGATGGCTGAGTTCTGCCGAGCACAATAACTGCCTTGCTGCTGAAATATGCTATGAAAATAAACGAGACTTAGTTCCTATGACTTTGTTAAATAGTAACTTGATTATCTGTCAGATGGCATTGCACTTGAAATATATCTCCTGTCACAATTATCTAACTGCAGGTAGGCTAGTGTTAACCTTATCACAGTATTGTGCTAAGGTTTTCCTCTAGCCTACCTACCTCAGTTCAAACAGACAATATTGCACTTGAGCAATGCCAAAGTTACCTTGTTGATGCTAATGCTAGCATCACATGCCAACTGCCTCTCAGCTAGTAAGGTGAGAAGCTGACATAGCATAAGCCTGCACATGTTACATTTTGCCCATTTGCAAGAAAATGCTAACTTTAGCTTTCTTTGCACATTACCACTAATATATACATGTCTTTTTCTATTCATCCAGAAAACCCTAGATCTTCAAACCCCCAAACAGACTTTTTTGCATTGGTAACTGAGTTTCAGAAGTATGCTAACATGACCACCCTGATAATGTTTAGCATGTAGATGCTAACTAGCAGTTGTCACAGTCGCGCTGATCTGCAAACAGATAATTGCTAAGCTAACTTTCATTCGTATCGTTCACGCTGGGTGTAGAACATGTTTGCAGACCGGTTAGCATCTACTTTATTGGGTTGTGATACTTGTATTATAACAGCGTACACAAGATATTACATCACTGTCCTGGCTCTCACTACACATCTGCACGGACCCTCTCTACAGCAGCAACAGACAAAAGCTTCACAAAAACTATTGTTTTCTTCTTGTTATAATGCGGTCTTAATTTTGTTGGCTCCCAGTACTCATTCGCATTCCGTCGAAAAAAGCCAAGCCCAAAAAAGCCAAACCCAAAAAAGTGGTTTCTTGGGTTTGTTCATAAACAAACCCAAGAAACCGCTGATTCACGAACGTTGCGAGTGACTTTAGAGAAAAACAAGCCAACACTGAAGCTCACATGAACAGCCCTCGTGGATTGTTTGATGTTTTAAAACTGCTGCGAAAAAGCCAAATAAACGTTGCCTACCTGCACAGACATTACAGCCGTTGGTATTAGGTCTGGACATTCAAGTGTTGGCTCCTTACCACAGAGGATATGTAGAGGGCACATAAGTGTCAAACATGCAGCACTGTGCACGTTTGTCATGCAGCGTGTGTCTGCGTGCCTTACCCTTTTGTCTGAAGACATGACACAGAGCGGCAGCCGTTTCTTATCACCTTATATTATTAACGTGGTGAAGCTAATATTTTTGTTTGGGGAACATGAGCTTGTAAAGCTAACTTTTTCGTTAGCTGTGCCCACCACTGATACTAACACTGTTGGCATTAATATGCAAACAACACAATTAGGACGGTAATGCCGGTGAAAGATTGTAAATGACAACACAAACTGTGAGCTGCATGTGAACAGCACAATTTGAAACGGAGGAGCTATTTTGCTTGTGTGAGCGGTCATAGTACAGAATCAATAATAACAGTAATTATAGTAACTATTTGCTCGGTTTTATTGAAGGAAGATGTTATTCACAATCCTTTTCAGTCTGATAAAAGCAAAAGCATGTCCATCAGTTCAGATTTGGACGTGTGTGTATCATGCCAATGTTTAATTATGCAGCTCATACTGGGTAATACAGGATACATGTTTATAAGGAACCACAAAGCTGGATGTGTTGAAAAGGCAGAAACCAATTGTGGACTCCTCTTCTTTGTATCTGTTGTAAACACAAGTGTGTTTTGAATAAATGAACATTTCAAACACAGCCTTGTTACGGGTCTTGTCAGCTAAATGGTGAATCTTAAACATTGTTGACATGTTCATTCAACTAGGAAGGGGTATAAGATACCCAAAAAACACAAAAAGCATTTTACAGAGTACCAGATGAAAGGTTCTCCGTTTGCAGTCAGGATCTCTAAGTTCAACACTTCTAGGATTAACATGGCAACTTAATGAGGACCGTTGACTTTGATGGTGACGAGGATCAATTATCCATCTCCTCAGTGTCTCAGCAGCTGATGTTTCCAGACTCTCAGCTCGTCCTGGTGCCTGCCGCTTCATTAGTCGCCTCCTCTGTGGACAAACAAACAAATTAGGACACGTGTCACTGATCGAATGAGGACGTGTCCCTGCCAGAGCAAAAACACAGTGGCCTTAGCCCACAAACACGTCCTCCTTCAGGGAGCAGCAGGAGGGGAGAAATTAATCAGGTTAACCCTGAAGAAGGGGCTAATTTCGTGCCCCACCTGAGTCCCTGTGACACCAAAAATAGCTTTTTTTTTTTTTTTAAAGAACGGCGTAGAAATATTCACAATTTTTCACAAGTAAAAAGAAAAATTGGCAGAAACATTTCGTCTGACCATTCATTCTCCTTTGTGCAGAACAGTTTTGTCACCTCTTTGTTTTTTTAAATATTACCAGAGATATATGTACCAATATAATTGCATTAATCTTGTTTTTACGTCACTTTAACAGTATTCACCATTTATAACATAAATTAATTTTATGAGTGTGTAACCTCATCTGTTCCTTCCTATGTATGCATTTTCTTTTGTAAGGGGCTATATTTGAGCACAGCTTCTGATCAATTTTGCTAATTTGTTTTGCACAATTGTGAAAAAGCTGTTGGAAAAAGTTTTTTTCCAACAGCTTTTTATATTTGACAGCCCATATATTAACAGCCCATATATTTAAATTGGTAAATTCGCAGTACACAAAACTTGTCGTCTCCTTATGGAGAACGTTAAAAAGTGAAATTTTTGAAAAGATTTTAATAAAGAAGTCAAACTGCATAATGTATTTCTAAAAAAGCATTTTGAATGGTAGTCAAAATGCTGCATAAAAAGGTTAAATGGACACAGATTGGCCCGGTTTAATTCTAAATTAATAAAAAAAATCCTGAAAATCTGGTCACATTTGATCCCATTTACCTCAGCAAGTTATGGAGAAACAAACCCAAAAGTCCCTAAATGTGCAGCGATCCTGGAGGACTAATGGACGGATGATGTGAGGGAAAAACTGGACAATATTGACACGTTTGAAGGTTCTTCATTAAACCCTTCCAGTAACATCCCTTTCATGCAGGACAAGATGCTCAGCAGGGATTTCTATTCTGTTTCTTTAAGTTTTGCCTTTCAGCCACACTTACCCCCTTTTTCCTCCCCCGTGTGTGTCTTCCTCGTGGGGACAAACCCGTCTTTCTGTCTCTGAAGGAGGACACTGTGACACAGCTCAGCGAGCGCCTTTTTAATCAAAAGAAGCTTTTATCTCGGGAAGGAAATATATTTTATTTAGAATAAGTATACATCTCTGTCCCCGTGGACTCAGCATGTACAGAGAACATCCAGAGAGTAAAGAATCGACTTCAAATGAGGATAAAAAATATGGAAGTCTTGTACTTTAAAGGTTTATTCCACCACTGGCTTTTAAAAAAAAAAGGCTTAAATCATCTGCTGTTTGAAAAGATTGAAATGAATGGGCATCCTTGTCGCTTTAATGGCTGCCAGAAAAACAAAGCGGCTGCATATTTAAGAAACCAGGAGGGTTTGTAATAATGGTGAAGCAGCTACGTGTTAACCAGAGACGCTTCCTGTCGGCTTTCAGCCGCGGTTCATCCAACAGAATCAGCGGCTGCTGCAGGTTTTTAGGTGTTTGCATGAGTGAGCGCTGAGATCCAATGATTTACCAGTCAGTCATCATCACTGGCTCTTAACTGAGCAGATATACACACACCTCCCGCGTATTTGGTCAAAACTAAAATGGCTCACCGCCAAATAATTGGTATCTGTAGGACATGGAAAAGGCCGTCAGTTTCCTCCTGTTGCTGCTTCAGACATGGACAACTAAATCCATAGATTCTGATTTGTAGCAGGATGTCCTCCAGAAGACAGTCCAGCTGGCACTATACGATGCTTGGTTTATGATCCAAAGCACACCAGATAATCCTCCTCTAAATGGCTCAATTAAGGTTTTGGAGTGGTCTAGTCAAAGTCCCGTTTTAAATCTCCCTTACCAGCTGTTCTCTCCAGTTAAAACAGTTATGGCATTTCATGGGTTTAGGGTGTAATAAAACCATTTTTATAACAGATGAGATCAGTTAATTTTAATTTCTTTAGGGTAAAACATTTAAGTTTGATGATTAAAAAAAGCAATAACAAAAGAAAACTCTACAACACTAATTACTGGTTTAAACACTTCCAAAAAATGAAATTATTTTGTTAACTTGGCGACAATGCTCCAGAATCAAGAAGAAAACAACTTCTCTAGAAGTATGACAAAATCTAATTAAACTACAATAAAGTTAAAAATGAAAGGGAATTGTCATACTTTGTTATATAAAAACTGCGTTCAATTAGCCTCTGATTAAGTTAAACAGGGTGAAGTGATGCTTCTTGGTTGTACAACTTGGCTGCCAGAGTTAACAGTGATTTCCATTCTGCAGCACGAGAGTATAAAATGTTTAATCATCCTATGATCACAACAGCATCTGCACATAGCAGATATTTATTGCTTTTTTTCCCAACAATAACATAATTTTGTGAGAATAATGGTCTAAAACCCATGACTTCATATTTCTGGATGGGGTTTCTTCCATGCGTCCCGGCCCATTGGTCAGACTCTTGATCTTCAATTGAAGAGGCTTTCCTTTCCACCAGAGCTGCTGATGAGAACGGTGACGGTGGGTCCGTTTGTCCCGGGGCGCCGTGACCTCGCCTGCCGTGTTCAGACGCGTTATTAAGGACAGAGCTGGTTCCGCCCGGAGCTGCTGGCCCACACCTCCGGACAGCGCTTCATCCCAACGCCGACATCCCCATAATGAGTCCCATCATCCGCCCCAGGCTGCTCGGACAAAAGGAGGATTAACTCTCTAAGTGGATTAAAATCTCTCCTGTTCTTCTTAATTGTGCTGCGCCGATGACATCATTTCGTCATCTGAGCTGAATGTGGGTCACAGCTCGGGTTCAAGTGATTAGAAAGAGTTCCTTCGCCTCCAGAACCGGCTCCGCTCCTCACATCTGAAGTCGCTGCAGTGGAAGTCGGGCCGCTGGCGGCGCGTCGGACTTCAGGAAACGCGAGACGTGCCGACGCAAACGACTCAGATGAAAATTACACAGAAGTTTAATTGCTTGATTAACATCTGTGTGTGTGATTCTTTGAACCAGCCTAATTAATCTCCTCTGTTAGCTTTTCCTCCGTCTCCGCTGCAGTTGTGTTTGAAGTGGATAATTTCTGACCACGCCGGCTGTTTGCGTTGACTTCATCGTTCTGGGAATCAACAGAACCCATCTTCTGTTTACCTGCCGCTCACACCGTCGTTTTTCAGAGGCAGCGCTCCAAACTGCTTCTTCTCTAAAAACCTGCAGCATTATTGCAATATTAAAACACCTTTTTAATTCCTCACTGAAGCTGCTGCTGACCTTAAATCATGGCCCCTCCTCAACAGGCTTGTTTTATACGTTTCTTTTAATACATTTTATAACATGACGCAATCGTTTGGTCTGCAGCGGTTCAACTCGTCTCTTTCTCAACATTTTGTTGCTTTGTTTCTGGACACCAAACTGTATACCTGTATATACTGGGAATAAAGTACGGAGCCTTTATCACACTCCAAATCACTAGTGGTGAAACAAGTCTCAAATAATATTTAAGTTTAAGAGTAAATGTAAATCCTGTAAGTGTTGGATTATTTTCTTTATGTCTTTATAAGTAAATCCCAAGAATTTGGGCTTCAGAGGCGGTGTCCTTTCTTTTTACCGTGGCTGTACTGCATAATAGCTCCTCCCATGCTAGGCTAGTTTAAGAGATGTGTGAAAACCAGAAACACATTGATTTAGGCATATAAACCATTTAATTTGTCCCAACATTTATTAGAATAAACCTTCATTTCTCTTCTTGGCTGCTTCTAAATCTTCAAAACGCCAAAAGGGCTAAAAATGTAAAAATCTACCAGCCGCCCTGCAACCTGACGGGTTTATGGAGAATAATCAGCGTAAGCTTTTAACAGCCAACACAACCATAGAAGCAGCTCAGGGTTTCTGGCTTACATCTGCAGGACAGAGCGATGGCAGTTCAACATGTTGAATCATGTCTCTGAAGCATATTGCAACATGTTAAAGGGCAGCGTTCAGTGTGATCCTCCTGGTCTCCCCTCGCTGGGAGGCCTCAGCAGAAACATGATCAGCATGCAGCGGGATTCTGGGAAACTCTGCACGTTCCCGTTGTTCCTCCTGCAACAAATCCTGCCGATCGGCTGCGGCCACGGGGGTCAGACAGCACGTCTGCCGGTGTGCAGAGTGTACGGCGGGTCAACGGGACGCCGCCGCTCACAACGGGATCAGTCCCAGGTCTGCTGAGCCGAGCAGCTGGCAGGACAGCGGACGTGGCGGAGGGAGACAGATGGCAGGGCGGACGAGTCCTGCTGGAGACAAAACATGACCAGAAATGAGCTGAAGAGGAAACAAAGGATGCAGGAAGGATAAAACGGATCCAGGACGCAAGAAAGATGATTTCTATTTCCTTCCATGCTGACAATAGAGCCGAAGTCCGAAGAAAACCTTTAACCCACCATCAAAGTAGGCCACCTTGATGGAATAGCAATGACCTATAGCAGGATGAATGTATGTGTGGAGGAGTGCCTTTAGGGGGAGTATGTGAGCGAGCTCCTGACCTGGAGGTGCACAGGTGTTGGAGTGGAGAACGGTAAAAAGTCTGCAGCGAAGGACAGGGGAGACTCAACGCACCGAACCCCCAGAGCCAGCCCACTCCCACGGCACAGGCCCAACACGGAGCCCTGGTGGCTCTGCGTCACCCCCACTGAGCTATATAATACACTGGAGTGTCACTGGCCGCCATCTTGCTACTCCCTACTCTCTCAGAATCTCACAGGATTTGGTTGCAACAACAAGCAGTTTTCTGGCTGTGTGAAAACGTTTCACAGGTAATTCTACAGTCAGTGGATGTACTAACACTATCAACTACTAGGAAATTAGGTGCTGAAATATTTTACATGATATTCATATTAAATATATATGCATGTGTATATTAGTATACATATATGTAAACATATGTTTTTGTATATTGTCATTTATATATTTATGAATATTCTATATATATATTTAAATAAATAAAATGCAAAATATTTCAGCACATGACTTTCTCATTACTTGATAGTTTTAGAACATAACATAAAAGTATATGGCATTTGACATTTTAAAAGTTTTAAGCCCCCCTGAACATGAGAAAATCCTCGTTATTCGATGCTGTAGCGCACATATTCCCTAGCCTCGTGAGACCATCCTGATCTCGCGAGGTTTCAAGGTTTCACTCGCAGATCAGTCTGGATACTCTCCGTTAAAGAAAATTTGGAGCCGTTCACCAAACGAACGTCCAATCAGCGTTGGCTTTGAGGCGGGTTGAGGTGTGACGCAACGGGAAGCGCGACAGTTCAGTCTAAAGAACATGCCGGCTTCAGCCGATGAAACTAGCGTTAGCGTGGCTATCGAGCAAGTTTTATCGGAATTACAGAGTATTTCTTTGCTGAGCTAACGAGCCTTTACCTGCAGCAGCGAGAGTAGCTTGGCTTGTGGTTGTGTTTTCGTCGTCGCTAGTAACAGAGCGACGACGAATCTGATTGGTTTATTTGGCCCGTC
The DNA here is from genome assembly GCF_011125445.2 of Fundulus heteroclitus. NCBI lineage: Eukaryota > Metazoa > Chordata > Actinopteri > Cyprinodontiformes > Fundulidae > Fundulus > Fundulus heteroclitus. Next base: position 21,878,350 of record NC_046377.1, on the reverse strand, counting down.
TATCACCAACATAGGCCAATCAGCTAACCAGTATTTTCGCCCCTTCCCAAAATTACTTCAACGGAAGGTTTCCAGATGGATATGCGGAGCAAATCTATCTGGCGGAGTCAGGTAACATATTCCCTAGTTACTGGAGGGAAATAGGAAGTACCAATATGGCGGCTGGTGGCTTCAAAGCGACTCGTTCTAACAGTGGGCGATTAGCACTCCAGTTTATAATATAGCTCAGTGATCGGCCCAAACCCGGGCAGCAGACCTGCTTTAGTTAGAACCCAGCTTTAGTCCCTGCGTCCCATAAGTCGCCCAATGGGGCCCAAACGCTCTGGGATACGGCTTTAGCATCCATTCAAGCAAAACCCCACCAAGACCTCTGACTCAAACTTATCTACAACTCTCTGCCTCGTGTCTGCTGGGTCTTCAGGATGCCGTTTGTTCTCAATGTTCTCTATAGCACCTCCAGAGACATCAGATGCATTTATCAATGGCTGGTTGCATTGAATTTCATCCAAGTAAAGGGAGCTGCGTAAAAAAAATCCATCAGGTTCACTTCCTCCCCAGCGTCTCCAACCTGTAGCAGGTGCCACGTAATCAGTGGTCATAATGTTTTGCCGTGCCAGGAGTACGTGTTGACCTGCTGGCTGATGGAGGCGCAGACGTTCATCTTTCAGAGTCATCTCCTCCTGTAATAACTTGTCACTTTGAGGCACGGCGAGTCGTTAGCGCCGCAGCCGCCTCGACGGCCTCCGACATCATCGTCACGACGAGCGGCGCCGGCAGAGAGCCGCCGCCGCCGTCACCTGACTGCAGCGACCCGTCCCCGGAGTCGCTCTGAGGAGACTGATGAAACAGTTATTGTTCTCCCGTGTTGGAGCAGTGAATTGTGTGACAGCTGTCCACAGGAGATAATGAGTGTGGAGCAACAGCGGCGTCACAGCTGAGTAATCCACTCTGTGCCCACAGACGGCATTAAAGATAATAGCTGGTTAAAATTGCTGCTCTGTGAGGCCCGAGCTTCACTTTCTGTCTCCTAGCCGTTGTCATTTTATTATTCAGATGGCATTTAATGAGACCATTAGAGGGAAAAAAGGGTTAACCTGCGCAATAATTATGCTTCTTTCAGTATTACTTAATATTTTCAAACTTCGCATGAAGGAAAATAAAAGTGGAAATAAAATCCATTAAATGTTTTTTTTTTTTTTATTACACCTGGTTGACATGGAGGGGGGTTTCTAAATGTGGAACATGAGGGCACACCAGGATTGCTTCTAAAGGCACAGAGAGACGTGGCTGAGTGAATGTTTGCTGTGATTTATCCCACATCGTTTAAAAATCTTTTCTTTAAAATGCAGCATGTCTGACGCTAACATTTCCAAGAGATCTCACAAACGGAGGATTCAAGCTGCCAAGAGCAACACATACAGTAGTTGTTGTTTTTTTCCATCTTCTTATTTATTTATTTTTTGTCAAAGTAAACTACCCCAAATAATAAAAATTTTGTAAATTTTGTAAAAATACAAAAAATACATTTTCAAATGATTCAATTAAATGTAATAAAGCCATCAAAATGAAAAAAAGTTACATAAATAATAAACATAGTTTAGAATAGTAAAAAAATATGATTAATAACATCTGAGCATACTTGAAATGATTAATAACATCAGTATTAATGTTAAAACTCAGTTAGAAAATTTTCAATATAAATGTATAAGAAAGAAAAAAATTATAGAAAAATTATAGAAAAAAAAAAAAAAAAAATATATATATATATATATATATATATATATATATATATATATATATATATATATAGATATAGATATAGATAGATATATAGATATATATATAGATATATATATAGATATATATATATAGATATATAGATATAGATATATATATATATATATTCCCTTCCAGACTGATAGACGTCAGTGACTAATAATTTAGTTTAGTAAATAACGCTCTGTGGTGCTGACCTGAAGGTAAAAGTCTAAATGGTCTGTGCGCAGCATGTGTGGGGTCTGCGGAGACGCCAGCTGCCCTTTTCCTGACCTTTGACCCGTACTGGTCCTGGGTGGAGGGAAGGTCAGCCTGATGGGCAGGTCTGCAGTCTGAATGGTTCGCTGTAGTTTGGATGTTGTCCTGTTTTGTCAATGAGTAGATTTTTTTTTAAAGTAGATTTAATGGCCCTAAAGTCCATGAAAGAAGACTAAAAAGCAGAGCATCACGATGATATAGTCTGTAGGATATAAGAGCATGAACTGCAGTCTCTGAGTTTGACCAGGAAAGAACAGGTCACACTCTGAATGGAGCGATTTTAAAGACATTTACTGGATGCCAGTCAGGACACATCGCTGCTTGTTCCTGCGGCTCGGTGCTCCTCACCCCTTCATCCTTCCTAGTTATTGTTTCGATCAGAGGACAAGCTCACGGTTTACCTACACCTGCATGGTTGCTGGAAACGCCACGTCTGCGTGACACGGACGTCTGAGCTAAAACTGGGGCCGACACCGGAGACAGGCGGGTGCTGCTTCAGCGCCAGCAGATGTGACACGCACTGATCGGTTGGCATGTATTTACACAAATCTCAGCAGCACACTGTGGCATATCTCCAGGAAAGGTATGATTAAAATAGAAAAACATGTTTTTTTGTGGATGGTAATGAAACAAAATACCAACCCGTCCATACATGTCGTGGAGCTAGCAGCAAGTTTTACCGTCTCATAGCGTCATTTCCATATATGGTAAACGATTTTTCACCATGGAAGTCAAAATTCAATAAAATGTTGTTTTTTTTTCTGACCTAATTGTTACTTTTGAATTTACTCACCTAAAGTTTAGGTGTACTTTATCTCTAATTGCTTGTAGAGTATCTTCAGGCCACCCAACATTGATGCTACTAGCTAGAATGATAATTTTTTTTCTTTTACACCTACTTCATAGTCCTGAGCAACATGTTTTCCTCTCCTATTTACAACTTAGTTTGTCGCTGATTTAGAGAAGAAGGCAGCATAACAAAGCAAAGCCATTCCGCCGAGGCTTTGATCATCTGCGTCTAACGGGAGCAGAAGACGCGGATGGAGATCTGAAGGTATAAAAGCCTCTCTGATCCGTCTCATCAGTTTGTTACGCTGCCAGGAGGTCAGGTCTTTAACAGGATGTGGATTTCATAACGATGCAGCCATCCAGGTGAAACTGACAACATAACCCACAGCAACAAAGAGGCATCAATTGAGGAAGAAAAAAAAAAGATGAGGAAGTGTTTGACGTATCTATACGCACAGCCGATTTTTGTTAAAGTATAATCAACAGATTAGGAAGCTGGCTGATTGGTTGATAAATGATAGATTTCTACAAAAACTGCCTCCTGATAAGCTTGAATGACTTGCAATCTATACTCTCATTATTTGATAAAGTTAATTACAGACGGGTTTGTGTTTTCATATTCTAAATGAGTGACAGTGTTGAGATCACCCAGCTGTCCTTAATGGGAATCAATGTTTCTCTTAGGGATTTATTCCTCTCCATATTTATAAGTTTGGACAACAGAAGGGTTGTGATTAAATCTGAGGAGAACCTTTTCTTGTGTGACGGCTGATTTGTCAGAGATTGGAAGTGTGAGGACCTTCAGTGGGTTCTGCACATGAATTTCTTAAGTAAGAATCGTAAGTTTCTCTGGATCTGCTGCAGTTAAAATGAGATGGAACGGCATATTATCAGCTAAATAGAAAGTATTTTCCCTTTGTGTTGGCCAGTGACACATAGACGTAATCAGCTTGTTTGCTTCAATGAAAACAACACGCATCTTTGCCCGCTTAGCCTTACCGGGTCACGGCGCCGCTGGGGGCCATTTCTAGCACCCAGTGTTTGACAGTACAAACACCAGATAAACAATCTCAGACATTCAGACTCATTGAAACAGAAAAACGCCTACCTCCATTTTGTTATTTTGTTATTTACAAGACTGTTAATGTTCACCTGCATTCCTGACTGTTACTATAGTAACAACTGTTTACATGCATCTTGCACTACTATGACTGATAACTGCTGACTGTTTATTCACAATTGTTTACATATACATTTGCAATACTGTAATATGCAATTACCTTCCACTGCACTTTAATTTAAATAGCTTCTGTCCAAACTTTATTTATACATTTTGTAGTAATAGCTACCTGTATATCATGCTCACATTCTGCCTATAGTAATAGCCATCTGTACATATATTCATAGTACATGTAAACTCTGTTATAACAACCATCTGTATATTATGCTATTGTACATATCTGTAAAACTCTACTAATATCCACCTGTATATTATATTCGGTACATATCCAACTGCAAATTTAGTTCACAATACTAGTTATCTATATATTATATTCATAGGACAAATCTATTAGTAAAATTCTGTTTATAATAGTATCCATCTCTATATTCAGTAAAAATCCATATCCTGTACTTATAGAGCCATTATTTATCCTGCACTGCTGCTATTGCACTTCTGGTTAGACCTAAACTGCATTTCGTTGCCTCGTACCTGCGTAATGACAATAAAGTTGAATCTAATCTAATCATCTAATGGTGGACTGGTGTCATCTTTAATGCTAACCCAATGTCTGAACAGAATTGCTTCGTATTGGCTCATCTGTTGGATTGAACAAGCGAAGGTTGTCGGCACCACATCTGGTTCATTTGAGTTATTCCGAAACAGAAATATATAACTGAGCTTATTCCACCTCTTCTGAGGCTGAACTTCCTCATGGACTGTTTATGCGGGGCCTTCCTTAGGGCAGCCTTTTTACATTTTAACCTCCCACAACACTCGTGTCAGCGGCATGATGTTTACTCTGCACAAGACTTGCTTATTATAGGATGTAATGAGCACTTCAGCCTCCGGCAGCACTCGCTGCAGCTGTTTGTTATTTGCAGAGGGTTTGTCTCTAGCTGCAGGTTAAGCTTTGGCTGTGACAGCGTTTTAACATTCAGACTCTCTCCTCTGGTTTCCTCCTCTGTTCGGATGTGAAGCAGCTCTTATCTGAATGAGCAAAAGATAATTGGGGGACAAGTGGAGCTCGACCGCGGAGAGGAAAAAAAGGGGAGAAAACGAGCGTAAGGAGGGAGACAAAGATGTGAAATGGGAGCTTTTTCTGGCTGTGTCGCTTCATCTGTAACGTTTGTGGATGAAGCAAGACGGAGGCAGACCCCTGGGTGTTACCCTAATATGTGGAGGAGGACAGAACATGATAATGTGGTTTACAGAAAAAAATGTTGGTGAATGCAGCAAATCTTTGGCCAAAAGCTTCTAAAGTAGATGCCATGAATGGGTGCGGGTTCCTCAGGAAAATGTCATTGGGGCAGTTTTTCAATTCAATTCAGTTCAATTTTATTCATATTAGCGCCAATTCATAAAATATGTCATCTCGAGGCACTTTACAAAGTCAAATCAATCATATTAAACAGATTGGTCAAAAAAATCCCATATAAGGGAACCAGCTACAGTGGACAGTTGTCTGCATTGTTGATGGCTTTGCAGCAATCCCTCATACTGAGCAAGCATGAAGCGACAGTGGAAAGAAAAACCACCCATTAGCGGGAAGGAAAAACCTCCAGCAGAACCAGAACCGGGCTCAGTGTGAACGCTCATCTGCCTCGACCGACTGGGGCTTAGAGAAGACAGAGCAGAGACACAGAAAGCACAGAAGCTCACATTGATCCAGTAATCTGTTCTACATTAGATGATAATAGCGGGTGAGCCGTCTTCTCTGGATGATGTCACAGCTAACAGAACGTCAGACCAGGTGTTCCTGCTATGAAGAAAAAAGAGAGCAAAAAGTTAAAAGCTGAAATGACAACAGTCATTTCAATGCAATGCAAAACTGGAGAACAGTAGAAATCAGTAGAGTGAGAGAAATAGGCCCTGATGTCCTCCAGCAGCCTAAGCCTATAGCAGCATAACTATAGAGGTAGCTCAGGGTAACATGAGCCACTATAACTATAAACTTTGTCAAAAAGGAAAGTTTTAACATTAGTCTTAAAAGTAGACGGGGTGTCTGCCTCACGGACCAAAACTGGGAGTTGGTTCCACAGGAGATGAGCCTGATAGCTAAAGGATCTGCCTCCCATTCTACTTTTAGAGACTCTAGGAACAGATCGTCTGCCCCCCATCACTCAGTTTTGTGAACCGGCATTTACATTCAGAGGAAACTAAAGTAACTCATCAAATGATTTCATGTTCACTATAGAAACAAGAACATTTCTAAATCTGATTCTTGATCTGGGACAAAGTGGTGTAAAAAACTATTTGCATCCTTAAAGATTTCCGATGCATTTTCTCTTTTATTACACTTCACTGTCAGGGTGGCAGACTCCGTGTCCAATTGTCCCCCTCTTCAATGTTGTTACTGTGAGTATGTCTCAGTCCCCTCAGCCCCTCAAGCACTAACGATAGTTAGTAAACTGATGATCCTCTGTTGCATTCAACCAGCCTTGATTGTCACCATTTAAACCGATGATCCACAGTGCGAAGGTACTGCCTATAAGACCAAGTTTACCTGGAACTCATTAGACTGAAGATGTCTCTTGAAGAAGAGACGAGACGTTTCAAAAAAGAAGAACCCGTCCAGACGACCCATTCTTTGTTTTTCTGCCTGGATTATTGAGGATCACCAGGACATTATCAAATGAAGATTTCATTGGTAAAAAAAAAAAAAAAAAAAGCTATCCTGACCAACAGGGTGTACTACCCTTAGCAGCAGCACCTACAATTGGGTGTTTGTGCTGGAAACTGGCAACAAATCTTTTAAATCATTGTTGAGACATTTTGGCCCATTCTGCTTTGCAGCTTTGTTTTAGATCCGTTTCAGTGGAGTGTTGTTCAGGAAAAAAACGCCTGTTTAAGGTCATAACACATCTAGATTGGTGTTGAGTGGATGCTTCAGTTTCTGGTCCTGCTGCAAAACCCAACTAAGCTTGAATTTAAGGTCATGCAGTGTTGGCCAGACATTCTCCTTCAGGATTTTCTGCTAGAGAATAGAATTCATGCCTCCATCAATTACTGCAAGTCCTCCAAGTCCTGAAGGCACGAAGCCGCTCCAGACCATGGTAATAGTTTAAACTGACATCTGAATTGAACACAACTGTTTATGGCCTGTTTACTCACAATGTGCACATAAAAAAAGATATTTCACATTAAAGAAAAGCTTGATACTGATGGTGGGCGGATAAATGTCCTTTCAGACCTTAAGTTTTGAATTTCTTTTTCTGTTTCAGTTCTCAAGCCAAACTTGATCCGCCCACATGGAGTGGGAAAAAGCTTCTTACTGACTGTAAACAACAATTCACTTTTAGGATTTTTCGAGGATTAATGTCTAAGCAATGTTCTGTTTTCTTTCAGATACTGTGGCTTATAAACACCCCAAACCGCCGCCTGCTGTTTTTTTGTCTTTGTTTTTCCAGAGATAGATGTTTCAGACAATCAAATACATTTTAATATTAAAAATAACCCAAACAAATATAAAAGGCCCCTTTGAAATGAGGATTTTCAAAAGAAAAAAACCTGACCCTGTGTGAAAAAGTCATAATATCTCAAAAATCACCAATTAACTGTGATTAACCACATTTTTTTGGAAAGCTAAGTAACAGTTCGCTTGCCACATTTATGCTTCCAGACTGGTAGAAACAAGAAATCATGTAACAATAGATCCTGTCTGACAGGCAAAATACAACAAGTACAAAAAAGAAAGTCTTTGACATCAGTCTGAAAATAGTGGCAAAGCCACTTGTAAGACTTAAATCCGATTTAGATGTTTTCAAATGGCCTTAAATAGACCGTTCGTGGTGGAAAACCTTTCAAAGTGGCTACAATAGAACAATTCTGCATAGAAAGGGAGCCAAAATTACTCCACAGTGATCTAAAACACTCGTTACAATGGAACAACTATTCATGATATATAAATTCACATTGTATGCTGATGATGCAATGACATACTCTGTTGGTTTCACACCATAACACAGAGGGATTCTCTGAATGCTTCCTAGCGGTGCCAAAAATGCAGGATTGAACATAGGCGCTTTTTGTCATTTAAAATACTGCATTCTTCAATAATAAATTAAGGAAGCCACTGTAATGACCCAGACAAGACATTCAGAAGATTCAGCCAGTGACAGAGCATGGTTTACAAGATTCAGTGTAATTGTCTGAAACTTGTGGGATGGGTCATGAAACCTCTGCAGGAAACTCCATAAGGGGAGGGGACAGGTTACCGGCTTTAGCAGAGACTGTAAATCTGAAAGGACCCAAAAAAAAGGAGTTTGATTCAGATGGTCTCCTCCTCTAGGATTTCATCTGCTCTGGACTGAGTACGTGGACATCAGATAATTTGTCAGTAATAAATCTACTGGGTAAAACCGGAGATAGGCAACGGTCCTACATGAAGAAGCAGTGATCAGAAAACTTATCAGGTCTTGGCAAAACAGAAACGATGTTCAGAAGCTGGTCAGGTAGTAGTGTTTGCCATAGACTCATAATGTCACACGGAGATCAAACAACTGTAAGGAATAAATGGACATAAATGGACATGTAGAGGAAGAAGCTTTCAATAATCTGGTGGATGCTAACAGGCTGGAAAGTGCTTAACGTTCAAATAGAAAGGAGTGTGTCTAGAGCATTTTTTTTTGTAATATACAGTATGTTTATTAATTTTTCCAAATGCAACATACAAAAATCGTACACAAGAGTATAAAATATACATATATTTACCAAATTACGGTCTAAAAAAATATACTCTTACCAATATAACAATAGAAATAAAAACATATAATAACTTTAGAGAAAAGCAAAAAGAAGAAAAAAATACAATAAAAAATAAAAGAAAATAAAAATATCAGGCCAGGGAAATTATCTAAGTAACGGTTACACTGCACTGATTACCATTTACAGTTTAGGATAGTACAACCTATCTATAAAGGCACGGGTGGCATACTTAAGAAACTGAGCGAGCGTGGGGGTCAGTCTTAGACTGAGAAATATGGTCCAAAACCGGCTGCCAGATACTACAGAACCTTTTAGCGGAGCCCTTAACATCGTACCGCAGTCTTTCCAAATAAAGAGTCTCAGTAAAATCACTGATCCACATTTTAAACTGAGTAACCTTATCAGTTTTCCACAGTTGTAATATTACTTTCTTAGCTATTACCATTCCATACACCACATATGTTCTATTCGTTTGCATAGAAATGCTGCGGGTCCTGAGTGAAGGAGAATATCCAAACAAGGCAATCTGGGGATCTGGAATCAATGTGCTCTTATACACTTCAGAAAACCATTTGAGCTTGGGGCATGACCAGAACAGATGAGTCAAGGATCTAGAGCAGTTTTATCATGTGTGATGGTAGATTATCGTTTTTTTGTCTCTAAGTGGCTGGCCGAATTTGTGATAAAAATGCTCCAAGTGATAAAAATCGCGAGAATTTTACAGTATGCTGTGCGCCTCCAGCGATCCGCGAGTCCACTCTTCATTTTTAACATCTGATTGGCTAGCTTCATATTCGTCCTCGTTTAAGGTTAAAAACTCCATCACAAAGGTGAATAAATATTGACTCGCTATGTAAAATGACTACTTCTCGATATCGTGTTTGAAACTAAACTGACGTCACGGCATCCTCGTCGTGGCTAAGACAGTGGGTCACGTGACTGAATGAGGAATTTAGCAACTTCTGCTATCTTAGGGAATAATTTTATGCTATAAACAACAAAATGCTGTAATTCCTTTTTGTTTTTCCCTTGTGATTTATTTAATTTTGTACATACTATCAAATAGGAAACTATGAGTATGTGGTTTTCTGTTTGAACTTTAAATAGAGCCGATCACTGCTGAGTGATACTGTGCTGTTTGGAGCGGAGGAGATGGGCGTGGCAGAGCGGAGAACGTAAAGGCATCAAACCCCAACAAGTGACCATAATCATTCACACAAGATGTTTTCATTGACTGTAACCAAGGCTCACACTGAGTTAGAGCAATATCTGCTCCTCACACTTGGACTCATCTTCACATTATGTTATATGGAGCTTGTCCAAATGAGTGAGTTTAAACAGCTTTTATTGCATCTGCAGGGAAATGGCTTAATTGATGGTTTTGTTAATGATCGGACTGAACATGCATCTCTGGATTCTTGTTAGTGTCTGTTTCATGTCTCAGACCTTTTCTGTTTTGTTTTGTTATGTTTAATTTTTCCTGCAGGTGTATTTTAGTGCAGGCTTCGGCCATTTAAGGACATCCTTGTAAACGAGATTCTAATTCTCAAGGTTCTTTTCCTGGTTAAATTTGTATAAATAAAAGCTAACAATTTAGGGGCTTTAATAATTTATTTCAAACATTTTCTTTTCCTAGGAGGAACAATTATACAACATAAAGCTACAAAGATTTTTAAAAGCCAGAACTGGGTGCACCAGTTTTCATTTTCTGTAGATTTTCTCTAACATTTGTGTGACTCAGGACAATGGAAAAGTACAAGAAACTCAGTGAAGGTCCAAGAAGCAACAATAGCAGATCTACAGAAGTTGAGAAACTCTTCTCTGAACAGCTGCAGACTCAAAGACCATTGTTAAAACCAGCAGAAGTAAAAGTTATTAAATTTGCCAAGGTCTAGCAGCGGTCTCAGACTCCATCCTTGAGGCCCAGCGTCCTGCAACTTTTAGATGCGTCTCTGTTTCCACACACCTGAGTTCAATATGAGTTCATTAGCAGAGCTCTGCAGAGTCTGACTGCAGTATTTTATTTTAGTCATTTGATTCAGGTGTGCCGGACAACGGCCCTCGACAAACTAATTAAAAGGAGCATACAACACTATACCCGCTGTCTTATGCTGAGGGGCTGCTTTACTGCTAGTGACGGAGTAAAGAAGCAGGATGACTGAGATGTTAGATGTTCCAACTGGACACTGATCCCAAACACACATCTCAGCTGGTTTTGGATCAGATAAAATGTTAATATTCTGGAATGGGCTTTCCAAAAAATAATCTCTAAGTTTAATAACCCCTTTATTCTGGAAAGAAAACCAACACAGACACAAGTTTAGACTCTTCCGTCAGAAAGAGGGCAGAAGAACCAGGAGCATGAGACCTGTTCTATCACAAGCTTGAGTTCGACTGCCCTGGTTACCTCTGTCTCTTTGCCTTTATTATCAGACATCTGCAAAGGGGCAAGAGGAGTCAGGAGTTCACACCATGGGGGTTAAGAAACAAAAGAAAAGGCAAGGTGGGTTTTACAACATGGTGTTGGCACACAAAGAGATGTGGGATTAACATATACAGCAAGACATTCCTTACCTGACTCCGCCAGATGGATTTGCTCTGCATATCCATCTGGAAACCTTTCGTTGAAGTAATTTTGGGAAGGGGCGAAAATACTGGTTAGCTGATTGGCCTATGTTGGTGATAGACGGGCCAAATAAACCAATCAGATTCGTCCTCGCTCTGTTACGAGCGACGACGAAAACACAACCACAAGCCAAGCTACTCTTGCTGCTGCAGGTAAAGGCTCGTTAGCTCAGCAAAGAAATACTCTGTAATTCCGATAAAACTTGCTCGATAGCCACGCTAACGCTAGTTTCATCGGCTGAAGCCGCCATGTTCTTTAGACTGAACTGTCGCGCTTCTCATTGCGTCACACCTCAACTCGCCTCAAAGCCAACGCTGATTGGACGTTCGTTTGGTGAACGGCTCCAAATTTTCTTTAACGGAGAGTAGCCAGACTGATCTGCGAGTGAAACCTTGAAAGCTCGCGAGATCAGGATGGTCTCACAAGGCTAAGACATTCCTTGTCTGGGAGAAACATCTGTTTCTTCCTGTGTGAAGTTAAAACAGTAGAACATTCCTTAATAAAAAGAAAATGATTACATTCACATTTCTCCCCCAAGAACAATGCCTACATCTCCAACCAAAACGTACAACCAAAGCACAGCTTGCTGACAGACCTTACAGTGAGAGTCTGTATGTATAATTTTGACCCTGGATGACAGAAAATTCATGTAAAGTCAAACCTTGGCACCAAAGTCGGGTTTTATTTAAGCCGCTCTGATTGCTTGCTGTGTACCGTAATCTTTCCACCTTGGGAGGAGAATGATTCGAATAAATCTTTAGAAGACCAGCTCAATGACATTCCTGTGCATGATGGGTGAATTGAAGCTTCTCACCAGAGCTGTGAATATTCAAAAAGCATATTTCTGCATTTCTCACAAAAAGTGGCGGCGTTAAAGGAAGTCCTCAGAGACGGACTGGATCTGGTTGAACACCTGAGTAACTGCACTGGAAAAACAGCCGAGTGAAGAGTGAATCTAATTTATTTCACATGTCAGTGTGTTGTGGGACGCAGGGACCTCCTGAAGGTTCGCTCTGCAGTGAAAATGAAGCGATTCATTTCCTTTTAATTTAAATGTCTGCAGAGTATAATGTCTCATTTGCATGTTTCACCTAAAACCCAACAACTGATTTGCATTCCCCTGAAGTTACAACAATCAAATTTCCGTTCCCCCTCCGCCGGCCAATCAGTTCTGCTGTCTGACTCTCAGTCATGTGGATAATAAGCTGTCAGCCAATCACGTTCGAGGGCTTGGCAGTTTGAGTTTGTAGTGACGTGTTTATCATATTTCACTTTGCATAAGCTGCTGTGTCTCGAGTGTCATGGTGGTGATAATTCTGTAAAAGCACGTGTTTGATGGTTTTTCAATCAATTAAAGGGTTGGAGTGTCCTGTTAAACCAGTGGTTCTAATTTTTTTAATTTGTTGCGCACTTTGAAGACTGCTAAATATTGAATTACCCCCAACCCTGGTCCCTGCAAAAAATAAATTAAAACATGTAAAACATCAAAATAATTACTTATACTGTTGTCTCTCTTAAAAGGGCAATAAGCAAGAAATGTACTGCCAAATTAACCAAAATCGTTATTACTTGTTACCCGGGATGGAAGTAACATTCCCTGTAAACAATTTACTTCCTGGTTCCTCAGCCAATCATATGAGAGTTCCCAGGGTTCCCAAAACAGAGCACAGCATTTGGTATTTTACTGCAAAAGAGCAGCAGCCTGCTAACATGGAAGACTCTAGGTGTCAGCATTACTTAAGGCCCTTTGGAAGCAGTGAAGTCGTTGCTCTGAGGATTTCCCAGAATCCCTTGCTACTCATACCACTCACTGCAAGAACAGACCAAAAACAGATGGTACTGTCGTCCCATTTCTATAATATCCAGGACCTTTTCACTTATTTTACACCGCAGCTGGATTTTCTGGACAAAAAGAGGCGCACCCCCTCTGTCATGTGTTCACGCCACCCCTAGGGGGCGACCACCACAATTTGAGATCCACTGCTTTAAATGGTGATGCATTTTTGGCTCCAGGCATTGTTTAGCAACTAATAGCTTAATTAAAAGGTTTGATTATAAATAAAAATCCTGGAAACATTTATTCCCTGCTCTGGTTGAAAGTTTGCTGACATAAAAAGAAGATTTTTTTTTTTTAATCATAGTTTTGTTTTACTGTAGTTTGTGTGTGAGTTACTCACTTGTGTCCAGGTTTGAATTCAGCAGCTCCAGCCTGTGTCTTTATCGATTAAACCCATCACAAATTGTTGACTCGGGTTGTTTCAGAGTTTCAGTCTACCTGGATGATGATGATGATGATGATGATGGTCCATCAGGTGTGCACTAGTGAACAACTTTACACACAAATGATGATGCTGCGGATTACAGGTGAAAATCCAGATTTCCAAAACCAACTTTTCTGTAGATTTGTCAGTTTTCTTCAGTTGTTTTGGTCTCAAATCCCCAATTTCCCTTCATGATGGTAAGAAACTCCTGAACACATGTTGACCGTCCTCATCAGGTGTGTCTCACCTGTTTTTTTTTTATGAGCTTCTGTAAGAACTGGGGCAAACTGAGAGGCAAAAGTCTGTTTTCACGTTCAGAAACAGAAAAATGGCCCCGTCACATTTTTCCAGCTGATTCAAAAATAGCTCCATGCCAGGAAGTGCGTGGTTTTGGAAGAACAGCAACATTTTCTGTCCTGCTGCATCGTGGGAAATGTAGGAAAGACGTCTGTTTTTGAAGCATGACCCAATTAGAGAGCAGAAGTGGAGAAATGTTTGTTTGAGCTGCGTGGGTTCCCTGCGGGTGCTGAACCACTTTCTGTCTTCGATTTTTCAAAGCTGATCCCAACATTTAAAGCTTATTTTAAAACTCCTGCCTCGGCACATCTGTTGCTTTAACTTCCCACTGTAGCCAACCTTAGCTTTATACATTTTTTATCATTACTCTTTGTTTATTATGCTTTTTTGTTTTAGTTAAAATGGAAAAGTAATGGAAGCAGATTGGTATGAGGAGCTTGACATCTGCAGATTTTACCTTTTCTTTTGGTTAAAATATTAATAAAAAGCCTTAAAATAAATATTTTATTACAAAAGCAAAGTCTCATACTCACCTTTAATTCTTTACTGTGAAAAATAAATATTTTACCATAACCACCAGTGCTGTAATTGGATTTGGATCTGGCGACTGAGATGGAAGAAGGTAGATGTCAAGTTGTTCTGATGTTTTCGATCATTATTTTGCTGAAAGACTCCAAAAATGTCCAATTTTCAGCTTCCTCGCTGACAGAACTGGGTTTTATCATTATGCACTGTGTAAAAAGCTTCCTAAGGCCATGGAAACGAAGCAGATCCACAGCATTACAGACCCCACACCGTGCTCAACAGCGAACACGATGTTCTCGCTCTAAAAATTCATCCTTTGTTCCACATCAGACCCACCTGGAGGGTTTGTGCTGGAAATCTCTTTTGGCTGGATCCTGTCACCCTGCCTCTCCGTCTCCATCCCTTAACACTGTTTCTAATGGGTAGTGTGTCCCAAGGCAAAAGGCTTTTCTCTGAAAAACGTAGTTTTTTTTGTGCAAACCGTAGGACTTGGACATCTGCTTGTAAATAAAAAAAAACCTCCTCAGTGAATTTTTTAATAGTGCAATAATCACTGTCTACTTTAAGGGGTTCCAATAAATATGCAATATAATCTTAATTATTGTTCAACATTCCAAAATAGCAAAATCTATTCAGCTAATCAGTTAAAATATTCTTGTCACATCAGCTATTATATCATGTGGGCTGGTATGCATAATAGGGGTAATGGAGGGAGCAACAAATATGAACTGTAAAAGTAGTATTTAACTGATTAAAATGCAATATATCAAGTATAAAATTGCAATCCTGACTGAGCTTTGCAGACAGAACCAGACTGAACGAGACTTTTTACTCCACCTTCATGAAATAAACTGGAGGTACCAATAATTATGGCAGTGAGGATTTTGTTTTTCCCTCCCTGAATAAATGAACTCAGATGTCGGATTTTTCAACATTTTTCATGGACAGATTCTGCCGCTGCCATAAAAGATTTGTGCATCTGGAAGTTTTTATGCATCTTGCCAGAAGTGGCAGTAAATCTGCTTCCCTGGCTCTTCATTGGCCAAATTCACCCACATTTAACGGTGTGACAGGATGGATTTTTACGCCTCCTGTGCAACATCGGCACAGCGAGAGCATCCGTACATCTGCTAAAAGTCAACGCGGTAAATCTGTATTGTAATCATCAGGCAGGGACATTTGTCTGCAGGTGATAAGACCTGATCAGTTTATCGGCTGAATCTTCCTTAAAGGGTGAAGAGAGGCTTATCTGTGAGATTAACACATTCCTTTGGCCGTCATCCAGCCGCAGCAGCGTCGGCCCTGCTGGAGACTTTACAGCGTGGCCTGAGACATGCTCTGACTTCCTCCTGGACGCCGGCACAGGATTATAAATCCGCGTGAGGCTGACAGCACCTCAGATTAAATCTGCCCAGTCCAGGACTTCTCCTGAGGTACTCCTTCCAGCTATTAACAACAGCTGCAGTCTGGCTTCCCTCGCCCACAGCGGCCTTTCTCTGCGTCTGGATTATTCTCAGAGACTCAAACGCGACTACGTTGTGCCGCTGGTTTCCTCAACTTCACCATTAACACAAAGTTTGGGGCTAAAATCTGGTAAAAGACCGAAGTAGTCTGAGTTAGATGCATAATTTTGAATATACCTTTTGATCAACAAAAGTGTAATGCTTGAATTCAGCCCCTTTTCCTCTGGTACCCTTAAATAAAATCCAGAGCAGCCACCTGCCTAATTAGTAAAACAGGCCCGCATGTGTATTTAAGTCAAGTCCTCAGGCTTTAAATCCAATATGGCCGCCTTGTTTGTAAAATGCGGTGAAAGCTGCAGATATAAACAGTTTGTTAGCACTGCTGACACGATGCTGTGAACTTTCTAGTCGTGAACGTTTACCTTTACTGTCTGAATGCCTAAAATGGAGAAAACACTGATAATTGTTACGGATTTCAACGTTGAAACTCTCGTTGTCATTTCTCAGGAGGGAAAGAAAATCCTCCCCCTTCCTTCTCAAACCCTGATGAGCTTCTGTTACAGTGAGAAAGACAATTTTCACCTTTGCACCTCTTTGCTTGTTGTCGTCCCCCCCCCCTCTTCTTTAATCAAATCTCTTCCCTGAAAGAAACACTTTCTCCTCCCGTGTCGGTGACACTTCCAACAACCTTTCTGCTGCAAACAGACACACTTTTTGCAAAAGTTCTCCATGAATTGTTTCTCGGGGAAGTGTTCGGCTGCTGATTGCTCCGCTTTGTTCCCTTCCTGGTTGCAAAGCAGGAAGAAATTGTTTTGTTGGTTAAAAAGCGCCTGAAACTAAAGAGTCAACACTCGGTGTGAGCGCCGTGTGTGGAGCCATTCTGCAGATTACTAATCAGGATATTTACAGCTGCAGGAGCTTTTTTTTTCTTTCTGTTCCAGCAGGAAATCCAGATTTACTCTTATAGTAGAAGAGCTACATGTTGGACATAAAATTATTTGTAGATTTCACTCATAATTGAGGGTCCACCTTGGTTTGCAGAATTGTTTTAAATCAGCTGAATAGGAGGCTTTCTCCTGATTTAGTACCGGACTTTGACTAGGCCAATCCGTAACTCTGTGGTTGGTTTTCCTGGTATGCTTCAGATGGTTGCCCTGCTGTATAACCAGAGGCAGTTCTACCCAATCCAGCAGCCTAGGGGAGGTATTGCATGGTGTTGTTTTTACCACTGTCTTTAATTTATAAGATAACATGTGCCTCAATTTACAAAATAAACAAAAAATCTGGAAAACATGAATACCAATACCTCCAAAATAAAATACTGTAAATAATGGAATAAATAATAATAATAATAATAATAATAATAATAATAATAATAATAATAATAATAATAATAATAATAATAATATCATTATTATTAATAATGGTCATAAATTATAACAGTCAGCTACACAGTTTGCACACAATAACTACACATAAGCTACATTTACACTATGCAATAACTATACAAAACTAAAATAAGTGTATACAAAACCGTCATAAAATATCTACATACACATGCCCTCAGTATTTGGGCCATTAGGTAACAGAAAAATACTGAGACAAATATTAGGTAACATAGACATTTTCAACCAGGAAGGGAAGTCTTCCAGATCCTGAAGCTCCAGAATGGAGAATTCCTCAAATGACGTCAAATTACTAAATTTAGAACAGCCAGTGTGTCTGCGTGGCGGCCATCTTGTGGCTGGGTAAGCTGTGTAGAGCGGTGAAGCAGACTCCTCTGTTCCAAATAATGCATCAGCAGACATAATGGTAACAACGACACGCTGCTGCTGCGCTGTCTCTCCATATGGCCTTGGTGACCATTGAAAGGAGTTTTCCTAAACCCTGAAAGGAGATCTGGAGATTTGGAGATCTTTTAGCCTACTTCGTGTTGTCAAACAGGTTCTGTCTAAGTGAAACCGCATGAAAAAATGCACCTAATGACATTCAGTTCATGATTTAACAAGAGGAGCCATTATATTCCACAAAGCTTCAGGTTGGCTCAGAGGTAAACAATAAATTCATGAACTGATAAGTTTGTTGTGTTTACTCAGGTAAACATTTATCTATTAAAGTATAATTTGATCTAAAATCAAGTTTTACCAAGAGGAAAAAAACACAAAACAATCAGGGGGACGACACTCAAACACCAAACTGAAGGTGTTTAACCTGAAAATCCTCTGAATCCATCTGCCTGCAGAAGATAAATTCATGTTTTAATGTTTCATTTTGATTGAATTTGATGAGAAAATCTTTGTTTTCACCTCCAGTTTAGGAGTTTTGGCCTCTGTTTATCATAATTTACTGATTTCATGAAAACATCAGGATTTAGAGTCCAGCAGTGGTTTCAGTATTTATTTTTTCTCAGTCAAACAGAAACTCTTTAAACATTTCAACAGAAAAAAAACCCTTAAAATATTTCCAAGCTGCTCAATATATCTAACCAGAATCATCAATGCTTGGATGCCGTATTTGGCAGGTTTTTGTGTATTTTAAGCACCGAACATTCACATTCTGGGTGTCAGCGATGTTGTTTTCCACATAGATGGACATTCTCTGTCCTGGATGCTCACACCTGAAGTAGACTTTAGGAACAGAGAGGTCAAAGGTCGAGCAGATTGGTGATGACATCATGATGATGGACACAGTAAAAAGAAGTTTATTGCACCTGGTATCAGTGTTTGTCGTTAATCATATGGCAGTCATCTGCTTTCTTAATAACATGCAGCCTGAAAAACGTCCTTAGAAGCAGCAGCAGAGCGGCGTAAATAAAACTGTATTAAACTTTCTCCCCCCGATAACAATCCGTCTCGTCCTCCAACAACTGCTCTTCTTCTTCTTCTGGCTTTGCCTCCGCCTCGCCGCGGCGTAATGCTTCGTCTCATGCAGATATTTGTAGAGTCGCACAGAAAACATCGTAGATCCATGTTGCGCCGATGAAGAGGTTCTGTGGCAGGCTGTTAAAATGACTCATGTGTTTAATTTGAAGCCAGAATGGGATCTGCGGTGATGTTAGCAGTCATCCTGTCACAGGACGGCCTCCTTTTTATTAAAGCAAAGCCCTCCGCAGGAAGCTGTAATGTCTTATCTCTCTCTGATGCTTCCAGACTTGCTGGCGGTGCCCAAACATCCCTACGCAGCCATGGAGAACTGGGGGCTCAGCGTCTTCCAGGAGCAGAAGATCCTGCTGGACGCCGAGGTGTCCTCCTCGTCCTACCAGATGGAGCTCACCATGGTGGTCGTCCACGAGATCTGCCACCAGGTAGGGACGGCTTAACGAGGGGCCGAGTCTTCTGTCGGTCTGCTTTCGTCCTTAATTGGGTTTTTTTAGACATTGGTGACTTAATTCACGCCAGAAAATCCTTTTGTCATATTTATATTACAACTGCCCTGAGTTTTTGCTTTAATGGACCAAGCTGGTTTTGACGAAACTAATTTGAGATGATTAAAGGTGACGGAGAAAGGAAAACGTGTGCTAGAGAGGGATGAGGATGATGAACAAGAGAAATAAGGAAGGTTGATGATGAAATAAGAGCCTGATGGCAGATTGGGAAGAATAAAGATCTTTTGAGGAGAAGGAAAAGGGAATGTAGAGAGCGGGAAGACGGATGAGTGGGATGAAAGGGATGGATGAGGGATTGATAGACGTTGAGTGGATGAGATAAGGATGACTTTTTTATTTGAATAAAATGTTTTCTTGTTTTGAGCAGCCTAGAAATGACTGGAAGAGGGAAACGCCGCTAGGTGTGGCTTTAGCCCCCGTCCCCCGTGTCTTTTTTACGACATTGACGCTTTAAAGACATCTGGTAGAAATGGTCAATGATAAAAAAAATAAAAAAAACGGAAATGAAAGAAAAAATACAAGTAATCCATTGGTGTGAATGTCTGGATGACGCATCGTAAAATTCGGCCCGGCTGCTCTGCTTCTGTCTTTATGCGTCTGAGCGTTTGAGAGAGACAGAAGCGGAGAGGGGAGACGAGGAAGTCTAAACTTGCTCCAAAGTTTGCCTCACGCAGTTAAAATCTACAGCTTTATGTGATTTTTGCCTCAGCCATGGCGGGAGCGACAAGCACATGTTAATATGTTAATAGAGCAAAATATTTTTATTTATGAGTTAGATTTGGAGCCGAGACCTCTTTGGTCAAAGGAGCGGGGGCTCCCCGGCTGCCGGCGGTGGGACTGGGTCGTTGTTGAGGCACATCCTGCTACTCTGTCTGAACCAGAACATAAACGTCTTTTATGATTCCTGGACTTTTCTCTCCCGTCTCAAGGCCCAAAGGACTCCAACATTAGTCTGTGTTGTCGTGAGCTGCAGCCGAGTAAAATCACCTGGAGTTCAACGTTTATCAGCCCAGCTGCTGACCTTAGTTCTCCTGTCAGAAAGAACGCCAAGATCCAATCAGCAGAATATTTCATCCTGAATGCGCTGCTGAAGCGGGGCGTAAACACCACATTTATCTGGGAAACGCTTTAAAAATGTATGAAGGCAGTTTGATGGGTGAAAGCTGAGAATAAACACATCATTTTGTTCTTAAAAGACGTTAATCCAACACGTCCCGCTCTGGTTCTGAGTGTCTGGAGCTCAGCAGCCGCTGGCTTTGGAGCGTCTCCTCTGCAGCAGGTGTTAAAGTTTCAGCGTTAAACGGAGGTCGTCTGTTGGAACCGCTTCTCCTTCGTCTTTGTTTCTCACAAACACCACAGTGATGCTCTGAGGGAGTTTTAGGGAGCTAGTTGGTAACTGGACAAACTGCACAGAGTCTCAGCCTCACCTCGGAACCTGGTTTGGATTTCAGAACCAATAAGGACCTGGGCTCCGAATAAACCAGCAGGGAAGAAGTGATGTTTTAGCAGAGAGAGTCGAGCTCCTTTCAGCTCCTTAAAAAGCAAAACGTGTCGCTGTTCTGATTGAGGCGGAGGACGTGAAGATTCCTCCCGGCGGTCCTTTACAATCAGCCTGAACATCTTGTTTTCCTCTTGAACAGCAGGTCTGATGGCTGTTTTCCTCCTCTGAAGGAGCCCTGATGGGCCCCATAAAGGGGAGGATCCTCCGCTGCTTCGGCATTTCTTGGTCTGAGTGCTTTTCTAAAAACCCCACAGAGGTGAATCCTCTGATGAGGCGAAGCCTCTGCTGCAGGATTTCTAGTCCTCTAACGTCGCTGAGAGTCTTCACAAGCTGCACACTTAAGGTCCGTTGTTCCTAAGTTGTTCTCCACTTTAATGGTGCGTTCAAGTGCGTCACGTAGATTGGATTGTCTAGATATGAAAACAGCTCCAACATGATTCAAACGTTGTTTTTATATTCTTAAATGACTTAACGTCTTATTAAAATCTGCCCAAACAATAACATTAACCATTTCCTTTGTTTTATTGTCTTATAGCCCTCCATTCATACATGTTTATCTTTTACAAATAATAAAGAATTAAACCAAATCTCTATTCAGTTTTTCTGTTTCTCTTGATTGAAGCGAACCAAAAACTTTAAAACCACAGAACTCTGATTTTTGTTCACCGTGACACTCAAACTAATTTTTTTCTCTTTTTATATCTTTTGCGATGTAACCTCATGCTTTTGCCATGTTTCTAATTGGCTAATAAATCTCTTTATCACCAGGGGTGTAACAACAAAGGGAGAATTTAGCACTATGTTGGACAATGTTATCTTTTTATGGTTTTAATTCATCTGTAAACGTGGGATAATCTTGCCCAGGGGTGGCTTGTTTAAGCTTCTTAAATACTAAATTAATCCTAATCTTAAAAACAATGGAAACTGCTTCTTTTTTTGTGAAACAAACCTGAGCATAATGGAGCTGTTAGGTTAGATAATTAACAGCGGTTAGAAACAGATAAAGACATTAAAGGAGCTCCAGAGACGATGAAAGTAATCGCTAACTTACATCAGCTCTGTGTTTTACGGCGACTGGACGAGAAAATGACTTAAACGTCTCTGACTTTCACAACCCGACCTGAACGCCTCAGTACGAGCTCCTCTTTCACAGATGGAAACCTTTCCATGGATGTTATGAGACACTTCACCGCCGGCTGATGTTTGTGGATGGAAGGGCTTTCCTCCACGGTGCTCCTGGTCTGCTTTTTGTTCCTCTCAAGCTCCTGCATTGTGAAAAGGGAACTAAAAGTTAGGAAAATTTTCTTGAAATCAGTGTATTTTCCTTGATTTGATTGAGGTAAGTAAGATTATTTGCCAATAGAATGAGTACACTGCAAAAACAGAATAAAAATAAGTAAAATGTTCTTAAAATTAGTGTATTTGTCCTTGATTTGAGCAGGTAAATAAGATTATTTGCCAATGGAATAAGATTTTTGCACTTAAAATAGGAACAACTCATCTCCATCATCTTATTTCAAGTGCAGGATGTCTAATTATCTCATTATAGGGGTCAAAATATTAATTCCATTGGCAGATAATCTTATTTACATGCTCAAATCAAGGATAAATACAAAAATTTTAAGAACATTTTACTTATTTTTAGATCCATTTTTGCAGTGTATTTTGATGCCTAAAATAAGATGATTAGATAAAGTGCACTTGAAATAAGATGATGGAGATCAATTGTTCGTATTTTAAGTGCAAAAATCTTATTCCACTATTTACCTGCTCAAATCAAGGAAAAATACACTGATTTCAAGAAAATAGTTCCTTTATTTGCAGTGAAATTCTTCAGCTGCTCTGAAAAATGTCGGGCTAGGCTTGTCATGCAGGAGATGCTCTGATAACTTTGTTTGTTGGCAGGTTATGAGGAAATGTTTTTAGTGAAGTCAGGTGGGAAGTTCGTCTCAGGTCTTTCACGTCTCCGTACCTCCTGAACTCGTCCGTTCACAGGTTTCCTCTGCGTCGTCGTCAGACACGCTGCTTCAGAGGTAAACAGCCACACGGTGTGTTTGTCTTCTTCAGGAGAGCTGAGAACGCTTTAATCAGTCAGCCTGAACACACACAAGTCTGACATTTTCCTTCAGCCCAGGCAGATGATCCGTTTGGAAACGGAGCGAACGGGACACGAGTCAGGACGGCTCTGAATCCGGCACAAATGAGCTTTGTGTGTTTGTGGATTTGTTTCTCAGCCGCAGCGCAGACGATGACGCTGCTCCTACAGCAGGACATCAGAAAACAGGACGGAGCAGAAGGAAACGCCACGGCCAGAAACCAGGAGCAGAGGAGGGTGAGGAGTAACGACGGGTGAAGAATGAGGAGGGAGGAAAACAAAGAAGGAATGAAAACGGCGTCTGTTGGCGCTGACTAAGACGGAGGAAAGGATGAGAGCAGACAGAGAACATCTGAACTCTCTGCCTCCTTCACTTTTCCTGCAAAACATCCAGCGTTTTCTCTGCAAACTGCTGCAAAACCATTTACAGCGACAGACTTTACTGTGTTTGACACAAAGTGGAGCATAAATACAAACTGAGAAATAATAATACTTGATTTAGACATCTAAAGAGTTAGGCCTGCACTCACACTCTGGATCATTGCTTTCCTTCTGCAACAGGACGAAAAACACCTTTGTTCATCGGGTCTGGAAAAGTCCGAGTTTATAAATTACGCAGCTCCTTGAAGGCAACATGAAGCTAATCAAGCTAAGAGCCTGATTGGCTCTTCTCTCTGGTAATCTGACGAATGCCTTTTTATGTTTTCCAGCAAGCGGACCCTGACTCGTGCACTGGCTCAGATCGATTTACAAGGATTTGTTGGAAGCTCTGTCCATGCTGCAGCAGAATCATGCAGGCGAACCTCTAAACATGAAGTTTTCTGAACAGGAACGGGCCGTGAACGGTCACAAGGGGAATGTGTAGGAGGTTCTCGGCCAGCCTGGTTCTGTCAGCACAGACTCCACATGTTCTCCGGTGCCTTCAGTGGACGTCAGTGGAGGTGCTCAGAGCCATCAGAGCGTCTGTGCAAAGCTACCGTCCCAGTCAGCATAACTGCTATGAAACTGTTCTTTACGTTTCAAAGCAAGTCGACCGACTTGTGTTGTTTTGGTTTCTCGGCCTGATGTACGACAACCCATGTCTTCCCTTAAAGGTGGCGTACTATGACTTTACACATCTCTACACCAGTCGCTCCCACTGGTTGCACAAAAAGGTTTTCTGATTAAATTATCACACCCTGTTGGCTTATTATATTTTATTTATGTGATTTACACCGTTTTTGCTCTGGTCGTTAGTAAACGAAGTGCTTGAGACAATAGTCTCATTACTTCTATTTTATTTCAGCTTCTTTTCGTTCTGGCTTGTAAATAAAAAAAACAAAATAAGTATTCAGATAAATAGCGGTACCTGAACGGAGTGATTTTCATTGTGGTTGGAGGCGGTACTGCACCAAGTTGTTTGCCAAACGCCCTAACCAAAACCTAAGAAGAACAAAACATTGTCTGTTAGGAAGCTTTGGTATTTTCCATTTTTTTATTACCCACTTGGATTAATTGTTCATTTTGACAACACTGTCCACTGTATGCAGACAACCATACAATGGTAATTGTTATAAGAGTGTAATGCACTTATTTTATTGTCCAGGTTAGTTTTCTTACATCTGTCGCCCTCATCAATTCCTGTAGCTACGCTTGGATGTTCATTTACATTCTAATAATAACAAGTAAAAGGTTATTGATGATAATATGTTTTTGAAGTTTGACATTTTGCACTTAGAGGTAACCAGACATGAGATTTTCTGCTCCAGGAAACCCATGTTGATGCTCAGTATTACACCTAAATGGACCTTTTGTTTGCATTGGACTAAATGGTTCATTTTCAATGGACATATATGTGGTGGAAACAGACAATCCCGGTTTTTTTAAACATTAACATCATACTATACGATTATAGTAATGGGGGGGGGGGGGGGTTACTTCTACTTTAATACTTTAAGTAGTTTTATTTCCTGGACTTTTATACTTTTACTTGAGTAAAAAGTTTAAGTTGATACTTCTACTTCTACAGAAGTATTTCTAAACCCTGGTACCTTCTACTAATGGATGTAAATAATTTTGACGCTTCTGCAGATCACGCCCAGCTGCTGGCAGTGTTGAGCAAGCTCTGCAGTGGTGGTTGCTTGGCCTTTTTGCCCTCCTCAGGTTTTTGACTTGCAGCATCTCTCTTCGACACCCCGCAGCGTTCTTCTCTGCAGCAGAACCTCTCAGAAGTTCTTGATGATCCAGAAAACCACTTTTTCACCTGCGAGCTAGTTCTGATGCGATAATGTCTGCATTCGTCACCCCTGGTGGAGTTCGTCTCTTTCTTCTACCACAGACGCTGATTCACTTTGTGCTTTTTAGTGCTTAGCTGCTTCTTCAGAGGTGTAGACACAATCATCTTTGTGTCTAACTCTTCTTCATAGTAATTCCTTTTCCCTTTTCGGGTGAAAGCAGAATCTTCCGCTAAGCAATAGGACCAAAGCTGTTGATCCTGGAGAAGATGATGAGGTTTTATTTCTCCATGTGAGCGTGGCGTTGGAGGCGTCATTCGGAGGCGCCCAGAACAGCCTGTGCCTGTTAAAGCTGCCAGCTTCCGTGTTTCTTGCTCCGAGCGCTCAAA
Organism: Fundulus heteroclitus; assembly: GCF_011125445.2. Classification (NCBI taxonomy): domain Eukaryota; kingdom Metazoa; phylum Chordata; class Actinopteri; order Cyprinodontiformes; family Fundulidae; genus Fundulus; species Fundulus heteroclitus. The sequence continues at coordinate 21,852,846 of NC_046377.1, read as the reverse complement.
CCCAGCCCAATAAAAGCGGCGCTGGTTTATCTCTGTTGTGCCTCCGCGTACTGTAAGTCAGCAAGACGCTGGAGCGGAGGGTGGAAGGTCAAGTTAGAAACTGCTCAGTTCATAATTCGTGGCTGGGTTCTTGCCTGAAGCGCCTGCAGTGGTTTAATAATCAGGCTTACACGCGGCGTTGTGATGATACAGATGAAACACTCGGCTGTAAATCTCCCCGTGCCTTTGCCTGACTGAAGAACCTGCCGCTCCCATTAAATCTGCTTCCCGATGTGGCGTCACGCCGACATTTCTCTCTGCTGAGTCGGGATGAAAGCTAGCTTCAGGCTGGGGCTTGTGTCGCAGAAATACGCGCTGAATAGCAATATCAGGCCCCAGCCTGGGTGATGCTTTACTATATATTAATCTTTCATGACGTTTCACATAAAAAAGCACCAATGGTGTCTGGCTTGGACGTTCCTCCTGTTTTGTTTCTATCTTCCTGGGTATCGTTCTTTAGCCGCTCGGTTTGTTTAAAGGGCCGAGCAGGAAGTGAGGAGGAGGAGGATGTTTTGTTGGAGCTTTGCCCTTCATCTTATGCTGGGGCCATTTATCTCACCCCCACAAAGAGAAACGGCAGCATGAGGATCTCAATAATCGCCACATTCAGCTGCTAGAAACCGGAGAGCAACAGGAACAAAAGTATCTCCTCCGTTTCTGTGTTGTCTGTCAGTGGAAGCTCATCCTAGGAGGACTTCTTTTATCCGTATCGCAAATCCAGAAAAATGTCTCTTAACTGACGTCTTCATTTCTGTGACAGAACGTTGTAAACACAAATGTTTTTTCTTGGTGTTTTGTAATATCTAAATTTTCTGAATCAGCAGAAATAAGCCGCGCTGTCGAATGGACTCATACAGGAGGCTCACTTGCTGAGCTGAACTTCTAAAATAAATCGATTTTTCCATAATATCCTAATTGATTGTATGTTTATAGATATAGATAGATCTTATTCATCTAAGATTATTAAAAAGCTATTTGAAACCACTGGAGCTGCGTGCCCATCAGTCAACGCGTGTCCAGAAACGTGTCCGGGTTGCAACAAAACTTAACATTAGTTCTGCTTGCCAATAATTATAAAGAATAATCAAGAATCTTTTACTGTCACCATGTTTTACCTTGGTGATTTTTTTTATTTTTTCAGACAGACACCGGCTCATTATTATGCATAATCAGTATTTATTCATCATGAATTATTGAATTAGACTCAATTATACTGAAATATTGGAGGATGCTTTTACTAATACTGATAGAAAGCAGCCTGCTGTGGCAAATAGTGATGCTGTTGTCCTGATGGACATCTTCTGCTGCAGTTCCCAGGGTCAGGGTGCAGCGCATGCTTTCATGCATTCATGCATGCGTCTGCTCCCGCTGCTGTTCTTGCTCTCAGGTGAGCAGATGGATGACATGTGGCTGTTTCACTTCATCAGTAGGGGCAAACACAGATGGAGGCGTGAAGTGTGTCGGTTCAGATAATGAGACAAACACAGCTGATGTTTACCTCTGCCTTAGCGAGGCTCACGTCGACAGGCACTGAATGCAGAACCCAAAATCTACATCTTTGCTTCTCTGAAACAAGGCTTCTCATATCCACTCACTCTCTGTCAGATGTTTATGTTAAACTCTGATAACCAGATCAATATACATCACTAACAGCTCAGAGCTGATTTTATACTCTAATGAACCAAAATCCAGTGTTAGGACTGCTTCTAAATACATTTAAGGTTTATTCTACATCGTCCTTCTTGTAATCTTAATAATCTTAAGATTGAGCAGAAATTTTTACTATGTGCATCCCATGGTGTACATTTAATTTAATAAGCATGTTGCCTTTATTCCTCTCTGACATGTTTTAAAGCAGCAGAGCGCAACAACACAACCCTGGTTTAATGACGCAAATACATGACCCATCAAGTTTAATTGTGGTTGCATTAAACTGAAGGCCGTTAAGCAATGATGTCCTGTTTCATTAAGCGTCTCCTACCTCGTCTCTCTGAGTCGGTGCTCACATCGTCCACTGGGACGGAAATGAAAGAATGCAGGAGAAAAATCAAGAGCGGGACAATGGAGGATAGAGAATGTCAGGAAGCACATTTTGCAAAACTGTCAACCAACCAACCAAGCCATCAAACATCCAACTCACCACCCAACCCAGCCTACCATTTATCCATCAATTAACCCACTAACAAACCGACTCAACATCCAACCCACTAACCAACAACTAGGTGCCATCCAAAACATGAACTATCCAATCCATGTATCAACCCATATCCATCCAACCCATCCAAAATCCTCATTCAAGCAACCAACACACCCAACAACTACCCAAAAATCCCAACGACCATCAATCCATCTCACCAGCCAACAACTGACCAAACATCCAAACCACTTTTCAACACAAAATCTATCCAATCTTCCAACCCATCACTTTGTCTACAATCCTAACAGTCTATCAGCTCATGTCCTGCCATCACTGCAGATCAAACCAAGGAAGAAGGAAAATGCCCTGAAGGCTGGACATGACTCTCCTAGAGAAGATATAAAAAGTTCTTGGTGTGTTGTTCAAGAGCGGTTGCAGACTTCTCTTGCAATCTGTCAATTATCTCGCAATTAGTAAATGTTGTCTGCATCATGACACCATATACAGTATTTTTCAGACTGAGTCACTCCGGAATGATAGGCGTCATAAAGAAAAAACAAATGTATGTCGCACCGGACTATAAAACGCATTTATTTAGAAATGTGGTGCTTGTGGTGCTACATGCTAAGCTAACAATATTACAACATTAAGCTCACGTGCATCAGCGAAATTGTAAAACGCCCGGACAACAGAGCTGTAAGCTAGCGCTAGCTGCTGTTAGCTTCACAGATAGCCCGATAACAGGATTCTGTCTTGGTCTGGGTTCTTCGGGCTGCACCACGCAACGCTCCCCTGCGTGAATGCAGACGGAAACAACATACAAACATGTCTTCAGTCTTTGTTGTCTATAAGTTAATGTTTCAATGAATTTTTAAGTGGTACAGGAGCAGCATTTAGTTTTCACAAGCCTAGAGCGCCCTCTTGTGGCTACAGACGGTAATGTTTACTCCTTGGTTCATGTTGGTCAGTAAGAATTACATTTAAAATTGATATATAAGTTGCACTTGACTATAAGTCAGTTAAACACTGTAATGCATTAACCAGTGATCCTCGTTACTATTATTGATTTTAATATTTTTTTATTGTTAAACCTATAAAAGATGGTTCAACAGTTGACCAAAATATTCTGGGTCCTCCGTTATTTTTTTCCCCAGTGTATTCACTCCCATACACCCACTCCTCACTTTGACCCTGGTGAATGTCTCCTGTCTGTGACAGATTGTGAAGCTCAGTTTATTCCTGTCGGCTGCCTCTTAATTAAAACAGCAACCACAAACAGTGGAACGGGGGTTGGGGAAAACAGATTTTCGCTCTTCCTGTGTTGATCCCACCGTCTCACACTTTAATTCAGCCATATGCAAGAATTAGCACCGTGTGGGATCTGGAACGCTGACAGCTCAGCCGACACTCGTACGTATCTGTTACTGTACTGATTAACGTCCCCGATGGATTCTGGTCTTGATTACAGCTTACCGCTGTATCAGCGTGCTGGTTCTGACCCCACTGTCAGACCCCACTCTAGTCCACAGATCACTGCTGATGACCAACAGGATCATCGCTGGTTCAAAGGTACAAGTTAAAAAGCCAATTTTTTCATGAGTGATGAAAGGATTGAGGCTGAGATGGGAAGATGATGATGTTTATGATCCATTTACGTTCGAAACCTCTCAATTATACTCTGCCACTCTACGAGGTAGGGAGTCCTAGCCTTTACCTTAGTTCAGATTTTTAGCAATTTGTTTTGCTTAATACAGGAAACGGGGAACATTTTAAGTGCAGCTAAACCAATTTTCTAGAGATGAAAGAAAAGGAGATTCCACGTGTGAACATCGTCTCAGTAAATGTCCATTTATGCTGCACATTTTCATAAATGGTCCAAATGATTCACCTGATATTTCTGTGTTTGTTTTGCACTCAGGAAAAGGAAACAGAAAGCGGTTATCAACCATCAGTGATAGCTCTGGACCAGAAGTTTGGGTTAGAAATAATGACCTAGCTCACGTTGCGCTGCTAAACGATCTCCACCTCCTGCCATATTCAGCAGCAGCAGTTGTCCTTTGGTTTTTCCCCACAGACGCTTGAATCCTGACTTTGTTGTTCCGCTAAGGGACATAAAGCGGTTTATTGTGAAAATAAGGGAGCAGTTCAGTTGTTGAAACAAGTTCCCTCTTCATCACGCTGTGTTACATCTGCTTTTGGCTGAACCCACTCAGAAATCCACTCTGTCCTCCTGGGAACCGCAGCTGTCGAGTTGTATTTGTTCCTCTGCAGAGTTCGGGCTCAAAGTGGATAATTTATTACTGCAGTCGATGTTTGCATAGAGTTCATTACAATACAGGGAGCCATAAATCATTTTATTGTTTCTCCCCCTCTCCCCTCTGCTTTTCTCTCCGTTTTTATTTCATATTTGTCTCACGTTGATGCCCAGCCCTCCGTCTCCTCTACTGTCTGTACTTCTGCTGCCGCGGGTTTTCACCTCTAACCTTAAACCATCTGTTGTGACTCTGCTTATCCGGGAAGTTCATGAAACATCCAGAAGACGGACAAATTCAGCACATGATGTCTGAATAATGGAGGGTAGGTTGTAGCATCATTCCACGGCGATGGGAGTAAAACAGGGCCCAGAAAACCAAACAAATCCTCCAGCAGCTTCAGATCCCTCTGCTCTATCCAGGTTCTGACCATGAGAACCTCACCATAGCTCCTCCAAACTCACTCCTTCTCATAATCCTTTCCTCCAGAAGGTGAAAAATGTAAGTCCCGTGTTTCACAGAACAACACTGGAGTTCACTGAGAAGCTGGGAAAAATCCATTCTTTCACAAACATTAGTAGAAGTGTTTTTTTTTAAATGTATTTCATTCTTCACAAAACGGTATAAACACAATACAACTTAAAACATCTGAATGAAAAGGAGCAGTATGAAGAAAATCTTACTTTATCTGCCTTCTAATATAAATAGTTTAGCCGATAATATCTTAAAACATTTAACTGACTGGTGAAACAAAGATGGACAGCAGCTGATTCACAAACAGCTACGTGAACATTTCTTAAGCTACACCAGGGGTGTCAAACATACGGCCCGCGGGCCGGATCCAGCCCGCCAAACAATTTAGTCCGGCCCTGTGGCTAAATGCATTATCATCATAATAAAAAAAAAGTGTCCCAGTGTCCTGTCTGGCAATGTGGCAATAATAATTGTTGTCTTAATGCCAAAAAGAGCTCATCAGATTTGACTTTCACAAGTGGAGCAGTACTGCTTTTGCCATAGTGCTCCGCTTGATTTATATATGTGAATAGTTTTATTATGATTCATGCGGGGAATATCTCAAATAATATGGACACTACAATAGGAAAGTAGGAGAGGAAAGGAAGAACAAGAAGAAAAAAGGAAAAGGTGAAAGAAAGAGAAGATAAAAGGAAGAGAATGATAAAACAATTATTGATTAAAACATGTACTTTGTTTAATTGAAAATATGCAGTTCCTATATTGTCCACGAGGGGCGCTGTGTTTTAATTATCAGATTAAGCTTCAGGTGTGGAAAAATTTAAATCATTCATTAATTTTTATCTCTTTGATGTATTTTGTCATGCAGGACAGTGTTTTTAAGTTCCAAAAAATGTGAATAAATGTTTTTCAACATTGTCCAATCACTTTGATCAGTTCTTATGCATAATGTACAAGTAAATGTTTAACTGAGTAAAAGTATTGTTGAAATTGCACATACTTTTCTTAAAAACGCTGAGGTTATTCATAATATATTGTGTAAAAGTGAAATTCATTTAATATAAAAATCAACAACAAGTCCACATTTATTAGTTCTATTTAATCTTGCAATGAGTTTACTCGTGTGGCCCTCTTGAGATCAGATAAAGCTGAATGCGGCCCCTCAACCAAAATGAGTTTGACACCCCTGAGCTACACCCTTCATTTCATTTCTAAACAGCCGCTCTCAGGCCCCCAGAACAGGAGTGATGCGCTCATGCCTGTGCGATCGTGTTAAAAGACGTGGCGCTGCATTTTGGACAAGCTGAAGGCAGCTGACAGCAGCCTGTCTGACACCAGGATAGAGAGCAATAGTCTAGACGTGAGATAATAAAAGCATCCATGACTTTTTCAAAATCTGCTCTAGAAAGAACCTTTTTAATTTTGACAACTTGTCTGAGTTGAAAAAAGCTAGTTTTATATGAGAATTAAATTTTCGATCACCATCTGGTTTCACTCCCAAACTAGTGACAGCGGACCTCGCATGAGGAGACAGGGATCCAACATTCAAATCGTGAGCATCAGAAGAGGCATTGGGGTGGAAAAGTAGGACCTCAGGCTTCTTTTCATCAAAACGTAGACTATTTAAAGCCATTCAGGCTTTGAGTCATTCCAGGCATTTCAGCAGCGTATGAATGCCGTTTGGATGCTGCATTTGCAGAGGAACGTAAACTTGACAGTCATCTGCATAACAATGAAGGGACGTACCAAATTAACGAAAAATGAACTCTTTAAAGCTCGGTTTGTAAACTGCTGGGAGGAGGTAGTGATTGTAGTATTAACCTGCATGATAGGCTAGAATGCAAAAGGAAGGAAAACTGCTCTTCTATTGAACTTTTTATTGACCACTTTTTTCTACTCAAGATATATATTGTTACTGAAATATCGTCCAGCCATAAAACAAACCAAGCCAAGCAGCTATGATGAGCCACAAACTCTGATGCACCCTCAAAATCTGGAGACCCAATAATTCAACCAACACAATGAGTTTTAATAAGTTTATTTTTAATAAAATGGTGTAGCTGGAGCAGTAAACAACTGGAACTTGTATCAAGATCTTTGCAGAGAGGAGAATACAGTTGGTACTCCTGGCTTCCCCAGGAGTGAATGCTGCTTGTCGGGACTTTGAAGCAATCAACTGGTTCCCTTATTTAGGAAATTTCTGACCAATCTGTATAATATGATTGAATTTGACTTTGTAAAGAGCCTTGAGATGACATGTTTCATGAATTGGCGCTATATAAATGAAATTGAATTGAATAACTCAGTGAGGGTGACAACACACTGAATAAACACCACAAACCTTCTCAGACACCAGGAGGTTGCGCTGGCTGTGGGAATTGATCCTGGTGGCTCCGTCTGGAAGATCTGAATCACTTGGTGACTGATCCAAATCTTGTTGTCAGCTAGCAGGGATGCTGTTGGTAGTTCAGGGGTCATGCACAGGGAGACAGTCCACAGGGCAGAGGTTTCCAAATGGGCACGGCAGGAGGGTAAACTGGGATGCAGGTGAGAGATTCGGTAACCGTGCAGTGCTATCTAAGCGTGGCAGAGACAGGAAACAGGTCAGTAACAGGAGATCAGAAGAAGGAACGCCGGATTGTCTACTCACACAATGGCTTTCAAGAATCTGGGGCTTACATGCTGGGATTATGGTGCTCCTCCCAGATGCAGCAGCTCTCAGTTATTAGAGCTGTTGCAGGTGTAATGACTCAGACTTGATTGCAGGTAAATCACAGCGAGCAGGAAGTGATGTCATGGGACTGCAGCAGGAACAGACAGGAATCATTGCACAAACACAGTCAGTATATGCTCCCTTGAAGACTTGGTATAAAATATATTGTTTATTGAGCTGCATAATAAGCTTAACTTGAGTTCTGGCTGAAAATGAAAACACAAGGAAGCCTCTCTGGGTTTATGGTATTTATGAATCAATATAATAAACATCAACAACTTTCTTTTCCTCTCTGTAAGAAAGTCTGATTAACAATCCTTCCCATAAAAATACAGCTGCAAGGAATAATTACTTTTTTATGTTTATGGGGGCATAAATCCAGATTTCTAGGACAGAGCAGTGGAGAGGAATATTCTGGCTGCTAAAAGCCGACCTAAAGGCAACACTTCTGATAAAACGTGTGGAAGCTAGCTGCAGAACTGCTATGTAAATAAATCCTCAGAACCACTTTTGTTATGTATCATTCAAAATGAGACTAGACAAAAGAAGTTTGAAGAATGTGTTACCTCAATACTTTTACTGCTGAATTCTTTTCCCTTTCACTCAGCCCTGCATCAGCGTCACCCACGTTTATGTCAAAGGATGCTAAAATGTTACATCTTGCTTAGCAGCTCTACTAACTACAGTGCATTATAGGCCTGAGTTGCGCCGCATGTAATTGGATCTGGATGTGACAATATGACTGGACTGCATTCGTTGGGTTTTAACAGATTGGAGTTGGTGTGACTGCGTGTGAACTGGAGCAGTTCTTCAAATTCGTGGAGAGGAAATCTGGTGTAATTTGGTAATTTATAGCTGAAGCTGAATCAGAATGAAGAAGCTTCTTGGATGAGAAAGAGCTGCTTTCCATTTAAGCACTTGGGATTGCAGCCACAGTAAATGATGTTCCCCTATCACTGTAATCATAGCTGATTACCTTGAGTGGGTAAAAATGGTGTCTGATGTGTTTTATTGAAATGTATCTGAGTAAAATATTCATCCAGGATTGATTTTCCATAGGCTGTACTTTATGAGATGAGTCGGTACGTTTCCCCGTTCGGCTTTGTCCTCAGGCTCAAAGTGTTTTGCTTTAATTGATTTTCCTCCCGGTCCTTTTTAATTGACAGAACCCGTCAGCTCAAACGTACACGGAGACTCTGCGAGCTCTGCAGCTTTGTTGTGGCGCCTCAAAGGTTCCTCGGCTGCAACTTGTTTTGCCTCCCACCCTGAGCCTCCCTAACATCCGGATGCTTGGAAAGACGGTCGGTAGCGCTGCATTGTAAGGCAAATCATTAGAGGCAGACATTAAAGCGTCCTTTAATGAACTGGGTCTGTATGTACTCTGTCTCTCACTGCCTCATTATCATATCCTTCAACAAAGAATGGGATTACTCCAGGACTAAATCAGAATGAAGATATTGTGGATTATAGGACAGAGAAAATGACAAAAGATTGAAATATATAAAGTCACCACAGAGTCTTGGACTTATTAGAGCTCTTCAACATAGAGACTTGATAGAATGAGGGTTTTTTACACCATGAACTTCCAGCTTTAAATCCCAAACCAAACAAGATTTCCTTGAAAAATGAATTAAACAGGAAGTCTGACAGTTTTTTTTTCCCCCAGTCAGGACCGATGACACCCAGATGACACTCGGTGGCTCCGCAGATGTGTGGATGTAAACAGTTTCAGAGCCAAACGACGGCCAGGACTCATTTGGCGTTGGCTGTTAGAGCGCTGTGAGGATCTCTACCCAGACAGAGTGAAAATCAGATTCAGTCCCTCCACCGGATGAATATTTATCAGTAAGAGGCGAAGGAGACGATGATCAAAGGCTCGGATCCGCTTTGTTCAATAAAAAGAGTCAAACAAAAATGAAGACGAGTAAAAAAAGAGAAGGACGAAGGTAGAGGCGCTGAAACAAATTAAAACAGAGCACTGCCCCAATCTTTTTCTGTGATCTTTAGTTTAAATTATTTACTGGCTTCCTGAAATCTCTTACATTTAATAATCCTAATTTGAGGCCTCAAGTATTCTCACATATGTCAGGATTTTTTAAAATACATCTAAATGTGTCTTAAGTCTGTCCAGAGGTACCATTGGTGGATTCCATTCCTTGCACAAATCAAATGGGCAGAATCTGGAACTCCCAACTTTGTTTTTATTGGCTCTGATCGGCAGCGAGGACTCCCTCCATTTTCTGGTCTTTAAAAGCATCATTTACTTTAAAACACTTTTTTCAGTTCAGAAAACGTACAATAATGCTAAGGACCATCCATGTGCACAGACCTTTTGGGGCGCAGGTGTTCAAGCCGACAAAAAAAAAGGGCTCCCATAATTAAATGCATTCATAAAATAGTAATAATTAAAAAAACACAACAGCTCTTTAACTTTAACACAATCAATACACATCTAACCAAACAGGGTAAATAAAAGTCAGACAGAAAAGAGTCTTATGGTGCATGCTTTTTAATAACCATATAAAATATATTAAATAATTATCAACTTATCAAAACTATTTTCTGGATAAATGCAATTTAAACAAAAGCACTCAATATACCGAATCAAATACAATAATTTACAATAGAGGCAGGGTGCTAATGAATGTTAACAATGGGACTATTGTTATGCTTAAACTGTTAAATAGACAGATAACACCTTCCTCTTTATTCATAATTCCTTGTATGCTGCTCTGTATCATAAAGCGTTATATTCAGCCTTCTACATATTTATTTGTGAAGTTGATTACGCAGCAAAATGATGCCTCAGCAGCTGGAGTGTAAATGCTTGCATGAAAAGAGCTTCTGGACTAAAGGAGACTTTTCCTACGCTGGACAGAGTTCTGCCAAAGATGCATTAATTATAAAAAAAATCATGTTTTCTTCTATTTCCAACACTTTATTATGAGAGCTACTTGACATTCTGCCTGAAGTCATCCCTTTTTTTCTGCTCCTCCAGACTTTCACATCAAAATAATTGAGATTTTAAATGAACCCCCCCTCACCTTTATTAAACCTGACAAACGTCAGTAAACAGCTGGAGAGGGTTTTAAATTCAGGGATTTAATCAGTACATGAAGTGTCAGTTGTTGTGCAAATAAATGCTAGTAAAGTTATTCAGTATTTAATAAAACAACCAGCCATCTATTAGATATTGTCCTGTGAATATCAGTCTAATTTGGCTTTGATATAAAAAGTTTTGGCGATGAAAGCTGGGTAAGGCTCTCATTTTGGGGAAGCTCTGCTAAGTCTCCGGTGCTCGGCGCCGTCCTCATAACGGTCAGGCAGCTTCTAACGTGACGGAGTAGCAGCGTTTGCTTCTGGGGAAGCTCTGCACACCTAACAGGGACAGCGGTCGCAGCCCTCGGCTGCTTTCAGCTGTAGGAAGCCTCTTCACTCCGTCTACAGCCAGCTTTCCTGCAAAAGCTGAGAGAAATACCACCAGCAGCTTGTTGTGTAGTGGCTGCCTCGTTCGATGTCTGGTTTGGCAGAAAGCAGACGGTACTTGGCTTTGGTTCCAGTTTAAGGCCAGTAAACGGATGTCGCCTGTCGTAGCAGACAGTGGGAAAAAGTGCTCCTCCTTCACCAGGGCAGTCCTAAAGAAAATGAGTCCTGGAGTTTGGCACACACATAGCTTTAATTCTGTATCCATCCAATTTTAATATATTTTACATCTGTTGGCCCATGGCACAATTATGCTTTTTGTATGAAGAGTTTTCAGCAGGTGTAACGCCTATAAACCACCGCCCCTGCTTTAAAAAACAACATTGGGTCAGAAGCCACGTAAAGTTTTCCGTGGCGCTATAATTTGAACAACTGTGGTTCATTTTGCACCGAATAACGTCGGGGTTTCCACAAACACTGACATTACCTGTCTGATGCTACGGGTCAGAGCTCAGCGTTAGATAAACAGGTAAACGGACTGAATTTGTTGCTTTCTAGTCCTAGTTCTACACAAGCAGTCCCACTTCCATCGGGGGGGGGGGGGGGGGGGGGTTCATTGTCCAGGTGTGTGGGTTCTGTAGTAATAGGCCTGGCTCTTTTCTAGACTCTTGTAGCATAGACCGTGTCTAGATCTTGCAGCTGGCCGTGCAGCTCCCCTTCCACACTGTCATGCTAAGACACAGGATGCTTTCACTTGTGGCTCTGTAAAAGTTTATGAGCAAGTGAGTAGAACAGCCACTCTGATTCAGTTCTCTGAGAAAGAAGAGCCGTTGTTGGGCCTCCTTGGTCTTGCTGGTGTTCAGGATGAGGTTATTCCTTATGCACCACTGTGTCAGATTCTCACCATTGTTGGAAATCAGACCCAACACAGCGGTATCTGCAAACTTCGCAGGGTGTAGGGTGAGCAGCAGAGCAGTCGTGTGTAAGGAGGGTGAAGAGACCTGGGCCGAGGACACGACCCTGTGGTGTTCCAGTGTTGAGGATCAGTGGGGCAGATGTGCGTTTCCCTATCATCACCACCTGGGGCCTGTTGGTGAGGAAGTCACTGATCATCACAGGATCATGTTGCCAAACAGGGTTTATTTAAATAAAATACTGATTCTACACGTCTTCCAGAAATCGGGCCTTGCTGTGATTAGTTAAATATACTTTAGCCTTACGAAAATGTAGTTAATCATCATTACCTCATTATGTCTTATCCGTCTTTTACTGATAAAAAAATAGAAAAAAGAAAAAGCAGAAGACGTCAGTTAGGGTGAAATGCTATTTTATAGCACTGTAAAGAAATAGTGATTGAATCATATTCTCACATGTAACATAAAAATGGAATAAATGAGACGGTCACATTTCCGCCTCAAACTGCAGGATGGAGCTGAGCGGAGCAGCTGGCTAGCTGACATCACAGATATTGGTGGGCAGTAGAGATGAATGAGGTCAAGGAAATGGGCTGGAGCTCCACAGGACAATATCCTGAGAAAGAGTCCATTTTTATATATTGCTCTAAACACCACAGCGCTAGAACGTGCCGACATGTGTGCAGCTGTATTCTGCTTCAGCTGCACATAAAAGTGGGAATTAAAGTCTCAAAATCTATTAAAAAATATGTCTGGCCTCATTTGTGAATTTAACTAGTGCATTTATTCTTTTTTTTTAATTTTTTTCAAATTTGAACACAAATTATACTTAAACTCCCACTCAACACATATTGTTAAACACACTTTAGAAAAGGACATGCAACGCAACATTTTGTCTCACTGTCCAACATTGAATCAGAGTGTGGTCTTCCATCTTTAAGTGGGTTAGGATTAGCAACAATATTTCTATTTGCGTAAATCCAGAAAAATTGAGCGAGAATATATCGGGAACTGGAAACTTCTTCAAATTTAGTATTCCAAATACATGTAGTGGATGACTTGTGTCAAACATTTTAGGTACATTTGCTCATTCTACCTGAAAGTCCAGGTGTGACTGGGTCAGGTTTATGGGGAACTGTGGGTAGGACTCATAAAAGTTGTTTAATGATTACAATCAGAAAAATTATATTTAGTCCTTTTAATGTTTCCTGGATATCTCGGGGTGTTTTGGCACATGAAATTCTGATGCCAACAGCAAACAGGCTTAAATCGGAGGCAACCAGACTTTCTCATAGTTCTCTCTCAAAACGTTTGGACACCCACCCAGGAGTCTTTGTTAATTCTGGTGGCTCCCACTCATGTCCGGTTGCCACAGGCTCTGATGCCAACCAAAAGTCTTCGCCTTGTAAATCTTTCCTAAACTCCTCCAAGTTCTTGAGTTGGTTGTGCTTGTTGGCTGCGTGCCTTTTGTCTACCACGCTTTTTCTTCCATGTAATTTTCAGTTAATCTGCTTGGATACAACACTTTGAATAACCAGTTTTTTTTAGCTATGTCTTGTTGAGGCTTACCTTCCTTATGAAGGGTGTCAACGACATGTGTACACTCAGGAGTCTTCTCCATTATTGTGTAGGCCATGATATTTCTGCATTAGAACTCCATTTTTGTTGGCCTAATGTAATGCTCAAGATTTCGGAGAATCCCATTTTGGGGTTTTTAGTAGTAGTAGTAAGCCGTAATCATGAAAATTAACAGAAGAAGAAGCTTGAACTGTGTTGCTCTGTGTGATAGATCTGTACAATGCGTTTAACTTTTTAAATAGACTCAATGACATAAGATAACATTTCAATGACTTCATTTAGGACTGGACAATATAGAATAAAGGCCTATCGATAAAATAGAAATCATATTGATTGATATAGATAATTATCAAAACAATTCAAAATATACATTTTAAGTGCAGCCCTGGCCATTTTAGGCTGTTGCCTAAAGACTTTTTTTTTAAATAAATGGATTCAAACACAACCCTTCTACCAACTTTTTACAAAAACTGTAAGTGTTAAAAAAAGAACACGTGCTCTCTGAACTCTCTGAAGGCTGATAGAGCTTTCCTGCGTTTATGATTGGTTGGCAGGATATAATAACTGTAGTAATAACCTACATGGTAGGCTAGCATGCACTGTTCTTTTATTGAACTTTTTATTGACCCCTGTTTTTTTATATTAAACCATCCGTCTATCGATCAATATATATCGTTATTGAATTATTGTCCAGCTCTAACTTCATTAATCATTTTTCTACATTTTTCATTCTGTATATATTTTGTAGTATTCTTGTTGTCTCTTGATAACATCATCTTTCTTCCCAATGTTAGACGTCTCCGTTCTACGTCTCCAGCGTTTGGAGTCTTTCCCTTTAGCTCGCCATCTTTTTTTCCTACCCAGCTCTCCTCCCGGCTGTAGCTTGAACACCCCCCCATCCCTCCCACAACGCACGAACGCCTCCATGACAACACAATACCCACAGCAACCTCAGTCAACTTCCTCAGCAGAAACGTCCAACTTACTGGAGGCGTTTTTCTGTTTTAATGAGGCTCAGCCTGGGAGAGAGCAAACTGAGGAGGTAATGAAGACGGGTGTGTTAAGACCGGATATGTCATTTCTGATCACAAGAAAGCAACTATAGGAGATTAGATTTCCACCAAACTAAGAACCTCCGCAGTGTAGAATTAATTGTATTCTCTGTTTGTCAGGAAGCGGGGAGCGAACTGAAAACTTACTGACCCACTTTGAACATTAACAACCAGTTGGATGAAAAGTAAAATCCTTTCTGAGGCTGGAAAACAAAAGTTAAATGTACACCGTCTTGATTAACAGGAGATCAGCTCAGCAGCAGTTTGCTCAACAGGAAAGAAAAACATCAAAGTGCTGAAGTCAAATTTTATTGCAGAGCAAGGCTTTTTATCCTTTAATCCCAGCTCCTGTAAATTAAACTTTAAATTTATAGGAGAGAAATCTAATGTTCTTCTCTGCTGGGGAAGAACAGTTTTTCTCCCTCTAATCTTGGGCAAACGTTTAAGATGCCTCTTCTCTGCGTCTCATTTGTCATGGATCATGTCAGAGATGTTGTCATGTTCCAACTTGTCACCACAACGGATCAGGTTTCAGTTAAAAGAATAATTATCTGTGGGGAATTTTCTTCTGGATATGCAGAGAATGGTTTTAGTGGACTTAGAAATTCTCAAAACATTTATTTTTATTATTTTCAGTTGTAAGGTTAGAGGAACACTCCAAGTTTAGGTCAATTCATCCTTTCACCAATTCATTCCCTCAATTTGTGCCTAGTCATTGGTATTCTGGCCATTTTATAATTGTAAAGATCATCCACTATTACCATCTAACATAGAAAGTACTCCTGGGTCAATGTGAGCTTCTGTGCTTTCTGTGTCTCTGCTCTGTCTTCTCTAAGCCCCAGTGGGTGGAGGCAGATGAGCGTTCACACTGAGCCTGATTCTGGTTCTGCTGGAGGTTCTCCTCCCTGTTAAAGGGGAGTTTTCCTCTCCACTGTCGCTTCATGCATGCTCAGTATGAGGGATTGCTGCAAAGCCATCAACAATGCAGACGACTGTCCACTGTGGCTCTACGCTCTTTCAGGAGGAGTGAATGCTGCTTGGAGAGACTTGATGCAACCTGCTGGGTTTCCTTAGAGAGGTAACTTTCTCACCAACCTGGAGGATCTGATGGAGTCTGACTTTGGAAAGAGCCTTGAGATGATATGTTTCATGAATTGGCGCTATATAAATAAAATTGAATTGTATTAAACAAACCTTTTCTTGCATATGTGCTTAAATGTGCATGAGTTGTAGTTGTGTTTCATGTATAATGGAGATACATATCTAACAGTCTGAGTCCTAGATATATATTTCTTCTTTTTTATGTTTTTGTATCAAATTATTTCTATCTAGCATAGATGGCGATTTTGGTGTCCATTGACTTTTTTACTTTTCGTTGCGTTCGCCTGTCTGCTAAGCTCAAAACAACAGCGCCTGGCTTTACGGAGAAACCAGAACAGCTGAGCATCTTTACGACAGTGCACTTTTACTTTCGCCCTCTGGGGGGAGCCTCGCTGGAAAATCAACCCCGGTTGCATAGTATACCTTTAATACATAATTTCTAATGTATTTAACAGTACAAAAAGGCTGTTTAAAAATACTATCTGCATGAGGAATCTAAAGAGCTGCCACAAAAAGTTTGAGAACTCCTGCCTTAGGGAGCAGTGGATTGCCACTTTGTGACTGGAGAGCGTTTTTGGGGCTAAGGGTCATGCAATGAGACCAAGATGGGCAGTGTTTGGGATTCAAACCAGGGAACTTGTAGCTTTCATAAACACAAGCCCCTGTCTCCAACCACTAGCCCACCAATCCCAAGAGATAAGCTATTTATAATGATGGCTTTATTTTCCTGTGAACATCAGTGGTGATTAAAACTGTTTATTTTTTTTTGCTGCAGTGATTATAATGTAGGCTGTCTTGTTACATTTTCCACATATTTTCTGCATATGAACTGAACTGCTAAAGTCACAAAATGGACACTGTAATTTAATTAACTGCAATTTACTGTGATTTTCCAAGCTGTATGTAAACGAAATTTCGTTCTGTACGCACTCTGTGCATACAAAATGACAAAGTTGTCTAAGTCTATGAGGTTTGACATGGTCTCTGTTGCACTTTCACCTGATGAGTTTGTGTGACACTTAAATGAGTGAAACTATAAATTGCCTGTTTGGGTGTTATTGTTTTGATCAGTGAAGAAATGTCTACTGTCACTTTATCATAGATACTTTCAAACTAATTACTAAAATTACAAGTGTCAGTTCATACAGACGTTTAAATGACTGGCTTTGTTTCTGCTTGCTATTTTGTATTAGTGGGTGTTTTAATTGTTGGGGGTTTGGGAAAGGAAATTCTCAGTAGAACAGACAAGATTTGCCACTGATGTAAGTTAAACTAATTTGGCCCAATTAAATGTCTTTACTCCCACATAACTGCAGGGACTGAGAAGCAACAAAAGTGGTATGACTCTTCAAATAATTTTAATGAGGACTCAACACGACAAAATGTAGAACAACCAAACGCTACTCTATAAATTGTGAACATTTTTCATTGTTTATCAACCACTAATTTATAAATTTATACAAGAACCTGTTTTGATACAAGAGCTCTAAATCTGCTTTCTTTTAAGGTGTTGAGTCAAACGGCAGACAGATGTTGTCATGTTAATGTTCTAGTTTTGACATCCTGGCTTACGGAAGAGGATTAGGGCCACTCTAAAAAAAAAAAAAGAAAAGTCTACTCAATTCTGACTTTTTTTCTCAGAATTCTGACTTTTTTCTCAGAATTCTGACTTTTGTCTCAGAATTCTGAGAAAAAAGTCAGAATTGAGTAGACTTTTTTTTTTTTTTTTTTTGAGTGGCCCTAATCCTCTTCCGTACTGGCTGGCTCACCAAATGTTACTAAATATTTAGTGAATGTGTTTTGTTGACTCCAAGCTTATTTGATGCAGTGTTTAGCTTACGTTGTTGTTATGTAGCCTCATTATCATGATGCTAGAGCAAGCATGAGCAAATTATGAAATATTATTAGCCTGCAGTCCACACATAACCCTAGTTATTAAATCAAACACGCTCTTTAACGATCTAAACAGCTGTTTTTTTTACTGTTAACGCTGCCCGATTGTGAGGATTAAATAAAAACATTACCTATGAACATACTGTCGTCTTTTACAGGAGGCATTACACTGAAGCCATAGTATGTAATGTTAGCATAAGGAGCAGGTAACCTGTCTTAAACGTGTCTCATGAGGCTCTAAGGCTCATGAGACACGTTGAAGGAGGTAGTCTATGGAGAGAACTGAGACTTACCTCCAGATTTATCGTCCAACCAAATTCCCCCACTACCACGCTGGATCTCAGACAAACAGTAGAAGATGGAATAGATGGAAACATGAGGGAATCTCAGCATTACTGTGGATTGATTGATCCAAGTGTTCTGCATATCTGTCAGAAGTTGCGTAGTTTCACTTTTCGACTCTGTTTCTTGGACCGTTAATGGATCCTAAAGAAGATGAGGAAGTTCCTCCATGAAATGTCTTGATGTCTTGTTTTTGTTTCTCTTCCTGTTGAATTCTACATCAGTTTAATGAAACATGTCCTGTAATGTCTCTGCTGAGGCGTTTGGGTGATGATGTTTACTGCACAAGTTGTACTATTGCTTTTATTCTCACTACATCTTTTTTTTTATTTGTGTTTTTTTTCTTCGTCTTAAAAGATAAATTAAACTTAAATGCAAAGACAAAAACAGTGAATAAAAACCCTGTATTTCCCTGCGTTATCGTGCTTTGCCATTAACATTTTGCATTAGTCTGAATCTAAATGCATGATGGAGCAGGCCTACGACAACACCATGGATCATCACCTGTAGAAACATGGCGCATAAAAGGAAAAATTAGGGATTAAAAAAAAAACAGCAAACTGATGTTTTCAACATTTTAAACACAAACACACCATAAATAACACAACAGCACAATAAAAGAATTAACAAAAAAAGTTGAAAATGATAATGAAATTTCATCAAAAAGGACAAATAAAAGAGAGATAAGCTGAAGACAGAGCGGTACTTTGGGCTTCTGTCATTTACCATGTTGGGTTGATTTCCATGGATTTCCATGGATCCAGGCCTGCCTCATTCATGTTGTTTCTGTATAAACACTCATCAGGAAAACAACTTAAAGCATATCCACAGCAGCTGGTTTTATTCTGAGCCTCACAGCTGACTGCACTCCACTGAAGTGGCTGTTCTCGCCCCCGCTGCTGCACAAACACAGCGGCTTTTAGGATTTTTCTTTTAAAACGACAGCTTGAGTGCTCCTCCATCACCTACTGAACAAATCCAGCTTGAAACGCTTTGTTCCATTAGTTTTTTTGGCTGATCTGAGACTTACAATTAAATCTATTGCACCTCCAGACAGAATTATGCAAAAAGAACCTTTTTATCCTGTCCGATCAGACAAGAGTTGCCAGAGACAGACAGACACTTAAAACTGCAACCTGCAGCGGGCCTCTCCCGGTGACGGAGGGTTTAATGCGGTTTGAGGAGAACAGTTTGTTTTTCTCGGGCCCCTGTGCCGCCCAGAACATTTAGACTCAAACAAAGCTGCTGGGGATCCATGCGGTCCACGTCTGTTCTTCTCATGGCTGCAAAGCTCGACGTGTTTTTGTTAAGCTTCGCTGCTGGTTTGCTCCAGCAAGGCGCAGAAAAGCCGGGCGGGTGGCCTGGCATTGTTGACAAGCAGAGTGTCTTCAGAAGACAGAAGAAATATTCACATGTGTGTTTGTAGAGGCAGAGCATTTTTGTTTGCAAGTGTTCCTTTGAAAAAGAAAGCTGTGCCCCTGCACTTTCCTCCTACTCCATAAAAACAACCGAGATGCCGTCCTCTTTGGTGGGAAGATGGAGAAACTTGATGAAAGAATGGGTAAAATGGGATAAAAACCAAGTTGCCCCAGTGTCTGCCTTGGGTTGAATGGACAATGCTCCCCCAATCTTCTCAAGACTTTAGTTATCGTTGTTTGTAGATTTTTTTCTCCCACACGTTTTACTTCCGCTGAGTTTCCATTATTATTGGAAACATTACTATTTTTTATACTACTAATTGTTTTCCTGTTTTTTCTTTATTATTATTATTCCGTCGGCGTCTAACTACTCCTGCATACTTCAACCGATTTCAACAATTTTGGTATCAAAACGTTCAGCTCGTTCCAGGCATGACTGCTATATCTCATGGTTATGCTAACTTTTACACTTTTTAAAATATTTCACTTTTTGTGCGATTCTTTGGCTGTTACCATTGAAATCAATGCAAATTGATACAAATTTCTTCACATTCTTCCAATTCTTTCAATTCTTCCAATTCTTCGAATTGTTTTAATTCCTCAAATTTTCATTTTGTTCAATTTATTTCAAATTTTTAATTTTTAATTTTTTTTTTTTCACATTCCTTCACCTTTTTTCACATTCTTCAAATTCCTTCAAATTTTTCAAATTCCTTCAAATTTTTCAAATTCTTCACATTCTTCTATTTCTTCTAATTCAAATTTTTTTCAAATTCTTCAAATCTGATTTCAATGTTTTTGAGCGCTTCTGCATCTTCTGCTCAAATGATTCTGCCCATTAGCATTCTCACTCGCTGTTACGCAGGAGCAGCTTTTTCTAGTTGAACTCAGAGTTTTGGGTATGCATGAGCTGTGTAACACATGATTGTCAAAATTAACAGAAAGAAACACGTGAAATACATCACAATGGAAGCAATAAGAGGAAAAATGCCCGGTTCAAACCGTCAACCTGTTTGTTTTCACCGCTTTCAACGGGAATGACACTTAAAAAAAAGATTTAAGCTCTAAGGTTTAGAAATACAATTTATGGTCTACATCAAGAAATCCTGCCAAGTGTTCCTTAAAATCACCAGTTTCTATAAATGCATGTGTTCCTGTGTAGCCATTGTTAAATATTTAAATAAAAGCTCTGTTAATGCATAAAAGCATGACTCACAGGAGTTTGCTCTCTCAAGTAACAAAAGGGTTACTTGCAGTTACTATGAAATGTTTGCAACTTCCCTCTGCAGGAAATCATTTTACTAATGAACATATTCAACATCTAACAGAAGGAGTTTTAAACACACTGTATGCACAAATAAAGAAATGAGAATTTACTAGAATGTGAACTGAGTTTTGAACGGATCCCTTTCAGCCTCATGGGCTTTGATATTTTTCTGCATGAGGAATGTTGTGTTTTCCTGAGTTTGTGGAAAGTCAGGAAAAAGTGTTTCATGCTCATAGCGTATCAATATTTGTGTTTGGTTGCCTTAGCCAGAACCACACTAGTCTTCTTTGACTACCATAGTAAACTGCGTTTAAAGCGACACATAATGAGTTTTCAGTGCATTACAGACGTTGCAGAGCCAAAATTAAAGCTGAAATTCCAAGCATTAATCATATTTTGTAGAATTCCCTACAGGAATGAAAAGAGGAAATGGTTCCCCATGATCTAAGATCCTAACAGGTCCTTTCTCTGTTTGTTTCAGTGGTTCGGTGATCTGGTGACGCCGGTGTGGTGGGAGGATGTCTGGTTAAAGGAAGGCTTCGCTCATTTCTTCGAGTACGTCGGCACAGACTTCCTCTTCCCAAAGTGGAACATGGTGAGTGGAAACCATCCAGGATACCAGATTTCTCATGTCCACCACATTCATTAATATTATTGAACTGGAAGTTCTTTAATGGCTAAAAACAGCAATTAGACATTATTTCTTTCAACCTATCAGTTAAATGTCAGTTGTAAGGAAACTTTAAGATCTTTATTGTGACACATCCTGTCAGTTTTCCTATTTCTCTTTGCACTGATTCCCATCTAATCATTAAAAACATTGGTGAAACTTTGGTCAGTCCAAGGGTTGATTTCCCACATGGTAGCATCATTTCTCCTCCTAATTTTAACACACAAACGTTTTTGGTGGAATATCTTTAATGTTGGCATCATTGAAAGCTGAAAGCTGCATGAAGAGAATTTTTACGGGATTGGGAAATGTAAAATTTTAAAAACAATGTTGCAATCCATGCCCCTACACCCCAAAGTCAACATGTAAAGAATAGTAAATACATTTTCCATTCGTGGTATATTATATTTAAAATGCATATGTATACTTTAGTATATTATGTATATATTGGGCCTTATTTAGTTTCTTGGTTCCTATGTAATATCTATCTATCTATCTATCTATCTATCTATCTATCTATCTATCTATCTATCTATCTATCTATCTATCTATCTATCTATCTATCTATCTATCTATCTATCTATCTATCTATCTATCTATCTATCTATCTATCTATCTATCTATCTATCTATCTATCTATCTATCTATCTATCTATCTATCTATCTATCTATCTATCTATCTGTCTATATATCTATCTATCTATCTATCTATCTATCTTAAGAGAGTTTCAGAAAGAGGCTTTATTGATGAGTTTAGGTAAAATGTTTTTTGGAAATGAAATTCCTACATGTTTTGATATCAACATTTTTCTGTTTTGTTTTTATTTTTTAAAATGAAATGATTTCTTTAAATCTCTCATTTAGGGAGTGAATTCATAACCTCCACCTTAGTTCTTTGAAAATAGCATTTTAGTGGTATATTACATTTAAAATCCATATGTATACTTTAGTATATTGTTATGTATATATTTGGCCTTATTTAGTTTCTTGGTTCCTATGTTTTTTATATATATATATATATATATATATATATATATATATATATATATATATATATATATATATATATATATATATATATATATATACACTAAGAGAGTTTCATAAAGTAGCTTTATTGATGAGTTTAGGTAAAATGTTTTTGGAAATGGAATTCCTACATATTTTGATATCAAACCTTTTTTGTTGTTTTTTTTTTTTTTTTTTAGAATCCCATGATTTCTTTAAATCTTTCATTTATGGAGTGAATTCATAACCTCCACCTTAGTTCTTTGAAAATAGTGTTGGAAACCTTTCTGGATGACTAAACGGGAACTATTTTCCAACCCGCAGCACAAACAATCCCTCTCCTGCTGTTTCTTCTCGTCCTTTTTCGTTTAAAATGCAACATAATTTAAAAGACAAGTCAAAAGGTGAAGCTGTGCTCCTGAACTCCTCCACCTCCCTCCTCTGCCATGGATCGATTTCTGCTCCCTCCTCTTCCTCAAGCTGTTTTCCTGCTGCCCTGTAGATAATGTTCAGCTGTGAGGCTGGTCCTTTCTCTTCTATTGTTTCGCTCGCGTTGGCAAACAAATGTGCAGAGAATAATGGGACAAAACCCGGCTAAATTAGAAATTAATTCCTCATCAGATTTGCCACAAATTCCCCTCCTCCCCCTCCTGGATGAAGTGGATGTGGCTGAAAACGTCTTCAGCTGTGAGCGCTGCAGAACTTTAAATTACAGACTCCTTAGTTTCTGCTGAAGTGCAGTGTTTACTTCCAGGACTGAAACACCTTATCTGCTGCAGGCACACAGCCTGCTGCTGCTGCTGCTGCTGAGTTTTAAACACCTGCACGTCCACTTCCACACAGACACATGCTTTCATATAAAATAAATACATCCCCAAAGAGAGGCAGAGTGATCATCAAGCGGGATGTATTAAAAAAAATCACTTGAGGGGAAATCGGGGCGTGAGGCTGAAAGCAGACGCGTGTGAAGCGGTGAAGGGAGAAGCCTGCTGTTTCCAGGAGCTAAAGCTGCTTTAGCTCCAACAAGGCCTCCCATGGAGCCGCAGTACAGGCGGAAACGTTCAGACTGCTCTGCAGTACCTGCCCACACGATGGGAGGCCTTCCTCTGGTCTCTGCCCCGCTAGAAGAACTGCAGCTGAACCCAGAAGAAGCTAAAACACGCTCTGAAATCTTCAGGTTTCTTTAATCCTGGATTTGTTGGCTGTAATTAACTGGAAATACGTTTAACTTTTGCACACAGATGCTCTGCTGCTGGTAGAGATTTGTTGGTACTGAGTGTGTTGTGTTGAAGCAAGAGATATAGCAACACTTAAAAACAAGAATGAAACTATTTGGAGACACGAGGGTTTTTCGCCCTCAAGGTTTCTTCCTGCTGGAGGAGTGGAGAGGAAATAAATTCTGCTGTGTGGTTGGATCTGCTGCGGTGGAGATGAAGCCTTTGGGTCGGGACTCAGACTCTTTGTTGGTGTATCTGGGAAAAGCTCCTCTATCTCTCTATCAGGGAGCGTTTTCATGGATGTGGTCGGGTTTTATTCTGGAGTGACACGGGGCAAGCCAGCACAGATCCAGATGCTAGGTTCTGCCACTTCAGCAACCTTTGAATTTCTGCATCCTGCTGGTTGACAACATGGAGTCTTTGTTGCCCTGAAGACAGAAGACGAAGTCTGGGTTTACTGCCCTGTGATGGCCAGGCCTGGGACTCCCGCTTTGAAGACAGTCTGTGGTACAGAGCTCAAGTCATAGACCGTTAAAGGTGGAAGTGTGATATGTCGACTTTGGCAATAAGCAAATCTTGTCAGTCAGTGATTCTGGGCAGATCTAAGAGGATTCCTTTACCCTTCCTGCTCTCTGGCTGAAAATCCTCAAGAAACAATGTCCGGCAATCTGTTACACACCAGCAGCTCCACCTCTGAATACCTGAAAAAATGGTTTTAGAGCGGCCTAGTCAAAGTCTGTGCTTGAATCTGATCACGATGCTTTGGTGAAAGCTTAAACAAACTCTTGCCTCAAAAGGCAAAACAATCAATTATTAGCTTCTGAGGACAATTAGTTTCTCACATAAATCCATAATTAGAACATTTCTTATATTAACATTCGTTTTACCAAAGACCTTTTCACATCATGATAACTTTGGGTAAAGATGTGCTATATTTCTGTAATACTGGATGGTGGATGAATGCAGCTTTAGAGAATTCAATTGAATTTTATTTAAATGGCGCCAATTCATGATACATGTCTTCTCAAGGGACTTTCCAAAATCAAATTCAATCAGATTATCCTGATTGGGTCAGATTATCCAGGTTGGTGAGAAAGTTTCCTCTCTAAGGAAACCCAGCAGGTTGCATCAAGTCTCTCCAAGCAGCATTCACTCCTCCTGAAAGAGCGTAGAGCCACAGTGGACAGTCGTCTGCATTGTTGATGGCTTTGCAGCAATCCCTCATACTGAGCATGCATGAAGCGACAGTGGAGAGGAAAAGTCCCCTTTAACATGGAGGAGAACCTCCAGCAGAACCAGAACCAGGCTCAGTGTGAACGCTCATCTGCCTCGGGACTAAAAAAAAGAGGTCAGAACCAGAAATGATGTCATTTTTCACTTCGAGCCAAACGGGAACCAAAGTTTCCTGTTTGTGGAGCTGGAAGGTAAAGTAAAGCTGTTAAAGGAGATTTGTTTGTCAAATTTGACTCTATATTTCCAAGGCAGCCTGAATCCTCGTTTTGTGTTAATAAAAAGCAAAGTGTCATCAGTATAGCAGTGGAAACTGATGTAAAAAAAGAACTGGGCCGAGCCCAGAGCCTTGTGGGACAACATAAATGGTGGATGAGGGGTCACATGGTCATGATGTAGCTTTTTACAAAACTTGTTCTTCAGTTTTTTACACTAGAAATAACACCTTGGAACAGGTGAAGAAGAGTTTAAAAAGCAGTTTGGAGTTAAAAAAAAAGAAAAAGAAAAAAAGGCGACATTTTGACCTGATGTTATCAGTGCCTTTAAAAATACCTGCTCCTGAAAGAACAACCCACACTCTCTAAACCGTGGAGCGATAATTAAAGAGCGGCTGCGTCATACGGAGAGGGATCTGTTACCCAAACAAGTTAAAATGACTCCATGTTTGAGGAGGAGAAGAACAGGTGGGGAGGAGGAGAGACACTCTGTAAGTGACGGAGGACCAGCATACGGTTTAAAGTTCAACAGCTGCTCCTGAACGCAGCCCGTCCTGGCATCTGCGTCTTTGTTCTGGCCCAGTTTAAGTCCATCTGGTCATTAAGGAGCAGATGGACCCCCCGTTTCCACCACTGCAGGTGATAGAAAGTCTTTGTTAATTAGAGCTGATGTCTCATTTAGTCTCATTCTCTTTCACTTTAATTTCATCCAAATGTGCAATTTAACTAATTTGCTAATCGTGTGATTCATGGTGAAATCCCTCCTCTGTGTGTTTACTTTCTGTGTGTTTGTGCTGATGAACATAATGAAGGCAATAATCAGCCTGAAGCAGAGGAGCAGATCCATCTCCTGTTTAAACATCTAGAAAATCCAGGAATTAGTCAGATCCGACTCTTCACTTGGGTCTGAAAAGATTCATAGAAACTAATTTATCTCACACGTTTGGTTTCTCAGATCAAAACTGAAACACGCAGAATAACCCTGGAAACACACTATGAGGCTGACACGTCAAAATTACTTTGTTGGGAAAAAGAAATATGTATTTAGAGAATTATTTACCAGGTGTTGGGGTTAAAAAAAGAGATACACTGAACAGTTGGACATACTGTCTGTTTTTATGGAAGTGGATAAAGTTACAGAAAGTAACAAAGATCAGGAAGAGTTCAACAGGGACTCAGATATTTTTTTTTATCAGGTCTTTGCTGAATTTTGAGTCTAAAATGTAAGAAATGTGCATGAGTCCTGATAGCTTACTGAAACAGTGATTCCTTAGATGGAAGCTGTTATGATTATGTAGCGCTGCCGTTATGAAACTGTAATAAACACAAACCATGTAAGGAAGAAAACGCTATTCAAGGCTTCTGCTTTTGGGCTCCTTTACTTTTTTCTTTTTCCTGAATTAGTGGCGTCTGAACCGTCAGTAAAGTCCTCTTAATTTAAAAATATTCACACTTATGTTGAGTTTTTTTTTTTTTTTTTTTTCCATTATAGCCCCAAACTTCAATGCAAGATTGTATGAGACAGACCAAGACAATAGATTGCAAAATTGTCCAGTGGGGGAAAAAAGTATAATAGATGATACATGTTTATAAGTATAAAGAGTTTTGTGCATTTTTTGTGCAACTCTTTTTACTCTGATACCCGTAAATAAAAACCAGACGGCCTTCAGGTGTTTGATTAGTAAATCAGCTCCACCTGTGTGTAACGTAATTTCAGCATAAATCCAGTTGTTCTATGAAGACTCAAAGGATATTTATAGAATACTAGAGAACGACTAGATTCATGAAGACCAAGGAACCCAGCAGACGGGTCGTGTAGGAAGTTCTGGTCCAGGTTCTACAACGTTTCCCAGAGCTCTGATCATCATGTGGACCTGGAGAGAGGATGGACCACCTGTAGACCCACCAGGACATGGACGTCCACCTGGACTGACCAGGAGAGCTTTAACCAGAGAAGCAGGAGGAGGATTGTGATAGCTGTGGGGGAGCTGCAGAGATCCACAGCTCAGGTGGCAGAAGCTGGCAGACAGGACAACCATTAGGGTGCGTTCACATGGAAATAAGGCGAATTAACGGGCGTTATTCATACGACACGTTTCGAGCGAAATCGGGTGAATAGAGCGACGTAAAACTGAGAATAGAGTGAAGCGAAATTTAGCTGGAATTCAACAATCGGAACTTTTCCGTCAGTTCTCGTTGCTTTAAGGGTGTTCCTCGTCCGTTTCTTTAGGCACAAAGATGTTGTTTTTTTTTTTTTTTTTATGTGTTACAAATTTAGAAAGTATAATTTACTGACAGAAGACGCATTTAAAGACGCGGGACAGCAGCTCCTCAGTCTCCGTCCTGGAAAGACAGGAGCACCGCTGGAAACGGCCGTCATCCAGAACACGCTTCAGGGGGGGCGGTATCCACCGAACCGGGGGTGTCTGGAGGATGTGGTCGACCCAGGGGCGCTGATGCCGTTGTCCAACTTTCTACATTAGAAACGGCACCGTGACTTGCTCGGTAAAATCCCCGTCCGCCACGGTGGGTTGGATAGACGAGAGGAAGCGGCAGCAAATGGACGTTCCTCCTATTTGAGGATGAGGAGAAGCGGGCTGGGGGGGAATTGTTTGCGCGAGAGAGGAGAAACGCCAAGCGACCAGCAGCAAAAAGTCGTCTTGTTGGCGTTCGGTGTGAACGCACCTTACGTCCTTCACTCCACAATTCTGATCTTCATGAGGAAATAGCAGAAGGTCGAGCTTCCAGCAGAAAATGATGCACAACACGCAGCCAGAGGTGCTACTGGAATGGTTTCATTTTAGTAATGACAACAAAATAATATTCGTGTGTTTGAATGGACCTGTAAAAGTCCAGAGCTGTCTAATTTATATTTGTATAAACTTTAAAGACCCTATACCCCCCCCCCCCCCCCCCCCCCCCCCCCCCCACCCCCCATCCACACACACTTCACAGCTCTGCATTTATTTGATCATTCACCTAAAAGGTCAACAATATCCTTTGAAGTTTGTGGTTTTAACGAGATAAAATGTGGATAAGTTCCAGGACTTAAAGACTTTTTTTTTTCTAAGCATAGTTTTACGTCTCCATGTGAAGGGTCTGTCAGGCAGAGGAGCCAAATATTTTACTCAAGTAAGAGCAAAAAAGTATTCAGTATGAAGACTCAAGTACTGAGTAACTAATCATAACAGCTGATGATTTAATATTTCAAAATGATTTAATCAGACTGACAAAAATATAAGGTTCTGTGCAAATTCTGGTATTTTAAAGACAAAAGAAACACTTTTCTAAATATTTTTTCAACATTGAACTTGAAAGCAACACTTAATGTATATATAGTATGTTAGAACAGTGCAAAAATACTTCCAATGACAATATCTACAGTTTACTCTACGTTCATTCAACCTCCATATGTCTCACTGAGCTCAGCAGATAGTTAATAACACTAAAATAACAAAGCTTGTGTACAAATATGAAGTCTCACTTTAACATAAACGCAAGAGTAGCGATACTGGAGTAATAATGACTCAAGTAAAAATAAAAATACTGTGCAGTAAAACTACTCCTAAAAGTATATTTTGTAACTGAGTAAATGTAACTAGTTACCACCACCTCTGCTTTCAGGTTATTTTAGCTACTGTAGTAAACAGATCTATAGCTTTAGCCACCCTGAATAAAAAAAAACACGCAAAATATTTAGCAGAGTTATTTTGTTTTAATAACTTTAATAGTTTTATGGAGTAAAATAAAAATCTGTAAACATCATTATGAACAGGTCAGGGCTTTTTGAAAATATGTGTTCAGGATCAGCTGTGAAAGTTGCAATTAGTGAATCTCATTCAGGTTAATTAAAACGATGCCTACTTTAATCCAGGAATTACACCAATCCATAGTAGACCAGGAATTAGGCTCTTACCTGCTGATGCTCAGGCGCCTGTTCTTCATGTTGCTTGCGTTCTAAAGCCTCATGCATCAACATATCTTTACATAATGGAAAATCATTTTAAATCAAATCCCTCTGGTAAACGCTGTAATCCATGAATCAGACGAGCCACCATCCTCCAGATTTAACCCGATCCCAGGGGTAAAATACACAAAGTTTGTTAAAGCTGGACCTGTTTGCAGATATCAATTAAAAATACGACACAAGAAAAGGAATAATGGCAGAAAATAAAGGTAGAGAACACAGAAGGATAGACGATGTCAATTAAAGACATCATTTAAATTTGGGGGGTGATTAAAAGAGGAGGGAAAATTATAGATGCAACAAAATCTGCAATAATAAAATATTAACTATGCGTTGCCAAATACACCTTTAATTACTGGATTAATTATTTAGCATAAGCAGGAACTTGTTGAAATGATTTTCCATGTAAAGGTAAAGAAAATCTCAATGTCTTCATTTAAAGTCAGAGCCTAAATTTTTTTATGGTCCAGTTCCTCGTTACAAACATCCGCTGCTCTAAATGAACTGCTCTCATTGGTCAAAACAGAAAATCACTTTTAAAACCTTCCATTATGTTATTTCAGCAGCAAATTTTGTGACTCGGAGTCGTTTGCATTACAAAGAAGAAGAAATGTGTTTGTTTTTTCACATAATGAGAGAGATAAATGACATCAAGCAGTCAATTGTCTAAAATTAGCCAATCAGGGAGAGTTTTTACTCCCTGATGTCAGAAGTTATCAGATTCTCAAACTGTTTGCCAAGTGTTGATTTGGACATTTAAAATATGTATTATAAACACATTTCTCCTATGTTTTCTGAACCAGTTTACTTTTACTTTGACTAAGCCATTCCCCAGTGTTCTAGCTGAAGTGGGCAGGAGAGAGTCTGGAGATTTAAAAGTCAAGTTTTAGGATTGATTTGCACTGCATACGTTGGATATGCTGTTAAAACTACGGGTTTCTGACGATGGGGATGCTTGACTTTTGTGCTGGTGGAGCATCCAGTGGCTCAACACCCATCCTCCTTCATAGTTCCTGACGGGAACCTTCAAATGTCTCGTTGTTGTTCCGTTTTTCAGCTGGGTTCAAACGGCGTTCCTTGTGTTTGCAGGAGAAGCAGCGCTTCCTGACCGACGTTCTCCATGAGGTGATGCTGCTGGACGGGCTGAGCTCCTCCCATCCTATCTCCCAGGAGGTGGAGCAGGCGACCGACATCGACCGCGTCTTTGACTGGATCGCCTACAAAAAGGTGGGTGAACCTGGAGTGAAGAATGTTTCTAATCAGGTGTGACAAACCTTCCCGTATAACAGGGGTGTCAAACATACGCCGAACAATTTAGTCCGGCCCTGTGGCTAAATGCATGATCATTAAAAAAAAAAAAAAAAAAAATTATTTTTTATTTATTTTTTTCCCAGTGTCCTGTCTGGCAATGTGGCAATAACAATTGTTGTCTTAATGCCACAAAGAGCTCATCAGATTTGACTTTCACAAGTGGAGCAGTACTGCTTTTGCCATAGTGCTCTGCTTGATTTATAAATGTGAATAGTTTTATTATGATTCATGCGGGGAATATCTCAAATGATATGGACACTACAATGGGAAAGTAGGAGAGGAAAGGAGGAACAAGAAGAAAAAAGAAAAGTTTAAAGAAAGAGGAGATAAAAGGAAGAAAATTATAAAACAATTATTGAAAAAAAAACATGTACTTTGTTTAATTGAAAATCTGCAGTTCCTATATTGTCCACGAGGGGCGCTGTGTTTTAATTAGCAGATTAAGCTTCAGGTGTGGAAAAATTTAAATCATTTCTTAATTTTTATCTGTTTGATGTATTTTGTCATGCAGGACAGTGTTTTTAAGTTCCAAAAAATGTGAATAAATGTTTTTCAACATTGTACAATCACTGTGATCAGTTCTTATGCATAATGCGCAAGTAAATGTTTAACTGAGTAAAAGTATTGTTGAAATTGCACATACCTTTCTTAAAAACGCTGAGGGTATTTATAATATATTGTGTAAAAGTGAAATTAATTTAATATAAAAATCAACAACAAGTCCACATTTATTAGTTCTATTTAATCTTGCAATGAGTTTACTCGTGTGGCCCTCTTGAGATCAGATTAAGCTGAATGCGGCCCCTAAACCAAAATGAGTTTGACACCCCTGCCGTATAACTTCCTGTTTGGTACAGATCCTCAGTAAACGCATCACCGGTGGTTCGACTCATGGCCCAAACAACTCTGTGGACTATTAAAAAAATATTTGTGTTTTAGCTTTTAACCTGAAACTTGAGCTTCAACAGAGTTTCTTCAAACTCAACGTTGACCCAGCAGGTATACCCTCAATCCAAGTCTGGCACCTTAAACCCATTTGACCCGTAGACTTAAGTCTAAAAGTGCAAACATTTAGACTTAAGTCTAAGTCTAAGCTTTAAGAGGAAAACAAGTTTCTCTGTTTTTGATCCCGCGTCTTTACTCTCCGCCGTCTGCAGGGGGCGGCGCTGATCCGGATGCTGGCGAACGTGATGGGACAGACGCTGTTCCAGAAAGGACTCAACGTAAGTGCTGGTTTCTCTGCGGATGCAGCCGTCTATCCAGAGGTTTTAATTTTTTAACAGACAGCTGGCTGGTGGCTTTGAAGTGTTCTTAAGAGATTTGTCACCAAATCAACTTGAAGGTTTCAGACAGAGGGAGTGTGTTTGCAATAAGCCATATTTTACAGACACTCTCACTGTTAGCGGCTTATGGTAATTGCAGGGTTTAGCTGAAGAGGCAGTTTCAGAAAGTTTTTCTGCCTTTTACTGGTAAAATCACTTTGGTCTGGGTTAAAGCACCTCTAATAGCCACAAAAATGGTTTGTTCTGCTTCTTTAGATGGTTCCACAATTAATTTTCTGCTTCCCTCTTTCCCTCGATCACCAGCCAGTTTCAGAGACGCTCCAGAGATTTAGGGCACGGGTTCCTAAAGTCACGAGATAAGATATCAGAGAATATTATAGTTTTAATATAGCGAATATATGCCTTTAATCGTGGAAAATGTTAAGTATTTTACATGTTTTTACAGTTTTTACAACTTTTTCTTTCTTGCAAATATGTGAAATTAATCTAAAAAATGGAAATTACTCTGTCGTGGGCAATCTTTTTTTCTGGAAATTATGAGAAATAAAGTCTTAATATTGTGTACAAGAATAAATAACATTGCAAAAATAAAGTCAAAATATTATGAGAATAAAGTCACACAATTTTAGCACATCGTTTCAAAGTCTTCAAAATCTAACTTTCAAAGATGCTCAACATTCCTTATTTTAATGCAGGGGCCAACGACACGCATTGTTGTAAGAGTTTTCATGAAATTACCAAAAGAGGGTCACCGGTCTCTGGCACGGTTATTTCAGGGGTCGCAGGCTGAAAAGTTTGGGGAACCCATGATTTAGGGGATGAAATTCTGAATTAAAATACATCTTTTTGATCCAGATTTAAACTAACTTGCGTAGAAGACGCTTATCAAATGCAAATTATAAATCCATTTTCAAGACTCCTCCATGGAATCAGGACAACATGGTGGAGGAAGTGGTGCTTAGGCCCCTTCAGGGTTTCCCATGCTGTCAGGGCGGGGTCAGAGTTCAAGTGATTTAGAAATAAAGGAATACTAAGTAAACTGGTGTACCTCTTCCTTAGACGTCCTGAGCTGCAGTGATTCATGGTGCCGTCAGCTGGTTTTAATGAACCTGGGATGTAATGGGTCAAGGAGAGCAAGGAGGTCCATCATTGATGGGGAGCTGTGAGTCAATTATCTAAAAGGAGTTAAAGGAAGTGGTTCAGGATGCATCCTGCAGTTCCCTTTACAGGGTTCTGGGTACGTCCCACTGGTAGAAGACCTCCGGACCCGGGACTACTTCACGCCTCATGTAGGAACACCTGAACATGACGCTGAATGAGCTGCAGAGTGTTGCTGAGGAGAGGGCTGTCCTGGTGTTCCTCCTGGAGTAGGAAGCTTAGATAGGCGGAAGAAAATATGTTAACAATGTTTTTATCAGCAACTAAAAAATCTACATTATTCACAAATATCACTGTTTCATTGCTTACCAATGTCAGTAAAAGCTTTGCCTACAAAACCTCAGCTTGGTTTAAACTTCTGAAGGTGCTTTTCAGCTGCATCTACCCCAGAACTTATTTCAGGATCCTTTCAAATACTTTTAATCTCGGCCTGCTTTAACTAAAGGTATATAGCCACGTAACATGCATATAAAAAAATACCAAAAACCGTTTGATCAGGATAAAATAAGGTTATATACGCCAAGCCTCCATCTTCATAGTGTTGTTCTTTTTGAGCCGAAAAATAATTCCCTCTCAGGCATGAATAACAAGTACAAACAGACGTGGTGCCATCTAGTGGCAGTATTGCAGAACCTTCATAATGCCGGTTTGCTGTATTAATAAATCAAAATTAAATAATGCCGGACTGAGCCTGACCCTCTGCAACGCCTCACAGTAAAGCTGCAGCTCAGCGTGATTGAAGACCAACGTTATTAATTAAATAAACCGATCTACAGCAACTCTAAGAGCCTCATATCAGAACATTTACTCACGTCAGTCAACTCTGCGTCACATCTGAGCCTCGGCAGGTTTAGCGTCTGATTCAGTGAACACCAACGTTCAGACTGGATTCCCAGAGACATTCCAGACTTTTCCCTCTTGGAATCATATTTTTTTGCATTTTTTTTCCATTGGATCTTGGACATTTCTTCATTGTTTCGCTGGGAGATGCTAGTAGCCGTTAGCCACTTCCTTGTTTTATCCTCTGCTGTGCATGCGCAGTTCCTACTTCCGTTAAAATCGTAAACAAACATGAAAGGCTTTATTTACTTACAAAATGAGCAAAAGCAAAGCATAAAACACCTAAATAACAACTAATACTCCAGCAGGATGTGATGATCTTTCATAAAAACATTCTGTGCAAACAGACTGAGCTACTGCTGTATAAATAAATAAAAAAGCAAATAACGTGGCTATGCACCTTTAAGATCTGATGATCAGAGTAGATTTAGCTACTAAGCCAGCCGCCGTGTGTTGCTCGTCCTGATTTCTGCCCGGCATTGAAACAAAAATGTTTCTTTAACAGGGATTACACTCTAGAAAATGTTTAAAGTCTCTCCAAAGTGGTTATTGTGGAAGATTAACAGATTTTAGATAATTTTCAAAGACAAAGACAGCCTGGAAAAAGAAAAAGAAACTGCTGTAGGGATTGAAGAGCAATTCCCATCCTTGGATCTGCAGTCCAAACAAAAACGCGGGGCAGAGAAGCTCTCCTCAAAATAACCCTGAGTTTGTGATTCGTTTAGCTGCAGTTACACGACTAAAACATTATTCAAATTATTATTAATAAAAGAATAACGTTCTGAAAGTAGCGATAAATAACGAAAACATGACTTTGACCGTGTTTTATCTCTCTGCCGCCACAGGTTGCTCATTTATTTAAATCGAATAAGTTACACATTGACATCATATCTGGACGGATTTCATTATATACAATAGAGTAAAAGTTCTGTCGGGGGCATAAAGATTACAGAAATAATATTTCTACCAGGATAAAGTGTTTTATAGGTCTGAAGGACGCCACAGCTCATCTTTAGACCAAAGCAAAGCCTCTGTAAATTTGGATGATTTATATTTTCTTCCAAATAGCAGTGCAAACAGTGCAAAAAACGTTGTCATTCTGGATACAGAAAGAAATAATTATTCAAATACCATCAAAAAAAAGACTTGAAAGGCTCTGAAAATACGCCGTTGATTCTGCGGCTGCAGCAGTCAAACATGAATAAGTAAATCTTCCCTATAATGAAGTATTATAAGGATCCTGGTGTGATATTTTTATTTTCTTTACTTTAGGATGAGTTCAAAGACATAATCAGCTGCTGGCTGAAAAATGGATCAAAGAGGAAGCTGAGAGGAATTTAGAGAAAGAAAATAACTTTTTATGAAAGTTTCATAATGTTTGATTTTCCAACAGATAGATATCCAAAGAATGCTCAGCTACTGCAGTGATAATTAGACCCATATATATATATATATATATATATATATATATATATATATATATATATATATATATATATATATATATATATATATATATATATATATATATATATATATATATAAAAAATTTGTGCATCAGTACAGTGAGTCTGCAGTTAATTATGGATAAACTGTGTCCAAAAAAAAGGCCAGCAGAAACTGCAAGTCATCATTTTATCAGTCGGTTTAACAGCCAGAGAGCTTTTCATCCATCAAACTGGACCCAGATGACAGAGAAGTTCTGTAAATGTGTAATCTAAGAGGGCTACACATCTTTGTTCGCTATAAATAGACGCACAAATCTGCTTTGTTTTGTCGACACAAACGCACAAAGAGTAAATGCTGTGTCCTGATTTTCCGGCAGAAATTTAGGTGACCCAGAACCTTCAGGAAACCGGGTCAGAAATAAAAGCCGCTGATCTCCGAGCAGAACCAAACACAAAGTTTCTGTTTATGTATAAACGGGGATTTAAATACAACAACAGAAAACTAAACACGGTTTAGTTTGTGGGGCTCAGAAAAATAACCTTTAAAGCAAAAGCAGCAACTTTAGATCATAAAGCGACTTAAAGCCTGGTGCTGTGCGTGTTTTTTTTACAAATTACTCCATAAAGAGACTGAATTGTACAGAAAACGTTTTCATCAAAGACGTTTTAAACGCAGAGGGGATCACCAGAGAGAAAACAAAATGCATTTTTCCAAAGATGAATTCAAAAATGAAGGAAGATGCGCGATCCATTGGATCCAGAGGTGGACCTGCCGGGCTGCTTGGATCTTAGTGCAGCTTAACCTGAATGTGTGACATAAGGTCACAAACATCTGGCTGGGCTTTCTCCTTCGCGATTCTCTGCTAGAGAGCAAAATGAATGGTTTCATCAGTTCTGCCAACTGGTTCCGGACCTGGAGCCCAGACCATCACACCACCACCCTCGTGTTTGACTGTAGGAATGAAGTAACCTGACCCTAGCCAGCTGTATGTCGCTCCGCCTAGCTTCACTCACATCCATCTAGGACATCTCCCATAGAGTGATTTCTCCAACCAATTTTATTGTCCAGCCAATCAGGACGCAGGGCTGGAGTTTCATGGATGTGACGTAGTGGAGACGCGACCGTGACGTGAGACTGTTTTGATAGCAATGGCAGCTCGCATTGAGGAAGCAAGCGTTAACATTGATGCTGCTATTTCTTCCGTGTTGTCCAATCT
The DNA here is from genome assembly GCF_011125445.2 of Fundulus heteroclitus. Taxonomy (NCBI): domain Eukaryota; kingdom Metazoa; phylum Chordata; class Actinopteri; order Cyprinodontiformes; family Fundulidae; genus Fundulus; species Fundulus heteroclitus. Next base: position 21,816,679 of record NC_046377.1, on the reverse strand, counting down.
ACCTAATATTGTTTCATTAAAAGAACATCAGAGAACGCCTCTGAAGGCTTTTGTTGGTGGAAACCATGTTTTCGCCCTTCTCCTGACCGGATTTGGCAAGTTTTGTTTTCCGAGGCTCGTCCGTGGCGGAGCGGTTAGCGCTAACCATATTAGGAGGCCTTTAGTCCTCAACGCGGTCGGCCCGGGATCGACTCCGACCCGCGGCGCTTTGCTGCCTGTCTTTCCCCCTCTTCCTGTCAGCTCACTGTCAATAAAACGCCACTAAAGCCGCAAACACATTAAAAAAAAAGTTTTGTTTTTCCTGCGTCACTCTCACAGCGTCACGGGTTAGCTTCGGTGTGAGTGGTTGAAATAGCACGTCGATAAAGATGACAGACAAGTGGCTTATCCAATCATATGCAAGGATTTTTGATAAGGCCCAGCCTTCAATAAAGGCAATTCCTATGGAGAGGAACCAGATGGATGTGAGTGGAGCTGGGCGGAGCGAGACATGCATCTGGCTAGAGTCGGGTTAGAAATGAAGATCTGTTTCTGAAACGCTCTTTTTGGTGAATGTGAGACGTACCCGTGTGTTCCTCTGGGTCAGCAATGGTTCTGGTCTTTTTTTTGCCCATCTCTCTTCTCCTGATTGTTGATTCGTAAACTCTGACTTTAACTGAGGCGGTGAGGCCGGCAGAGCTGCAGGTTTTGTTCTGGACTCTTTTGTGACGTCCTGGAATTTTCCTGGGAAGGTTCTCCACCGTTCCACGTTTCCTCCAAGGGGAGAACAATGGTTCTCTCTGTGGTTCTCTGGAGTATTAATGCCTAAGAAACGTCTTTCTAACCCTATCAGCTGCCTTTTCTTCATGTGTTCAGCACCTCTTCTGTTTATTACCATTTTATTACATCCTGTTTCTTCCAACCATCGTTGAAGTATCTGGCATTAATCAGCAGTTAATTTTTGAACTTATACAGTAGCTGAGAAATCACTTAGTCTGGAAAAGCAGGAGAGTTTAACAGGAAAAATCCAGGGATGAAGGGAAACTCCAACAAACATGCTGCAAAATGACCTTAATGATGGCAAGAAAAGGAAGAAAGAACATGCAAAATGGCATTGCAGCTGTTGAACAGAAGCAAAATTGGCAAAATAACAGGAAAACGTAACAGCATCAAGGGGGAAAAGATGCCAAGGAGACATATTAAATAGATCCAGATGCATAACGATCCTTAAAAAGACAGAGAAAGCCACTCCTGCAGATTTTGCTTTCTGCAATTGTCCCCCAGAGCTTCACGTTGTTTACTCCCACACACACACATGATTCAGATCCACACACATGATTCAGATCCACACACATGTTTGGTGTTAACAAGCAGCTGGAGAGTCTGACCCCTGCCAACATGGAGCATCAATATTTCATCGTATTATGTCTGACGGCAGAAATGTGATCAGAAGCAGGTAATGTTGGGGTCTCCAGCGTGATGTGAATGCGGGACGGATCCCTTATTAGCACCCATCGATACCGTCTGGACCCGATGGAAATAGCAGCCGATAGAGCGGCCATCTGACGGCAGCAGCAAGGCGGCAGCTGAAGTGTTTGCTGTGTTGACAGAGATCTTTGGGAAGGAAAACAAGACCTCATTAACAGACTGCGAAGCTGTAACTGTTCCACCGTAAGTCTGCCACCTTTATTCTCACGTTTGCAGCCGACAGATTTCTCCTAATGAGATTCCCGCGGCTCATATTTATCGCCGGCTGCTTGTTTGCCTTTAAATGTGTTTGTGTCAGAGCAAGGCCGTGTACGGGCTGCCGTCTGTGCATCTGCTCCTGTCAGGAAAGGTGACGGCAGTCAGACTCACTTACACACGGAGAGATGTTATCGTCCTGCTGCTGGTCGGCTTATCGAGACGCGGCGTGGAGCCAGAGGAGTCAGAGGAGTCAGAGGAGCCAGAGGAGTCAGAGGAGTCAGAGGAGTCAGAGGAGCCAGAGGAACCAGAGGAACCAGAGGAGCCAGAGGAGCCAGAGGAGTCAGAGGAACCAGAGGAACCAGAGGAGTCAGAGGAGCCAGAGGAGCCAGAGGAGCCAGAGGAGCCAGAGGAACCAGAGGAACCAGAGGAGCCAGAGGAACCAGAGGAGCCAGAGGAGTCAGAGGAGTCAGAGGAGTCAGAGGAGTCAGAGGAGCCAGAGGAGTCAGAGGAGCCAGAGGAGTCAGAGGAGTCAGAGGAGCCAGAGGAGCCAGAGGAGCCAGAGGAGTCAGAGGAGCCAGAGGAGCCAGAGGAGCCAGAGGAGCCAGAGGAACCAGAGGAACCAGAGGAGCCAGAGGAACCAGAGGAACCAGAGGAACCAGAGGAGCCAGAGGAACCAGAGGAACCAGAGGAACCAGAGGAACCAGAGGAGCCAGAGGAACCAGAGGAACCAGAGGAACCAGAGGAGCCAGAGGAACCAGAGGAACCAGAGGAGCCAGAGGAGCCAGAGGAGCCAGAGGAGCCAGAGGAGCCAGAGGAGCCAGAGGAACCAGAGGAACCAGAGGAACCAGAGGAACCAGAGGAGCCAGAGGAGCCAGAGGAACCAGAGGAACCAGAGGAGCCAGAGGAACCAGAGGAGCCAGAGGAGCCAGAGGAGCCAGAGGAGCCAGAGGAACCAGAGGAGCCAGAGGAACCAGAGGAACCAGAGGAACCAGAGGAACCAGAGGAGCCAGAGGAGCCAGAGGAGTCAGAGGAACCAGAGGAACCAGAGGAACCAGAGGAGCCAGAGGAGCCAGAGGAACCAGAGGAGCCAGAGGAGCCAGAGGAGCCAGAGGAGCCAGAGGAACCAGAGGAACCAGAGGAGCCAGAGGAACCAGAGGAGCCAGAGGAACCAGAGGAGTCAGAGGAGCCAGAGGAGCCAGAGGAGCCGCGGACCTGTCCGTGTTCTGGCTTATCTCGTGCCACTTCCCGCCTCCTTGTCTGTGGGATCATGGACTCATCCAAACCTTTCTCACCTCTAAGCTCCTCCTTGGACACCTCCTCTGGGCTTTGAGGCTCTCTGGGTCTTCGGCTTGTTCGTCAGGTTGAAAAACCGGCTGGAATTGAGCCCCAAAGCTCTCAGGAATCCTCACAAGCACCAACCACGGCGAGGCTCGCTGCCTCGCTGCCTCGCCACGATTAAAAACGCAACTCTTCTGTCCTGACATGGTTTGCGTCTAAAAGCTTTTCACTGTACGCCTCTGACATGGAGGCTCCCAGAATCCACCCCCAGATACCCGCTTCCAGGTCAGAGCCCACGCTGAACAACCTCCGGCTCTCACGGAAAGTCCGCTTCCATTCCAAAGCCACTTTCCCTTTAAATAACACCACAGCAGGAAGGCTGCGTGTCTTTTCTGTCCAGGGGGATTTATTTTTGTTTTGTTGGTAAATTCTAGGCTAGAGACGAACAAATTAGACAAAAATGTGCAAAAACCTGGTTGCATCCTTAATATTTGGAGCACCTTTTGATTTAGTTTCAGTCTTCATGATTCCACGCCTACCAAAGCTCGGCTAGCTCGACGTACCGCCTCTTCCCCTCAGAGTCCCGCTGGTGGCCGAATGCTGTGATTCAGGCGCGTTAACCTGGAAACAAATCTAAAAGTTGCGCCACACTTACCCTTGAGGACTGGATTTAGGTTTATGGTACTTAAAATATCACAGAATAATAATAAAGTCGATTTGTCCTGCTGGGATTTTCCAGATTTGTATCATGTAACTTCAGCTAAAGAGGTTTGAGGATCAAAAAGATCTTGTTGTACAAAGGTATCAGTCAGGAGAAGGGACATGACTTGCATAACATGGCATAATTAAGACAGATATCAACTACTGCAATTTGGGGCAAAAATGAGAAAAACTGGATGTTTGTCCAAAATTAGTGAAGAGCGACGCTGAAAGCTGAATGATCTCTAGGATCCAAATGCAATTACAACCTTCTGTATTTTCCATTTGCCTGCACTAAATAGAGGAGATTAAACCCAGAATGCTTTAGTGAAACTGAGTCCAGGCTTAATTTAGCCAGGATCTCAGGAAAATCCCGGATTAATCCTCCGTCTTGGTTTTGTGAAACAGGCCTCTGGGATTTTTACAACAGCAAATCTTTCAATTCATCTGTGGATATTTTCAGCTAACAACAATTGTCTAAATTCTCATAATACCCTTTAGGTATCAGTCAGTCATCCTGGTTAATCATGACTCTCCTGCTTCACAGGAAGAGTTGTTTCTTTGCTTTAACTAAATGCTCTCCCTTAATGATCAGCCGTTTAACTCGTCGCTGTTAATTGTGTGTGGAGTAGGCAGAGATTTTACTCAAGTAAGAGCAGCACTACTGCAAGATATTTTCACTCAAGTCAAAGTAAAAAGTACCCAGTCAATAAATTACTCATTCAAGAGTAAAAAAGGCTACTCAAGTTCTGAGTAAATATTTATAACAACTGAGTTAATATTTAAAATGATGGAATTGGTCCAGCAGGAATATTACATTTAAATTCTGGTATTTCAGCGACTAACATATAACATTACAAACAATAACAATTACAAAGTAACAAATTAAGGCAGAAGAAACACTTTTCTAAACGTTTCTCAACATAAAACTTGATCATGTAGATACTTTAAGTTAGGACAGTGGAAAATACTTCCAATAACAATATCTACTATTTACTGTATGACCTGTACACTGCAAAAACAGATCTAAAAATAAGTAAAATGTTCTTAAAATTAGTGTATTTGTCCTTGATCTGAGCAGGTAAATAAGATTATCTTCCAATAGAATGAGTATTTGACCCCTAAAATAAGATAATTAAACATCCTGCACTCTTAATAAGATGATGGAGATGAGTTTTTTCCTATTTTAAGTGCAACAATCTTATTCCATTGGCAGATCATCTTATTTACCTGCTCAAATCAAGGACAAATACACTCATTTTAAGAATATTTTACTTATTTTTAGTTCAGTTTTTTGCAGTGTAAATGACTCGATGAAGAAAATACCATTAAACCAACAAAAGTTGTCTACAAACAGGAAGTCTCACCTTAATATAAACTGTAGATGTGTCTCTGGTGCATTTTTGTTCTTAATTCAGTAAATTTACTCACAGTGAACAGAGTAGCCTGACATTTTACTCTAGTAAGAGTAGCGATACTTCTTCATGATATTTACTCAAGTAAAAGTAAGAAGTAGGTTGCAGTGAAACTCCTCCTAGAAGTATGTTTTGTTCAAAAAGTAAGTGTAACAGAGTAAATGTAGCTGGTTACTACCTCCTCTGCTCTAATTTAATTGTCCTATTCTGGCAGACGCCATCTTTACCAGCATATTGTCTGTTTCCCAACTCACGACTTACACTGTAAAAAGGCACTAAAAGTAAGTAAAATCTTCTTAAAATGAGTGTATTTGTCCTTGATCTGAGCAGGTAAATAAGATTATCTGCCAATGGAATAAGATTTTTGCACTTAAAATAAAAACAGTTCATCTGCATCATCTTATTTAAAGTGCAGTTTATCTAATTATCTTATTTTAGGGGTAAACCTACTCATTCTATTGGCTGATAATCTTATTTACCTGCTCAAATCATAGACAAATAAACTAATTTCAAGAAGATTTTACTTACTTTTAGCTCCTTTTCTGTAGCAGATCCCCTTCGCCGGCTGTTTAATTCGCAGTCCTGCTCGACGCGGCGCAGACGAGTCTTTTCTTGTTGTGGTTGTGTTGTACAAATCCAAGCAACGACTGGGAGATTATTAAAACTGGCAGCTCTTTGTGTCAGACTGACGGCGCAGCTCGGCGACAGAGCGCAGCAGATGACTTTGATGCTGCTGCAGGATTCCTCTAAAAGCCAAGTCGTAGTAAACGAGCTGTGACTCCGAGTCACATTCAACAAAACATTTTTACACGTAGAGAAGTTCAGTCAGCTGCAGCAATTAACCCGAGAAAACAATTATTCTAACTATCTGATGGACTAAACTGTGTTTGAAAGTCAAATGTCGCCTTAAATGATCAACTGAGGAAAATGCTAATCATTTTAGGTCTTTTGATTTTTTTTTATTGAACCCTGAACCTAACGGCAAAACTTTCCATAAAGCTCAAACAGTAAAAGTCTGTGATTAAAACAAGCGTTTCTTTTCTCTTCATCCTTTCAGCACATTATAAATTCAAGCATCGTCTGGTTCAGCTACAGAAACTAATTCAGCTGTTGACACGTTTATCTGCTTTGTTTTTGCCTCTGTCGTTATGCTGAAGAAAAAAGTGCATGAAGGTAAAATGTAATGACATAAAATACTTTCTTTAGACATCTAAAATTTAACATTTGGAGCTTATAATGGTCTCTATAAGAAAAATTAAAAAGGTAAAAAAAAGTAAGGTTATTTGTCACAAACCTGAGTTACTTGGTGTTCTGGAGAAGCCATCAGCGTTAACATGAGTAAATATTAGGCGTGTAAATCACCAACTTTGTCTCGACGTGATGTTATATCAATTTGTTTGTATGATGATACGATATTTGCTGATATAAACTGTTTTAAGATTTCCGATCCATGCGATTGAAATGATACGATATTATCTGCCTAACTAACACAATTTACACAATTAACTCACAAAAAATATGATTTCACCGTTTTATTTCTAGGGAATCAGGCATTTAAGTAAAATAAAAGAAGAAGAACAACAGATCACCTGTTCATGCCTGAATTTCAAAATAAAAGTGTATCTTAAAAATTATGATTGGATCGATATTTTTATGTAAGACCGACATAATTGGCTCGTTCTGTTTAATTTAACCCAGAAAAAATCCTCTAGGTTAAAGTTTCAAAGCCAAATAAAAACAGTTTGAATAATTCAAAATTAAGCAATTTAAACTCCTCAAAAGTTTTTTGATAAATGCATTTTTGTGTGTCTAATGTGGCAAATATTATGGCATTAGACCAAAGGATAATTGACAGAATAGATCAGAATTTAACAAAATTGTATACTGGGATAAAAAAAAAAAAAAGTTTTGTTACTTTAAATAAATGTGCTGGATATTTTTTTTTTTGCGTATTTTCAGTAAAAGTACAAAAATATTCCATAAAATCATGTTTTTCTTAATGTTAGACCAGGCAATTCTTAAATATTCATGATAGATTAAGCCCAAGGACAAACGTTACAGGTCTTTATTTCTATGGACATTAAAGGGCTCTATGTACGATGAATAAATGTTTAACGTCTTAGACATCGAACACTTGAGACTTTTCCCTCAAAGACCTAAAATATGATTTTGGGTTTCAAGAAGTGAAGTGTTGACGTCTCTAAGATTAACCAGATTGTTTTTTATCTACTTGACGATATATATTTTAACACAGGGCCGCAGATCACGTTACTCCTGGGTTTAAACTCCAGTCCATCGCTGGATTAAGGTAAAACGAATTCTGATGCTGGTTTCTTTCACCGTTTTTCAGGATTATCTCCTGAGTCACATGTACAGCAACGCCGCCAGAGATGACCTATGGAGCAAACTTACCCAGGTATGTCTCACCTGTTTGTCGGGTTTTAAACCAGCCTCATCACATTTGGCCCAAAGGCTTTCAGCCTCTGCAGGAGTGGAGGGCAGCCAGACTCACTGAGGCTGTTAATTAGTGATTAACTCCAATCAAGACCAGAGAGATGCTCGTTAAAGCTGTTCTGATAAATATTTGTTGCTAAGTTACCTCGAGTGACGCATTTTCCCATTGGTCGTTCAAACAAGACAACGTTTTTATTGTAATCGCCATCTATGTTGTGTTATTTTCATTCTTAATAGTTTTAATTGATAGGCAGCCAATTAGAAGTCTAGTCACTCGTCTTTCTCTAATTAAGGCCGTATAATGACCGGTTTGCTGTCGTCTTTGTGGTTGCTTAAAGGCCATGCACTCAGAAGGGCGGGACATTGACATTGGAGAGATGATGGACAGATGGACTCTACAAATGGGCTACCCTGTCGTCACCATCAGCAAAAACCAATCGGAGCAGCTGCCGACCCGTTACATCACCGTCACCCAGGAGCACTTCCTGTACGGAGAGGAAGTCAGAAACAACGTCAGGTTAGACTTATTCTGCATTGTCTCAATCAAAAGTCCCTGGAGAGGTTTATTTAGACCATTTTCTTTATTTCTAACCATAAGAGGATGACTTGCTAAAGGCATAAGTTTCCTCCCACAGGGATGGAAATGTAATTCCTCTCCTTAAAAAAAAAAAAGCAGATCAAATTAGCTTTTCTACTGATGATCCAGGAGAAGAAGAACAGAATGCTCTCCAAGTGTACCATGTAGGAAATGTTTAGTGATAAACGATCTTCATATGTCACAGTTTTTATGACTTCTGACTCATCTGGAGTTTGGAAAACTCGCTGAAAGGACGATCTTAAAGCCTCACGTTCCATGAAGCCCTTAAATTTGTTCGTTTTCCAATCATGCCGTGTATTTTTTTCCCTTCTCCCACGTTTCCTCACCTGCTTTACAACCTTTTCATCATTTATGTGTCATCCATATTTAATTGCCACGATGTTTTATTCACACCCTCGACAATCTTCGGAGTTTATTCTCTTCTGTGTTTTATCGACCCATTTTCTCCTTCATCAATACTTCAGCAGTTACCCTCCTCTTCCTCGCCTGTTGTTCCCGTCGTCTGCTGCCATTTTCTTCCTCTCCTGCGCGGCGGCTGACATTTACATTCTCCACGTCCCGCTCAGTTTTGCTCTGGAAGCTTCCTTCACGCTCCTCGTCTTTTCATCTGGGTTCTTTGTGTTTCGCTCCTGAGGTTCTTTCTGCTCTTGAACTGAAGCCGCCGGTTTAGGTGCTGCGGGTTTCTTTCTGCGTTTGCTCTCTTTGAGTCTCTCAGAGCTGCGTTCAGACTCACTCCGCCGTCTCTGGGTGTTCCCCGGCCCTTTAGGAAGCAAACCGCGTTTTGGTTCTGAAGCCAGGAGCACCGGACGGAGATGAGCTGCGTTCAGAAACACACCTGAGGAAATGTTTCCTTTATTGATCGTTTCAACAAGAATCAAGACTCTTTATTGTCATTATGAGACCATAACTTAATTTAGTAGGTATACATGTTAAACAGTTATAAGCCTTTAGTATGCATCACACTAGAGAAGTCAGATCTGATTAGTTTAATTTAGCTGCACAGTTAAAATGAGGAGAAATCACCTCCACCATACTCCACCAACATAGTATAAAAGAATCCAAACAATACAAACAAGAATAATACTTCAATTTATTAAAAATGTGTAGACTACATTAATATGAAGGGTAAAAAGTCATCTTTTAAAAATAAAAATTAAAGATAATTGAAATAGCATGCATAAGCAATGACACATAATCTTAATCGTTTTTAAATAACTTTTGAGGCCTTTTACTGAATAGCTGTTTTTTGCTGAGTGGGTAAATTTGGCTCCTCTGTGTCGAACTGAGAACCGACCTCTGCTGGACTATTTAGAAAGATGGAGCGCTGACTCTGGTGAGTTTAATGTAAATTTGACTGCATCGGTGTATTCCCACGACTTTCATCAGTTAAATAAACAAAGGTGCAATTTTACAAAATGTTGATGTTAGTAAGAGTCTGTGGCTCCTGAAGCAGAGGAGTGGACGGACGATGATTATCTGATTAAGTTGTGTTTCTGAAAAGTTGTGGGGAAGGTTCTTCCTTAAACTATGATGCAATAAGTTATTATGCATATAAAGAAGCAATCAGTCTGCGGTAAAATAATGACCAGCCCTCTTCATTATACCAGCAGCTCTATGTATTTTTCTACAAACCCATTTTTTCCATTTTAAGATTTTTTTTCAACAATAACTCCAAGAAATGTTGCTCTTTGCCACCAATAATAATTATTTAATGTTTCCCAGTATATGACGTGTCACCACTGAAAATAATTAAATTTTATTTTTTGTTTTTTTATTCAAAGATGATTTATTTTATCTGAACCAAGAAGCGTAGGCGTAGGATCTTTGAGAAGTGAATCCAAATGTGAGTGGGAGAGACCCCGGGTCATATTGTCAGCAAATAAAGAAAATTGGAGGCATTTATTAAATCATTTATGTAAATTAGAAATAACAATGACCCAAGAATGGAGCCCTGAGGAACTCCACAAAGTGTTTCAGCCCTGTTTGAACTGCAGCCCCTAAATGCATCAAATCGCTGCCTGTGGCAGACGTAGTTAAATAACCATTTTGGAGCATTATCATCAAATTCATACTCCTAAATATCCTCCATTGAGGTGATTCACAGTATCAAATGCTTTTGATAAATAAATTAAAATACTATAGGGGAATTTATTATTTTTTAGTGCAGAGGTAACTTATACACATGATGTTCTTCCTAAACCTCGTTGTGTTTGTAGAGAATAGAATCGTGGTCTAAATGACAGAGAACTCTTTGGTTTTTTTATGTTTCTTAAGGCTCCTTTATTCTCTGGGTTAAATGAAGCTTTCAGCCGCGGCCGCCAGCTTTATAGTACAATAAATACCGAAACTGTTACGGCTAAGAATGTTATTGCAGCGTAAGAAGAGGGAGAGCTGCTTTCTGCACTTTTGTTAGATCTATCCAAGGCTTTAGAAACTGTTAAACAGGCTGTTATCTCTGGAGTTTAATGAGCCGCCTTCTCCAGGCTTTAAATCACACGATACTGTTCAGACGTTTGTTGCCCATGATTACAAGTCCCAGTCTAAGTCCCATCTCTGGCTAAAGACTCAGAATCAGGCCATATGCTGGGGTTCTTATTTTTTTTTTTTAGTTGTGTACTTTTTATGATTATTTATCAAAGCATCTTTTAAAGTTACTGAAGACGAGAGCTGTCAGAAAATATGAAGCGAGAACAAGAATGGAGATTGAGCTCAGAATCGTCTTTATTTGGCCGTGAATTTGTGAACAATCGGGGAATCTGACTGTGGTTGCAGCGTTCACGGCATACAGTCGGTTGGTATTTATTTTTGCCTGAATTTCTCGGTGTAATGAACAGAAAGTGTGAGGTTGTGTTATTTGCAGCGTGCTTGCCTTGTTTCACAGCAGTGTAGCTGCCTACACAGGGGAGGGCGGTCAGCACAGCAGGGGAGCACGGCTCTTTTCAAGGACCACCAGAATGAAGCCGGGACGTTTAGATCATAAGCTGCATTTTAAATTCTCATTCTTAGCTGCTCAGATCTCCTGGTTAAGCTCGTTAGCCAGGCTAGCTCCCTGATTGGATAACTCGACTAATTAACCTAACTAAGCTATCCTCCAATGTTTCATCCTAGGATTCTACAGGGTCTCCAAATATCTTTTAAAATAACTACAAAGATCAAAATATGAATTTAAGACCTGAATATATCCAGATTTACCCATTGCCATTGAAACAAGTCCTAAAATTAAACATTAATTTTCATTTTTGCTTCTACCTTCAACTTATGCTTTGTTATTATTGAGTTTTTAAGTAGCCACTATTTAATCAGTGAGAATTCTATACAGCATTCTCACTGATTGTTTTCCTGATTTTCTTTATTATTATTACTCCGTACGTTTTTCAGCGTCTAACTACTTCTGCAAAATTCAACCGATTTCAACAATTTTGGGATTCATTCTCGACATTACTGCTATATCTCATGGTTACACTAACTTTTATAATTTTTTTTAAATATTTGTACCTTTTGTGTTTTTTGCTCCCATTGAAATGAATGCAAGTTCCTTCAAATTCTTCACATTATTCACACTCTTCAAATGTTTGTAAATATTCAAATTATTCAAAATTTTCTAATTTTTCACATTGCTCAAATTGTTCAAATTATTCAAATTGTTCAAATTCCTTGAAATTCCTAAGATTCGTTTAAAGTCTTCAAAAAAATACTACTACTTCTACTACTGTCTAACTGGTTTAGCTCTTTCATAACATTTTTTTAATCGTTCATCTTTTGTCATTTCATGTTTAAATTGGTTCTTCTTTGATTTGAATGTTTTTCAGCAGATTAGCATTCTCACTCGCTGTTACACAGGAACAGCCTTTTCTAGTTTTTAATATATTCTGTTTGTTTTAAAGTGTAGTTGTGAAGATTTTAGGTATTTTTATTCTTTAACAAACCATATTGCCTTCTTGTAAAGTAAACTGACTTAATGCAGTTAGTTTTTAGCTGAGTCCATTATTGGAATAAAACCAATATATCCCTGGTAGTTCATATAACAGCCTCTGTGTCACCAATAAAGCGTGTTTTTATTCTACGTTTGGCTAGTAGAGGCATAAAAGGTCTGGAGTCCCATTTAACAGCTGAAAACCAGAGACCTGAGAACATGAAGGTATTATAGCTGCTTAATGGAAACACCAGGGCTAAAATATAGGCCTGGAAATATAATCATAATGATTTTAAATATGTAGAATATTATAGAAACTCTGTTATCAGCTTATTCTATAAAGTCAAGAACAGAAAAAAGGCATCAAAACTATCACAATGTTTAGCATTTATTCTATAATTTTACTTATGTTTATGCATTTCTTTTAATTATTTGATATCATGGTTGCAGTGATTACAGATTTAATAATCATTAAGTCAGATCATTTTAGCACCACAAAGGAATAATTATTGATTATTTGTTTCAAAGAAAAGAGAATAGTTAATGTGGAATAAATAATTTAAACAATAAATAGTTAAAGATGTGGATTTAAATGTGTTTCTGTGAGGCTGTGGAAAAATTTTTTCGTTATACTCAAGATGGTCATGCTGTTAGATTCCAATTATTATTTAATCATTTAGTCAATTAACTTTTTGAAGCATTTCAGATCATTACTGTCGACCGACATCTTTGATCTGAACAGGAGAAAAGAAAGTCAAAGAAACAAGGGGCAGAACGTGTTCGTAAAGCAAAAACAAAATCTAAAACAATCCAAACATCCGTTGTGTTTCCTTTGTTTAGAAGATCTTTATTTTTACTATCTATGATTTATAAAACATATAATTTACTGGTTACCACCACCAAAGAACCACATTACACAACCAGTCAGAAACATCCAGTCTTATTCCAAAGATCATAAATCTTGGTCTTATTTGCTTTTATGACTGCATATAATTATGATTATTTCCAACAGGTTGGCTGCTTTGATAACCTGTTAGCATAAACAAATTACATCTTCACATTCAGGGTGATATTTTCGGTCTTTTTCCTCGCGGGTCATGTTTTGCCGCTTTAAACAGCAACCAGAGCTACGCTGTTTCAGGCTCTCTGCTGGAAAAGGCTGATTTTGTTTTAACCTGCCTGTAGATGCATGATGTCTTTACAGAGCCGTCTTTTATGTGAGGGGATTGAAAGAGAGACGGGATCTGAGCCGGCGGACCATCAGCCCATATTCATTCTAACATTATGCAAACTTCAAAAGGCCGCCTGCTCTGCGTCGTGCTTGGCTTTTTCTCCTGTTGTTTTTACAAACAGGACAAAAAACAAGAGGCGCGCTGCTTCGTTTTTTTTTATCTGGACCTCCTTCAGCTGGACTGAATTTTATTCAGATTTTCACCAGACCTGAACAGCCTATCCAGTCGCAGCCAGCATAACAATATCAGCGCTTGCCTCGTCAGGGGAGAGCTTACATACGGTATCTGGTAAGCTATTAATTTTCAAGTGCATGGTTTGGTCCTCTGAATACCAATAGTAATAATAAAAATCTGGCTCCTGATTCTCAAACCAGGATTTAGATATTTCTGACAGGGATGTCAACACTGTGATGAGAGGAAACAGATGGGTGAAGAAAATATAACAATATTCATCAGTAATCAACATTATTGAAGAATAATTTAAAAAGTCGTTCAGCCCTAATTTTTCTTTTTTTTACCCGTTGTCCCCTTTTTGAGCCGTTTATAAAGCTTGAAGAACAGAAATTGTGCCGAGGCTCCCGCCTTACCACCGAGCCAGCCGCCGTTCATATAGGGTGAAGAGTTATAGCTGTTCTTATTTCTTTTTATATTTGTATTGTTCACTGTAAAATTCTTCTTGTTGTGTTTTTAGGTAAACAATTTTAAGATCAGTCCAGGGACAACAGATGAAAAATAGCCTTTTGGCTAATTCTGGTGCATTTGCAGGAATGCTAATTAATGTACAATGTCCCCGTGAAATAAATAAATAAAATAAATAAATAAAAAATGGGACCCATGTGGGTTTAACTGGGCTGAAAAATGTAATCCCTGTCCAGTAATTTCCACTTTTGCCTCTTCCTTCAACTTATTTCGTTATTATTGAGTTTTTAAGTAGCCACTATTTAATTTTTATTATATTCTGTTTAAACTGTAGTGACGATTTCAGGTATTTTTATTCTTTTACAAACCATGTTGCCTTCTTGTGAAGTAAACTGACTTAATGCTTTTAATTTTTAGCCAAGTTCATAATGGCAATAAAACCAATATATCCCTGGTAGTTCATATAACAGCCTGTGTGTCACCAATAAAGCGTGTTTTTATTCTACGTTTGGCTAGTAGAGGCATAAAAGGTCTGGAGTCCCATTTAACAGCTGAAAACCAGAGACCTGAGAACATGAAGGTATTATAGCTGCTTAATGGAAACACCAGGGCTAAAATATAGATCTGGAAATGTAATCATAATGGTTTTAAATATGTAGAATATTATAGAAACTCTGTTATCAGCTTATTCCATAAAGTCAAGAACAAAAAAAAGGCATCAAAACTATCACAATGTTTGGCATTTATTCTATAATTTTACTTAAGTTTATGCATTTAAATATATATTTGAAATCATAGTTGCTGTGATTATAGATTTGATAATCATTATGTCAGATCATTTTAGCACCACAAGGAATAATTATTGATTATTTGTTTCAAAGAAAAGAGAATTTGGAATAAATCAGTGAAAAATAAATAGTTAAAGATGTGGATTTAAATGTGTTGCTGTGAGGCTGTGGAAAAAGTGGAAGTAAAAAGTAGGTTAAAAAGTAATTATTCCACTAAAGTATAAATTACCAAAATTTATACTTAAGGTAATGAAGTGTTCGTACCTGTGTTCCCTGTGTCTGGGACATTCGTGCATTCAGAGGGAAGAGCGGGTTTGTTCCAAACGAAATAATTTCTTTTCAACAAAAGTAAAGCAACACAAGTTCCAAGTCCAGGTGATTTTTATGGAGGAACAGCGACAAAGAAGATTCACATGACACCTGTGAGCTGCATTTTAGTATTCATACTAACGAGCGTCTTCTCATTTATTATATGCACCGTTTTCCCTCTCGTTCCTTGTAGCCAATGGACCGCATTAATGACGGCTTGTACCTGAAGGCATCGTCCTCAAAGTGGTCGCCGCCCAGTCGGTCGGTTGGCTTTAGGTTTGTAATTCACGTCATTTCCAAGTCTTTGGAAGTTTTTGGTCTTTGGGGAAATTAAAAAGTGACGCTCCACGAAGCACTGGAGCATTATGACACTGTAGTCAACACCTTTAACCTCGGCGTGGCGTCACGGAAACGGCCGAACGCACCGGAAGTATTTTTTTAATATGCTGTAATTAAAAACACATTAGTGATTATTATTTTTCTTTTTATTCTGCGTCTTTCATTCTAAGCATGCTTGGTGTTTCTATATGTGGCGTTAGCTTCAAAACATTTTCATTTGTGCTTTCAGTCAAACAAAAACAGGCTCAGTGTGGATTTTAGAGCTCGTCTCAGACGCTGACAGGTAAACAGCGATTATGGCTGGAGAACCAGCGTCTCTGTTTGATTTTAGGAGTTTTAATGCTGAAAAGGACGGCGTTGAATTATTCATGAGTCAATTTAAGTTAATAATGTCTATTTATGAACAGCTTAACCCTTTTAAACTGAAAGACGTCTCGACAGAAACATCCCAGAGGGAAGCAGGTTCTAAAAATGGTAGGTGAATGAAGTATAAAAAGACAGGAAACATTTTTACTGCTCGTAAATATTTTCAACAGCTCAGGAGAACATAAGTGAACGCCAACACAGCGTGTTGGTGCTGGCTGTGAAAGAGATTACACCTACAGATGCTCTGTGCTTAACAAAGTGCTTAATTACACATTTTTCAGTCTTTTCCCTTCTTTTCCACACTTTTTTAATCAGACGTGGCTAACATGAGTGAACACAGATTGCAGTTTTCACACAATTATATTTATTTATGTGAAAAAAAAAAGAAAAGCTCTGCTAACCAATCTGGCCCGACGTGTTAAAGTAATTGGCCCTTAAGCCGAACAGCTGCCAGTGACGGTGTAGGTGCCAGATCAGCTTAGGGCGCTGCGCCTTCTGATGACATCACTGTACATGATTGGTTTAATGTTTGCACGCAAAACATTGTGATTGGTCTGGATGACTTACTAAAGTAATTATAGCGGGGTGTAGGTTTTATTCGAGAGCGGGACTGCGGTTTGTAAACGGCAGTGTTGTAGTACTCGAGTCTGAGTCATTAGCTAAATTTAGAGACTCGTGACTTGACTTGGACTTGAGCACTGATGACTCGAACTTGGACTCGGACTCCTACATTCAGATCATTCTGACTCGGAAATTGAGAAAAAGACTCGACTTTTTTTATATCATTAGGCTATAATTTTAATATGTCATTAGAATATTATTTGGTGTATGATTTTAATATCTAAATGTCGTACCGCGCACGTGACGTCACCATCTCATGAGCAACGCCCCTTGCCGCTAAGGAAGGGCAAACAGTGTGAGAGCGCACGTAGCAGCCAGCCATTACACATGCAACAGATACAACGATATGAACGACTTTACAGCTGTTAAACTTTCACAAGAGGATATCCAGGCGCCCGGTTTACTGGTAGAACTGTGGAACAACATACCAACGTTCAGCTCAAACGATGGATTGAGTGTCGAGGGCTTAGAAAGACTGGAAAACTGGCCAAGTTGATAGAAAGGTAAGTCGTTGTTTTTCTCCTGCTCAGCGTTCATGGCGTCATCGGCCGTTTTTTTCTGTTTGTAGTCACCGTCCAGGAATTGATATAAATTTTCCGGCCCACCGAACAATTTAGTCCGGTGGCCAAATGCATTATCATTATCAAACGGCTGTATCTCCTCGCTGCATCGACCGATCTGCACCAGATTTGTTGTGAGTCATGGGGGAACGCTGCCAAACGCATTTGTGGGAATCGCCCGGTGGACGAGCGAGGAAAATGCGTAACAGCATCTGCAGTGCGCAAACCCCGCCCGCCGGCACCGCAGTGGTGGCCAATAGGCCTGAGCGGCGCTTGGCGGCGAGGGCCGATCAACGCCGCTTGCGGCTTTAACATCCTTCATATGCGGCCTATCAGCGAGTCGCTGTTGCGCGTTCCATAACAACAATGTTTAAAAACCATGGTTAGGAGACGTCTTAGACTTGGAAAAAGCGGTAGTTTTACCGAGTAAAACCACGGGTAACTACAGCGAAAGAGTGGAGGAAAACGCATATTTGCCCTACCTGTACGTGATATGACGTCAGGTTTTAAAAATAGCTCGCTCGCGGAACGCCATTATTAGTGCAATGGAATGTTACTGCTTCATGTCATATATCACGTCACGGCATGTTCCTACAACGAACTTGGATCAATAGTGACTCGACTCGGATTTTTTTTTTTAGTAATTGGACTTGACTCGGACTTGAACACTGGTGACTCGAACCTGGACTCGGACTCGAGGCATAGTGACTTGACTACAACACTGATAAACGGACAATTTTACGGAGAAATTCTCCATGGTCCCTGCGCCTCCTGATGACGTCACATTATGGCAACGCCACTCAAACAAACTACATAGAGCCCGCGGTCTGCATTTGTAACGATTTAGTGGTTTCTTTTTACTCAAAAGCTTCAGGCTTAAAGATGAACATAGAAAAATGTGAAATCGTAGCAATTCAAAATAATCAACCCACTTTAATTGATAAAAATGAGTTAAAAAATATTTAGGTACAATGATTAACAAGGACCACACTGAAAATGACAGAACAAATATTCAAGCCATTTTACAAAAAAAAAACAGTTGGCTCAATTTTTGGAAGAATGTTGTCACAATTTTATCTGGAATAATAAAAAAAACTTGTGATCAGAAAAAACGACATAGTAATATCAGTAGAAAAATGAGGAATAAACATTATTGATTTTAAAGTGATGAATGCTGTGATAAAATTAAAATGGCTGCAGACTTTTATTAAAAATGCCTTCACAACTTTTTTTTTTTTTTTATTGGAGGAAGGAAATTTCTCTAAAGATGTAACTTTGATCCTGCAAAATTACCGATTAAATTGTCTGACTACCACACAAGTATTCCAAAATGATGTTAAAAGTTTCAATGCCTCGATTAAGTTACTGGGAAATAACCGTAAATGAACAACATAAAATTGATTTGTAACAAATGGAGACCGCGGGCGTAATGTAGTTTGTTTGAGGGGAGTTGCCATATGATGACGTCATCGGGAAGGGCAGGCCCCCCGAGCCGATCTGGTACCTACACCGGCAGAGACTGACGTCAAGCGTTTGTGACGATGGCTCTTTTACAGGAAGAAACTCTTCTGTGCAGAATAAATGCAGCATGGATGTTAGAGGGTCATGCTTTTTACTTCAACTTATGACCGTACTTTGACTAGACCACTCCAAAACCTGAACTCTGATCGTTTTCCTGCTGTGTTCCCCAAAAGTTTAAGGCCCAAAGTCACAAACTGATAGCCGGACGTTCTCCTCCCATATTTTCAACTAGAGATCAGAATTCATGCATCTATCAGGGTTTCCAGGAGAAAAGGAGCCCCAGACCATCACACCACCACCACCATGTTGGACAACCGTTTTTTTCTGGAATGCGGTTAGTTTTACACCTTCCAAAACATTCAATAAAAGTTGACAGAATATTTATTATATTAATTATTGGGGATAATCAGCATAAATGTAAATGTATTCTTATCTATTTGTTTTCTATTTTTTTCTCATTTTCATTTTGATCCACTGTTTATATGAAGATACAGTGTATATAACTGATGCACCTTTTCCTACTTTGGCACCTTCTTCTGACTAATGATTGACTATTGAGCCAATGTGACAAGTAAATTTCTCCAATGTGAGATCAATAAAGCCTATCTTATCTTATCTTATCTTATCTTATCTTAAATGTCAGACAAACTTTGTGTTCTGTTGGGCCAGCAGTTGTTCTGGCCTTGGAACCCGGCAATGGAGGCCCAGTCTCTCTCTCTCTCTCTCTCTCTCTCTCTCTCTCTCTCTCTCTCTCTCTCTCTCTCTCTCTCTCTCTCTCTCTCTCTCTCTCTCTCGTGACCTCTGAGCTTAACCGAGGCAGTGTCGCCTGCAGAGCTTCAGATGTGGTTCTGGGTTCTTCTGTCACCTCCTGGAGGAGTTTCCATTGCCCTCTTAGAGGATTTTGGTAGGATTTTTTATTTAGACTTCGACTTAGACCGCTTTATTTGTCATTTTGTATGCACAGAGTGCGTACAGAAAGAAAATCCGTTGCATACAGCTTAAATTACAGTAAATTACAGTAGACTACTGTATAAAGTGCAGCAGTGATTAAAAGTAAACAATTGAAATGTAAAAGATGCAGGAGAGAGAGACAGTGTGCGATCACAGTGTACAGGTGAGTGTTTTAAAACCATTTGTATGTGCAGAAATGATTGTGCAAAGGGCATTTGTGCAAGAATGCATTTAGGAACTAAGAGTTCTGCAGCATTTGTAATGCTAGATGGAGATGCAGTGATGCAAAATTTGCAAATATGCGAATGTGGTGCAGAGTCCAGTTCCTGTGAAGGTTCTCCACCTTCCAAGTTTTTTAATTGGTAGCGATTCATTTATATTGGATTAAAAAAACTTTTTTTCCGTTAGTGGTTTGATTATTTCTGTCTAATATTATAAAAAAAAGCATTAAAGTCAAACCAAACTGAGCTACATTAACCGGCAAACACTGGGGAAAAAAAGGCTTTTCTTTCCTCTAGTTTATTTTCCAGCTTTGGTTTTATCTTTCCAACATACTTAAAAGCACTTGTATAAATGAGGTCAACGTGTGTTTTACTGGAGGATGAGGAGCAACGGGGGTTTAGGACGAGAACAGCCATCTGAGGAGTTTTTAGCGTAAAAATATGCGTTGATGGTTCCCCGCTTCTTTCCTCTCTATACATCCAGTTGGTTTGTCTCTTTGATGAATAAACTATAAACTCTAAGGACAGGCGCTCATCAATATTAATAAACACATTCAGCTGTCCATGCTGCTGACTCTGTGTGATTGAGGTTTCTTCTTGTCAGTCACTCCAATATAAATATAGGATAAAATATTTGGCAGCTTGGCAGCTGTATCGATCCTCTGCTGCCTGCGGCGATGAACGGCCGCTATAGAAAAGGAAAAGTAGGTTTTTTGTTGGCTACAATAACCCCCACCATGCAGAAACTATAAACACACCGATGTCAGTGAGTCAAGCTGATTGTGTTCAGCCTCTAAATAGCAACCAGTCTAATTAAAATCTGAAGCAGTTTGATTAAAATGCGTTTAATTAAAAACTGGGTTTTAGTCGAACTGAGAAGAATCTGATGTTAACCGCTGTTCTATTGGAGCCATTAGTGCTCACACACAGTAGCTGCTCAGTTTGAAGTTACTGTGCTGTAGAAGAACGTAGGAACTAACGGTGAAACATCAAGAAACAACAGTTTGACGCTTTTCATCTCACAGCTGATCTGCAGATGCACAGCAACCCCTCCTAAAACTAATATCTCTGCGTACTTTGACTAAAATTAGAAGACAAAGACAATAAATGATCTGATTTCATTTTCATGAAACCAAAAGAGTTGCATGGTGGCCCAGCTGTTGGCACCGTTGCTTTGCAGCAAGAAGCTCCCGGGTTTGGTTTTGGGCAGGGAGTCGAGGAGTTTGCATGTTAACCCTGTGCATGAAAAGGTTCTCCCCGGGTACTCTGAGTTCCTCCAACAGTCCTAAAACAGGAATATTGGGTTAAATTGTCTCTCTAACCTGGAAGGGGAACTTTAAACAGTTGATGAATGATGAAAATGAGAAAGAACAAATAGCAGAAGAAGTCACTTTTGTGGATCAGGAAGTAGAAAAGATGAGTATGGATGAAGTGAGAAAGACATTGAAGGATAGAGTGGAACGGTGGTTCATCCTGATGACTCCAAGTATGGAAGTGTCTAGGTGAGACGGCAGTAGTTTCTGACTAGGCTGAAAGGAGATTGTGCAGAAATGATTGTGCATGAGTGCATTTAGGAACTAAGAGTTCTGCAGCATTTGTAATGCTAGTTGGAGATGCAGTGATGCAAATTGAAATGTAAACGATGCAGGAGAAAGACAGTGTGCGATCACAGTGTACAGGTGCTCGTACCAGTTTTAAAGTATAAGGGAGAGAGTTGTGTCAAGTATAGAGCTATAAAGTTGATTAATCACGCTATAAGGGTACAGGTAAGATGCTGGTGAAGATTCTCAGTCATCCAGGTCACGGTCATTCCAAAAAAAGTAAAAAAAAAAACAACTACGGACTTGTTTTCCGTAGTTGAAGACGTTTCGCTTCGTTTCGGTTCAATCTGCTGTCTTAATGGCTTTAACGATCGCTCATTACTAAGGGGTGGACGTGTTTCTGTTGAATCTGCATGTTATCTAAGCCATTACAGGCCTTTGTTTGGCAGTAGAATAAAGCTTGGTACTCATCATTACTCCAGACTTTTTTGAATTGAGAAAGCTTCCTGGAGAGGAAGGCAAGGCAAGGCAAGGCAAATTTATTTATATAGCACAATTCAGTACAGGGACAATGCAAAGTGCTTTACATGATTAAAATATAGCAAAATAAAACAGAATAAAAGCAAGTAGGAATAAAATGTAGATAGAAAATAGAACAAAAAAGTGGTGATTCAGTTAACTAGAACAGTCAAAGGCAATCCTAAACAAATGTGTTTTTAATCTTGATTTAAAAGAACTCAAGCTTTCCGCACCTTTACAGTTTTCTGGAAGTTTGTTCCAGATAAGTGGAGCATAGGAACTAAATGCTGCTTCTCCATGTCTGGTTCTGGTTCTGGTTCTGGTTCTGCAGAGCAGGCTGGAGCCAGAAGACCTGAGTGGTCTGGAGGGTTGATGCCCTGATAACAAGTCTGTGATGGATTTAGGTGCTAATTCAGGGATTTATAGACTAACAGAAGGATTTTAAAGTCTATTCTCTGAGATACAGGGAGCCATGGAAGGACTTCAGAACCGGGCCCATGTTCTCTACGTCCTTAGTCTTAGTGAGGACTTCAGAACCGGGTCCATGTTCTCTACTTTCTTAGTCTTAGTGAGGACTTCAGAACCGGGTCCATGTTCTCTACTTTCTTAGTCTTAGTGAGGACTTCAGAACCGGGTCCATGTTCTCTACGTTCTTAGTCTTAGTGAGGACTTCAGAACCGGGTCCATGTTCTCTACGTTCTTAGTCTTAGTGAGGACTTCAGAACCGGGTCCATGTTCTCTACGTTCTTAGTCTTAGTGAGGACTTCAGAACCGGGTCCATGTTCTCTACGTTCTTAGTCTTAGTGAGGACTTCAGAACCGGGTCCATGTTCTCTACGTTCTTAGTCTTAGTGGAAGGACTTCAGAACCGGGTCCATGTTCTCTACGTTCTTAGTCTTCAACGAAGCGAAACGTCATCAACTACGGAAAACAAGTCCAGTTGCTTTGTTTTTTACCTTTTTTTGGAGGTACAGGAAGGAAAGAGTAGCTGAAGCCAGACTGGGGTCAGAAGTCAGCATCTGTGAGCAGAAGTATGATTTCATGCAAAAAAAAAGTAGGAAGTGTAGGAAATGTATGAGAGCTGTAGGGCAGTGGTGAGGTGTGCTGTAGGTGTGACAGAGGAGTTTGGGATGGCATCAAGGAGCCGCTTCTTTTTTGCTTTGGTGACAGACGAGTGGACAGATAAGGTCAGGCATGAACCTCCATGGATTATGATGTTTGCAGATGATATTGTGATCTGCGGTGAGAGCAGGGAAACCTTGCAGAGATGGAGGTTCTCCTTGGAAAGAAGAGAAATGAAGTACTGAGGGTTAACAGTTTAGAGCAACGGTGAGCGTAGAAAAGAGGTGAAGAAACGGGTTGGAACGGGTGGAGAAGAAGTCTCAGGTGTGTTGTGAGATTAGAGTTTCAGCGAGAATGACAGGAAAGGTGAAGAAGATGGCGGTGAGAGCAGAGATGTTTGATTTAGAGACAGTGGCACTGAGGAAGAGGCCAGAGGCAGCAGAGATGAAGATGTTGAGGTTCTCTCAGGGAGTGATGAGGATGGAGAGGATCAAGAATGAGTTCATTAGAGGGACAGTTCATGTTTTTATGCTTAAAAACAAGCCCCCCCACCACTGTCCTGGAGTATTATTATTTATTTATTCTATATATTCTGTGTTTGGTTTTCCACAAACACGATGCTGTAGTCAGAAACACTCCAGAATCTGGTTAAACCTTTTCAACTTAATAATTTATCTTCTTATTTTAAAAAAAGATTCTCCTTCATATAAAAACAAAATGAAGCCGTCGTGAAACGTACCGATCAAACTCCCGGCTAATGTCCTAACTCCGAACCCAGCGTATGTCTGCGTCTCTTTAAATGTTACATCTGTGGCAGATTTAACATTCAGGATCTCCCGTTTTCATAAACAGCCTTCAATATAACGGCGAAGCCCCCGTGTGAGAAGCACTGAGGCAGAAATCCTCTTAATGCTCCTTTGTCTTCAGCTCCGCAGATCCAACATTAGATAGAAAATGATTTCTTTCATGTATCAGCGGTCTAATTCACCTGCAAAAAACACTTAGCAGGTTTTTTTTTTTACCAAGAACACATGACTAAATCTTTCAGTCAGTGCTATTTTACAAAAAGGATTGAATTAACTCAGACTGCTTGTATTACAAAAGTATTTATTCCCCTTAAACTTTTCCATATAGTTTGTTACAACTTTAAACTGCAATGTGTTTTAATCTGATTTATTTGCAATGGACCAAAGCAAGTTGGTGCATAATTGTGACAAAAATGGAAGAAAACACCATTTTCCTAAACTTTATCTACTGTAATGCGTCTAAATCAGGCGTGCCAAACTCATTTCTATATGGGGCCACTTTGGTGTCCTGAAGTCATTAAAAGGACCGGTTGCGCATGTATAGACAATACTTTTCATTTCAAAACTTCATTCCAGTTCACATAGAAGTATAAAAAATACACAGTAACATAAAAGTAGCACCTTAGGCCCAGTTTATACAGTTTATCTGCAAAAAAAAGTTGATACTGGAGTGAGTTACACTTTAAATTCATCATTCTCCATCACTGTTTCTCCTTTTGGACATTTCTGGGTTGTTTTAATGTGTTTTGGGGAAAACTGACATCTAGTGGCAAGATGCTCTTACTACACAGTAAAAACATTCACTACAGGAGGCACAGTTTTAGGCACTTTATACACTTTAAAAGGATATATGCCTCTACTTTATGACACGATATGCCTTTTATTTTGGCTCTTGAGGGCCGGATAATTTATCTCGACAGGCCAGATTCGGCCCACGGGCCTTAAGTTTGACACCTGTGCTCTAAATGAAATCCAGTGCAGTCGGCTTCCCTCAGAAGTCTCCTAATTGAAGCAGTCAGGTTCTATAACAACATCCCAGACCTCTGTTCAATCCATCATTTGAACATGGAGAGAGGATAGACCCCCTGTAGACCTACCAAGACCACCTAGACTAACCAGCTGGACGAGGACAGCATCGGAAAAGCAGCCGGATGGTTACTCTGGAGGAGCTGCAGGGCTCCACACCTGTCTGTCTACAAGTCTGGCTTTCATGGAGGAGTGCTAGGAGGATGTTTCTGGGTCTACTGCAACATATTTTATATATTTATACATGCATCTGTTGGCTATTATGTTCATTTTGCTAAATCTTTTCATCGTCTTTGCATGCGTCACAAATCTTTTTACGCTGGCTTCTTTCTGCATGAGTTTTAAACCACCTTAGACCCTTAATGAAATAGTTTTAATTGGAAATGTGTTTTCATTTGTTGGATATATGACTTTTAGCAAAAAGACTAAACTCTTAAATAAACTCTTAAATGGCATCACTCTTAGCTGAGTGAGTCCCTCTGAGGTTTGGAGGGATTAAGACGAGCCTAACTCCTAAATAACTGATTGAAGTTCAGTAGTTTAGCCGATCCTAGATCTCCTTGTCATTTTTTAAAACAGTTTTAGGGTTTAGCGTTTTTTAACCTCAGATTCCCTGGAAGAGACACCAACATTCAGCTGCTTTCTCCTGAGGGATATCTGCTGACTGCCGCAGCTATTAAACCCTCGCTCTGCCTCTGAGTATGTCGCTCGCCTCATTTCCAGCTGACTGATGACCCTCGCTCTCCTTCTAGCGCCGCTTCCTCCGATAACAGAGGCAATAAAACCCGATCCAATCCCGCTGACCATCACTAACATCCCTCTCCCTCTCTGCAGCTTACAGTGGCAGGTCCCGTTGACCGTCGCCGTGGGAAACGCGTCCACCGTCTCCATGGAGAGCCTCCTGTGGATCAACAACAGGACGGGTACGGTGCCGCCGCCCAACATCTCTGAAAGTTTATTCCTACTCGTGTCTTAATTATCTTGTTGCTCTGCGATAACGAGCCGTTTCTTTGGGAGGATCTGTTTGCAGATCAAACCGGCTCAGGATCTCAAATTAATTATCTCCTCAGCTCTGCGCATGTGAGCTGCTTTTAATGGAGTATTAGAGCTGAAGTTCACAGGTGTGGCGCGTTGCACCGTTCCCCGGTTTGTAGGTGGTGGGAATAAACATCATTATGGTTCCTGTACTCTGGCGTCTGCTTTTTATTTAAAAAGAAAAATCCTGATTGCTTTTTTCCTTTCATGTTTTTTTTTTTTTTTAAACGGTTACTTCTGTTGTCCTTATGAAAGGATTATTATTTCTTTTGTTAACGGGTCAGTTTCTGGTGAAAAGATTTAGTCGATCATTCGTACGTGTGGATTATTTCTCTCTCGCAGGTCTGTTGTTTTCTTTGAAAAACAAAAAGCTTTCAGAGTAAACCCCCGTTTTGCTTCGGTTTTTCTCTTTTTAATCATTGTTCTTGTGGAACAAAAGCCACCAGGGGTTCTATTTTGGTGAATAAAGCTCATTTTATTTTTGTTGTTGAATTGTTGGTGAACTGCTTGGTATCGGTTGGAGGTGGAATAAAGGGCTCCTGCTGTCATAAAACACAGCAGAATGTGAGGCTGGTTCTGGTCGTGTTGTGAAAGCCTGACTAGGGTAATCTCCACGTTGTGGCTCTGGCACAAATGCAACGTGCAAGACGGAAGGAGAACTTGGAGAGATGGTTTAATTCCAAGAAGAAGAAGAAGAAGAAGAAGAAGTGGGCCAGGCTTGGGCCAACAGCTGCGCTCTGTGTTTTCATCACCTGGCAGTTTCACAAAGTGGGAAACCTCCCACAAGCTGCTTCACTCAAGCTTCAGACCTAATTTCACCAGAATGTGTTCCTCCTGTGAGGCTGTGATGATCCACAAACCTACAAAATGTGCTGAAATGTGGCAGATTCCGTTTAGCTGCTTCAGGTTTCATCAGCTGAGCTCAGATCGGTTGTTGGAGACCGGGTTTTGATTAGATGAAGCTATGATGGATAAACTGCTGCATCTGTGGGGCTTAAGAGAGAAAATATCAGCCAGAATGCTGAAGCGACGTGTTGATTAGTTGGTCATTCATGCCACCAGCTTTATGAAAGCAGTTTGCTGCTTCTGGGCATACAGGTGTGCATTAAAACAGTCCAAGACAGAAAGACTCTGGCAATGAGATTAGAGAAGCAGCTGTTGTGGTAAATCAATCTGGGAAGGTTCAGAGAACCTAAACCTAGAACCAAACTATCGGAGGTCCGCCATTTTTTTCTGGGAAGAAGGTTGTTCATCCTGGAAAACATTAAATAGCATCTGCCAATCTTCCAAGGACTGGACGTCCGAGTAAGATCATCCTCAGACTCTTCAGGTCGTAGTTAGCAGGTTACAATATTTATGTTTTCACCTTAGAAATAGCAATGTGTGAACAGACAGCTGCTTCACACTGCAAAAACAGAACTAAAAATGAGTAATATTTTCTTAAAATGAGTGTATCAGTCCTTGATTTGAGCAGGTTAATAAGATGATCTGCCAATGGAATAAGACTTTTGGTCTTAAAATAGGAACAATTCATCTCCATCGTCTTATTTCAAGTGCAGTATATCTAGTTATCTTATTTTAGGGGTCAGAATACTCATTCCATTGGCAGATAATCTTATTTACCTGCTCAAATCAAGGACAAAACCACAAATTTTAAGAATATTTAATGTATTTTTAGATCCATTTTTGCTGTGCAGCTATTGCCTTTACACTGTAAAAACGCACTAAAATTAAGTAAAATCTTCTTGAAATTAATGTATTTGTCCTTGATCTGAGCAGGTAAATAAGATTATCTGCCAATGGAATAAGATTCTTGCACTTAAAATAAGAACAGTTCATTGCCATCATCTTATTTCAAGTGCAATTTATCTAATTATCTTATTTTAGGGGTAAAAATACTAATTCCATTGGCAGATAATCTTATTTAGCTGCTCAAATCAAGGACAAATAAACTAATTTCAAGAAAATTATACTTACTCTTAGCACCTTTTTTGCAGTGTAGTGGCTCACCCTCCTTGCCGAGGTCAGTTTTTCCTATAACTGTGTAGACCATAACATATATTAAAAATGCAGATTTGTTTGGCGTAATCAAATGATCTGCCTTTTTGGGTTCGACTCTTCAGGCCGTGGTTAGCAGGTTCCAGTATAGCTGAAGTTAAAACAACCTGTTGAACCTGTAAAACCACACCATTACGTGGTCCAATGTTTTAAGGGCCAAATTAATTAGAGCTTTGATCTTAGGCCTAGAAGACATTTAAGTCATGTTTATTTTGCCAAAGTTTCCCCAGGTTCAGTAACTGATACTCAAACTCTACTTCATGGTGCCCAAATGAGAAGAACGTGGCCTGGGGAATGTGCCCCGTAAAGGATTCTCCACTGATTTCATGAACCATAGTCATTCTTACATAGATTTGATACAGGATTAGAGCATTGTGCTTGTGTTCTGGGGGTTCTGGGTTCAACTCCCACATACTGCCACTCTGGGTCCCTGAGCAAGACCCTTAACCCCAGACTGCTCCCTGGGTGCTGCACAGTAGCAGCCCATTGGTTAAATGCAGAGAACGAATTTCATTGGAATCTATGTTGCAATGACAATAAAGATTATTATTTTCATCAGCATATATTGGGATTTAATTGATTTAATTTGCTGACGGTGTTTTATTTGTTTTTTGACTCAGAAACCCATAAGGTTGGTCAGATGGATGACAGCACCTGGCTGCTGGGAAACATCAACCAGACCGGTTACTTCCGTGTCAATTATGACCTCCAGAACTGGAAATTGCTCATTCAGCAGCTCCACAGCAATCCTCAGGTGAGCCTTCCCTGTTTGTCCTCATTGTTTTGTCATTTCTTTCCAAATCTGACTGACCACCAAAACCACTCTTAGTTTTAGCTGTTCTCTCCTGTCAGTGTTTGTTTTATGTCTCTTTCTTGTCCCCCAGATAATTTCCGTTGGAAACAGAGCAGGTCTAATCGATGACGCCTTCAACCTGGCCAGGTAAGTCGTTCAACCTCTACCAATGTAAAGTAAGACGGAGTGGGTCAGAGTATAAGCAGCAGATTTCACAGCCTCTAAAAAGATAGGAGGCTCACCTTTTATAGCTCTTCTAGTGAGATCGACAACTCTTATCAATCTTGTAGCTCCAAGACGTCCACATGTCTGACCTTTTTGTGTAAACCCTACCTTGAACTGTTCTCTTCATATTGACCAAGAAATCTTAATTTTCAGTTTAAGAAATCCTTGGATTATTCAACACTAACATCCTGCTTGGCGTTGATGGGTTGCTTCTCCTCATTTGGCCAGTTTATTGTATTTTTATGGGTTTTGTTGTTGGTGCAAGGAAATCTCATGGCACAAGGTCTTACAAAATTAAAATGCCACCCACAGAATTTTAGGAAACCACCATTCCAAAAAAAGTAAAAAACAAAGCAACTGGTCTTGTTTTCCGTAGTTGAAGACGTTTCGCTTCCTTTCCAGGAAGCTTTCTCAATTTAAAAGATCTGGAGTAATGATGAGTACCAAGCTTTATACAACTGCCCAAACAAAGGCCTTGTAATGGCTTAGATGACATGTAAATACAACAGAAACAGGTCCACCCCTTAGTAATGGGCGGTCGTTAAAGACATTAAGCCAGCAGATTGAACCGAAACTGGTCCACTCCTCCTAACGACCCTAACGAGGAGTCGTTAGGGTCGTTATTGTTCTTTTGAATTGAGAAAGCTTCCTGGAGAGGAAGCAAAACGTCTTCAACTACAGAAAACCAGTCCAGTTGCTTTGTTTTTTAATTTTTTTGGAATGGCCATGACCTGGATGACTGAGAAGCCCTGCGGTGTTCCAGTGTTGAGGATAAATGGGGCGTTTCCCTATCCTCACCAACTGGGTCTGTTGGTGAAGATGTCACTGATCCAGGAGCAGAGAGGTGCAGATAACCCCAGGTCGTGGAGCTTCAGAGCCAGCATTTCTGGGAACAAGGTGTTAAATGCTGAACTGAACTCCATGAAGAACGTCCTAACACAGGTGTTAGAATGCTTTTTTGTTTAGTTGTCTTAAATTCACTCTTTGCAAGCTAATAAGATTTTCAGCTTGTTGGATGGATTGTCATTGCTGTCAGTTTGCTGGTCAATCAAACCTCTGGTTACTGATGCAGGTGTTGGTACTTTTGGCAGTGTGGGACAGTAGTACCTCTTCCTGGTGGAACGGTAAAGCTTATGGTCCATGACGATGCTGTAGAGGGAAGCATGAAGTACTTTGAAATGTCCTGGGGGGGCGGGGGCAGCTTTTTCGAATCTGGACTTAAAGAAACACAGCAGACCGACAGCTGCAGATGTCATGGTTCCACAAGTTGTAGTTGACGTTTGAAACTTCAGACTGGGCCTTAATCTAGGTTCTTTACATCTCCACTTTTCCTCCATGCTCATGAGCATTGATTTCAAATTGAAAGGTGAAATTTACTTTTATCTGACAAGATTTCTTTGGACCACTGAGCAAGAGTCCAGTCTTTTTAGTCCATCGTTTGGGTCTTCTAATGTGGAGCAGCTTAACACAAGGAACATGACAGATGTGGCAGATGTGCAGAATACATGTGTTGTCTCTTGAAGCTAGCCTGGCTCTTGCCCTCATTTTCCTTCCACTAAACTTTCCACTGAGATTCTTAGACATAGCAATGTGTGAACAGACAGCTTCTTCATTGCCTTTAGTGGCTCACCCTCCTTGCTGACGATGTCAATGGCTATCTGCTGGACATCTGGCAACTCAGCAGTGTTTCCCATGACTGTGTGGGCCATAATATAACATTTATCTATTAGAAATACAGATTTGTTTGTCTGGGGTAATCAAGTGATCTGCCTTTTTGGGTTGTCTCAGCTTTAAGCCATAATCATCAACATTTGCAGCAATAAATGCTGGAAAACCATCATAGTGTGTAATGAAACCATAAAATGTTTTATTTTTTTTATTGATTCACTGCAATATATAAACTTTTTATTGATATTCTACATTACAAAGATGCACTTGAAATACCATCTGTTTGTCTGTTATGTGTTCTTAATGTTGAATAAGTTTTAACCAGAGCAGCAGACCAGTTGTTGTCAGAAATATTCACCCACTGCAGTGTTTACCTGTGAAATGTAGTGGAGCGGAAGCATGAGGAAGGATGAAATGAAATGAAAATGCACCACAGTAATGAACATTAGAGCCGTCTTCAGTCATGCAGATTATTCTCCAAACTTCAGATGGCTTCTCCGCTCTTACAGCCAGACTCTTAACAGGGCGAGACTCAGGGTGCGTTACCGTCAGACCGTCCTCCGCTCTGCATTCAGAGCGGATCCGGGCAGCGTGAGCAGAAACTCAACATCCTGGGCCAGATGGGAGGCCTGATGAACCAGCGGCCGGTTAATCAGCTACAGCCGCAGACAGAGCCATACTTTCTCACAGCAAAGTGTTCAGCCCGCAGCTCTATGAGCACTGTAACCAAAATCTACTGTGACACTGGCTCTATAACTCAATCTACTCCTGTCTCTGTTTCCTCTCCGCGTATCTCCCCCTCACTCTGCCATCTGCGCTCTGTCATGTTGAATGAGCAGCAGCTCCAGACTACTGTGCTGTCATCCTCTGAGGATCTGTGTGTGCTGAGGAGTTCCCATCTGCACAGAAAAAGGAGCTACATATCCATTAATATGCACCCTGACAGCTGAAGAAACTCACTTCAGCCCGAATCTGTCACGACGGGAAGGATCATCGCGAGGCCACATCAGAAAACAGATCATGCTGTTAGTCCTCATAGTTCTGCAATAACTTCCTTCTAACTCTAAGCTGTTATGTGATGTGTGATCATTTACTTGTCTCATTATTCTTATTTAAAAAAAAAAAAAAAAAGAAACCTTTAATAGCCCTCATTGCCACACAGGTAACCCACAGTTTTGCTTTTTCATTACCAGGCATTTATGGAACTGGATAGGAACAGACTTACGTGGCTAATGGCAGTAATAGCTTCTTAGGTGTCTTTGTTTAGAAAAGAGACACAGTTAAAACACAGAAACACCAGGCCAGCCATGCTATTTATTGGAGTAGAGAAAAAATGAGAGGACTAAAAGCTAGTGGCAACAGTAACTGCAAAAAAGGTCTAAAAGGAGAGTAGTAGGAGAATGCGAGGCAGTACGGTAAAACGCCTACCCCATTTACTGAAGGAGTATACAGAAATGCCAAATGCGAGCGCACCCACCCATGATGCCTTCCTCAATGTAAGCGGGGAATGGAGTGTGTCTCACTTTCATGCAGTGAAATTCTGTGGAAACGCTAAACTGTCCCCTACAGGCCAGACAGAGCTACTGCAGCAATTCACTTTACAAAGTAACTGGATACATAATGTATTAACAGTAATGTTTAGATTTAAGAATCCTGGTTTTTATGTTAATACTTTATACCGTTTACTATGTTAATACTAATGTAATAAACCAGACAGGCTGCTGAGTTTTTCCATCCCATTTAAAATCTGAGCACAACAGCTTATCTTAGGAAAGTTTAAACACTCTGGGAGCTGCAAAATCTTACTAATACATGACCACTTCATTATCTCAATCCTTTTTCATTACCAGACTCAGGCCTTCATATTTTTCCACCGGGATCATCCGAGGTTATTCTTATATTTTATTTTTTTATCCGAGCAGCTGAAGTTTTCCTAATGGATTGCATCTGGGCTGAAGTTAGGAAGTTGAAGTTGAAGCAAAGTATTTGCACCTTTAAGCAGAACTTTTTCAAGCATCTCCTGTGATGGATTACTTTGGTGATTGGACATTAATTTAATCGTCTGACAAACGGATGTTGGATTAATAAAACTCTTGTCAGCTGATGATGAATTTAACCTATAATGGATCAAAGATAGCGATCTGCTCCATCCTTGTTAGGACCACAGGCAGCAAGGGGAGGGGGGGGGGGGGGGGAGTGTTGTTGACTGCTTTCTTGGCCCATTTAAGCGGCAAAAATACTTCTTGTTTACAAAGATGTTATTTCAGCATTTCTGCTCAGTGAATTGATTACGCTTGGAAGGACATTTAATCTCAGGATTAATTTCAGTCACGCTGGTTCTCCTCCCGCTCACACTTCGATTGACTGAAACAGGAGCAATCCACGCAGCAATAAATGCCAATTGGTGGCAGTGTGTGTGTTGGTGTGTGTTGGTTCGCTGGTGTGTGTGTGAAGCTGGTCCTTTAGTAATAAATGGCTGTGTCTCTTTGACTCTGTGCTTAAACAGTGATGGATGTCGCCTCCCTTTGTGTGCATGTTTGTGTGCGTGCGCGCCATCACAGGCGTCCCTTGTTGGCTCTCCACTGAGCCTTGCTAATAGCTAATGGACAAACAATTAACTGGCCCTTAACGATGTTAAAGAGTTAATGAGCTCATTAGGACGATAACTCTGGGAGAGAGACCGAACGGAGACAACAACTGGGAAGAAACATTTAAAAACGTACCAGCTAATGTCTTCAGCTTCCTCCATTTCTCCGTAGCTTAAAGAACCAGACAAAGGATCTGAAGAGATGCTACTCTCTGGAAGAGGTGTAGATCATCCTTAAAAAACTAATTAAAACCAGATGAAGCAAAATCCTTTTGGAAAGCCATTTCTGATTTTGTGTGGGTTGCTTAGAAGTAGTATATGTAGAATTATTCTTACCAGGAAAAAAATATTTGAACTAATTTTAGCAGCAAAACGTACAATTCCTCTCAGAGATGAGGGGAACAATTCTGATCTTTTAACCGTCTACTGTCTCACCAGAGGGTCTTTTCAATTCTCTTTTAATGTTTCGCAGATCCCCAAGACTAAACTGTAATTTAATTAAACCTAAAATGTAAGTTTCAGAATAGGACATAAACTGAACGTTCTGAGAAAGTACCAAAAATAATACCTTCCTGGAGATAACCTGAGGACTTTCTAAAAGTAACTCATAGGCTCCAAAAAAATGTCTGGAAACGTACTATGATTACCCAGTGGGTTGCTGAAAGTAATAGAAAACAACAAGAGAAGGGCCCCTGTATGTTCTAGAAAAGTAGACAAAAATGCCTCCTACAATCTGGAACGTTACCTTTACATTCCAGCCAAGCACCATTTAAGTTATGGGAATGTACTGCTTAGGTTCCTGAAGCGTCTCGTGTAAGAGCCAAAAAGAAAGAACCAGCAAATGAACCTGTAACCTTTGGAAAGTACCAGAAAATATTCTCTAAATTATGAAATTAACTCTAAGTTCCAGAACGGTACAAGAACAATACCTATGTTTTCCGAAAAGTAACATTTTACTTCATGAAAAATGTCCTGTACATTCTGGGAATTGTTGGAAAGTAATCTGGTTCTTCTGGGAAATTGCCCTGTAAGTTCCAGGAAAGCATCAGAAAATAAGCAGTAAATTCTGAAACTAACACCAAAACACACCTCATATTCTAAACAGTTACCGCCATCTTTCTTGAAAGCATGCTTTTCTATTGTGTGTTACTAATGGGAAAAGTGAACAAGGAAGCTAAATAAACGACAAGGAGGCAGAAACGGAGCATGGCATCGCCATGAAAAACACTAAAATCAAAAGATAAACACCAAACCCACAGAGCCTGGTATCCGGCTGTTTATTGCTGGGAAACCTTGAACGTGGGCATTTAAGTGGACATCAGTTTTTAATTTTGAACATCTTTGATCACCTTTATTACAAACATTATTACTACGATTGGCCAACTGAACAGGAAGAGTTCAAGAACTGCAAGATCTCAAGTCATTGATCACATCATCGTATTCCAGTTTGAGCAATTGTTTTTCCACCAAGGTCCAATCCAAAGATGGCGTGGAAGGATCCAAATGACAACAAGACACTGGCAGAGGTGTGATGGAGCGCGGCGCAAAGGATTTAATAATAGCAAAAAAGTTACAATACCCAAAGAGGCCAAACAGGAACCAGTAGAATCCAGCAGAGAATGATGAATACTGTGGAGATTTGACGAGTAAACAGGAAACCAGTTGAGTACAATCGACAACGGGCAGCGCAGCATGGAGTTGACCCTAAGCAAGGAACTGACAAAAGGTAGAAAAACAGGATGAGAAGAGATTGAACGGAAACACAGGACATAATCAGTCAAAGCTATGGACTAATACCTACATGAGAGGCTAAACCAAAATCTCACGAGAAAGAACTAAGAAACACACTAGAAAGGAATGAGCTCATAGGGAGAGACACTAATAACACTTATTATCTAAATAGAAACACAAGAGAGAACCAAACCACAAACAGCTGAGGATCATGACAGTAACCCCACCACCTTGTGAAAGAACCAGAGGAAACCAAAACAATGGCGGTGGTGGCAGGGACCACCTACGACACAGTTTGGCTGGAGGCAGAGCGGGTGGCACCAGTAACCTGCGTAGCGGCTCTGGAGTTTGGCTTAGGGACCAGAAGAACCCACATAAAGGCTCATCAAGCTGCTCTGGAGCTTGACGTGAGGCTCCTTGAACCAATGAAATAGCCTAAAAAACAGTGTAGAAGCTTAAAGGTATAGTGGACGATCTTTTTCCAGCTTCAGATTCCGGGGGGGGGGGGACACCTTAGCTATCGGTTGAGCTCAGGACTCAACGGCAATGTGCGTGCACGTTCCTTGCTGGTTTCCACTTGCTGCACACTTCTAGTGTTTGTGTATCCACTAAGCTTTAGTTTCAGCCATTCATTGTAGTGCCAAAGCTCTCATCGCATACGTTGCTTCTTGCAACTGTCAGCCTTTCTAAAACTGCCTTACAAGTTAATGAGAAGATGAGGAAGGCCTCCGAAGAAAGAAATAAGACCAGAGTATATTTGGGAGATTCTTTCACGTGAGGAGTGGAAAAGCAGGTAAGATGGTCTTGTGCAGTTATTCAGAAAGGGACTTGGCCGTTTCTTATTTACAATTCCGTAAAAGTCGTCCACTCTACCTTTTAAGGAACCCTAGAGAGTGGTTTATCCTGGCCAGGAGCTGGCAGACTTCAAAACCAAGTCTCCAGAGAGGGACCGGAAGACAAGAAGGCTGGAGCTTGAGAGTCAGGCGAGTGCACCTGAACCCCCCTCGTCAAAGACCTCATGAACAGGAGCTCATGGATGGTCCACCTGGACAACCTCGTCAAAGAAATCGGGAACAGGAACAAAAAGCAGCGAGTCAAATGTGGCCGATTGTGGTTGAAGTGGCAGCAGCAGCTTGAGGCAGCAAGGAATGGGCTCTGATGCTCTGAGGCAGGCAGGACCCAGCTCAGTAGGCCTGAAGCGAGGTGTAGGTTGGATTGGGGGTGTCGACCAGACCCTCGGGGAAAGAGTGGAGGCCTTCTGGCGATGGTGTACATGCCTGTAAGAGTGAGCCTGCCGGGGCCACCGGAGGTGAGGTTTAGTCTTTGGGGCCGTAAGCAAAAAGTCTGACTTGGCCGCCCATGAGTCGCCCAAAACGTTGGTGTCTGCCAACGTGGTTAAAGTTAGGGTTGGTGTTGGGGTGTAGGGAACATGCTGACCCTCACAGAAGAGGCGCAATGCTGCCATCCCTATACCCGAGCTGATGGTCTGCGCTGAGAAGACTGTTTGCTGATGACCCAAAGGGGAAAAAAACACATTTAATAAAACTAAAATGATCTTATTCCAAAAAAAGTAAAAAACAAAGCAGCTGGACTTGTTTTCCGTAGTTGAAGACGTTTCGCTTCCTCTCCAGGAAGCTTTCTCAATTCAAAAGGTCTAGAGTAATGATGAATACCAAGCTTTATACTACTGCCCAAACAAAGACCTTGTAATGGCTTAGATAACATGCAAATTCAACAGAAACAGGTCCACCCCTTAGTAATGGGTGGTCGTTGAAGCCATTAAGACAGCAGATTGGACCGAAACTGGTCCACTCCTCTGTAACGAGGAGTCATTAGGGTTGTTATTGGCTTGGGTTAAAGGAGCGATGTTTTGATCACCCATATGAGGGGAGAATTGAGGTGATGATTGGCCGGAATTAACCCTATAGCTAAAATAAATAAAGTTATCTTAATACTAAATGTAAAATCCAAAAGACAAAAAGTACAAATCATGACGTGACACCTTTCCGTGCGACTCTGCCACTGTCCTCCTAACGGTATCACCAAGTTTGGCTGACACTCTCCTCTTCGTGTTTCCATTTCAAAGGAGTCCATGTCATTTTTTTGGAGCGGTGTAAATATTTCCATCCCTTATCTCTGGACTGTAGATCCCATTCAGTTTGAGGAGAGGTGCACGTCTGAATGCTAATATGGACAGATAGATGATGGATGGCGTTTGATAAAATGGAAAACGCTGAGGGGACGAGTACAGGAAAGAAAACGGATAAACGGTCGACTGATGTTGCCATGGTTACCGCCACATCTCTCTCTCTGTTTCTATCTCTCTTTCTCTCTCTCTCTCTCTCCTGCTGCTTCTGTGTAAAATCATGTCAGCATTTTGGATCATTCTGAACCAAAAGTCTCCGCAGACAGGCTGGATTATGGAAATGTGTCGTCGCCCAGGTGCATGATGGGTTTGGCAAAGATATGAGGCAGATTATGGAAATATGATGGTTGGGAGTTGAGGGGGTAGAGAGTCTTATCTCCGACAGATTTACTTTCTGTGGACTTCAGAGTGTCGCTTCGTCCCTGAACGTTTAAGTCAAGTGTTTGTGTCGGGCTCTTGAACGAAGACCGGTTCTTCCTCTCTGAACATCCAAAATTAAAATAGAAGCAGTCTAAACCTCCTGAGTTTAACTTCCCTGCTCAACCACAGGCCATCATCCATATTCATGAGCTTTGGGCGGGGCAAAAGGTTGATGGTGTGACAACCCCCCCCCCCCTTGCTCCAGCAAAACCAGCATGAATGTTAACAAACGCTCACGGAGATCTTGTTACTATGGATGAGATTGTAGCTCAGCCTGCCTAATAGTTCCTGTGGCATTTAGAGGCCAACTTTCCCTCAACTTGTTTCTGTGGTGAGTTATTCTGAGGATTACTCGTGACGGTGGAAGTCAGCATCTGACTTTACATCGATTTAATGACCCTGAATACACCTCTGTGAGTCCCCAACGTCCGCAGGAGCAGTTTGAAGAATGATTGTTCTAGATTTCCAGAATCGTTTTGGTGCTTTTTAGACAAGAGGATATGGTAAATGATTGTGCAGCCATTTTATTGTGAAGAATTTAAATTGCCACGTTGAATTTGCCTCGGCTAGAACACCTCATACTGTAATAATTGATGCATACAGATCATATTTATAAAGTAATGTTGAAAAATAAAGGACAACCCATGAAATATAAAGTTCTTAGTTGGGGAAATGTTCCGATGTGAATGTCTAGTATTTTCCTAAAGTGATAAATAAGAGGTGAATGCTGATATTCTCCTGGTTTTATTCACTAAACAAAAGACATTTACATGAAATACACTGAGAAAGGTTTTGGTTTAAGTTGCAGGGTCAAGCTGTGTTGCTCTAGCATCCTTTGATACACGGTGGAAGTTTTGGTGGATCCTGTGATTGTGAGCTGGCAAACTCCTAATGCACCAAACCATCACACTCTCCTGCTCCACAGCTGCTTTTAGGGGTTTTCTTTCTAGAATATAGTGTTTTAGCCAAAGAAGTCCCTAGTTCCTGTATCCAAATATTTCAATTTTAACCTCGTCTGTCCAAAGAACCTTATTGTCTAGGGGATTGGTGGCCTATTAGAGAGCAGGATGTTTGCATCCTGGAGAGGCTCCAAAATCACTGGTGGAAACCTGAGACTCTCACTCTGGGTCCCTGAGCAAAACTCTTAAGCCCACAATGCTCCCCAGGTGCTACAAAGCCGATCACTGCTCCCTAAGGCGTGAAGAAAATGGAGAAAGAAATGTCTTTGTAGTCTACCATTGCCATGAAATCTAAAGATGATCCTATTCTCTTGCAAACTGTCATCTTAGAGAGCAAAGTTTCCTCCTTGCACACCGCTTATAAAAGATAAACTGATTTTGTGCATGCCTGAACTTTACACCTCATACGACATTTTTGTTTTGCTGAGACTTCTTTTAGCATGTTGCCGTCTGCTTTCAGGGTAAATATGTGATGTGTTTGCGCGTCGTTCTAGCAGTTTTACTCAGACATAACTATAGAATCATCCACTGTATTGTTTTTCTGTTCATGTGCGGCGCTTTGTAACGTCTTGTTACTGAAAAGTGTTATATAAATAAACTTGCCTTGCTTTACTTTGTCTTCAACACAAAATGCATATTTTCATAACATTTTGCAGAAAATGTAATTCAAGATTTCTTCTCGGCTTTTAATAGCTTGGTTTTTTTTTACTTAGATTTTCCAGTGTTGCAAGAAAATCACACATGCTGTTGTAGGGTGTCCTGGGTTTTCTCACATCTAATCGTCCTAGTTTCTGTATCAACAACATTTTTATTGAACTGTTTTCTGACTGAGTATTTGGGCTTGCGATGAATGGAGGCCAAAACAATCAAACATCAATAATAAACGTTTGAGATGCAGCGCTGTATGTGGAATGAATCTGCCTTTTGAATTGAATTACAGAGAAAATTGACTTTCTAGTAATAAGAAAAAATTGGGGGTTCTTGCTTTTCCCCTAAAAGTGACTGGCCTCTAGCTTGCGTTTTGTCAGCTAAAGCTATTGCAGGGTGCCCAAGTCCAGTCCTACAACATCAACTTTTAGATGCATCCCTTCTCCAACACTCCTGAATAAAATTAATGACTCGTTACTGAGTAGAAAGTATTCCTGGGCTGGTGCTTCTGTGTTCTTTCTGTGTCTAAAAGAGGAGTTTTCCACTGTCACTACATGCATGCTCAGTATGAGGGATTGCTGCAAAGTCAACGACACAATGCAGACATCAATGACCCGATGCAATCTACTGGGTTTTTAGATAGAAAACCTTTTAACCAGCCTGTCTGCATGATTTGATTGGATTGACTTTAG
This sequence comes from Fundulus heteroclitus, assembly GCF_011125445.2. Classification (NCBI taxonomy): domain Eukaryota; kingdom Metazoa; phylum Chordata; class Actinopteri; order Cyprinodontiformes; family Fundulidae; genus Fundulus; species Fundulus heteroclitus. The sequence goes on along the minus strand of NC_046377.1, from coordinate 21,777,195 downwards.
AAAGAGGCTTAATATGATGTGTGTTATGAACTGGTGCTGTAAAAATAAAACTGAATTGAATTGAATTGCCAGGCCTCTGCAGAGCTGAGTGACTGAATGCTCATGAGGGAATCCAACCGTTTGATTCAGGTGTTTTGGAGAAGGGATGCATCTAAACGTATGATAGTAATTCTTCAGGACTGGACTTGGGTGCCGCTGGTTCATTGTTGCAGGTTAATTGATGACAAATTACATTTACAAGCATTTAAAGTCAAAGATTTGTCTCAGAAAACTACTTGGTGATCAAGCAGTTTCTTTATGGTGAAAAAGGGAGCCGAAATTATTCAGCTTTAATATATATAAACTGAACTTGGTGTCAAAGTCCTGGTTACTGTCCAGCAACCTTTAGATGTGTCTTTGGGTCAACACCTAAATCACATAATGATGTCATTAGTGGGACTCTGTGGAGGGTAGGAACTTGGACAGAACTGCTATCAAAGTCTTCTACTGAGGAAGACAGGTTTAGGTTCCCTGGATTATGGATGTGCTGTACAACTAGGACTTTGTTTTGGTTTCTTCTTTCTGCGCTGCTAGCATAAGTAGGTTGGATGGGTCAACAGAAGGAAGGAGATGCATCAGTGTTATGAGGACTAGACTCTAAACTCTAACATTGTATATTTCTTTAGGACTACTGGAGATGTTCCGGTCTTTGTTTTGATGGTTGTCTTGATCTCCTTATCAGGGCAGGATACCTCCCACAGGGCATTCCCTTGCAGCTGATTGGCTATCTGCCGGAGGAGACGTCCTTCCTGCCGTGGCACGCCGCCAGCCGGGCGCTCTACCAGCTGGACAAACTGTTGGACCGCACAGACGACTACAGGCTGTTCAGTGTAAGCAACCAATCCACCATCATCTCACTTTGATCAATCCCAGCGTCATGATTGTCTGTTCAGTGCTCACCGTGTGTGTTTCCAGGACTACGTGCTGAAGCAGGTCGCATCACGGTACCATCAGATGGGCTGGCCAACAAACGGACCTGGAACAGACGGAAACATCCTGAAGGCGTCCTACCAGACTGAGTATGAAACTTTGACCCACAGTTCTGGTCAGCCGGTTCTATCCATCCTCAGTCTGCATAAGTCATCAACTTGGTCTTTTAAGGAGATATTTCTCTTACCAGGGTGTAATGGTGCAATAAAAACACAGAAAGGATTTGAAAAGCAGGAAAAGTCCTAATTTATGGTGGATTATCCTCTAATCCATTCAATTATATCTTAAATCTATGCAAACATCAGAGTTCCTGCACAGATTGAAAAAACCCAGGCCTGGAAAAGTATGAAAAATATACAATTATCTAAATATTTAATACATCCATCTGTAATGCATCAGAATCTGGGAACCTCATTATTCAGCTGACACATAGAATGAACGTTTAAAAGAGTTTATTAACCATAAACCGGTGTTGCTGGAGCAGGAACTGACTGGAGTCACAGAGGGTTAGTGGCCGAGAACAACTCAGTGATGGTGATGGTGATTGGGCACTGGATGAAACCCACCAACCTTCTCAGATGATGGGAGGTTGATCCCAACGGCTCCGTCTGGGTGATCTGGATCACTGACTGACTGATCCGAACCACAGTGTGACTTGGCAGGGTAAAGGCTGGTGGGGAAGTCGTAGTCATTTTCGGGGGTCATGCACAAAAGTATCCAGAGGGGCTAGGCAAGGGGTGAGTCCGATGGGTAACTAGAGCCACACACAGGGCAGAGGTTGCCAAGCGGGGCAGAGACAGGAAACGGGTTTGAGGTCGTACACGAGAGGCATGAGAATCCAGACAAGGGCAGAAACAGGAAGGCTTGGTTGAGAGGCAAGGCAGGAGATCAATGTCCAGAGATCAGAAGCCAACAGGAGTATCTGATGGGGGGCAAGGCAGGCAGGAGAAAACAGGAACAAGAATCTGGCGGTTACTCACTGGGAGAGCCAGGAATAGTGATAGGTACCGCCGCAGGTGAGACCACTCAGATCTCAGTTAGCAGGGAGTAGCATCATGGAAACTGCAAACAGGAGCTTTTCAGGCAGGAATCATTACATTCATCTATGCATATCCATATCCTTTTGTTAGATGACCCGTTTTTCCATCCATCCATCCTTGCAGTCTGTTTTTTACAGCTTCTGCTTTCCAAAAAACATCCGGCCTCCGCCTGTTAAAAACCTGTGGACTATGATTAAAACCCTGGTACTTGCCTGTTTAAATGAACTCCAACCACACAGAGGTCAAACATTCAGCTAGGATGAAACCAGAAACTTGGTGATGGTTAAAAAAAAAAAAAACATGTAAATGAGGTCCAACAGCCCAAGACACATTTGATCAGATATTAGACAAACGTTTGTAAGTTATGTGTTGAATAATCATTACACCCTGGGAACTGAACAGCTCTTTAAAACTAAAATGAATGAGATTTATGAACCTGAGTGGATGGATGACATCTGACTGTATCTCTTGTCAGGGATGTGAAAGAGGTTCGATTTGCTTCCTTCAGTTTGCGCCGCAGAAGGAGAAATATTTGGCAGAAATTTGGTCTCTGCAGACCTGAGAAAAACTGCGGATTCTCATCTCCTGTTCAGCCTTTTCCCATGTAGCTTAAGTGAAGGATTGAGGCAGAATAGCTCCATCCACAGTGAGAGGTTCAACATCTGGTTCGGCTTCCTCTGACTGTTTTATTAGCAAGCAGAGTACAGAGCCGCCAGCCTCCCAAATTAAGTTGAGATTAAAGCGATATCCGCAGTCTAGACTGAAGCTTATTGGTAAAAAAAACAAAAGCGACGTCCCTTTGTGTGCGATGGCTGAACACAACCGTTCTCTGCTTGGTGTTTTTCCCCAGAGAGCTGCAGAGGGAGCTCATCATGTTGGCCTGCAGCTTCGGGAACAAGCAGTGCCACCGTCAGGCCGTCGCCTACATCTCCGACTGGATCTCCAGCAACAAGAACAGGTGCTGCACAGAACCTGAACCCGTCGCAGTCCAGTCAGACCCGTAGACCAGATCAGTCCACCTGGGTTAAACTGATCCAGGGAGATTAAACTACCTGGAACCGTTTGGTGTTCTGAGGCGTTCCTGAACGCAGCAGGCTGGGAAGCTGCTCACATTCTGGCTTTTTCAGCTCAACACAGCACAGCGAGCTTAAAGGTTAAACTGCAGTCAGTAACGTCTTACTCATGTATCTGCTTTGAACACGTGTTTCTCTCTGATTTTTTTTTCTCCCACCTTTTAAAGGTAAAACAAATATAACAAACATCACAGCGGCATCACCCGTCTCTGATCACCGATACGTTGGCGTGATCCCGTTTCCTTCCGGTGTCGCTCTCTCCTTTTTTTGCCTCCTAACTTTATTTGCGTCTCGTGTGCCGCCGCCTTGTTCGCTCCCTCTGGGCTCCTAACGAGATCTGTGAAATTAAATTTCAAACGGCAAATTAAATAGAAACAGATGCTGGAGCTCTGTCGAGGACAGCGGGGAGCTGATGATGAGAGGCTTCGTTAAATAATAAAACGGGGCAGAAAAAAAACCTGTTTGACTTCATTCACTGAATGGATATTTAGATTTGGTTTTAAAGAGGTTTTAAACGTCAGGATTTTCAGTTTGTCTTTAAGCTTTGATGACTTACATAGTCATGGTAAGAAGAAGAGTCCTTCTGTCTCGAGGGGTCATCGTAGGACGGCGCTGGCCTTCCTGATGCTGATAGAACCACTTCCTCTCAGCGGTAGAGAAGCTGCTGCTCCTACAAACGGCACCATAGAACACGGCTGATGCTCCCACAGAAGCACAACAGGTCTTCTGCAGTGCCCCCGGCTCCCCAAAAGGTCTTAATCTTCTTGGCATGGAGTCTGCTCTGAGCCTTTCTGTAAAGAGCATCACTGTTTGTTGCTCAGGTGAACGTCCAGGTACTTAGACTTAGACAACTTTATTCGTCTTTTTGTATGCACAGAGTGCGTACAGAACGAAATTTTGTTGCATACAGCTTGTAAATTGCAGTAAAAATCAAATTTCAGTATAAGGTGCAGCAGTGATTTAAAAGTAACAATTTAAATGTAGACAATGCAGGAGAAGTCACGGTGTACAGGTTAGTATTTTAAAAACCATTTGTATGTACAGATTTGATTGTGCAAAGGGCATTTGTGCAAGAATGCATTTAGAAACTAAGAGTTCGGCAGCATTTGTGATGCTAGATGGAGATGCAATGATGCAAAATGTGCAAATATGCAAATGTTGTGCAGAGTTTATGGGTTATAGTTCAGCAGTTCAACAGCAGTTTAACAGTCTGATGGCAGCAGGGAAAAAGCTTTTGCAGAACCTGGTGGACCTGCAGCGGAACCTTTTCCCAGAGGGCAGCAGGGAGAACAGTCCATGGCGGGGGTGTGAGAGTGTGAGGTACTTCAGCTCCCTGGATCTCCACCATTGTCGGTGTGCTGGGTCTCCACCTGGGGAAATCTTCCTGGTTCTCCCCACGTCTCTGTGTCTTACTTTGCAGACAGGAGCTTTTTGTAAGTCTTGTGATGAAATCTGAGGGTTTTTAGAGACTTTTAAGGTAAACTTGCTGTGACAGGCGGACCTGGGCTTGTTGGCGATTGTTTTGAATGTCCTCCACTACTAGACTATTTTCCTTACAGAGCTGATTTCTAATTATTCTGAGAGCTCTTTTATTCCCTCAGACTCATGAGCTGCTGCAGTTTTCTCCCTGAATGTCTCAGACAGCTCTGTAGATCTCACCGGGGTTTTCACTCACTTCAACAGTCAGGAGCACCAAACTCAATGTCAGAAGTTACAAATGGGATAAACCTCAAAAATAAATGCTGAGTAGGATTTAATCGTGGCCACTTGATGTAAGTCATCTGTGATTTTAGGCTTTTTAAGTGACAATAAATGTGGCCGTGTCTTGATTTATCCCTGAGCAGAAATAGAATTTTTTTTAAAAAGCTTGAAAGTGTTTTGTTTAAGTTGTTTGGTTGTATTGATTGATTTTTTTCTTCATTCTTATAATTGATCTCAAGTCCTAATTTGTCCAAAACCATTAGAAAAAGAGCATCAGCCATTTAAAAGGTGTCCTATTTATTTACCTGGAAACCTTTTGTAAAAAGTTCCCTAAATTAATCATTAATTTCTAAATGAGCAAAACATGATTCCACACAATAAGTGAGGATTTTCTGTTTTAACTTTTAAATTTGGAACTGATTTATCCACAGTGATAGAAAAGTGCCCAATAACTCCACAGAATTAATGTTTCCAGGGGTTTTTTTCCGTTTTTTCCTGCTTCATTCAGTCATTTTAATCCCATCAGGAGATTCTTCAGCCTGTGCGTGTTTTTAAAATCCCAAACACGCTTTTATTATCTGAGCCCAATAATTAAAATCTTAACGGAGGGGAGTTCAGCTGACCCCGGCTTAACAAAGAGTCAGGATTAAAGATGAGCTTTTACTTTGCAGCGATGTGATTCTGCTGAGTTCTTGTGAGCCGGCACAACCAGGATGAGCCCAAAGTGAGAGGAGTCACACCTGAACATAAAATCACAAAGAGCAGAACGGCGTAATTACTGCAGAGAGCCGTATATGGAATATTAATCAAACCTCTGTGGGGATTCATTGTAAATTAAATGGCTATAAGAAGATCTTTGCTGAAGTTATCTTGGTGACAAATGGATGGCTTAAACTCATAACAGGGTTACAGGCACAAGTAAACTGCTTCACCTCAATTAACCTCCTTTTCTCCACTTTTTAAGGATTATTTTCAGCATTTCTATGGAAAAATGAGCCTGGTTTTAAATATGTGCTTTAATGCAGAAAGGTTGTGCTCTTGTTGTATCAGCGGCTTGTTTTTATATCTCTGCCTGGAGGTGGCGACAGTGTGAAGGTTTATCTTGTTGTACGGGACAGATAAGGTCCGTGTCAATGAGAATCTATTTATTTCGCACATTAGGAACAACAAAAGTTAAGCAAAGTGCTTTACAAAACGGTATAAACACTTAAAACAAAAGAGGCAACGAAGAAATAAATTAGATAAAATAACAAAAATGCCACTTGCTAGAACTTGCACCTGCTGTTGAACTCTGCAGCTCCTTCAAAGTTACCATGGACCTCTTGGCCTATTTTCTGAATAATGTTCTCCTTCCCAGACCGGTCAGGTTAGGTGGACGTTCATGTCTTTGTGGGTTTGAAGTTGTGCACACCACACATTTATCATTGTTTAGTGTGTAAAGATTACAAACCACCTGTTTTTTTCTTCTTCCTGCATAATTATGCACCTTTTAGTGTAAGTCCGTCACATAGAATGCCAATAAAATACATTCAGGTTTGCTTTTGCAATGTGACAGAATGTGAAATAAGCCTCAGGGGGTGTGAATATATATATATATATATATTTTTGCAAATCTCAATAGTAGTTACCGAATTAGCCCACTGAGGTCTACAACAAAAGCCTAATTAGTGACTTGTACCCTTTTTGAAACAGAAGCAGCATGTCTAAACAGATTATATGAAATAGAGGTACACCCACTAAACACGGAGATTAAATTCTCTCCTATAGTCGTGTGAAGGCGTCTACATGCAAAGCTGCACTGCCAGTCAGTCAGTCAAGCCTTTAAGGAACGCTGTACTCCATATCCAATGCTAATTCCTGATCATTTAATTCATTCCACATTAGTTGGCTGTGGTTTATTGTCCTATATCCACAATAGTTGACCCCACAAACAGCAAAAGTGATAAAAAAAATCAACTAGATTCAACGTGTAAAACGAAACCAAGTTTATTTGTTTGACACTATTCATACCCAGGGTAACTCAATCCTCAACAGAGACAGGAGGCACATGAAAAACACAATGCACATATTACAAACTTCACTTATTTCTAAAAGAAAAACCCATTTGCTGCAGCTCCAGGTGTTTAAGCCACAGTCGTGTCCTAAAAACAAAGTACAGCCCCTGTCGTTCTCGGCTTCTAAAATGTAATTAGCCGAACACACATGCAACAGATTCCACCGAGATGAAAAAGTAGTTTAGAAGAGAAGAGCAGGAATGGTGTCGCCAATCAGCATTAATTAACTGACCGTTTGTTGCTATGGAGCATGAAGGTCGTGTTGACCCAAAGCCAAGAAGGAAAGACATCAAGAATGACCCAAGAGAAGCAACTGTTGCTACCCATCAACCCGGGAAGAGTTGTTATGCCAACTGAAAACCATCATTGTAGAAAGGCAGATTTTTTGCAGGCGGAAAATATTTGAGGGAGTTGCCAATTTTCCCCAGGAGTAGACAGCAGATTCAGGCCAAAGTCAAGAGGGTGAAATGATCAGAGAAATGACAAGAGCATCAGCTTGGACTCTCCAGGTCTCAGTAGCAGATCAAATGTTAAAGTTCACGACAGATAAGTAAGAAAACACTGGAGGTGTGGCTTGTGGAAGGAGAAAGGCTCTTCTTTAAGGGAGCAATACGCGATTTTTCACCACTGGGTGGAGCTAGAGCTCTGTCTGTAGACCAAAACAAAACGTGTATCAAGCCACGCCTCTCTCTACCTCATCAAGCACTCTGCACCCATTTCTCCTTCCCACCCATCGGCTCATATGCGCATATTTGCAAAGGATAAAAAGACAGCAAAACAGCGTCACCTTTTAGAGGAACTTGTCTAGTGACGGATTAAGTTACTCATAACTTTTTCAAGAATTAAGAATAATTTTTTTGTTGCCGCATGTTATGGTGGTGAATTATTTTCTGGAACGTACTCCGGCTTAGGGTACACACAATAAACAACAAGCAATAAATAAATAAATGGGTACAGGCAATAACACAGCAAAATATGTGTAGAGTTTTTTTTAAGAGGTTGAAGCGTATTTTGGGTCTGCTTGGACTCGCACCGATTTCTGATAGTCAGACCTATAAAAATATGAAAATGTGCAATGAAACATTCCTGATAGGTAATATTCAATATTCTTAAACCTTAATATACAGAACTGTACATGAAACTGTGCAATAAAACCTTGCTGATGGTTAAGAGTGTGCAAAAATATGTTTTCACAGTAGTGATATTGTAACTTGTACAGACTCAGTCTACTCAGCAGGGGGCGCTAGCGTTTACAGTTTTTGCGAAGAAGCGAGTTCATTTTGGATTTGATGTTCCTAAAGCATTTCCCTGGTGGAAGAGGGGCAAACAGTGCACAGCCCGTGTGGGTCGGTTCTGTGCCGATGTGTCTGGCCCTTCTCAGGACAGCATAAACTGAGTTTAGATCTTGCACACGGCATCCCACAATCCCCTGTGCTGTCCTCACCACCCCTATTCTCTTTCATTGTGCAGCTGTTCTCTTGCTAATGCTGTTAGCAAGAGAAGAGTTTGATCCGCTGGGTGTGCTCTCCGCCATTTTGTGCCTAGCAATTGCATTTTATGGGCAGAGATTGGGTAAGTGGCAGCTGTTCGCGTGCACGTACGTGCATGCACGGCTTGCCTGGATATGTCAACGTGATTGGAGAACAACAAAGAGAGATGGTTCGTGATATTTAACCATAGTCCATCTAAAACGATACCTTTGGTTCTGCACAAAATAATTTTTTAAATTCTATGTAAAATAATAAAATTCTGTTCTTTTGAAGAAGGCGATGATGGTGGCACAACTTTGATTTGAGTCGTCTGGAACAATATCCTTTATATGAATGACTCCAAAGCAGAGATACTTGATGAAAGATGAAGAACAGCAAACACTGCCACACAGTGTCAACCACGGTGGTGGTGAGCTGGTGATTTGGGCCTATCTGACAGCCATAAGATCTGAGAAACGACTGGACCATGACATCCTCTCTATACCAAAGTATTCTGCAGTCAAATGTGAGCCAATGAGTATGACAGCTGAAGCTTTGACCAAACTGGATCATGAGCAGAAACAATAATCACAAACACAGCAGCAGATCTAGAAAAGGAAGGAGTCAAAGTGCTGCAGTGGCCTAGTCAAAACCCAGATCTTAGCCTGATTGAGATTATGTGGTGGGACCTTTTCAGAGAGCTTTGCAGAGACACATGTCTAAAAAAACGCAATGAAATGAAAAAATAAAATAAAACAATGGGCAAGTTTCCTCCACAATGATGCAAGAGGCTGATAAAGTCAGACAGAAAGTGACTTCTTCCACCATAGAGTTCAGTTCTTGGTCCTGACCTCCTCGTGTCTGAGTGCTGAAACAAGTCTCCTGGCACGTCTCACAGCTCAGCAGCCAACCTTCGTCCCCTTTAACCACAGGACGAGGCTGGTGTTTCTCTGCTGGACCTTTTCAATGTTTCATCAGTGGTTTTAGGAAGGCCACAGTGACAGAACGCCACTGACGTACGGACGTAGGGACCGACGGAGCGAGCAGATGGTGCAGAGGCATGTTTACTGTCAGAGTGGGAGTTTGATGCAGAGGAAGGACGAGATATTTCAGGAAAAACAGCTCCAGGACATGAAGCATCCCTCTACAGACCGGTTGCAGCACACACAGAGACTCAGCGAATGTGGAAGCTAATGGCATCAGAGCCATCTGGAGATTCCCTGGGAGAGTAATACAGCACACGTTGTGAACAGGAAAACGCCACATTATCACTCTTAGTTTTATTAGGGAATCACAGCAGAGGCTCTGGACATGATGGAAATTCAGGAGCAGAAGCAGGTTAAACACTCCTACATTAATAAGAGTGGAGGTGGCGCGCGCGTCTCTGGCAGTTGTTGTCAGAGAGGAACAGTTTCTGCCACAGTCAGCAGGAACGTGGAAGCTGGCCTCTGTTTGTGTTGCTCTTAAGTGGAGCATCTCTAAAAAGATTTCCCTGGTCGGTAAATAATGCAATTGTCCCTGCATCACTCACTCGGCTCACACAAACACACACACACACACACACACAAGTTTCTTTCTCTCCATATTTGGGCGTTCTATTGATTTAAGTTACTACGTTTATGCCCAAACCCAACAGCATCCGTACCCCAACCCATTATCAGTATATCTCTAACCCTAACTCACACCTTACCTCTAAACCTAACCAGAAAGAGGGAATTGGCTGCATTTGCATGAGGCTTTGGTCCCCATAAGGTACATCAGTCTTCACGAGGTTAGTCAATATACTAAAAAGGTCTTCATTAACACACACACCATTGTTTAAAGTGCAAAGTGAGGGCCGTGCCTTGATATCCATAGACTTCAATTCATTTTTAAGCCTTTCTATGGCTTAATCCTGACCCTTAGGCAAGAAAAAGTGAGGACCTTTTTTTGTCCTCCTTTCACATCAGTCCTCACTTTACTAGTAAAACGGGAGAAAAATGTTATTGCTCAGCAGCAAGTACAAGAAAACACACACACTGTTAAGCAGTTTAATGGATGATATTGCAGTCAGGACAGTTCATTTAGTTTTGGTTTCTGACCATTTAGGTCAGTTTCACAGATGTATGAAGATGAGTGAAATAAATGGTCATTATGTCGCCTTACTGAGGATCCAGCTAGATGTGTGTGTGTGTGTGTGTGTGTGTGTGTGTGTGTGTGTGTGTGTGTGTGTGTGTGTGTGTGTGTGTGTGTGTGTGTGTGGTTGCAGTTGGGTGAGAATATTTTATCTGGATGAGATTTTGTTGCAATGCCTCAGGAAAGGTGCGAAAAACAAAAACAGCAGCATTTGTTTTTAACCCTTAAAAAAGTAGAAATGGAAAAAATGTGTATGAAACGATAAATGTCAAAACTACTAGGAATTGTATGCAATGGACATTAAGGTTAGACATAACTGTAGTAACTGAAATGAGTGGAATGAATACAAACTTCAGGTATAACCTGTGTGTGGGTATGATGAATTTAAAGGTTTCCTGTGGTTGCATAAGCGTTCCTATTGGTCAACAAATCCACAATCGTTCAGTTTATGCCAATATTAAAGGTTTTAATGGGAATAGAAAAAATCTGACAAAAAGCACAGATAAGAAGCAGGCTGAACAGAAATAATGAGGCTGCAGTTTATGCAAATGCTGATATTTATCATATCTTGTATATCTAATTATATCTTATATATCTAAAAAAAAAATGTAGTTTAAAACACATTCCAGTCAGTGTTTGCAAACTTTTAAATGAACAAAAAAGTTAAAAGTTGTTGGTTTGATCCTGAAATTTGAACTAAATTATTCTGATTTTGTGGCACTTAAAGCCATATTATCCTGATATTTGTTGAACAGAATGAGTTGGGCCAGACTTTTATTTCTGGTGGTAGTTGTGATGATTGCAGCTCACAGCTTTTGTACGCTGTGAAATATGTGTTCACTTAATATCACAATTCTGCATAAAACCAAAGACAACAATTTCCCTCTGGGATTATTATAGTATGTCTGATTCTGATTCTGAGATAGTGTATTTTAAAAACAATAAAGGTTATGTTATGAGCTACGAAATCATGGGGAAGACTGCCATCTTCATAGTTTTCCAGCAGAAAGTCTCTGATACCCTAAACAAGGTGGGTAAGCTACAAAAGCTCATTGCTACATTACCTGGTTGTTCAGTGGAGTAACTAAGCATATTAATGTAAAGTTGAGTGGAAGAAAAAAGTGTAATAAAAAATATGCACGGCAACAGGCATTAGGTATGAGTTTCAGCTGAATTACTCCAATAAATTTAGTCTTTGATGTAATTGTGATTTATTAAGATGGTCTTCCGTCTTCTGAAAAACCTCCCGGTTTGTCTCCAAACAGCGTTAACATTGTTCATCTGGGTTCCCACATGACCCAAACTCTGCTAATACAGCATCTATTTTTTATTTTTAATCCTTAAAACATAAAAATTCTGCTTTCTCTGAGATCAGTTTGAGCTGGACCTGGCAGTTCGGACTTACCGAGAGTCTTTAAAGTCCCGTTTTCTGAGGAAGTGTCTTAAACTATGTATCTGTTTTTCCTGTCCAGTTGAGAAGCGAGGGAAAGTTTTTCTTTTTCTTTTCCAATGCAGCTTACTGCTGGGAGAAAAATTAGCACCCAGAAAGCGTTCCACTTAATCCCGAGGAGGTGTCTTATCGGGGCTTGTAGTTTGATTACTTTTCCTGGTCCGGTCTCACCCTCCTCCTGCTGCTCTTCCCTCGCACGAGTCAAATCCAAGCCTCATCAACATGCTTTACGTTGCCCAGGTCTAAACTCTTTTCTCATTCTCATGCCTTCTCCCGTCTGCAGGATTCCTCCCAACATCCGGGACATAGTTTACTGCACCGGGGTCAGCCTGATGGACGAGGACGTATGGGAGTTTATCTGGATGAAGTTTCACTCGACCAGCGCCGTCTCTGAGAAGAAGATCCTGCTGGAGGCCCTGACCTGCTCAGACAACACCTTCCTCCTTAACAGGTACGCCGCCGCTGCTCCTTCCGCTTCATTTCACCCCGCAGCAAAAAGCCTTTTCAAAGCCACACTAATCAATGTGATCGATCTGAGGGGGACTGGCTCAGAGACCGCTGCTTATGCTGGGATCATGTACAGTTTATATTATGCTTCCACAAAGCCCTTATTTACTGGGCCTTGTGACGAGCTGGTAATTTATCAGCATTCAGAAGCTGTTTAGGTGATATGTGGATATGTCTACGCAGCAGACAGCAGGAGTCTGGAGAATCAGCAGCGATCTTCAGGAGGAGTGAAGCCAACAGCTGCTGAGATCAGGAAGCATCTCTGTTCAAAACGACTCAAAATCAAAGTTTCTTCCAGTTTGATGCTAAAAATATTAGACGGTTTAGCACATTAACACAAAAAGTGTCCCTATTCAGCTGAGATGTTTTACAGTAATGATAAAACGACAACAAAAACGGCAGATTGCAGTACTGAGGGCATTCTTGTCAGCATAAATGAACATGGAGCTATAGTGTGCAATTAGGAGAAGCACGACAATTCTGAACAAAATGTTCATGCAAAAGTGAAAAATATTGAAATATAGCTAAAGTACAGGAAGATTTTCTGATTTAATTTTTTTTGTGACCTTGGAATCTGTGTGGTTGACATCAGTGTGGGAAATAACTTGGGGAGATCCCAGACTATAACATAAAAAGATTTTTTTTTTCTGATATATGATATTTTATTGTATTTATTTACCCAAAAAGCTGTAGAGTTAGACATGGATGACTCACTAAAATCAGAAAATTAATCTCAGAAAAAGAAAACCACCACCCCACCCTTGCTTGATATTAACAATTTGTTACTGGATTACCGTATTTTTCGGACTATAAGTCACACTTTTGTTTTCATAGTTTGGCCGATCCTGCGACTTGTATTCAGGTGCGACTTAAATATTAAATTTATTTATTTATTTTTATTTATTTATTTTGCAGTAACTACGCTTGTGCAAATGTGTTTATTATGAGGTGCCAACAGTTTCTGAAAGTAGGGGATGATTATGGATGCTCTTTAAACAGGCTTCTTCCACAACTCTGCATTAAATTACAGCACATAAGATACAAATGAAAAACAACCTGTTTAATGTAATGCACAAAACCCATAAAACTTGGAATTATTGCAACTGACATTCAACACTAGACCCACAAGGATCAAACATTTTCAAATCTGCAAGCAGTTCAGATTCTTGGAAACGTAACACTCATTTAAAGGCACAGTGTCTAATTCAAGTACCTCACCAAAATCTGGTCATGTGATATCAGGATCATGATTATTAAAACACCCTCACGTGTCACCAAAATCCAAATATATATTTTTACTGTCTCAGGATGATGGAATGCACAATAGGAGCCTTTACACAGATCGAGTAAAAAACAGCAGCATGAGTGCCATAGCAAACAACATGCCAAGAAAAATATATCTTGGGTTACTTACAGTACAAAAAAATAAAATAAAATATTTACGAATGTTGACAGGAAACAGTTTTCCTTTCTGTGGGAAGTAAACAATAAATTCAAGAAATCATACAAAATCAAGAGGAGGAACAAATCCAATGAGGGTTACTGTAGTTGGATATGTGCCAGTCAAATTTAAATGGTAATTCATCTTGACCAGCATGAATCAAGGAGTAAAAATTACCGTCTATATGATATGTGTTCATTCTATCATGATGGAGGAAGAAAGCTTAGTGCAACGAGAGGTATTTACCCGGTCCTGGCGTTGTTCCGATGTACAAGAGGGGTTGAGTAGAAGTCAGCGTTGCAATCATGCAGAACAAACAATGTTGTTTCGCTGTTTCAGTCTGCATTCACGCAGCAAAGCGTTGCATGGTGCGGTTTGAAGGACCCAGACTAGGACAGGGCTGTCTGTGATGCTAACAACAGCTAGCGCTAGCAGCTAACAACAGCTAGCGCTAGCAGCTAACAACAGCTAGCGCTAGCAGCTAACAACAGCTAGCGCTAGCAGCTAACAACAGCTAGCGCTAGCAGCTAACAACAGCTAGCGCTAGCAGCTAACAACAGCTAGCGCTAGCAGCTAACAACAGCTAGCGCTAGCTTAAAGGTCTGTTGTGTAGGCGGGTTACAACTTTGCTGATATGTACAGTCCAATGCGACTTATATATGTTTTTTTTCCTCTTTATGACGCATTTTTGACTGATGCAACTTATTTTCAGGAGCGACTTGTGCTCCGATAAATACGGTAGCCAGCGAGGTTCTTAGAGTAACTTTGGTAGGCCGGTTCTAACTGTGGTTCTCTGGAGGACCAAAACCTTTCCAGTCTGTTGGAAGGACCTTGTTTCTCATCTGTTGATGAATTTCTTCAGATGATGTTGATTTTTTTTGAGACCTCTCAACCTGCTTCATGTCGTCACACAGATTCTAGTCAAGTTATTTGTTGATTTTAAAGATGTGACAGTTATCAGGGCTGGGAGTGGCCAGTAAAATTAACCTCAGCTTTCCTGAGACTGTGGTTAATCAGAGTTAATGTGTGATTTAACAAAGGGAGTGCTTACTTAAATCACATGGGGTCAGGTTTTATGGGTCTAAACATGTTATATCTGCCTGATATCAGAATTAGTTTGATCTGAAACATTTAAATGTAAAATAAAAACGATTACATGGGTTGCAAGTACCTGTTCAAAGCCCTGTCCAAGTGATACACTGACATAAAAAATGTGACAGACAACGTTTGATGATTTGAAGTTTCAGGACGCCAAATGGGTCGAATAAGAGCTTGTTGGTGACTAAACTGAAAGGTCCATCCATGATGCCTTGAAGGTACCTGGGAGGACAGCCGTTAAATGAGATGGAACGTCGGGTGTGTGCGTTGGCGTGCCCTGCAGCCGAACCTACAGTGGCATACGGCATGCTCTGCAGCACAGAGGCCGGCAGATTGGCTGCTGTGATATTCTGACAAGAGACGGAGCAAACCGAGTGAGTTAGAGACGAGAGTAGTGTATGGGCTTAAAGCAGAGAAATCCAGCTTTAGCTGTGTGTGTTTGAACATCAGTGTGTTTATCAGCGGTTAACCGCAGCTATTGTGTTCCAAAATATGTGGAGGATGGATGTTACACTCTGCGAGCTGTGCAGCGAGAAGGCTTGTTGCATGAATGTGTGTGTGTGCAGGTAAACCTTATCCAATCAGCGGCACACACACACACACACACACACACACACACACGAGTCAACAGGCACAGCTGTGAAGCTCACTGATTGGTCACAGATGAAATGGCTTCAGCACAGAGGGATTGTGGGAAAAGAGAGAGAAAATTGATTTCAGGGTTTAATGAAATGGCAGCAGAAACCAAACCAACAGGAAAAAGGCAGAAATGGCAAAAGGAAAGTGAAAGAAAACTTTGAACTTTTTTCGCTCCCGCGTCTCATAAAAACATGTTATTTGTTGTGTTTGTGAAATATTTGTGTCAGTCAGCCGCGGCCTGGAGTAATCTGATTACTGTAGCTCAGCTGTGTCCTTTCAGGAAGTGATTTTTTTTGGGTCGACAGGAACACCGACCGGAGGGACTCCTGACAACACGGTTACAAAATATCAATTTCCATCAAGCAACTTGACCTTTTCCTGCCTCAGCTCTGCGGACCCGCTGCAGTGTTGAAGGTTAAAGAGTCTCCGCTGAAAATGACCAAAGTCTTTTTATTTTTGTCCTGCAGGGAAGGAGACATTTTCTTCTTTTTGGAAAATAAAGTCAGGTGAGAGGTCACGTCTCAGCGCAGATGTTTCTTTTGATTTAAAGCTCAAAATCCAAAAGGTGCTTTTCAAGGTAGAGACCCAGAACTTTTCCCTGGGACTTTCATCAATCCTGCTGGTTTCAGGGAAGCTCTCCTCTGAGGAACAGGGTCATCAGGCCAGCAGATGAGTTTGATGAGGACTAACTCCTCCCATCAGCTGCTGAGAGTTGGAGAAATGTTACATTACCGCAATCAAGCTGTAACAGTTGATTCTGACATTGCAACAACACTTTATAGCTCATATGAAATCACCAAATCCTTTGAAACGGGCGAATTTTGGAGACAAATGTCCCTTTTGAGGCAAACACCTGTGATGGGGCAATAATTTGTGAGCATTTCACAGCGTTTGCACCATGAAACTGAATAATAATCTCTTCAGAGTCAGAGGAAGTATGAAATATTCAGATCTAATGCTTGAGAGAGCTAAACGCTTTGCACTGCCTACAAAAGTTCCTGGCAAGGACGCCCTGCCAGGACCATTTTCTTGGGTAAGTTTCTGCCCCGATGATTTCTGTTTACTCTAGTTTCTGGAGCGTTCCGGTGGTGGAAATATATTTAAAGCTGCTTCTTCTACTTCCTACGAATGGCTGAGCAGGATAAGGAGTACAAGATGAACTTATTCTGGAGGAAGCTGCTGGTTTGCAACCACTGTGATTGTTTACCTCCACCTAAGCCCCGGTCCAGGCTTTAGGATCAGATTTCAGTATTTCTACTCTTTTTAACAAATCTCTGTCCCTTGACACTAGATTCTGCGTAAGGATTAGTAAATTACACTTAAACTCACCCAGAACCTATTTGCCATGGGAGACCCTGTCAGGCCTACCATGGAACAAATGGTTTTAGGGGTTAATCCTCCAGGAAGACGGAAATAATGAGACGGTGAACACAAGCGGCTGAAATTAGCTTCCTCTGCAAGGTGAGCTGAGATGGTTCGGGTGGAGGCCGCCTTAACGGCTTTCTGGGAAATGTTCAAACTAGTGTTGCGCCAATGCAATTTTTTGGCCCCGACACCTGGCTGTGCAGTATTAGAATTGATGTGTGTGTGTATATGAAGAACTGCATACTATTTAGGGTAGTAGAACTTTTTATTGCCTACCTGAAATGGGTGACAATAGTTGAATAAACTTTTGGCTCTCAAAGGCCAAAATAGTGCAACATTCGTGAAATTATAACATGTGTAATAGTAATGCAACAGTAAGACAGTAAAATGACATTAATAATTTAATAATCTCTTTTAAACCCTGAGTTTTGGCTCTCAAATGCCAAAATAGTGCAACTTTGATGAACTTATATAACATGTATAATACTAGTGGGGAGAGAGAAGGCTGCGTTTAAGTGACATACAAACATCAAAAATGGTATCGTTGCCTATTTGTTGGTACTCGCTGATACCGATACCACCATTTTAGTGCTGGATCGGGGCCCCCTGTCCCATACTGGTGTCGGTGCAACACTAGTTCAAACCTTTGGACATCTCATTGGAGAACACCTCGGGTCAGACCCAGAACCTGCGTGGAAGATTATTTCCTATATGTGGCTTTGGATTTTGTCCCGTGGATAAACTGGAGGAGAGAGATGATGTGTGAATCTCTGATAAAGCTAATGCTGCAGGTTTCAGATCAGCGATGGATGGACGGACAGACAGACGGATAGACGGATGAAAGAGAGTAAATGCTGAGCTGTTAACTGTTGCTAAAAGCTCTTGCTGTCATGTCTTCTTTCTTTCTAGGTTACTGAACCTGTCTCTGACCTCGGACCTCGTCCCTGAGCAGGACGTGATCGACGTCATCATCCACGTCGGCCGGAACCCTCAGGGCCGGAACCTGGCCTGGAAGTACTTCAGAGACAAGTGGGACATCCTGAACGCCCGGTGAGACGGAAGTGCTTTCCTCACAGCCGAGTCCCCGCTGTCCTGTTGCTGCGTGTCCCTCTGAAAGCCGCTCTGTCGCTGTCTTTGTCTTTGTCCAGATACGGCGAGGCTTTGTTCATGAATTCCAAGCTCATCGGTGGAGTCACAGAGTTCCTCAATACGGAGAGAGAGCTCAACGAGGTAAATGCACACAGACACCCGCCGTTCTCAGGTCCAGCAGGGAGTCTCTTGACTGTGAACATAATTAATAAGCTTTAAAACCAAATATGGGTTTCCACGTCCATAAAGAAAACACAATTTGTTAATTTATTTCCTCTGAAAACAATTGAATTCAACAGCAACTATGAGACAAAAGATTAAGATTTCAGCTCTGATTATCTACAGGTCAGTGGTAGTTGCTAGGGATGAATGGTTTTCAGCATTCCTACAATGTCTGGAAATTTTTATTTTTTCCAGATATTTAGAAAAATGGCAAAAGAAAACTGACTTTGTAAAGTCCTATTTATAGACTTTAATCCCAATTTCATTGTCCGATTGTTGATTCCATCCATACATCCATCAGTCTAGAACAAGGGTCTGAAACTTTACACAAAATTACATTAAAGGTAATTAAAGTTACCTTTAATTAAGAAAAACGTATTCTTTGATGAATATCTACTGTATAATGAAATTCTACTATTTTTAGGTCTTAACATAGAGAAAAACAAAAACACTTGCAAAAAGAGGACAGAGACATTATAAATGGTGAAAAACCTAATGAAAGGATGTTACTAGTAGTTTAAGTCTCATTCTGTTGTGGAAATTCAAAGCAATTCTGTGAAAAAAATCTATATTTAAAAACAGTTTTTCTCAATCATTTTTAACCAAAGTTATTGGAAGATCCAAAGAGCCACTTGTGGCTTCAGAACTGCAACTTGCAGATCTCTAGTCCTGAAAAACAGATCTGGGAAAATAAATAAGTAAAAAGATTATGGAGTATGGAACTATATTTGAGTTTTCAGGGCTTTACTTACTGCCCAATTGTAAAAATTTTGTAACCAAGCAGCTGCAGGTTTATTCTTTCATCTGCCATCTGTCTAGCTGGAAAAGCAGATCAGGGAGAAATTTGAAAAAACAGAATAGAGTATTAAAAAGTGTATCTCAATACTTTTTTTTTTTCCTGTTCCATCCGCCCAGGCTGTAGTTTGTGAATGCATAATGAATGAACCCATAGTGACCTTTTGGGTTTAAATTTTACACGTGAGCCAGCAACTTTTAGTGCTTGATTCTGAAAAAATGTGGAACTTTGTTGTTGGAGTTGAAAAATCGTAAAAAAAAAAAAAAAAAAAAAAAAATTGTTTTTGGCCTTGGATCTTTTTTAATCCAACAGTCTGGATTTTTAGGCCAGCGTTGTTCCCTCATTCCCCCTTCAGTTTAACAGTCCTGGTGGGACTTTTGTGGATTTTCTTCTGTTATGACCAAAGGATTTAACCCAGACAAATGTACCTTTTATTACCAATTTGCTAACGTAAAGCCCATCCTACGTCAGTGACGACTGAAGTGGCAGGACTTGGAGAAGCTATCTGTGGCCATTAGGAGAGCTGAGACACCAATTAATCACGGCGTATTAACATGTTCTCCTGAGACTCACCGCCACATCAATATTTTACATTCAGGGTTGATTAATCTGAATGAGTAAAGCTGGATTAATGCTTTTTCATCCTTTCCATGCGCAGTCATTTCGCAGCTGGTTCCCCTATTTATTCCAACAAAAGAAAAGATTCCTGACTGAATACATGAAGCAGAAATAATATAAAAGCGGAGAGGTTAACGGTGTTCCTCCATGAAAATGTATCCCTTCGCATTTTTTTTTTAACTCTTCCCGTTGTTATGGAAACAAATTACAGTCTCTGTATGGCCTTGACTGTCAGAAAAAGCTCCAAACAAAACATCATTATTTCCCCTGGGACGCCTGAATACACACCCTCAACAAAGGGAAAGATTGACATGGGGTTTTATTTCAGATCTGAACAAAAGTCTCCAGTGAATCGCTCTGGGGAGCAGAAAGGAAGAAAGAGAAGGAGAAAGTAAATAGAAACTGAAACTGTGGAAGGGTGCAGAGTTAACAAATGACTCAAAGTAAAGAGACTTAAAGGGAAGGATTTCAGACCGAGCTCCACTGAATCTGTCATATTGTGTACAACACCAAGTCTTTGTTTTGGTCTTTGACCTAAAACAAGCTGGATTATTTCTATTTTCACCTAAAAGCAGTTCCTCTTCCCAGACGCATTTCCTGGAATTGCTCTCACACAATTTGGGGTTTTCTGCCAAAATGATCAAAACCGGTGTTAGAACTGTTTTTTTATGAAAAGATAAATAAAGAGGCCGTCTGATCTTCCACAGCCAGAGACCCGTGTCATTACGTCTCATTACGCGTCCCGTCCAGCGAATAGTTGCTCCTCTCTCGGCTGTTTTCTCAGTTTATGTGGAGGATCGGCGCGCAGAGGCAACAAAAAAAAAATGGCGCCATCTCTCGCTGTCACCATTGTTTGTATTAGTGTTGTATTTGTCAGTCATCGCTAATGTCAGTTCACTGCTCGTGTATTATCACCAAACTGTTGGATCTTCGCCTCTCTGCAGAGGATTTGGCAATAATTGACAATGAATACGATGTTCATACAAAGTTCCAGCCGTTTTGCCACAGAACCACCCAGATCGGCCTTGTCAGCGTCAGATCACTGGCAAATAAAACTTTCATTTTGAGGGATTCCTTCATGTCTCGTGGTTTGGATTTGTGTAACGGAGACGTGGCTGAAGCACCGGTGAGTCAAACTCTCTTAATGAACTGTCACCACCGGATTGCTGCCGTTTTAATTCCCCGCGTCCGTCGGGTCTAAAAGGAGGAGGAATGGAAGTTGTTTTTAAAAGCGGCTTTAATTGCCGGCAGATTTGCCTTCAATCCTTCACGAGCTTTGAACGTCGCTCATTTGAGCTCGGTCGCTCTCATGTCGTCTTGTGTGTCGTCATCTATCGGCCACCCACGAGCAACAAGGATTTTATAAGTGACTTCTCTGAGATTTTGGCCGAAATTCCACCTAAATATTAAGAAATATATATTCTTAATATCCACTTGCTGCAAAAACGGAACTAGAAATAAGTAAAATACTCTTTAAAATGAGTGTATTTGTCCTTTATTTGAGCAGGTAAATAAGATGATTTGCCAATGGAATAAGATTTTTGCACTTAAAATAGGTCTCCATCATCTTATTTTTAGTGCAGGATGTCTAATTATCTTATTTTAGGGGTCAAAATACTCATTCCGTTGGCAGATAATCTTATTTACCTGCACTTTGTCGCTGATAAAATTGTGTTAGTAATACAGTTAGTATCTTTCAGTCTTCTTATAACTCTTCTATGCACTTTGCACTATTCATCTGTTTTTGATCAGTTTGGTCATTTGGTCTGGTTCGCCCACAGACTCCATCCCACCTCGCTTGTTTAAAGAGGTATTAGCTACTATTGGACCAAATGTACTTCAGATTATCAACAGTAGTCTTTCCTCTGGTACAGTTCAGAGGTTTTTAAGCAAGCATTTGTACGTCAACTTCTTAAAAAAAATAGGCCTCCGCGCTTCTCTCTGCTCTAATTTCAGGACCATTTCCAATCTTCCATTTATTTCTAAAATATTAGAGAACATTGTCTACTACCATTTTGTTACAATTTTTAGAGGACTATGGTATCACTGAGCCGTTTCAGTCTGGCTTCAAAGTCCTTAACAGGAGAGCGCACTCCTGAGGGTTTTTAATTATATACTTTTGTCAACAGAACCTGGAAAGTTTGTTGCTTTAGTGTTTTTAGATTTGTCCACTGCATTCGATACTGTTGATCACAGTACTTTGATTTCTGGGCATTAGGGGTGTCGCCCTTGATTGGTTTTGGTCCTACCTAACTAGTAGGAGTTTTTGTGTTAAAACTGACAACTTCCTGTCTTCCACGGCTCCTCTTCCATACGGAGTCCCTCAGGGGTCAATTCTCGGCCCTCTCTTATTTGCTCTCTACCTACTCTGCTCTGTTTTTAGGAAATATGGCATTTTATTTCACTGTTATGCTGATGATTACCAGATCTATTTCCATTGGCACAAAACAACACTGTCCATTAACTCACACACTGCCTTGAGGACATTAAAGCACGGCTTTCTCTGAACTTCCTCAGTCTAAATGAGCATAAGACATAAGTTATGAAGATGATCTTGACTCACTGTCATTTTATCTCAGGAACTGTGTCACTAATCTGGGGTTAAAGTTTGAGAAAAACGCACTTTTATTTTCTTTGCTTCTAATACACTGTGATCCTGCTGTGTATGGCATTTTAAAATACACTTGCTTTGAACCTGATTTTCAGTTTTTGATGTTTTGTAAGTTTTTAACTTGTTGTTTTTTTTAACCTTTTCTTGTTTTAATGTACAGCACTTTGGTCACCTATGTTGTTTCTAAAATGTGCTTTAGAAATAAAGCTAATTGATTGATTGCTGACACAGGTCTCGCAAAGCTAAACAGACAAGATCATACCTCCAAACCAATTTAGATAATTAAATGCCTTGGTTTTAACGAGATCTCCTAATTCAAGGCTTCACCAATTACAAGTTGTTGTTGATTATTCTTTATAATCTTGGATCAATTAGGGGTTGGTTCTGAACAAATTAGACCCCTGAAAAATATGCAGGAATCCACTTTTTGCTTTGTAAATATGTGTGGTAAAGATCCCTGGGCAGGTAGGACTCATCTCTTGGATTCCTGGTAGATTTTCAGACTCATTGATTTATGAACTGGTGGAAAATTTACCTGCATTAAGTTTAGATTTGGTCTGTAATTAAATCTTGGAATCAGCATGCAGATTATCTATATGTGCAGTATTTTTGGTTCACAGTTTTACTGGGTCGGTTGCAGTAATTTTTTTGCTTCTGCCGGGTTTTAAAACACCGTTAACTCTTGTTTTCCTTCCTCCCTTCTCCTCCCACCGTCCTCCAGTTGAAGGAATTCATCCAGTCCAGTGGCGTTGGGGCCGGGCCTGCGCTGCCGCGAGCGTTGGAGATCGTTGAGGGGAACGTCCGCTGGCACCGCCTCCACCGGCGGCACTTCTACCAATGGCTCCGCAAACCTCCGAGCTCCACCTTCGGCTAACGTTGCGCCGGCTCGCTGGAGTCAAGCTAAATGCGACCTGACTGCTGCTGAGCTAATGCACTTCTAGCTAACGGACGCAGTCAGAGCGAAATGGGCTGGTTTCTGAACTGGTTTTGTTTTAAAAGGAAGTTTAATGTGTTCATCGATGCTGGAATCTTTATTTCTCAACATGAAGCCGTTGTGGTCAAACTGTGCTGTGAAAATGTGATGAAGATTGATCCAGTCATGAGTGAGCTAGCCTCAGATTTTTATATCAGTCACCAAAATAACAACAAACCTCTTCTAGAACCATGAGAAACAACTAGAACGTCAGCACTTAGAGAACAACAATTTGTCCTTTTTATGGTAGGGTCGGTCATTCAGACTCTATGCCCTCAAACCCTTAAGTGGTTTGCATATTTTTAATTTTCTTTGCACTAAGAGGAAGTAAACTGGTTGTGCACATCTAGAATTTAATGAGACAGGAGCCATAAAACTGATTAGTAATTTCTTCTGGTGATCCAGTCTGTTATCTGTCGACTTCCAGACAAATCTCTGCAGCTGATCTAACCTAACGTACCAGTCAGCCATTATAAACCATAAAGACCCATTAAGGTTTAAAGTCTGAGTGGTAACACTGCAGGGAGGCGGATTGTTGAAGGAACTCATCCCATTCATGACCTTAACTCAGTAATTGACTGACAGGGTGATAAATTCAAAGGGAACATTTGCATTGGGGGGGCTTTACAGTAGGCATACAGTATCAGTTCAGAAATTTTTTTAAAAAAATCTTTAAAAAATCATCACATGTATAATTCTATTAAATAATGTAATGCTTAAATTTCAGTACACACAATCATCAGCCAAAAGAAAAGATAGGTGCCAGTAAAGGTACTTTAAAGTTTGCATTTTTTAAGATTAGCCGGTCCTTAAATATACTCGGCTCATAAATTACATGTTGTGAATTTAGCCTAAAAAGACCTTCTAGCTATTGGCCCTCCTGAATGCACTTAGTGACATCATCACCTAGTTCGTGTAACATTTTTTTTTCTTTTTAAATGTATTTTGAGTTTTTTGGTTTCTTAAAACTGGTTGATTTTTAACCATATTATCCACTTATGAGCCTATAATAACAATCAAACACAAATATTTAGATGGTAAACCGCGTTAATGTTTGTTTTGGATAAACTGCAGATTCCTCTTCCTGTCTAGAATTATTTAATTACATGCATATATTTATTCATTTATTTATTCAGACTGCTAATTAAAATTTTTGGGCTTAATTCCAAACCACCAGATGACAGCAAAG
The DNA here is from genome assembly GCF_011125445.2 of Fundulus heteroclitus. Lineage (NCBI taxonomy): Eukaryota > Metazoa > Chordata > Actinopteri > Cyprinodontiformes > Fundulidae > Fundulus > Fundulus heteroclitus. The sequence goes on along the minus strand of NC_046377.1, from coordinate 21,752,776 downwards.
TGTTTCCAATATGATTCCTGGAATGTCTCAAATATGCATCATTAGGCGTTAGTGGGATACATACCCCACTTTAAATGCATTGAGCCTAGAAGTGGTTTGAGGTAAATTTCTGATAACAGTCCACAAGGCAAAACAATCTAAATGGACTGCAAGAAACAATTAATTTGTAGTTAAATGTAGAGGGGGATAATTCCTCCTCTGACTGCAGCTTGGAAGGCTGTTGCACAAGGACTGGATTAACCGTGAGGGCCCCCCAGCTGATGAGAAGAATAAAAACGATTTAGGTTTCAAGTTTGGGTTTCCAGTCGGGTGTAAAACTCATGAAATATAGCAAAAATATCCCTAGGTCGGTATCACTGGCATTGGAGATGCCCAATCAGAGCAAAGGTTGTTTTTTTTTTAAATCAGTAGCATAAGTGGGAGAGTGGAGCCTAATTAAAGCAAGAATTGGTTCTTCAAATGGAGGCCCCTCAATACCTTCAGTGTTAACATTAAACTAACCTGAAAGCGTCCTACTCAAACAAAATTTTTAGTCTTTAAATATTAAACATTTATCCTTGGCAGGCGATCATATCAGAGCAGTTTGAATCAGACGTTTAGATGTTTGCTTTGGTTAACCAGCTTTCAGTTGAAGGCAGATCTGCCCCCAGCCTTCAGCATGTCGATCAGTGCTGTAATTAACACTGCTTGAACAGGGTGTCCTCTGCTCACCTCATTCAGACTCATTAGCCTTTTGCAAGATTCTCACTGACGCAGCTTGAATTCAGAGAGCCAAAACTTTAGCAGTTCGAAGCTTTTGCTGCATCAGAAACATCCTCAGAATGAGAAGGAAAGACGACAGCAGTTTGAACATTTAGCTTCAAACCCCAGAGAGCCCCACATGTGGAGGAATAATTGTTCTCTGATGAGCAACGATGTTCCAGACGCCCTTTTGTCTTAATAAGCTGCAAAATGTTTGAAGATTTTAAAAACAAAAAACAAAAATGTCTCCGGCATAAAAGACACGACACTGCCAGTTTATTGTAGCAGGTTGACAAATATTTGAAGTTTAAATGTCCGACAGCATTTCATGACAAAGCTATCAATTATACATGAACAGTTAATTTTTCAGTCTTTATCTACTGGAGGCGTAAAAACATGTTTACCTGAGATGTGAAAATCTCATACACATCAGCTTCTGAAGGAACATACCGATCATCAACAGGAAGAAGTGGAAAATCATGCATATTATTTGATCCTATCAGTATTCAGTCACTCCATTTTGTCTCTGGATTATCATTGTTGTTGCAAATCAAGATTGCAGAAGATTATAGCGTAGCTTTCTGCACAGTAAAGTCTTTGTAGTTGCTACTTTGACTTTGGGATTTAATGACCCTGCAAAGCATCTGATTCTTATTTAACACCCTTTAACAGAAAGGATGCCAGTGGAACAAGTTAGTTTTAAAAAGGGCGTTTAGTTTGAGATGGTTTATAATCAACCATCTGTTACTGCAGGTCCTTGCAACCTTATTTTACCAATTCAAACACATTTAAATAACAAAACGTTTCATTTAATTCCAGTTTTGAGGCTTAACATAAGTTTGCAACAATGAATGAACTAAAGAGCATTGACCCGACATCCCTCTGGAAGACAGTCGCTGCACTGCAAAAATAGAACTAAAAATAAGAAATTATTTCTTGAAATGAGTGTATTTTTCCTTGATTTGAGCAGATAAATAAGATTATTTACCAATGGAATAAGATTTTTGCACTTAAAATAGGAAGAATTCATCTCCATAATCTTATTTCAAGTGCAGTATATCTAATTATCTTAGTTTAGGGGTAAATATTCTCATTCCATTGGCAAATAATCTTATTTACCTGCTCAAATCAAAGGCAAATACATTCATTTCAAGAAAATTTTACTTATTTTTAGTTCTTTTCTGCAGTGTGCACATCCAGCAGAACCCTGAAACCTGACTCAATCTCAAGCTGATCTGGTCCAGTTTCATTTGGTTGTGTAACCCCAAAATTTAAGACTTTAATTCAAAGGAAAATTCACTAGTGAACAAATAAATTACTAATCAAATGTCCATCAACTTTTGTTTTTCCGTCCTAAAATGGAGAAAAATCTGCTGACTTGGCTGAAGAGGTGGAGTGACCGGCTGATCGCTCCCGTGTTAAATATGTGCTGTTTTATATGCAGATGATGTTGCTTTTTACAGAAGCCTTTCTTATTTTGTCATGATGGATCACACGTGGTCTTTTACAGATTGTTTGAGATTGGACAACAGTATGGACATCTGTTTGGACTTTACAGTGAGACCTCACGCCTGATGGACCTTACAAACGTGGGGATTTCACCTCGCGTTCATTTGAAGTACAACCAATACTTCATGAACATTTTTGTGTGCACAGTAAATCTTTTTTTTCGTCTGTAAGGCAACAGCAAACAGCAGGATTTTATGGCTTGATGGTGGATTTTGAACATTTATGCCCACATTGTACCGTTGGACATATCTGGTTGTTTAAGAGACTTCACAGTGGAGTTTTTTTGGACGTATTATGGAAAGATGTGAGGAACTTCACATGGATTGTACAGTTTATTTTGCCTCTGAAAAGGATGCCGGATTAAACATTACGATGGATCTGTAATGTTTGAGTTTTAACTTCAAAAGCTCCTCATGGTGGACATTTACAGAACCTCAGGAGTCTTTTGGGACTCGACTTTTGAAGGATCTTGGATGAGAACGTCCGTCAAGTTGAAAGAACATTCTAAAGTTTTCTCCTCTGCCGTTTGATCACGCTTTGATGTTCATAACTGAGCCATATATGACTTAACAGGCCTGCCTCCTTCTATACATTCTGTGTCCAGTGATGTGTGCGTGTGTGATGAAGATGATGATGATGACGATAATGAAAACAGCAGAATGAGATCAGCTAATTAGGATTCTGGTCATTAGAAACTCTAATTGGATCAGGAGAACAGGCAGAGCGAATGATGATGGCACAGTTGGCTGCTATAATTGTTGACGATGTGAAAAAGCTAATTACTGTGTGCATTATCAACCATTAATGTCCAGTCAGGGAAAACTGGTTTACAGACATAAAAGCACACCCCGTGTAAAATAAACACTGTAAATTATACAAATGTGATATTTAAACAAAGTGCAATCTGAATCCCTGTGTTGGTGAGAATGGTGTTGAAGGCGCACGATCAAAATCTGAAGGAAACAGGAAGCTGCAGGAAAACACTTTAGTCCTACTTCCTGTTTACATTGTGTTGATTTCTTGTGTTGGACCATATTAAAAATACAAACGCTGAAACTTAAGAACAAGATTCTGTTTGTCTGAGATAAATATTCACCGATAAGGAGTTTCTGTCAGAACATGAAAATGAAGAGACTTTGTTCATCAGCTGTTTCAAACAACACATTATAGTTAATGTGGTTACGAACATAACTGGAAAACAAAAGTTCTAATAAAAAAAAAAGATTCAGCCCCCTATACTGGCACCCAACTGCCTCTAAAAGTCACCTAAATAGTAAATAGAGCCAATCTGTGTCTTATTTAAGCTGAACATAAATGCAGCTATTCTCTGAAGAACATTGGAGAACAACCAGCATCATGAAGACCAAGCAGCTCTGCAAAAAGAGAACTGAAAATGAGTAAAATTGTCTTAAAATGAATGTATTGGCCCTTGATTTGAGCAGGTAAATAAGATTATTTGCCAATGGAATGAGTATTTTTACCCCTAAAGTAAGATTATTAGATATAATGCATTTGAAATAAGATGATGGAGATGAACTGTTCCTGTTTTAAGTGCAAAAATTGGCAAATAGTCCTATTTACCTGCTCAAATCAAGGAAAAATACTTTCAAGAAGAATTTTCTTATTTTTGTTTTAATTTTGCAGTGTACAGCAATATCCCAAGCTTTGATATTCCAGAGCTCTGTTCAGTCCATCATCTGAGCATTAAATGGGCCAGATGTTTATGTCAGAACCACTGACGTTCCCAAAGCTAACGGCTAACGGCTACAAACCTGTTGAGTAGCTGATCCGATGAAGTGGACCATTCTTCCCATTTCACAACGTTTCCTTCACAGTAAAGCAGTTACTCTGCGAAACCTTTACAACATCAGCGTGTCTTCCATGCCTGTTTGCCCAGATGTTCCAGCACATCTTCCTATTGACACCATGAGTGCATTCTAAGTTTATTGCTACTCAACGTAATTGTGAATGGTTTAAAGATGTGTACAGAAAGAAGATGTTCATATCTATGTGTGCACCTCTAGTAATCCTCTAACATCACGGTCACTCCCCCGGTCCTTTTAACTTCTTGAAGCAGCTTATCACTATAAACAACCTCTAAGGATGACTCAACTTCAGAGTTTAGCTTCACCATTTATTCTAATATGGCAGAGAAATAATCAAGGTTACAGCGCTGGACTACAAACATGGCTTTGTCTAAGTTAGACACACCCCTCCAGTGGGGAAGGTCTGCTCAGTGACTTTAGGAAGGAATGTGTCCTCATGGAGACTTTGTTTTCCAGCATTTGTTAATTTCTGGGTGTCTCTAAGTGAATACATGAATCTAAATCACAGGGAGAGCCGTTCCATTAAGAGCTCAACACAGCCTATATATAATTAGACTGGCTTTATTTCAACTTTGAGCAAAAAGACTACACAAATTAAACAAACCTTGACAAAGACCAGCAGCAATTCCTCAGATCCAGCTGTGCAAAGCTTGCTGCGATTAGATCACTAAGTAACTGGTCTTTGAGTTCATTTCTTTTCTAACTACACCGCCTTTCTTTTCCAGTGGACACAGTCGCTCAGTGTCGTGGTTCATGTTCTTTATCAAACATTCAATTATTCAGGAGCAGCTAATCCGCCTAACTGCACATCACCTTCTCTGCTGAGGTATTGCTGAGTCACTGAACCGTTTGGGTTTTCAGGGCGCTAAACATTATTGCATCATTGCCACGCTTTAGAAAAATGAGTGGTTTCTTTCCTCATGTCTAATTCTCCCGGACTCATAGATGTAATAAGATGAACACGCTCCAAATGTTTTCTTTTGAAGATTTCTTTTAGTTTTCATGATTTTCTTTAGCCTTTTCTGTTTATCTTAAAACGTTCTTGATTATCCGTATTTCCTTCGGCAGTCCTGATTTTCTTGACGTTTCCTGATGTTATTGGGTTTCCTTCATGTCTTCACACTTCCTGTATTTTAGGATATCTGGTTTCCTATATCCTCCTGTTTGGATTTTGAGTATAACTTTTTCTCATCCTTGCTGGTTCTACATTACTTTAGATTATAACTGAATGAGATTGTCTGCTTGAGACCGATAGTCCATTTCTTCTTTAAGACACCGTGAATCTCTTCTGGGCCCAATATCTTCTTTGATTCTGATGTTGGACCAAGAATGGATCAGAACTCTAACTCAGAAAACAGGGAAGGCTCACTAATAGTTCTGCTCTGTGATTATTCCAACTCATCCTCATGCATTTGCATTTGTAGCTGTATTCCACACCTGACTCATGCTTGTTTAACCAGGTCATGGCAGAGTTCTGTCGCCCCTGGTTCCTGGGAGTTTCCTTTCACTGGGACTTAGGGTCCAAGCCCAGCTCCTGAAATACAGTTCCACACCATAATCCCCCCTCCAACAAATGTTAAGCATGGCACAATGCAGTCAGACAAGCACTATTCTCCTGGCAACCTCCATAGCCAGACTCCTCCTTCAGATATCCAGATGGAGAAGCGTGATTGGTCACTCCAGAGAACGCGTCTCCACTGCTCTGGAGTCCAGTGGCGGCGTGCTTTACACCAATGCACCCAACGCTTTGCATTGCACTTGATGTCTGGCTTGGATGCAGCTGCTCCACCATGGAAACCCGTTCCATGAAGCTCTCTGCGTACCGTTCTTGATCTAATCTGAAGGCCACATGAAGTTTGGCGGTGTGTAGTGACTGACTCTGCAGAGAGTTGCCGACCTCTTCTGAGCTGAGAGCGACCCGTTTTTCACAAATATTCGTAAAGCCAGTCTGCATGCCTAGGTGCTTGATTTTATACACCTGGAAGTGATTGAAACGCATGATTCCAAAAATGTGTATGGGGGAGCACATACTTCTGGCATTATAGTGTATATTTGGCCTGATCACGGCAGTCAGAGCGTCGTTTTGCTCGCCGTGAATCGGGGAATGATTGGGGGGACAATACCAGTTGGTAAAACATCTAAGGAAGCCAACGGTAAATAAACTTCTTATAAGTCTGCCCAAGAAAGAGAGACAGTCAAACACTGAACCAGGTGTACTTTCAATGGCAATAAATAACACTTAGTACTGAAAGTTTAGTGGAAGGAAAATGTTTAAGCAACAAGGTTATAAGTAATGCCCATTCAGGAATTGAGGGAACTCTTTGTTCAGTGCTCCAAACTCCTCTTTTCAGATATAAGTGAATTTTGCATTTCTTCGGGAAATTAAGGAGTCCAGAGGAAGACTGATGAAGCACTGAACTCTTGTTTGTTTTGAACATGTTTTTACTTGCTTAAATTTAGCTCATGATTCAGAAGATAAAATCGGAGGTGGTTTTACATGACAGCTATTCAAGAGGAAGGTTGTAATTTGGAGGTGAGATGCTGTAACTGGTTTTTTTTTTTTTTAAAACAGGTTACACTTGTTCAGGAGATTAGCAGAAAGTTGCCAGACTGGTTGTTGCTGACTGACGGATTTGTGTTTGTGGGTGAGTCACGATGTAAGATGATCAGCAGGATTAGGCGCCTGATGAAAGATGAAAATATGATCAATTGTCTTCTGTTTCAGAGAGCTGGAAATTCAAAGATTCTTTATTGTCGCTGCATGTTACCGTGGTGAAGTTCTTTTCAGGATACTTTGGCTTAGAGTACACACAATAAACAATGTGTACAGATTTTGTTCACATTAGATTCTGCTCTGTCTTCTCTAAGCCCCAGTGGGTGGAGGCAGATGAGCGTTCACACTGAGCCTGGTTCTGGTTCTGCTGGAGGTTCTCCTCCCTGTTAAAGGGGAGTTTTCCTCTCCACTGTCGCTTCATGCATGCTCAGTATGAGGGATTGCTGCAAAGCCATCAACAATGCAGACGACTCTCCCTGTGGCTCTACGCTCTTTCAGGAGGAGTGAATGCTGCTTGGAGAGACTTGATGCAACCTGCTGGGTTTCCTTAGAGAGGAAACTTTCTCACCAACCTGGAGGATCTGATGGAGTCTGACTTTGGAAAGAGACTTGAGATGAAATGTATCATGAACTGGCGTTATATAAGTAAAATTGAATCGAATTGAACAAAGAAGACAGAAAAAGTAAAAAAAAAAAAAAAGTTTGTATCAGAGTCTGAGGGCTTTAGTTTTAGTCACTTTGCAAGTTATGTTTAATTCAATGAAATATGTTGTTTAGAATATTTTAAATATGAAAGGAAATTTGAAACATAAAAATTTCCTCATCCATGTTTAGCCACAAAAATGAATAATGGCTCATAATAAAATTCCAAAAGAATAAAATCAAATATCTACCATTTTTTTTCTATCAGTATTTACAGATAAGTCTAATTACCAGAAACGTTGAATTTTACCAAATAGCAGAAATGTCATACTTTTGATTTTATTTAGATTTTACTCCCACGGGGGGTGAATTCTGGTTGGTTTTTGTTACGTAATGAAGATGGTAACAATGAGAAGTTGTCTCCACGCTCATTCCTCCTTAGATGCATCGTATTTCTGGCCCTTTGCCGTCGACCCCGTGTGGAGAGCCGTCCCGCTCCGGAACCAGCAGCCCTGCGGTGAGACGCTCAGTGGGTCTCAGTGGGAGTATAAAGTCCCCGCTCCTTTGGCCGGGGGCCCTGTTTGCTCCTGCTGTTAACATGCATCCCCACATGCGTCTCGCCTCCAGTGGACAGCCGGCATTAACATGCATCTCCGGTGTCCACTTGTGAAGGGATCCTACCTTTCTACTCTAAATGCAAATAAACACAACACACAGGCGGCTGTTTGGAAAGCGACGGGGCCCTGAGACGGGGGGGGTCCCGGAGAAGTGGCGTATTACATCCAGTTCCCCAAACGCCGATCAGCATGCTGGATGCAGACGTGGGGCCGTTGTGGGAACACCTGAGTGGCGCTGATAGCAGGATTTTTGACAAATATTTCTGGGGCTGTTATTTGAAACATGTCGTCTGGGAAAGAGGTGTAAACAAAGCATGAGTCCATGAACTGATTGATTTCAGAGCTCCCTGTGAGTGGATGTGAGCCGACTAAAGAAAATGAGGTTTTTGAACTCAGTTTCTTTTCTGGTCTCTGTGCTGCGAAGAAAACCTGCAGCAAAACGAAACATTTCCTGCTCTCCCCTGACTCGAGTTTTCTTCCTGAGAAAATGAGAAGCAAACTGTAAAGAATTTTAATGTGGTTTTAAGTGAGCGACCAACTGTACAGAAGTATTTACCTCCTGACAGATTCCATCACATTCAGTGTTTCAGGTCATCAAATGTTAATCAAACAAACGCTACCAGACGAGTATAACCTGAGGAAAAAAGGATCCAAACCCACCTGGCTCCTTTAAGTCACCAGTGAACTGTGATCAGACACATTTAAAGAAAGCTAAGGTCAAAAACTTTCTCACAGTAATGCAGTTGTGAGTTGAAGAGAAAATGATGCAGGATTTTCAACATTGTTGCAAATGAAAACCTGAAAATGTGGACAGAACCTCCTCCGGCTGCAGGTCTGCAGAGGTTTGTCTCCACCAGCCTTTAACATCTTCATTTTTTTTAGCCTATTCTTCTTTGCAAAACAACTGGAGCTCAGTCCAATTTGATAGAGAGCATCTGTGAACATAACTTATAAAATCTTTTCACATATGCACGTCTGGATTTAGCTCTGGCCGCTGCAGCGCTAGAATATTCTTTGAACTGAACAACTCCACTGTAGCTCGGACTGTTCGGGTTGGTCATCCTGCAGGAAGGGGATTCCCCCCCACCCCACCCAGACAGGTCAGGGAGAAAGTTGTGGAGGAGTTTAAGACACGGCTAGGTTATAAATCAATGTCTCAAGCTTTGGCTCAGAGCAACTGCAAACGTTCTCCTACGTCGTGGACAGGTTAGGTGCCGAGAAGCAGCGTGTTGCGTGGCTGTACTTCAGTGATGCTGGAATGTCCTACAGCAGCAAATGCACCATGAGGGACAGGTGCAGGCCTGGCCCTGATGAAGATGATGATGTTCAGCTGTGGCTGGTGGAGGAGTCAGAGGAAGCAGCAGAGGTGAGTAGTAGCCAAAAGGTATTTAGTGAGAAGGTTTCTCAGCTACTGACTAACTAATAACTTATTTGATATTTTAATATGATGCAGTCGGCCAGGCAAAAATATTACATTAGGTACAAAGCCTGGTATTTTAAAGACTAAAGTAAAAATATATATAAAAACAATTACAAAGTAACGCATTCAGGCAGAAGAAACACTTTTCCAACATGTTGGTGAAGATTCTGTCACTTTTCCAACATAAAACACATTAAACCAATCCAGCAGTTAATGTAGATACAGTAAGTCAGAACAAAGCAAACTACTCCCAGTGACGATATCTGCTGTTTGTTTTAAGGTTAGCGGACCTCCAAATGGCTCAATGAGCTCAGAAAACAACAAAGATTGTGTGCAAACAGGAAGTCTCACTTTGACATAACCTGCAGGTGTCTCTCTGGTGAATTTTTGGTTAAAACAAAGTTTGTTCTCTATTCAATGAAGTTATGCTGGACAAATTACTCAAGAGTAGCGATGATACCTAATAATATGACTCAAGCAAAAATAAAAATGTACAGTGCAGCAAAACTACTCCTAAAAGTAGATTTTATTCAAAAAGCTACTTGAGTAAATGTAACTAGTTACTACCCGCCTCTGGACATGGCTGAGAAACTCTCTGAAGGAGACTGATTTACTAAAACGCAGCATAAAGCCTGATTTAAAGCCTGAGGCTGGATAGACTGGTCAGGAAAACCAGATAAGAAGCAAACAGGTGAGCAAACCTGCCGTTGTTGTCTCTTACCTGCTAACGTCAGTCCCAGTAGCTCAGGTTTCTCCTGGCCTGTGTTCTGTTGAGACGGTTGTGAGGATTTCATGGAAAACATGATAACAGCTTCTGAGCTTCTAGCTTTTAACAACTTAAACATCTCACCCAGAGCTGTCAAGTCCATCGGCTGAAAACGAGAAGAACCCACCGCTGGAAACCTGCCAATACTTGGCCGTCTACCTCATCTCTGGAGGAGCTGCAGAGACCCACGGCTCAGGTGGGAGACTCTATTGACAGGAAGATTATTTGTTAAATCTGGCTTTGGTGAAACAGGGGGGATGTTTTTGAGTTGTTTTAAAAGGGAATCTATAAGAAGTTCAGTTTGCAGTTAGCAGGAGACGCAGCAAGCATGAAGCGCTGCCTGAGATTCTCTCAACCATTTCTTCCCTTTTTGCTTAAGTCTCTGTAGAGTCAGGCTTCACTGCAAAAATGGAACGAAAAATAAGTAAAATTTTCTTGAAATTAATGCATTTGTCCCTGATTTGAGCAGGTAAATAAGATTATCTGCCAATGGAATGAGTATTTTTACCCCTAAAATAAGAGAATTAGATATAATGCACTTGAAATAAATTGATGGACATGAGTTGTTCCTATTTTAAGTGCAAAAATCTTACTCCATTGGCAAATGATCTTATTTACCTGCTCAAATAAAGTACAAATACACTCATTTCAAGAAAAAATGACTTATTTTTGTTCTGTTTTTGCAGTGCTGGACGTTTTCTCTGACTGAAGCGTCTGACGGAGTTCAGTCAGTAACATAAACGCTGCCGTTCCACATTAAAGGGAAGCTTATCAGGAGCCGAGGTGTCTGCTGGATGGAGCCTCCCTCTGGTTGTCGGTGCTCGGAGGGTGAAACCCCCCCAGCTGCTGTGGAGGTGGGCTTAGTTGGCTTCTTTTCCGTTTTGACCAACTACTTTGGTGGGATTTGTTTGACAGCGTCCATTCATTCTGCAAACAGTTCAGCCTTTTCAGTTGATATTTTTAACCAAAATAAAGCCCCTTCTGACTCGCAGCGATCTTAGTCAAAGTCCCTCATTGCCCCATTACCAGCAGGATGAATTACTGCCCCACACAGCCTAATGCCCCCCCGCCCTCCCTGCTCAGGGTTTAGGATAGCTGCCAGGAAGGCCTGTGATTTAGATCCATCATCTGCTCGCCCCCAGCTGGATGAACAAGTCGACCTGAAAAAAGAATCGGCCAACATCAGCTTTGACCTTCATCAGCCTCCTGTTGGCTTCAGAATGGATTTTAGACATTTTATCGCTTTTGTTACCCTGCTTTCCTGGCTGCAGATAATCTGCAGAACTTTTTATGTTGATGCCTCAAACGTTGAAACATGGAGGCCAGCTGACAAAAAAAAAAAAGACATGGAGGGAAACAGACCTTCATTTCTGGATGTTTCTGAGACTTAACACACACAAAGTAAAATTAATTCATTAAAACTGACAAAAACTTCTTTTTTTGTTGGTCAGGACTGGAAGCATCATTTTTGAATAAGCTGCAGCCGCCTGATTTATTTTTGAGATTAAAGAAGCAACTGCTGCTGCTAAACATTCTTGGATTTTCAAACTAGAGCCCAGGGACCACATGTGCTGCCCTCAAGCCTAAAACCAGCCCAACCCTCCAGTGAAATGCATCTGACATGTTATTATTGGTGAGGTGCTGACTCTTCTGATTCAAAGGTCAGTACTGGTAGCCCTTCGTGTGACTCGGCACCCACACTGCAAAAAGGCAACTAAAAGTAAGTCAAATCTTCTTTAAATGAATGTTTTTGTCCTTGATTTGAGCAATTAAACAAGATTATTTGCCAATGGAATAAGTATTTTTACTACTAAAATAAGATAATTAGATATATTCACTTGAAATAAGATGATGGAGATGAGTTGTTCCTATTTTAAGTGCAAAAATCTTATACCATTGGCAGATCATCTTATTTACCTGCTCAAATCAAGTGCTAATGCATTAATTTCAAGAACATTTGACTTACTTTTAGTTGCCTTTTTGCAGTGCGTGAAGTCGCTCTGTTTGAAAAAGGCTGGTGACCCCTGGTACACATTGTTTAAAAAAAATGACAAAACCCAGGAGCTCCAGCTGTGGCTCTCTGGCATGTAAAGGTTAAAGATCATGACAGGACAACTGGAAAGAGTGAATAAGTTTGTCTTTTTGTTACCGAACTACCAGTCATGGGAGGGCTAACAGAGCACCAGGTGGTAGAGGCTTAGGTGGAGATTAATGCTGCTTTGGGAGGAACAGTTGGAGACATACCAGCACATCAACATCTCCATTCATCAAAGTTTGGGAGCCCCCAGCTGGAAACTGCAGTCTCTCTGGACCCTGAGCCTGCAGGTCCAGCCACTGGAGCCTGTAGCTTAGAGCCTGGAGAGAGAATGATCCGATCCGTGGCTGTGGACAGCCAGCTGCAGGCTCCTCTAACAGAACTGCAGTTCTTAGTGGAACCGTCAGCTGAAGCTAGCTGAGCAGTGGCAGATGTGCCTGGTCAGGTTTAGGGTTTCCATCATCATCTGCATCACTGCTGTCCTCATGGCTGCACCTGACGTTGGAATAGCTCCGTCAAGACTTCCTGTGAGAGTTAAAGAAGCGAGTCTGAGAAACGAGCAGAGGTGATGACACAAAGATGGAGGAATAATTTAGTTCTTTAAAGCTGGAAAGAACTGTTGACAGCAACACAGAAAACTTAGGGTTAATGTTCTTATGGAACATATTCAAACCTTCCTGCTTACTGTAGGATGAAGAAGAAACAACTTTTAAAGACAAGAACTCTGAAAATAACTCGTGAAAATAATAAAATCTGACTTAAATCTAAATTTATAAAGTATTGCATTTGTAAGATGATGTCCAGTTGAAAGCAGCACAGGGTTCCGTTTTTTTTTTTTTTTTTTTTTTTTTTTTTTTTTTTTTTTTTTTGTATCCACATTTGAACTATTAACTGTGAAATTATGAAATCATGAAGCTGGTTTACCGATAAATGAAATATTTTCACTGTAGAAAGAAAAATGGCAGCACAGTTTAGGTTAACAATGCTGCATCTGAATGAACCCAAAAGATTTCTGCAACAGAGTCTCAGGTCTAAGCAGGTCTGAGAAAAACCAGAAAACAAAACGACCAAAACCTTACAGTCATCAAGAGGACCATCGTCTCCTCTATATATAAAAATGTTCTATAGTCAAATATAAAGCTTGGCCTGAACCGGGTCATCAACAACACCGTGATCCAGTCACTGCAGCTGATCTAAAAATGGCAGAAGAAGCCTAGAATGAATGGGTTTCAATGGTCTAGTCAAAGTCCAGATCTCCACCTCATTAAAATGCTGTGAAGACCCAAAATGAACTCAACAATGCAGAGAACAGATCAAAGTTCAGACCGTCCTGATGATGATGATGATGATGATGATGATGATGATGATGAAGATGCTGGACCTGCAGACTCCAGTCGATTATTGATCACCAACACCTCTGATGTAATCAAAGGTCCGACCCGCACGTTGGAGCCGTTTATGCTTTTAGTCTCATTGTTGGATGATCAGGGAAGCAGTTACTGCAGCAGCAGCCTGAGAGCAATGGGCTTCACAGCGGGAGCGCCACATTATCAGACGCTTTGATTCTCTGCTGAGTTGCCTCGTAATCAGTTCTGCAAACAGAGGCGCATGCAAACACCACTTTTAAGCTTAAATGTCTATTTAAATGGTGGAAGACTTTTAAACGTTTGCTTGCCGGCAGCTCTTTCTGCCGCCGCACACAGAAACAACAACCATCCGCCGCAAAAAGCTGCAGATAATTCAGCCAAGACTTCTTTTCTGGTCTGAATAATGGAGACGAAACACGTTTTGATGTTATTTTTGACGCCACAAAGGAGCGGCTGACGACGCGCTCTCCCTCAGGTGAGCGGAGGTGCCGCCGTCTTGACAACCTGACTGCCGAGTGCGTGGCCCACTTTTTCCACATCGCTCGTCGACAAACTGCAGCTGGAGGAGTTTTTGATAATTAGACGGAGGGAGGAGGAAGTGTCGGCGTCACAAAGTCAGAGGCTGGATCCCGACCAGAAGCCCCCGGAGCGCCGTGAACGCCACGTGTGTCCGACATCTTTCCAAACTTCCTCCACAGTGATGAATGACTCCGCTGCCTCCCCCGCAGCATCATGGGAAATCACTCCACGGAGAGTCTGTGAAACAGTTTTACTCGCGCTGGGAAGACAAAAAAAAAAAAAAACCAATCCCACCAAAGTAAATCAGTTCTCTTATCACTTATAATCTGGATTTAGGGTAATTAAAGAGTTCTCTCCTGCTTCTGGTGACGGTCGGCGTGGAGGAGTGAATGTGAGGCAGAATAACGTCTTGAGACGTGGCAGAAATACGACGGTGTGTGTCTGTGGGGGAGATTAATGGCACCAGGAGGGAAAGTGACAGAAAGAGAAATGAGGTAAACAGATGATAGAGAGGGAGACAGGAGCAGAAACAGAGGAGTATTTCTGTGTTCTTATGAATGGAAATGAAAACAGAGGAGTCGATGTGTCACTTCACTCAGAGAGAAAATAGAATCAGCTGAAGGGGGGGGGGGGGTCAGGAGGAGAAAATCTCTGCAGTCAAACATATATTTGTTGAGTTTACCTCTTAGACAAATGGTTAGAAGATAAAACTATACATTTTTTTTACAAAGTTAGAAGCTTGGTTTGGTTTGATCAGCTGTCTGGACTTGGACTAGGCCGTTCAGTCACCTTGACTTTTTTTAGGTTTTTTTTAGCCGTTCTGTTGTAAATCTGACGTTTTCCTGTTGATCACCCAGTTGAGATAATCTGCCACATGTTTAACTCGGGGCTGTTGTGTCAGAGAAGTTCTGGGTCAAAGCCAAACCATCAGCCCTCCGCCGCCATGCCTGACAGCTGGTTGAGTTATTTGTGGTGATATCCTGTGTTTGGTGCTCTGCTGATGGTCAAAAACCTCCATTTTCTTCATTATTCCACAAATCTTACTTCATTCAGATGCAGGTGTGCAAGCCTGAATTATGCTTTGATTTTCTTCTTAGAAAAACTGGAAGCCATCTTCCAAACAGCTGTACATGTTTACTTGTTTCATAATTATCTTTTCATGAACTTTAACCTTGAACCTCCTGAGGTCTGTAGAGTCTGAGATGGAGCTGTTAAGTGCCGTTGTTCACTTTGAGGTAATTTCCTGTGAAGACTGGCCGATGTCTTTAATATTTTCCACTGCTGGATGATGAGCTGATCTGGAATTGAACCAATGATTCTTCCTACATTGATGCGCAGCAATAGTTGCTTCTCTGAGGCCCAACATCTGCCTTGCTGCACAGTTCAGCCAGACTGATCTCAGTTTGGATAACTGGGGAGTTAATTACATTTAATGCTGTGGTTCCTGACCCTGGTCCTCAGGAAACCTGCCCTGCATGTTTTAGACGTGTCTCTGTTCCAGCTCACCTCATTCGAATGATTGCATGACCTCTGCAGCCATGAAGGGCTGCAGGAGCCTCTTAATCATCCATTCATTTAAAGGTGCATAGCCAGGTTATTTTGCTTTTTTATTTATACATCAGTAGCTAACTCTGGATGCATTCAAAGTTTTTATGAAAGATTATAACCTCCTGCTGGCATGTTAGTTATTATTTGGGCTTTTACATTTTGTTTTTGCTCCATTTGCTTTTTGTGTTTATTTCTAATAACACAGGAAGTACAACACTGTGCATCTGCAGCAGGGGACAAAACAAGGAAGCGGCTAACGGCTATTAGCATCCCCCAGTAAAACAATGAAGAAGGGTCCAAGGTCCAGTGAAAAAAAAAAAAAAAGGTCTGGACTACTCGTGAAAGCTAAATAAACTAATTGAAAGCTAATCTATTTAAATCGCTAAAGTGAAAAATCGATAGGATTACAAATCTCACCATTCACATGCCAACTCGCTATGGAGGCACAAGATGGAGCTACGTTTGTATTCCACAGCGGCAGAGCTGCTGACACATCAGTTTCTCCAAATGACGCCGCAAAAACGTTTGAACCAATAGCAATATTGATTTGAAATTAAATGCAAGACCGTCATTTAACCCTTGGAGCACGGCACACTGACAGTTATAGGCATAAAAGCAGGATTTAAACAAACATGCAGTAAATTCTCTAAATTATCACCAGGATATGCAGACAGCACAATAAAACAACCATGTTAACAGTTTATTAGCAAAACAAGGTGGATTTAGGGGTGAGTTACACTTTAATTTGTAGATTTCAGAAATATTTTTGCTCCACTGAGCCTTTGCCGTCCCGTGTGAAATCAGCAGCGCAACACGTTGCTTCAGTTCTGTTTTCTTCTGTGGCATCAAAATTACCACCTGCTTTCAGGAGAGGTAAATGTTTTACTCAAATTGGTGTCACTAATAGCACTGATCTTTGAAAATTGCATGCTCTTTTAAATTTCCATAAATACGGGCAGCTTTTCCGCTTGATACGTGGAAAAATGCATCCATCCATGAGTGAACCGCCTCAGAGCAGAGAGCCACGCTTTTCTTTACCAAGCAGTTTTAGGTGGAAACGTCTGTCTGCAAGGGCTCGCTTAATTAGACGCGTACTTGGAATCATTTGCTCCTGTTTATTAGATGCAAAACGAGAGCAAAGCTTAATTCAGTTAGGGTGAAATTTGTAATTGAATTTTGGAAAGCGATATTTAAAACTAAAACAGGGAAAATATGTGGCGTTGGTGTTAAACTCACAGTTAAGCAGAATTTGCACAACCTTTGTTTTAAAGCTGTGATCTGGGCTTTAGTTCATGATGATTATATTTTCATCATCAAAATTAAGAAATGTGTTTAAAGAAAATAGAGAAAGGAAAAAAGGGAACACCAGGCAGAGTGATGCTAGAATGCTTGGAACCCAAGACTAGAGGAGGCATGGCAAACATGCAGCTACCATTTTAGTTCATGAAGTAATTCATGTGTATTTTCCACCCATGAGGAGGAACATGGGGAAGAATGTTGTCTAAGGACAATAGTTTGGAGACCTAACAAACCGGCAACCAATGAAGACATGACAAGGCTATCAATGGTGAACCTAGTCTGAAGATGAGTAACCACAGCCGTGAAAACCCACTTGGAACAAAATCTGTAAATCAAACAATTAAAATTCTGGGAGCATTCAGATGGATTATTTCTGCTCTACTTTTATCAACATTGTCAGACCTAGCTGCTGTTATTAGAAAATTCTCTATTATATCATTTGATTGTGCATGTCTCGCTTTTCTTTAAATAAGGAGTCGGTTTTACTTTTACTTTACTGACGGTTAAAGTTGTGAATAACTGAACATGCACCATCTTACCAGCTTCTCCTCTCCTTGTGGGGATCGCATGAAAAAATCATCTAAATCCACTCTGCTCTTATTTCTTTCTGCTAAGGCATTCCTCTTCTTATCATAAACTTGAACATGATTTGCTTTTTGTGACTCTCAGCCATGTTCAAAGTCTACGGTCAGAGCAGCGGAGCTACAATGAACGGCTAACACCGAAGCTAACCGCTAAGCTAGCTGAATGCATAAATGCTAAAGGTGTGCAGCCAGAAAGCATATTAGAGTTACATGGGCGTGTCAGAATGATTGGCATGAGGGATAACCAACAGATTAGGTGATTTCCCCTGGCACTAGAGGGACAGAGGAGGGTGAGAGCAGGACCAAAACTCTGACCAATCAGTGCCATTCGCTCCAAATGGCACTGATTGGTCAGAGTTTTTACAGGGCTGCAGCTCTCAGATAAAAAAAATAACCTCCTTTTTCTGAATACATAATGTATTAACTACTTTCAGGATGGAAAAAACGATTTCACTCAACATAAGAAGTGTTTCTAAACAGGATTACCAACTATAGCTTTAAAGCACACAACAGTAAGGCAGCCATCAAAACAGTATGACATTTAAGATATTTATTATTATTATTTTTTTTTTTTTTATGTTTGGTCCCCCCAAAAAAGCTCACTCCAAGCTAGCTGTGCACATGTAGCAGTTCAAAGGAAACTCAAAATACTGATGTACAGACAGGAGCTACAGTCAAGCACGCTCTCCTTCATTTAGCTCAGACACTGAAGAACATGTGAAGCTAATTATCATGGTGAAACATAAATTAAGGTTAAAACCTTAATGCTAACTGTGCACATCAGCAGCGTTTTGTGTTGATGCGTTAAAGGTAAACCAGTGAAGTTAAGAAAGCATTTTCTTTCTCGCTAAACTTTATGCTCACAAACACCTGTGGCAGAATCGGCGTTCTTCAAGCTACCTGTCGTAGTCACTGCATGAGCTGTGCTGTTCCCTGCTATCAGGTTTGGATTATTCTCTCAATGTAGAATCACAGATCTTTCATAATCCTGGGCCAAAAAATAATAAAGTAGCTGGGTAAAAACTTTATCAGCCCCACTTTCATCTGGACAGTTTGTAGAAGTGCTCATGCTGTCCTTTTTCTGTCGCTAACAGGCAAGCACACCTCCCTTTAACATATACCTGTTAAAAATAGCCTTCTTTATCAAGAAAACTGTCCAACTGTAGTCGATCAGATGCTGGGAGTCCAGGTGAGGTGTCATCATCCATATATGGTACTCATTTCTTGCATTTTTAAGAGAGGCATAGCTACAAAAGTGCTTTTAAAATGATCCACTTTGGAAAAAAATGGAAGGGCCAAGCATTATTTTGTGTCATACTTTTATTATTTATAGGGTTTGTAGCTCTATAAATATTTATCCTTTTTAATAAATTATTTCTTGATGTAATTATGAAAAATTCAATTTGGGGTTGTGACTCATGAGTTGGAAAAGCTTTTCTAAGAGTAAAAAGGGGCAGAATAACAGTGTGTCTTCATCGGTCGTTATTATTCTAAATGTCGTCTGTCTGGAAAACCATTTTTTCGATAAGACACTCTGAGTTTAATGGAGGACAGGGAAGATGGAGGGCAAAAATGAGAGGAAATTGTAATTCATTTTCTGATAACATGCATGAAGCACGGTTGCCATGGTAATGACTTTACACCGCGGAGGATAACATATCTTTTTTTTTTTCTTTTTTTTTTTTTTTTTTTTTACCGAAACACTAAAATAATAACTGTTCAACACTGTGCAGCTGAATGGCACAAGGCTGCAAATACATTATACATCAGCTTCATTCTGCATTATTGAGTCGTGTTAGAGTTGAATGTTTGAAGCCTGAGTGTGATGTTCACATTGTGCTCGGTGCATTAGCGAGGTTGTAGTTCAGACAGACTTGATGTAACGGCAGCTTTTATTGATCTTCGCGGTACTAGAAGCACCACTGAGATCAGCGTCTTCCAAGAGAGATTTATCAACTGCAGCTGGCCTTTAAATATAAACCTATTTCATCAGAATAGATGTATGTAGCACATCCTAGCTGCAAATCAAATTTGTGTATGTCTAGTTTGCCATGCATGATTGACTCTCACCACTGCTGATGCCCAAGCTTGATGTATATTTTCATGATGCTAAAGGTATATTGGTAGGGTCATTGAAGCCGTGGCAACCCTCTCTCCTGGCTTTAGCAGACTTTGAGGTGTTCCCTGTCGTTTTAATTGACCTTGTTTTATATATATATATATATATATATATATATATATATATATATATATATATATATATATATATATATATATATATATATATATATATATATATATATATTGGAAAATTGGAGCTACAAGTCCCGAAATTTGACACAGAATAAATTATTGCTTTGATTCAGTGTAGTTCTTTTATTAATCTTGTTAGTCTCTGACTATTGTTGAGAATTAAAAATATATCTTAGTTGGGGTTACTGAGGAAAGCAGAGTTGGGTCTGTGCTTCCTGCTCCAGCGTAAGATAAACATGGAGTTTTATTGCCCCGAGGGGGTGGTCAGCAGGAGAGGGGGTCAGTCATCCTCCCTCTGAGCTTGCAGGAGGAGTTTTAAAGTTGATAAAAGGAATGTCTTGGTAAAACTTACTTCAGACAGACAGATTTATCCACCGCGGTGAGAACATCTTGTAAATGGTATGTACTCTGTCTCCATATTTAATTTCAATGAATTAAATATGTATTTAAACCGTTCTACCTCTGATCAATGATTCCTTATTTTATTGTCAAATCTTAAACCGGGGTAAAAATGGGCCTTTAGTAGCGAAGCAGGATTAGGCCAATAATAAATAAACCACACTATGTAACAGAGCAACAGTAACATTCCTGACAGCACAACATACAACTGCCTCTGAAACATTTCTGGGTCTCCTACATTATTAAAAAGCTGCCGTTTGCATAAAAACGAAGAGCAGCAGAAAAAAAATAGTCAGAACTGAGAGCGTTCCCTCGTTGTGTTAGAAAAGCGATGTGCAGCTGAGAATATTGAAATAAATCATCTGATGGCCCCAAAATGCACCCATTCACACCCTGACGGTGGTGAGCTATGTTAGGAGCCACAGCTGTCCTGGAGCAGACTGACAGAGGTGAGGCTGCACAGTATCACATGCTTTTACTAAACCTCACTGCAGAAATTACAAATAATGGTAATAAAATTGGAACTCTGAAAGATATGCACATCGCTCACTTCTTTCTCAGCAGGACCCCTACTCTGACATAAAACATACTTTAGGGCTCTTTAAAAAATTCCAAAATTTTGTCTTTTTCATGTAATCAGGCTAAATCAGTTTTATCTAAACTATGAAAAATAAATTATTGCTGTAACGTGATTCTTTTCGTAAGCCTTGTAACTGCTTATAATCTCAGGGTTTGGACTGGCGTGATGTAGCCTCTCTGCCTGTGCCATGTTGCTCACAGAGGTCAAGTGAACGCTCAGGGAGTTTGTGTGTTTGCTCAGACACATTAAAAATTAGGGGGAACATTGCCTATAAGTTCTACAAATGTATGACTGAAACTTACAAGGTATTTTCCTCAATCTGCAGGTTGGTTATTGTAACCTTTTAGGGAAAGGTTAGAGGAAACAATCAGATCATCTATCACCATATAATGTAGAAAGTACTCCTGGGTCAATGTGAGCTTCTGAGCTTTCTGTGTCTCTGCTCTGTCTTCTCTAAGCCCCAGTGGGTGGAGGCAGATGAGCGTTCACACTGAGCCTGGTTCTGGTTCTGCTGGAGGTTCTCCTCCCTGTTAAAGGGGAGTTTTCCTCTCCACTGTCGCTTCATGCATGCTCAGTATGAGGGATTGCTGCAAAGCCATCAACAATGCAGACGACTGTCCACTGTGGCTCTACGCTCTTTCAGGAGGAGTGAATGCTGCTTGGAGAGACTTGATGCAACCTGCTGGGTTTCCTTAGAGAGGAAACTTTCTGACCAATCTGGAGGATCTGATGGAGTCTGACTTTGGAAAGAGACTTGAGGTAACATGTATCATGAATTGGCGCTACATAAATAAAATTGAATTGAAACGGACCTGTTTTACTACAAATGTCCTAGTAAAGTATTCTGAGAGGAAAGTAGCGATTGCGTATGGTGAAAGAGACCTTCAGGTAAAAAGTAACTAAAATAAAATGAACTTTTAGTTTGCGTTGGGTTGCAGAAGGTGGGCTGTAACTTTATAAGTAACAGCTGCAAAATGTGTTGCTGTGGTCCAGATCTCTGGACGTTTTCTCTTGTTTGTGGATTTGCTTGTAGAACCCTTTTTTTCATGGATCTATAACTTCAGGAGAACTTGTTTTGATAACCTTTAGGTGGGAAATCTTTTTTTTTTTTTTTCATTCCACGCCCTGCTTACTGAGTGTGTTTGTGTATTCTGTCGCTGGATTATTTCATTTCTGAAAAAGCCAGAAAAGGTTGAGTACTCCTTCCCGTCTGCTGCCCACATATTTCTCGACTCCTCCTCCTCTCCTGTCTCCTTCTTTCCTCTCTACCATCATTTCCTTATTGCACCTAATCCGACTTTGTTTCTCCTTTCTCGCTGCTTCATTTCAATATGAATGAAAGCTGAGCTGATTTTCCTTGGGTTGAAACACATCCAATATTCATTTGCAATTTTAATTTAATTTCTGTCTGACTTCTCTCGCATTTAGAAACCAAAGTTGCTCTCTAAAATTTTGTCACCTTTTTTTTTAATATCTTTTCTATTGGGGAAGGTGTACATGTAAATTAGGATATGCCTTTCCAGGTTCAAACAGTTATGCAACTTTGTGTTTCAGAAGATTTGCCTACTGATGAGTCTCAGCTTGTAGTCTCAGCATATTCTCAACATCCTTAAACTTAAAAGCAGCTGAGATTGTGAAAATGGAACCTTTTTGTTCAGCTAAAATGTGCATATCTACCTAAATCTGTTGTTTTACTAAAATGGAATATTCTCTCTGGTCCTTTTTTTGAGTCTCTCAAAAACCGCAGTCATCCATCAATCCACCCATCCCTTAATTAATCTGTTCCTTCATCCATCATTTTATCCACCTATCTTTCCATTAATTAATCCATCCTTTATCCAACCGTCCCCTAACAGAGACGTTAATGGAAGCATCATCTCCACATGGGATCTCCAGACTCCCCTGTTCCCAGCTACTTTCTCCAGCTCATCTTCTGGGAATGTCTGGGCTTTCAGCCCCAGTGGCTGAAGATGGTAATAGCAGATCCTCCCCTTATAGTTATGGTATCTAAGTATTAGATAACGCTTCATAGATCTAATAGACAGATCTCTGGTCTGCAACAGCAGCTAGAAAACAGGAGTTGAGCAACTTTCACCTGGTGGTGTTAAGACACTGTTGAAGAAATATTTTTGGATTTAGAGGAAAATAAGCAGCTGTGAGCACATCTGACTTACCTCCTTTATCAAGAATATCAAAATAAAGTGCAGGGAAAATAAAGAGACCAATTGTTGTTTTGATGCCAGTCCAACATTTTATCTATTACAGTTTTATGGTTGACCGGTGAAACAAAGAAACTCCAGAATTTTAAACACAGCACTCATAAAAGTTTGACTGGCTGCTCAGTGTGGTCTGTTCACTGTTGCAATACATCCTGTTGCTACAAATACTTGCACTATTCATATTGTCTTGCACATAACTTCAGTATATAAAAAAATTATTTCTGGTGCAGTACTGACCAAGTGATACAACAGTTATATTAAAATTTTTTGTCCTTTTTCTGTTTTTACGCTGAGCCTTGCAACAGGCTTTTGCTAAAATGTGCATTGTGAATGTACATTTGAATGATAATTATGTCTAAAAGTAGTTATTTGCTCTGATCCAGCAGCAAACTGGTGCCAAGTTGTTTTTCATTTTTAGTAGTCAGAAATCCTTATTTTACAAAGTTAAAAACATTTGTTGTCTTTAAATTATGTGATGTGGTTAGTGTTTAATTTATTGAT
Organism: Fundulus heteroclitus; assembly: GCF_011125445.2. Taxonomy (NCBI): domain Eukaryota; kingdom Metazoa; phylum Chordata; class Actinopteri; order Cyprinodontiformes; family Fundulidae; genus Fundulus; species Fundulus heteroclitus. The sequence goes on along the minus strand of NC_046377.1, from coordinate 21,729,397 downwards.
CTTTTGGGATTAACTCAGTTTTTGTATAGCTTCAATCAATTACCTATAGGTGTAAGGATTTGTAAACCATATACATATCCTTACACGTGTTTATTAACTTAACATGTACTGTATATGTTAATAAACACGCATCTCTCTGCTGAGGATAATTGCACTGGGAGACATTAAGTTAACGTTAGCTTGCCTTCTCTCGTGTTTGATATGACTTGTTGATAATTTGTCTAAAAGCATTTTTTTTTTGTTTCCAATTTTGTGAGCAAAACTTGGATGAAAAGTTGTTTCCGGTTTGGAAACAAAAAAAAAAACCTAGCATTGACGAGATGCTGTTAGCACATGACATGGCTAACTGTTAGCTTACTCTGCTACTTCTGAAATAATCTCACAAAATTGTCAGTTTAAAAAAATAAAGAGCATCAGCATTCACAATACTTAGAATAATTCACCTAACATTAAACATGTGTTTTTAACTTCTAACTGAGCCCAGTTCTGCTGGAGGTTTTCCTTCCCGTTAATGGGTGTTTTTTCTTTCCACTGTCGCTTCATGCATGCTCAGTATGAGGGATTGCTGCAAAGCCATGTACAATGCAGACGACTCTCCCTGTGGCTCTACGGTTCCCCAGGAGTGAATGCTGCTTGTCGGGACTTTGAAGCAATCAACTGGTTTCCTTTATATAGGACATTTTTGACCAATCTGTATAATATGATTGAACTTGACTTTGTAAAGTGCTTTGAGATGACATGTTTCATGAATTGGCGCTATATAAATAAAATTTAATTTAATTGAACAATAGCAAGTAGAGGTTTAACTTTGGGTTAACTAGCAGGTTAGCTTCTTTTCCTTTTCTCTTGGTTTTAACATAGTAATTCTTTAATGAATTTCCACCTTTATAAAACTGTTTAATAATACGGGTTGATTTTAATCCATCTGCATCTACTTTTAACACTATTTAGTTCTTATAAGGTGTATTCATGTATTTATATGTGATTTCTTAGAACATCTGAGTAATGTCAGCTGCATGTTGGCTGCAGTTGAACCATATGGGATTTTAATTACTTTGCTGACCTTTAATTAGTTACTGAGAAGTGCTGACTGAGTAGGTGGTAATTAATGAGCATTCAATAATAAGTCATCAATTTATTTCAGAGCCAATCAGGATGAAGGCTGACGAGATGGAGGACAAGGAGCTCAGAGGGAAATGGAGATACTCGAGGGAAAGTGGTTGTTTCATAGGAACAAGTTAAGAAAACAGAAAAATGGCTGAACGTGTGTGTATGTGTAGTAATTATATCAGCAGTCAGGGTTGATGGATGATTGAGGTTTTATCTGCAGCCCGGGGCCTCAAACGCACCCCAGAACTATTAATCGGACATCGCTACAACGTGCTTGTCTCTGTGCAGAAATTTATGCTGAAGGTGTCGGCACATCTGCAAGATGACTGCAGTTTTAAGAAAAAAAAAAAAAAAACGTTTCAATGTCAAGCTAACTTTAATGGAGGATTGAGAGAAGTGTCAAAGAGACAGCAAATGTCGCCTGCCTTCGGAGATATGCTTATTTTAAATCATGTTTTAAAACAGATGTTCATTCCATCTGTGCTCAAAACCAAGAACTGTTGGATTTGTTGTTTATAAAGTTATTCTTTTTCAGCCTCTCACACCTTCAGGGTGACATTTCTAAACACATCTTGGCAAATTGGAGGGTGAAAAAAAAACGGCGGAATTAAATTCACTAGGTTACAAAACACGAGCAATTTTAGCATAAATATGCATATATTTGAATATAAATTACATATGTAGGACTTGCGTATGCAGTGGCGACCTGTCCCAGGTGTACCTCGCCAAATGACCAGCTCACCTCTTCCATCCCCATCCTCCATGAACAGATGGGGTGATTAGACTGTAGTAAATATTGGTACCCTTAAACGTTCCTGAGATTGTAGTGCAGTATATGTGATTATGATCCTAATAGGAAGGTTTGTTACGCTTATATTGCTGCATGTCATTTTTAGGCTTCTGCAATGAAGCTTTGTGTTTTGGATTGGAGTGCATCACAACATTTATAAATTTATAAATAACTAAAACAGAAAGGTTTGAGAAGTTAGTGTTACACCTGTTCTGGCTAGAAATGCCAATATATTAGCCCTTTTAAGTATAAGCAGGTAGCACTGTAGCCTAAAAACATCCCCTCAGTATCAAAGATCCAATAAGATGTTCTGGTAGAGTTTGGAGAGGGCCTCAGGTTGTATTGCAGAACCCATGACAAAAATAACGCAGGTATCAATAAACGGCAACAAGAAATGGTCTGATTTGGATGTAGTTTGGTACAAATTGAGATCAGGGGTCCGTTCTTCGTACGTTGCTTAAAACATCCAAGATCAAATGAGACATCCAAGATGATTTCATCCGGCTAATCATGATCCGGCTAATTGGGTTCTTCCAACACACCTGTTGTTTATGATTAGTATGGCTTGATTGAGTTATCTGAGATAACTGCGTTTGTTTAAAAGGGGAAATGTATCGATAGTAGAAACAATGATCAGCAGCGCTGCTATTGGCTGTTCAGCATGGCCAAAGAACGCCCACAGTTTTTCTCCCAAGCAGAACACGAGCTTTTAATGGAAGGTTATGCTGAATTTGAGTCATTAATTAAAACACCTAAAAACTGTTAAAGCCAGGAGAGAGGGCTGGCAAAAAGCAGCAGACAAATTAATGCGTAAATACTGTCAATGGTAGATGTTTCTATCACTTTCTACAGTATGAATTTTTGCATTTTAATAATCTCATATTAACTTTGTTCTTTTGTATCAGAGCCTCCACGAGACCCACTAGAACATGGGGACAAATAAAAGTGAAATACAAGAATATTCTACAAAATGATAGCCTTTAATTATTATACTTTATTTTAAAAAGGCACTTTTTATGTCAACAGATCCAATATCTGTGTCATTCCTTAGACACTGGAAGTAAAGAACACGTGCAAACTGGGAATCTTAACAAAAAATTCTTTATCTCTAAAAAATGAAGTTCTTCCTTTTCCAAGTCATCCACAGTTTACGCGGTAAAACTGTATCCATAGTTTTTTCTAATACAATATACGGCTCGACAGGAAGCAAGCCTTTCAAAGTAAAACTAAACTTCACAATAAAATGGCCTGAACAAATCTTCTTAGTGAATATGATAAAAATAAAAAGCAAACCATCATACAAATAACTTAAATATTTTCTATTTATGACTCTAATGCCACTTTTTCCTCATTAAAAGCCACTGTTAAATGATGTTTGTTTTAAACAGCCACCAAGAAAAATCTCTCTACAATGACACTGTCGCGCTGCGCTAAAGGATCCTGTCTATTGCGCAATACGCGATTAATTCGAAAAACTCTGCAAATTATTCTTGCACCTTCCGCAACAGGTTGCAGTCGTAAAAATGGACATGGCTACGGCAGAATTTTCTATCTCCTCTGCTTATAAAGCTGCGATCTAATCCTGTTTACATGAAATAAGCCTGCTCTGGAGCAGGTTTAAGCTGCCGCACATGTTTCTATGACAACAAGTGCAGGAAGTCTTTCGAAGAACCAAACGATCCAAGATCATGCCAAATCGTCAACAATGAAATTAACTAACTGAGGTAGTGACGTACGAAGAACGGACCCCAGGCTTGGTTGGATACGGCTGTGGAAACTAGAGGGTTTAAATGGTAACATCATTAGAGGTCCAACATTTGATGAGTTTTTGTTAAAGTTTATGATAATCAGTCCAGAACTAAGGAGACACAGATTCAGCTTGAGAAGAGAGCAACCTCCTGGTTTGGAGGCATGATTGGCTGTTTGTCCTCTGTACCTGTTTATTCCAGCGTTGCATTAATGTGACGTTTGCACATCGTGCGTCCTGCGTCATCCTGCAATACGACCTCCCAACCTCAAGCAAACCCTGAATAGGTTTGCTTGAGGTGGTGTACCTTTTTTAAAGAGTTGCAAATCAAAACCTAAAAGCAATGGTTCTCAAACCTTTTGTACCAAGTACCTCCTTAGAAATAACTATGCTAAGAACTGAGATTCCAGCTGCAAGTCTTTTGAGCTCTCTACCAGCTTTGCACGTCTAGAGACTAGAATTTCTGCCCATTCTTATTAGCAAAATGGCTCTAACTCAGTCAAATGAGAATGTAAAGGTTTTTTTTTTTCAGTCTGAGCTTTGACTAGGCCATTCTAACTAATACATCTGCTTTGATCTGAACAGTTAGCTTCTTCTTCCCAGCGTTTGCATTTGTCCCCTTCATGGCTTGTTGCTAACGGGGTCATCTATCCATCTCCTGCCCCGTCCTGTGATTACGCCAGCAAGAAGTATTTAAACTCTTACATTTGAGAGGGAGAGTCGTGTTTAACCCAAAGAGATTTTTTTCGCTTAGGAAACATGGCTTCCAAAGCAAAAATCGTTCTGTGGTTTTATATTAAATAAGAAATAGTAAAAGCCTTCATCAGCTCTGGCACATCTGTATAAGTTTTTCAAGCACAGTTCAGACAGGCTTGCGATTAACAATATTTAATGCAAATAACATGCATGAATCGCTATAGATATGAATGTCTCCTGTGTGTAGGTGGCTTTAACGCTTCTGTGACACAGGAGCAGTTTGCAGGTGGACTGAGAAGCAGCTCTTCTTATAGAGATTGCATGGTTCCTAACCTGAAAACAATGGAAAATGCTCCATCCAGGTCAGAAGAACGTTTCTGCCTCATGCAGAGGAGTTAAAGCGATGGACAGACGGATTGAGGCTTTGTCTACAGTAATGCAGCTGCTGACCAGGCAGCTGTTGGGACGAAGTGCAAAGGAAGTTTTAAGTTTGGGCTTCTGATGTGGACGCCTCCCTTTGGAAGATCTCCCCAGGCCAGACCCAGAACTCCCTGCAGGAGTTATACTGAAATCCTCCTGGTCTCGTGGTTACAGCAGTGAACTTGGGTTCTGAGAAGGCTGCAAGAACCTGGTCTAAGCCCATCAGACGGCCTCTACCCCAGATAGCTCCTGGGCACTTTAAGCTGCCCAATGCTCCCTGAGGTTAAATGTAGAAGATGAACTTCATTGGAATGTACAATTATGACAAAGAAAGATTTCTTTCCTATATTAATAATGCTCAACCTACCATTCCTGTTGGTTTCTAGGTTTAAATGTTTCATTGGTTTGTTGTTGAGAATATCACAGAATACAAATTCAGGTAAAATATTTCCATTCTAGCTTTTATTTTGGAAGTTTTCCATGTGGTGCTAACATTATGTTCCTATACCGCTCACCTTTTAGGGGTGTGACCAGTCCTCATGCTACTAGATCTCACAATATTTAAAAATCTGAAATATTCTGAAATGAAATCTATCCTGCGAAGCACTATTCAGTTGCTTTTAGCTTCCACCTTTGTCCTGTAAGGTAAGCTTCAGCTAACATTTGCTCCTCATATAAAGGCGAGTGTTAAGCTTCCCATCTTGTATCTATTTGAGCCTCTTATCTTGAAATAACAAAGGAAGTTCTCGATTTTGCATGTTGTGCTGATGGTTAGCTAACACCATGTTTAGCATCTGCTTCAGAGCTATCTGCAGTAAATATTGTTTATTTGGCATTAGGACCATCTTGGAAAGAAGACAAACATAAAAAGGTTAGCATATGAACTAGTAAAATCCTGAACTTTTAAAACCAAATCTAACTGCTTGGACGTTGTCTTGCAGTTGCCACACCTGGCAGGTTGGGGCGCTATCACAAGAAGCAGCAGTCAATGCATCGAGCGATCCCGCAGGTTCCTCTGTACATGAAGGGGAGGAAAAGCTTGAGGAGGAGAGACCATGATGTGCTGCTGTGATCTCAGATGCAGAGCGGTGGCTCTTTTTGGTCACACGTCTCTATAAATGACATGCATGACATTGATTTCTGCCGCTGGATGGTCCTTTAGCTCCCCCACTGTAAGCGACCTGGCATAGACCCACATCTTCAGGGAGCACCAGGGTTTTCCTGTAGTTTTCCTCCATTTTTAAAATAGCGTGTGTTCTGTTGATCCCAATCTATTGGATTTCCTCTTCTGGTGATCTGGATGTGCGGTTACACCCCCACGAATTAACAGCAAATCCCATTTTTACTTCTCCTTCTGCAGTTTAAACCCTCGCCGACAAAAACTGGGGAAAAGTTAACAATAACTGATTCACTAGAACCAAGTGTTACACATCATTTTAGCTTTATATATAAGCACCTTGTGCCGTGTTGAAGTTCTTGCTTTCAACAAAGACAACACATACTAGGCGTCTCATTAAATATACATTATCCAATCTATGTGCAACCCTTCCAGTCTGTTCTGGTGTGAAAAGATCTAAAAGGCACTAAAGTGTCACCTCCTGTACGCTCCAGTTTGCATGAATTCCTTGAATGCAACACCTTTCTTCTTTGTCTCTAATGAGCAGTTTCCATCTCTTGCTGTAGCGTAATGAAATGTTGGGGAGACGGCGAACGAGAGCCTCTATTCTCCGGCTGTCACCCTGCAACAGGCCTCGCTTAGAGAGTGTGTGTTTCAGAAATTAGCATATCAATGCCGCTCACCTCCTTCCACCCACTCCTCCTCCGTCTCTTTATGCCGCTCTGTAATTGTGGCTGATAATCACACGGGCTCCCTTATCGACGCGTGCTCTCCGGCGTGCGCGGGGAGCAACACAGATTGAGTCGCTTCAGTGGAAGGAGACATGTGGGGGGAAGGCAGCAGGGCGGTAAACAGGCCAGCGGACACGCCGTGCTCACGCCTTTCCTCCTCCAGACGAATCCACAGAGGAAATTCAGAAGCAGGGAAGAGAAGTTTTGTGCCTCCCGTCGCTGGACTTCACTCTTTGTGCCACTCGAGCTGTGATTCGAGAACAGCTCCTCTCACGGTGGCCTGTGGTTCCTTCAGCACCAGAACGGTAACTCGCAGGAAAAGTTTTTCAGTTCTCTCTTCTCTAAATCAACTCTGGTTTTTCTTTACCTCTAACGTCACGAATCCGCCAGAGAGGGCTAAACCCTGAGCGGCATTAAATACTCCGACTAAACAGCGGAGAACACGGCTTTAATGGAAGAACGAGGAACCGGATCAGGAACCAAAGAGGTCACGGTGATCGGCACCCGTTTTTTTTTTTTTTTTTTTTTTTTTTTTTTAAGGAAATCTAAAAGGCTGGAAATAAATGCTGCTTGGAATGAACAACTTGTTTTATGAAGAATAAATATGCCAACATTTCCTAGCCGATGTAGATTGATAAATGAGTCGAATACAGAATTGTTACAGTATATTTAATCTCTTGTTGTGAGAGTTGCTTTAACCACAGACATTTATAGGTAGACGCGTCATTGGGCGCAGGTTTGCATGTCGATGTCAGCGCCATATTGGATGTGGCAGAAAGTAGTGAACGTCTATGTTCCCTCTGTATATGTTTTAAGTTTTCAGATAGAAAGATATAGATGAAGCTTATATATACTATATACTAAGAAATCCATAGAGATTAATTGATAAAGATTGGCAGAACAGAGAGCTATTGATGGATGTTTTCATATATATATATATATATATATATATATATATATATATATATATATATATATATATATATATATATATATATATATATATATATTAGGGCTGGGCAACGATTAAAATATTTAATCGCGATTAATCGCCCTGATTAATCGCGATTAATCGCATTGTATTTACAAACTCCAAGAATGAATTCAAAAGTAGTGTAAAGAGCACTTTTATTTTAATGTTCTGCTGCCATATGAACAAAAGTGTTGTAACATTTGTAGCACTTATTTTATACTGGATATTTTCAACCCATCTATTGAATTTAGTGCACTACTTGATCTTTTCTTCATAAGAGAACAGCAAGCACTGCAGCCAAAATATGGCCTTTTTTGACCTGCTGTATATTAGCCAGTCCCTAAGCTTGATGTATCATGAAACTGTTGACCTTTTGGGTTTTGTGGTTTTTATTTTATTATTACAATTAAATAATAATAATAATAATAATAATAATAATAATAATGTTATGTTCAGTGTTTTTTCGCTAATCCACCTCTTATATATTTCAATCCTTATGTAATTTTGTCTGTGTTGTGTGCACCTGCCTGTTGCTTTAATCCTATAAATTTCCCCGTCGTGGGATAAAAAAAGGATTAGCTAATGTTATCTTATCTTAAATAACACTTTTTAATATATGTACTGGGTTCTTTCAAGGTCTTAATTACATGTTATGTGTGGGCTCCAGTAACATCCATCCATCCATCCATCCATCCATCCATCCATCCATCCATCCATCCACTGATCTACCTGGATGTTCCCAGGAGGACTGAAACGCCTCAGTCAGAGACGTCTGTCTGTGGGTCTGTCGGGGCAATGACAGAAGTTTCGTCTCCTCTCTCTGTTTCTGGGGCTCGACGTTTTCATGTTTTTTCACGTGCTTAGATAAATTTGTTGTGTTTCCACTGAAATGAACCGGCTTTTTACAAAACATACAGCTTGATTTCATTTACGGTATTAAAATAAAGCCAAACGGTGCTACTTCCTCTGTTCATGTTTTTTCGCTGCTGCGGTCTCTCTCAGCTGTTTCTTTGCTAACTTTGTGTGAGAGCTGAGTGGGCGGGCCAGGCTGAGCCTGCGTGCTGATTGGCTGGCGCCGCTGAGCCATGTACGAGAGGGGAGGGGGAGCGGGAGAGTGCTTCCGTGACTGCTGCTGCAGTCAGCGCGCGTGCTGACTGACACTGACTGAAAGCATGTGAGCAACATGCGTTAATGCGCGATAAAATAAATATCGCCGTTAATAGTGTAATGAATTAACGCGAAATTAACGCGTTAACTTGCCCAGCCCTAATATATATATATATATATATATATATATATATATATATATATATATATATATATATATATATATATATATATATATATATATATATATATATATATATATATATATAGAACCATTATAAATAAATAGGTGTTTTTATATATAACTATAGATGTGTGTGTGTAAATATCAATTGTTTAAATCTAAACATTGTGGTCTTCACTATTTCATAAAACCATGTGAACCTTTTAAGATCTGGTATAGAAACAGATTAGCAACAGACTTTTTGGGGGAGTATTAAAGAGATAAAATTACTAATAAAAAAAGTCATAGGAGAATAACGTAAAAAAAAAAAAAAAAACAGACAAAAGTGGTAATATTATTAGGAAAAACGTCATATTATGAGAATTAAGGGGGAACATTTCCAGAATAGTCACAGTTTGCAGAACTATCTTAGTCCTGGAGTAATAAGGCCAGGTTAGATTGTTTTAATTATTCTTTGTCTTTGCGAGAATAAAGTCAGGGGAATAAAGCCAAAGGGATACGAAAATAAACTTGTAATATTACAAAAATAAAAATATTACGAATATAAAGTATATTATGAGATTAAACTCCCTCTGATACTGTTTATGTGTCTGAGTCTAACTGCAGATTTGCCACATTCAACATGGCGGACGCTCTGACCTATCCGCAGCAGGCAGAACCCGCCCAACCAGGCGTCTACGTTTAAAATGTCTATGGCTTTAACAATTTAAATCTCCCCGCCATTTTGAATGTAGACCTAATATAGTCTAAATAAAGTAATAAAATCCCTAGTTTGTCTTTTGAACTAGACGTTGCTTTTCTTTCAGCGCAGGAAGCATCTTGTTGTAACGACCTTCCTGCCTGTGTTAGACCACTGTGTCGTTGTGGACATGAAAGCAGCTGCCACCTCTCTGCAGATGCTGGGAAGCTGTCTATGGTGGAGCGTTAAGCTTCATAACGAGCCATAAATCTCTCACTGCTGTCATTTATATTCTCAGGTGAACCGTCCTTTATTATCGGCCTGGCGACGCGTGCATTGCTACGTTTTCATCTATAAAGCCGTCCTTGGACTGTTACTGCCTTACCTGTCCTCACACCTGTCACTTAGACACCACAGACTTCCTCTGCTGTGACGGTACTCAGTGATCCGTTGGTACCATCAGAACTTGAGGGAAAAAATTATTTTCCTACTCCACTCTGCAGGATCTGAAGCTCTCCGCTTTGATTCTTCGTTGAGACAATTAACATTTCTTTTAATGCAAAAAAAGGAATCTTATGCGTCTTGCTCTTGTTTTTAAGTCATATTTAAATCTATTTTATTGACAAAAATGTCTTAATTATTTGCTACAGTTTGAGGTCCAAGATCTCGTTTTCATAAGACCTGTTAAACATTTTACAATGAGAATCTTTGTATAAAAAATGGTTGAATGAAATTTAAAAAATGCAAGGAAGCATAGGTACATGACAAAAAAATTTAAATATTGAGGAAAAAGTTGAAGTAAAACGCATGTTGTCCCACCATAATCAGCTAATTCAATCAAAAACACCTGCAGGGGTTTCCTGAGCCTCCAGATTGTGTCTCGGTGAATCTGGGTCAGTACCACCACCACGGGGAAGACGGCAGACTGGACAGGTGACCCATTCTACAAGGAGGGTACGCTACAAAAGGTCATTACCAAAGAAGCTGGTGGTTCTGAATGCTGCCAGAAAGTTGGGTGGAAGGAAGAAGTGTGGCAGACGGGGCACCAGGATCAGGAACAGTCGCAGCCTTAAGAGGAAGATGGAGAGAAACCCACTCAAGGTTCTGGGGGAACCAGACTGTTGTGAGGTCTAAAGTTCTGTTTTCAGGTGAAAATAAAGTTTGCATTTCATTTGGACACTAAGGTCCCAGAGTCTGGAAGAAGAGTGGAGAGCCCCAGAGTCCAGATCGCCTGAAGTCCTACAGTCAGCGATGAGCTGGGGTGCCATGTCGTCTGGTGGTTCTGGTCCACTGGGTGTTCTAAAACCCACAATCAACACATCAGCCTACCAGGACATTTTAGAGAACTTCATGCTTCCTTCGGCTGAAAAGCTTCATGTTGCTCCTGATTTTATTTTCCAGCTGGACTTGGTACCGACCCACAATGGAAAAAGGTAACAAAAGCTGGTCCAATGACCCTGTTTCTCCTGCATGCCGCGACACAAAAGGAGCCCAAACCCGGTACTGAGAGCAGAGAAATGAGTTTTCAGAGACAAAATCATCGAAATTACAAGAAATAAAGAATTAAAATATTTCGCTGTGTGATTAATTTAAAAGTATCAGAATCTGAAATGAGTGACCTAACAAAATTTTTTACTTTTTCACGATATTCTTATTTTTTTGACACGTACTCATATATCTTTTATATTTAACGTTAGAATTATCTCTTTAGAGGACTGACTGTCCTATTAAAAGCCATTGAGAATTAATTTCTTTCCTCTCAAATTTATCTGAAACCGATGCTTTTTTTTCGTAATTTATAATTAGCTATCAATATTTAGTTTCTCATTCTTACAGCAGATGGCGCTACTTCACCCGGTACTCCGTGCATGCAGCAAAATATCGCCTTGCTGCTGAAACAAGTGTGACTACCATCAAATATCAATTCATGATTTTTTTTTTTTTTTTACAGCAGATTTTAGGAAGCTGAAAAAAAAAATGTCCTGCAGGGCTTTAGGTGTGAATGTTAATGCAAAAAAAATAAATAAAAGCGATATAGCTGCCAATCACTGAACCACCTGAGGGCCAAATAATAATGAAATGTGTTTTATGGAAATTATTTTAATGTGTTGTTTTACTTTGGATGACAGACGGATAGCAGAGATGTTATATCTAGATACTGTTCTTTAAAAGGTTAACAGCTGCAGAATATCTCTGAGCGGCGCAGAGGCAGAGCCTGTGCTCAGTAAATGGAGGCCATTAGTCCTCGATGCAGCCGTCCCGGGTTCAATTCCCAACCTTCAGACCTTTGCTCCACTTCTCTCTCTCTCTCTCTGCTCATTTCCCATCAGAACAGTGTGAAGAAAGGCCACAAAATTTAAAAACTAAAACATCTATGTGTTATATCATTTCAGGCCGTACTGGTTTTTTTAGTTTTTAAGTTCACTTTTCTTTGTGCTTTGGCACAAATACGATTTTAAACGGTTCAATGATGATTTTACGAAACGGTAAACTTGATCGACCTGAACTCCAGCTCTCAGGAAACGCTGACACGATTTCAGGATGCGTAGGCGGTGCACGCCGTCACGCAATCCTGCAGGCAGAGCCCTCCGCAGCCGCTAATTGGTACCGACAAATTCATTTACATTCAACTGAAATAATTCTGATGGCTCTGAAAACGGACCCTGCCTTTAAAACACCTCCTGACTGAAATGTGTATCGGGTTAAAAAGTTTCAGGGCCAGAACATTTCCATATGTGACATCGCAGCGGCGTCCACCTGAGGACAAACTTGCAGAACGGGCATTTTTATCCACCCGCCCTGGAAAACGGATGCGGTCCAAGAGGTTTTTTTTCCTCAGAAACAGATCGGTATCGCTCCGGCTGTGATTTTAAATTGAATTGCGCTGAAAGAGTGACGGCGTTTCATGTGTTTGCTGCTGATAGCCGCGTGTGTGTCTGCGGAGGTTCAGGCCGATAAGAGGAGAAGAAGCTCTTTAATAGAACAAGATGACACGTGCGATAACGGCGGCGTGTGGGAGGCCTGGAAGCCTCTGCGTGTTTTCCTGTCAGCCGGAGTGACGAGCAGATACGCATCTGTCTCGCACACTGGGACCTGTGATGATTTAAACACGCTATTAGCGGAACCATCAGCGTTCTCCCTGCTGGGGGTGTTCACAGACAGGATCTGAGGTTCTGGAGAGGTGTCTGCTTCAGGGAGCTCAGGGTCTCAGCTTTGCTTTTTGCACAGCTTCTGGTTCTGGTGCCGCCTCCCAAAACGTGATCTCAAGCGTGCGCAAGAGCAATTCAGGCGAGGGTTGAGCGCATGAGATGAGATCCGGCTTCCTCTGGGAGAGCCGGTGCCATAAAGTGAAGGAGGACAAGTCTCTTGGTGTCTTGTTCCTGAATGATGGCAGAACGTAGGGTTGGACGATATAGAAAAAAAGCTTATCGATAAAAAGAAATGTATATTGATCGATATCGATAATTACTGAAAATATTTAAAACCATATTTTATGTGCAGCACTGCCTGGACATTTTATGATATTGCTAAATGATTTAATTTTAATAAAGAACACAAACACAGAATTGCAATTAAATCTTTATTTAAACAACTTTTTTGACCATAACAGAATTTTTTTTTAAAGAAAAATAACTTAAGAGACCTGAGTTGTTATTAAATACTTACAAAGAATAAACTAAAGTGACCAGAAAAGTCAGCTCCTGCTTCACCTAGAAGATGTGGAGCAGAGGTGAGAAAACAAGCGGCTGAAACGAGCCATTCCTCAAGTGACGTCACATTTACCCGGAGACAGCCTGGGTTTCCCTGATGGTCGGACAGGAAGAGCGCAAACTAGAATGGCGACGACGACGTCCCAGGAGCTTCATGTCAACCTGCTTCAATCTAGAAACCCAGTGTAGAACAGCTGAAACGTTCGTTGAAATGTAGAGGGCTCAAAATGAGCAGAAAGAAAGCAGTATTAGTAGAAAGGGGGAGGGGGTGAGACCTGCTTCTATTGTGCGGCATGATAACCAGAAAAAGATGTTCTATTGGGAAAAACTGACTTCATGTTCAAAAACAACTCCAAGAAACCTCAACAGCCAACTCACGACTTAGTTGGACCCAGTTGGAGTGACTTTAGACAAAAACAAGCCCAAAATATCTTATAATAAGCAGACTAGGCAACACTGAAGCTCACATGAACATCCCTCATGGATTGTGTGGTGCTCTAAAGCCGCAGAGAAAAAGCCAAATAAATGTTGCCTACCTGCACAGACATTGCAGCCGCTGGTATCAGGTCTGGACGAGTTTAGTCTCCTTACCACCAACGAAATGTAGAGAGCCCCTAGATGTCTCTGGTCAGATTACAAGCTCGTATCCAACACTGACATTTCTCTACAGTCCTTCAGGGTTTAGGAAAAACATTAAAGAAAACACCATATGCTCACGATCGTGGAATCAAGAGTCAGTCTGGCAGAAAGCATTGCAGTAGTGGTGTAGCCAGAAAATACGTTTCGGCCGGGCCTAATAGGAAAATGGGTAGGCCAAATATTTATAGTTGAAAGTAGATTTATTTGTAAGTTGCACGTTTATAAGTTCACTATAGAAAAGATACAGGCCGAGGGGAAGGAGAAAAGACCTTCTCTGTTCAAGTGAACATTCTTGAATTGACAGCAGAAAAACAATGATCAGGACCGTCACATAGAAAATGATTTAGAGCCACAAACACGGTGGAGTAGCTTCTGGATCATTTAAACTGCGGCTGACTGAGTCATTATATTATTAGTCATAGAAGTCTTGATGATCGACGTTTGAGGGTTCTTTAGCAAGCCCTGAAAATGCCGTCTGTTTATTTACTGTTGAGCGTAGCAGTTGCATTGACTAAATGATAGACCTCCACGAGACTTTTTTATCCTTGTCTTATTCCCTGAAGGTTGTTCAAATAATTGCGTCCGAGTAGAAAAATCATGAGGTCTTCACACACATCAGGAAGGAGAAAGTTTTCGGTGTAGTGTGTGCGAATAAACCGCAGAGCAAGAGCAAAGAAAGCTGGTAGGAGTTTCGTTATCTACAGAGAAACAAGACCTCTACCATCATAGGTGGCAACGCCAATCAGAGATGAAGAAGCCACTAATCCAAATAAAGTAAAATTAAGGTGTGAATATGTGCTTTGGGACAAAGACAATTAATAATTGTAGACATGTCCTGTATTCTGATGAAAGTAAAGTTAAAGTGTTGCTCCTCTTATTATTTATATTAAACTGACCTGAAACAGAAAAGGTTAATCTGTTCTTAATGACGATGAGTAAAAAATGATATTGTTCTTTTTTTTTTTTACCATGTTACATCTAATTTGTGAGCCGACCTTGAATAATAAGAAAAATAACGATTGATCTTTCCATAGAATAGTACGATAAATGCCTAACACAGACGTTCACTTCAATTTGCCAAAAGTTAAACAAAATCCCTATAATTAACGCTTTCCTGTTTAAATCATAAATAAACGTATCATCGGGATTTTGAAAGGATGTTTTTTTCATCCACTTGTCTCCATTCAGTCCTTTCATCTTAACAGTTGCTCAAACACTAATACTCTTAGGTTTAATGCAGATATTTTCTATTAACGCCTGAATGCAGGATTGTAGATAAAAGAAAGGGTCTTTGTTTTGAAGATTATGCAGAAAGCTGTCAGAATAACTGAGCCGCTAGTTTAAAACACTTAATTTTTTTTTTTTTTTTTGCTTTAGCGCCGTTTTTGTTCCAGGCATTAATTCGGTCGTGTTGAAGTCGCCTCCCTTATCGTCTGATCTATGACCTGCCGGCTGCAGCAGCAGTATATTAGCATTACAATGTAACATCAAGTCCAGATTTTCAGCCTTCTGACACTGCCTCCTTTCTGTTTTCATGTCCGTTTTGCATGAAGCGTGTTTCTGCGTCTTCGTCTCGTGGACGTTTTAATTTGCAGCCCCAGGCCGAGTTAATGGAGACCTGCTGAAACCCGCTTTGCTCTGACGTTCCTCCAGTTTCCTTATGTAATGTTTTCATAGCTCCTGCTTTCTGTCGCTGCATCAAAGAGAAGCACAGAGAGGGTAATAGAGGTCAGCGCTGAGCGTGCTTGGTCTTTCACTACTACACCCTTCCCATTTATCTTCTCACTTTATCACCTGCTCCGCTTAACCTGCTCAGCCCTTCCTTTAGTCTTTTCCGTTGGGTTGATTTCTGTTTCTCTGCATTTTTAGGTTGAGACTGATTTTTATTTCATCTGCTTCTGTCATTTTTTAATGCACCTCCTCCTCTTCCTCACTTCTTCCCCCCTGCTGTCTACGAGGGCCAGATCAGACGGTATACATGAGGGTGTCAAACTCATTTCTATATTGGGCCACTTTGGCGTCATGAAGGCATTAAAAGGGCCGGTTGCTCCTGTATAGATGATACTTTTGATTTCATTTCAGTTCACATAAAGAATAAAAAATGTATAGTAACATAAAAGTAGCACACTTAGGCCTAGTTCATACAGTTTGTCTGCAAACACAATTGAAATTGGGGTGAGTTACACTTTAAACTCATCATTCTGCATCATTTTCTCTCTTTTTGGACATTTCTGGGATGTTTTAATGTGTTGTGGGAAAACTGACATCTAGTGGCAGGATGCTGTTACTACACTGTTAAAAAATAACATTTGCACCAGGAGGCCCAGTTTTAGCCACTTTATACAGTTTAAAAGGATATATGCTTCTACTTTATGACATGATGCGCCTTTTTTGGCTCTTGAGAGCCGGAGAAGTTTGCTTGACGGACCTGATTCGGCCCGCTGGCCTCGAGTTTGACATTTGTGGTATACATTAACCATCCAGCAGAAGAGGGGAGATCAATGCGGGACAAACCCACAGAGCAGTCGCACAGAAGATAAAAGCTGGAGATGAAATAAAAACTGAGGCGACTCAAACTTTGAGTCCGACACCAAGAGAAATTAATGTCAGCAAGCATGTTTGGATCGGCTGGAAGTCGGAGTGGAAATGTGTCGCTGAGATCCAGCCTGATGTGGCAGACCGTCGGAATTTAGTCTCTGATGTAGAACAGCTGACGGCTCCGTTTCTGCTCTCGCTCTTAGCTAATTTCATTTGGCTAGACCCTTTAAAGCAAGCTTCTAAACTTCAGCTGCCTAAAATAGCTGCAGCTCCTCCCTCCACAGCAGCACCTGCCGTGCCGCTCTGATGTTCCTCCGTCTTTGTTCTCTGAGCAGGAGCCGCTCAGGGCAGTTTTCCTGCAAAACAGGTTGTTTCTCAGCACAGCTGCAGCCCCCCGGGCAATCTGGAGCTGCAAGGACAGAAGCACTGTGCGGGGGGGGAGAGGGTGAGAGTGCCGCACGTCCACAACAGTGAGTGACACAGCTAACAGCCAATCAGAGCCAGACATTTCCCCCTGGTTCTGATTGGCTGTTTCCCAGCGGGAGCGATGCATTTCTGTAAATGACAGCAGGACCACTGAGAGGAGCTGGATTTTATTTTTCACTGATTATCTAATAGTTTATTTCATAAAAAATCTAGTGACTTTTCTCTGTGTTGTTCCAGACTTTGGCGGCAACAACACAGCAAGAAGCATTGATCGGTCTGCAGTTTACCGTTTTTTAGCGAGCAGTAAACGCTCAGGCAGTTTGTTTCAGCTGATCACATCAGATCTTGATAACTCTGTTGAAGCTTTCTTTTTCATTAAAGAAGCTTTTTTTCTGGTAATATCACAACGTTACTCTGATATCATCACCGCTTTATACTGGAAATATTCTGACTGTTGATCTCCTAATTAAAAATTGTCCAAGCATTGCCCTATCCATGCACTTTAGACTCGGTAATGATTTTTATTTTTCAGGACAACACTACAAATATGTAAAAAATACAGGCTTTAGCTTTATTTTTAGTCATAATGAGTGGGCTGGATAAGCGTAAACATTAATGTCCCATCAATGTATGAAACCCTTGTGGAGATAACCTTTGTTATAACCATAAAACACACTCAACAATGACATGGTACCGAATGCTAGCAATGAGCTATCTCGTTAGCCCTTTGTTTTAAAGACACCATGTGCAAACTGTTTACAAACATTTCCCAATTGAACCATTTAAACTTTCCCTTTTGGGTCTCTCTGTCAAACTTGCCGGCGCCACATGTGAGTCGGTTCACTTTGGCCATTCAAGGAAGGAGCACTGGAAAGCAGGAAGGTTGTTGGTTTGTCTTGGCAGGCTAGCATTTAGCTCTGCAGCTATGAGCTAACCAACAGCGTGGTCGGGCAGCTTTGGGTTCTGCGGCCTAGCACGTATGTGTGGACACTGACCGGAGTCCTTTATGCCTGTGAGGGTCCCATGTTTGAAGCAGCGGAATTCCTTTGTCACCTCTTCCATAATACTGTTCAGAATCCAATCTGAGATCAATTATTCATCATGCCGTTATTATGGCACAATACATTTATACAAAGTTGCCTACTGTAGCTTTAAAAGAACATTTTCTTGCATCAAACCATATTTATCGATTAACAAAGAATAAAAACGTGCCTGCAGGACTAAACGGAAAGGGACTGCCTGAATGATTGGTGCCATTTTATTTGGGGGATTCAATAAAAACAAAGCTAACGAAACACAAAAAATATTAGAAGCGGCAATTCTTTTATACTTGAAAGCAGTCTTCCATTCTGCATCACTCGTGTGGAACCACGAGGTCCTCTGGAGCTGCAGGAGGCAGAAACCTGACCCACCTCTCCAGGGATGGGAGCAGTTCATACGAAGCATTGGCAGCTTGGAGTTTAGATCCTGTCCAGAATGAAACTGAAACACAGATATAGTTAAATCTCCTAACCACATATTTTCTTGAGTAAAATTGCTTTCTTAACGTCACAAGATGATGAACGTGCAGCAACCAGAGGTTCTGGTCTTTCACCAGGTCTATATATTCACCATCAGCGTGTCTCTGACCAGTTCATCATGGTTTTCTGTTACATTGCTGCAACCAGGCAAGGAGAGCATTGATCAGAAGTTCAGAGGACGTTGGTAACTGTACAGGAGATGCAGAGATCCATAGCCCAGGTGAGAATCTGTCCTCCGGACAGGTATTAGTCATGCACTCCATGAATCAGGCCTACAAGGGATAGTGGGGGAGACAAAAAGGAACCTTGCTTGTGCTGAAATGTGGTGGTGGCAGCATCATGCAGTGGGGAACGGTCTGGGGAATGGAGCTAAATCCCAGAGAAACAAAGTTAGTGTCTGCAGGAGACCAGGGATTGGGGTGGAGGTTCACCTTCCAGCAGGACAGCCGCCCTGAACACACAGGATGGTTCAGATCAGAGGCCTAGTCAAAGTCTAGGCCTGTATCAAATGGAGAATCTGTTGCTTTAAATGTGATGTTTTTAGACATTCTTCGGATAAATTTGAGCTACTTTGCGAGTCTCAATTATCTGAGACTCCTCCACCTTTGAACATCTGTAGATGTTCAAAGGTGGAGGAGCAAGAACCCAAAAAAGACCTGCAGCTGGAAATGCAGCGACTGGTGGTTCCACAAAGCGTTGACTCACACACAAATGAGCCCGCCACACACTTCAGATCCAGAGTATGCTTAGACCAGGGGTGTCAAACATACGGCCCGCGGGCCGGATCCGGCCCGCCGAACAATTTAGTCCGGCCCTCTGGCTAAATGCATTATCATTATAAAAAAAAAAAAAAAAAAAAAATGTGGCAATAAGATACCACAAAGAGCTCATCAGATTTGACTTTCACAAGTGGACAAGATAAAAGGGAAAAGAATGATAAAACAATTATTGAAAAAAAAACATGTACTTTGTTTAATTGAAAATATGCAGTTCCTATATTGTCCACGAGGGGCGCTGTGTTTTAATTAGCAGATTAAGCTTCAGGTGTGGAAAAATTCAAGTCATTTCTTAATTTTTATCTGTTTGATGTATTTTGTCATGCAGGACAGTGTTTTTAAGTTCCAAAAAATGTGAATAAATGTTTTTCAACATTGTATAATCACTGTGATCAGTTCTTATGCATAATGCACAAGTAAATGTTTAACTGAGTAAAAGTATTGTTTAAATTGTACATACTTTTCTTAAAAACGCCGAGGTTATTCATAATATATTGTGTAAAAGTGAAATTAATTTAATATAAAAATCTACAACAAGTCCACATTTATTAGTTCTTTTTAATCTTGCAATGGGTTTACTCGTGTGGCCCTCTTGAGATCAGATTAAGCTGAATGCGGCCCCTAAACCAAAATCAGTTTGACACCCCTGGCTTAGACACTTCTTTGTGTTGGTCAAACTGAAGTGGCAGAAAGGTTAGATTTTAATGGAGCAAACCTTTCCTCTGATGCCACACAAACATTTCAGCAGAATAACGGATTTTTAGCCGCAGTAAAATCCAGTAAACTAAACACCAAACCCCCACTGAACGGTCTGTATTACATGTTTTTCTTGCATTAGATCGTTTTTTATCTCATTTTGTTTTGAAAAATGAGCCCAATAACCAAACAGCTGAGAATCTAATTTAGCGGCTTGTTCACATGAATCCATTTTCTATTGAATCCCTTTTGGCTCAGCGTGTGCGACGAAAGGTTAATGCCGTTTCTCTCTAAAAGCCCTTTTTCTCCTGCTCTCCATTAGATGTTGATACCTTATTATTGCGGCTTCATGACTCACTGCAGGTGCAAACAGCTTTTATAAATAAAGAGCTGTAATATAAATAGCGTTCCACAATTGTTGCGCTGGTTGCTGGAGAGGAGAAAGGGATGCTTTTAAACGAGCCGAGCGCCAGTAACTGGGACTTAAAAATGTCACTTCGCTCAGATAGGGCCCCGCCGCGTGAGGGCGTGTCCCCCCCATCGTGTGAGGGCGTGTCCCCCCGCCGCTCGTCCTGCAGCGACAGGAAACTGGTCATTTCTGGAGCCTCAGCCTCCCTTTACTTCAGGAGACGCCGCAGAAAGGACGCAGCGGCCGCCTCAGAGGAAGCGCTTCAGCTTGTGAAGTTTCACGTTTGCTGCTGATGATGATTTAATGACTCAGTCGTTGTTTCATGACATTTGTTTGTTTTTCTGTGAGCCGGGTGGGTTTTAAAGGTTAGAGCTGTTTACGTTCAGAGAAAAGTATCGGCAACGTAGCGGAGATTCATTCCGGATGGCATTTCCGTTCGCCGGCGTAGAGCCGGGACGCACCTCGGCTGTCTTTTAGCAAAATTCAGTTTGTGAGTCACATCTTAACTGAAATGTCGACATTTCAATTAAACTTGAAACTTTTTGATGAGGGTGACGCTCGGAGCTGACTGAAAGGAACTTATTTTCTGCCTCTTTCTCCACCCGTATTTCCTTATTTTGTGTTTTTGCTCTCTCTGGGCGCCGTCGCCTGGTCGCAGCTTTGCAATTTTCCCGCTTTAACAAACACTAAAACGTCTCTTTTACATTATTCAACTGACCAGATCCGACCAGATTGAGCGTGTTTAGTAGAGGGTTTTGTCAGATCTTCCATAAGCCCAATTATATAAGGTCTGACACTGATGTTGGACGGGAAGGTCCGGCTCACAATCTCCGCTCTAATTTACAGCAAATTATACAGCAAATAAACCGCGTCAGCACCGCGGTTTATGGACTTTGCTTGGTGTTCGGTCGTGTTGGCACAGGAAGGGCCTTTCCCCACCGCCTTGATCTAAAGCATGCAGAACAAAGCTAAAAAATAATCCTCCCTCCACTAAACGTTACGCCTGAAACGGTGCACAAAGGGAAGTGCTTTTCTCCCAACCAAACCTCCAGACAGATGCATGATTCCTCCATCCAGAGAACACGTCTCAACTCATCTAGAGTTACACTTGAATGATGCGAGGATTGGCTGCAGCTCCATACTCTGCAGTTTGCAGGTCTGCAGAAAGCTGCCGACCTCTGGGCACGCCGCTCCACCTCTTATAATGGATGGTGGAAGATTTAGGAGTGAGGAAATTTACCGACTGGACTGTTTTTGTACACCGGTCGCATCCTATGGCGGTACCATGTGGGAATTCACTGGGCGACCCATTCTGTCACAGATGTCTGCGGACGCAGGCTGCATGCCCCGGAGCTGGAGTTTATGCACCCAGAGTGACGGCGTAAACACCTGAATTCAATCCTTCTGAGCGGCTGAGCAAGTCATTTTGGCACAGCGGTGTACACATGCATTCCAAATTCCTCACGTTTGTGTCCAAAGCGAATCAATCGTGCAGCGTGCACACTGAAGTGAGCTGTTCCTGTTTGTTTCGGCCTTAGATCGGTGAAGCTTCAGCGTCTCTGCTGTGTGTCAACTCCTTTAGAAATCACAATTCATGACACAAAGTACAAAAAAAAAACAACACTGCGATAAGTAGAAGAGGGGAAAAACGGGCAGAAAGGAAGACAGACGTAGAGTTTGTTAGACAGTTACGCTCCACGGCTGTTTTCTGCCTTTTCTCCCTCTTCTTGTTTTCCTGTCACTCGTCCGCCGCTCCCATTACTCACTGTGGGCATGTTACGTTTAAATTGCTGTATATTTTCCCCCTGGCAACACCGATCCTTCACGGCCGTGATTTACAGCCCAGACACGTACTCCATACAATGCGCTCGTATTTGTGAAAGATTTCTCTGAGCTTTCAGGCGGCTCTCGCATCGAGCCGCGCAGAACAGGAGGTTCAGGGTGCAGAGAGTTAAACAAAGCTCCATCTAAATCAAAATGTGAATATCGCTGAAAACGGGAGCTTCACGGCTACGATCAGGTTCCAGTCTGAAAGCCGCGGCCTCAGACTTGGAGAAGCTTCTTAATGATTGCTTCGTCGATCTTCACGCTCGGCTGCAGGCCGCTCAGAGTTTCTGCCAAATCATCTGCAAAAAGCATCAATGAAGCCCAACCTCACCGCCAAGGTGGCCACCAGCTCTTCTGCTCGCCTTCCTTCAACTGGCTTCTCTGCTGCTCTTCTTGTCCGACGGTGTTTAATCCAGTCTGCACGCATTCCCGTTTGTCAGGCAAGCTCTGCACTGGTGGCATCACGGTTCTGTAGGCTCCTGGAGGTCCTGAAGCCTCCTTCTCTTGTTGGCAGTGATACAGAAAACTGACCTTTCAGCTGCAATGTCTTAATTTCCAGCATGTGAAGCGATTCTGGTGCAAAGAACGATGATTTCCATCACATCTGGCTCTCTAATTGGTGGCTGTTGCTCACTGC
Organism: Fundulus heteroclitus; assembly: GCF_011125445.2. Classification (NCBI taxonomy): domain Eukaryota; kingdom Metazoa; phylum Chordata; class Actinopteri; order Cyprinodontiformes; family Fundulidae; genus Fundulus; species Fundulus heteroclitus. Next base: position 21,706,665 of record NC_046377.1, on the reverse strand, counting down.
CCCCCCAAGTTTTATACCATTTGCTTAATCCAAGGTGGTCCTAATGCAAAGAAAACATTAAATTCAGTCTCAGCACCTTTTCAGAATCAGATTTATTGACCAAGATTCTGTGCACAGAGAACCTGGTGCTCTGTGCAGAGTGTTTTATTTTCTCTGAAGTTTAGACATGTATAATTACTGAGGATGATTATTTTTTTAAAGACAGGTTACAATAGTGCAGGTATGTGTCTCTTTTGTTTCCCAGCAGTGAATCAGGCTGACGGGTGTTTATCGTGTCCGTCAGACAGTCTGTGCTCAGAAACTCTCTGTGGCGCCTGTTCTCACAATAGATCAGGTTTGTTTTAATTTAGAAAAGCAAAAGCTGTAATTTTTTAATTTTTTTATCCAAAGCTGAATTATAAACTCCCAACTGGATCAAGACGCCCTACAGGTTCAACATACCTTATGAAATGCCTAACATGAAGACAATCATTGTTAAATATTCTGTGGCGATATGAGAAATCTCAGCAGGAATGTGCAGCTGGAACATTTGCTGAACATTTTCCTGCGTGTGAAACCTTCGGCCATGTCTGCAGGGCATGTCAGTCTGCGAGGCGGCGCTGAGCTCTGTCGCTCAGAGGAATTAGACCTGCAGTAAAATGAGCCCAACAACAGCCGCTGACTTTTTATGATCGCTGATCAGAGTCTGGTTTTTCAGGAACTAATTATGAAAAGAAATGTGTTATAAGATCATAGAGACGGCTTCCAATTTAATTAATAAACATTCTGATTGAAACAGTTTATAACGTCAACGGCTACAGAGTCGGTCTACGGAAACTCAGCCGGTCCCAGCAGAGAGGAGCGACTCCTGTTCATGAGTAAAGCGCTAGCAGAACCAGAACCTACCTGTCTGTGACCAAAGGGGGGGGGGGGGGAGTTCTGAAACCTGACCTGCATCACATACAGGAAAGTAACATAAAATTGCTGTAAAACAGGAAAGTGCAGCTTTTGTTTGTTTTTTTTTAAAGACAGGTGGGTGGCTATGTGAAAGCTAAGCATAGTTTAGGTTAATACCACCTGTCATCTGCTGGCTTTTACCGTCTGTGATCTCTGACATGCTTAATCCCTTTCACAACGGTTGTCGTCTTTGCTGTGCACGAAAGATTTGTGCACGTCGTAATGTAGATGGAAGGATGGAAGGATGCCTCAGAAAGGCTCATGTACCTTCAGATGGTCTGCAGTTCAACAAGTGTGAGCTTCTGATTTTTATAAATCAAGACTTTGCAGAACGAGCGTGGGCTGCAGTTCCAGCTGCAGGTCTGTGGGGTACACATCTGGCACTGACATGTCAGCTCATTCAGTCAGATTCCATGGAGAGAATCTGAGTAACGCTCTCCGTGTCCGTCCTGTCAGTCAGGCGAGACACAGATGCTCTGAAATTAAAGGAAACTGCAGATAAAATCCTAAAATGACATCACAGTTTGACGTTTCAACATGAGAAATCCCATTTCCACTGGAGACAACACGTCGCTGATTTGGCGGCTTCGTGTATTTTGTTTTGCAAATGTTGTTTTATGAGGCTTTTGTTTTTACTTTGAACATTTAAGAGAAGAGACAGAAGGACGCTCTGATAAAGGGTCTGAAACGGAAGGCTCTTAAAGTTTGCACACATTTCACTCCCTGTTACTGCCAACTGCTCTCTATCATTACTTTACTGATAAAAAAAAAAATCTTTATTTCTCCGCCGACGCCTTATTTGAACCTAAACCCTGCTACGAGTAAACTTGTCTGGATTTATCCATGTTGTTCTTTTTTTCCCTTCCCACTACTGTCTGACTTGAAAGGTAAACGGAGTTGCAGGGAAAGGAAATAAAGAAAATGTTTTCTCACCCCCAGAAAGACATTAAAAATTAAAGAAGAGAGACACGGACGCAGCAATCATCCTGACACACCTGTTTTTCTTCCCGTCCGTCTGGAACAAAGAAATAAAAACAACTGGGTTTAATGTTTCAGGCTGCCGCTGAGTAAAGGCCTGTGAAGCACAACGGTTTATCAGCTGTGTTTGATGCTCAGAGGATCGCAGCATCTTCTCCTCCTTTTTCCCCACCATCCATCCTCTCTAATCACCGCCTGGCAGGCTGCTGGCTGTGTGTATTAGTGTGTGGAGGCATGAGGCATTAAAATAGACGGAGGAAGTCGGTTCTAACAGCAGAAGGGTGGAAAGTATTATGAAGAGAGGTCGGACGGAGATTTTAGACGCCCGGAGACAAAGGAACAGCTGCAGCTGTGGAAAAATGTTTACTGGAGTCCAGATGCTCAAAGTTTGTTCACTTTATTCATGAATGCATGAAGAGGAGCTTCTCCTATCATGTCCGGATGATGACACACAAATAATCGTTTCAAATATTTCTATTAGAACCTTTTTCCAGGCTGTAAACATGTAAACTGCTGCTGCATCCATACCCGCCTTTAGGATTATCAAAGATTGGGTCACACTGAAGGTTTCCCAGTAAGTGCTTTAGGAAATAGCTTAATTATCAGGCTGCTTTAGAGGAAAATTAATGGAATCCAAGTGAATCATCTGGAATGTCTTAAAGCTTCAGAGGAAAGAACCACCGGGTCGGGTTTGGTCCGGCTATTTGACCGACACAGAGAAGAAGTTTTAAATGTTTAGGTTTTATTTGAACATTTGGGAGCATTTTGCACATGGCACCAATCTGTTCCAACATGGCTGAACAGCAGCACACAAAGCAACATGTATGAGTTAAATTTGGTGTGGGAAACCTGGCCTGGCCTGAAGTTGACCTGATAGAAACCCTTTGGGGTGGATAAGAGGGGAGACTTCCTGTCCAACATTAGGCAAATTTATTTATATAGCACAATTCAGTACTATATATGACAATGCAAAGTGCTTTACATATATTAAAATATAGGAAAATAAAACAGAATAAAAGCAAGTAGGGATAGTGTAGAAACAAAAAAGAACATTTGAAAACAGTAAAACATTTTAACTTGAACATTCAAAGGCAATTTTAAACAAATGTGTTTTTAATCTCGATTTAAAGGAACTCAGGCTTTCAGCACTTTTACAGTTTTCTGGAAGTTTGTTCCAGATAAGTGGAGCATAGGAACTAAATGATGCTTCTCCATGTCTGGTTCTGGTTCTGGTTCTGCAGAGCAGGCTGGAGCCAGAAGACCTGAGTGGTCTGGATGGTTGATGCCCTGATAACAAGTCTGTGATGGATTTAGGTGCTAATTCAGGGATTTATAGACTAACAGAAGGATTTTAAAGTCTATTCTCTGAGATACAGGGAGCCATGGAAGGACTTCAGAACCGGGTCCATGTTCTCTACGTTCTTAGTCTTAGTAAGGACTTCAGAACCGGGTCCATGTTCTCTACGTTCTTAGTCTTAGTGAGGACTTCAGAACCGGGTCCATGTTCTCTACGTTCTTAGTCTTAGTCAGGACTTCAGAACCGGGTCCATGTTCTCTACGTTCTTAGTCTTAGTGAGGACTTCAGAACCGGGTCCATGTTCTCTACGTTCTTAGTCTTAGTGAGGACTTCAGAACCGGGTCCATGTTCTCTACGTTCTTAGTCTTAGTGAGGACTTCAGAACCGGGTCCATGTTCTCTACGTTCTTAGTCTTAGTGGAAGGACTTTAGAACCGGGTCCATGTTCTCTACGTTCTTAGTCTTAGTGAGGATTTCAGAACCGGGTCCATGTTCTCTACGTTCTTAGTCTTAGTGGAAGGACTTTAGAACCGGGTCCATGTTCTCTACGTTCTTAGTCTTAGTGAGGACTTCAGAACCGGGTCCATGTTCTCTACGTTCTTAGTCTTAGTCAGGACTTCAGAACCGGGTCCATGTTCTCTACGTTCTTAGTCTTAGTGAGGACTTCAGAACCGGGTCCATGTTCTCTACGTTCTTAGTCTTAGTGAGGACTTCAGAACCGGGTCCATGTTCTCTACGTTCTTAGTCTTAGTGAGGACTTCAGAACCGGGTCCATGTTCTCTACGTTCTTAGTCTTAGTGGAAGGACTTTAGAACCGGGTCCATGTTCTCTACGTTCTTAGTCTTAGTGGAAGGACTTCAGAACCGGGTCCATGTTCTCTACGTTCTTAGTCTTAGTGGAAGGACTTTAGAACCGGGTCCATGTTCTCTACGTTCTTAGTCTTAGTGAGGACTTCAGAACCGGGTCCATGTTCTCTACGTTCTTAGTCTTAGTCAGGACTTCAGAACCGGGTCCATGTTCTCTACGTTCTTAGTCTTAGTGAGGACTTCAGAACCGGGTCCATGTTCTCTACGTTCTTAGTCTTAGTGAGGACTTCAGAACCGGGTCCATGTTCTCTACGTTCTTAGTCTTAGTGAGGACTTCAGAACCGGGTCCATGTTCTCTACGTTCTTAGTCTTAGTGGAAGGACTTTAGAACCGGGTCCATGTTCTCTACGTTCTTAGTCTTAGTGGAAGGACTTCAGAACCGGGTCCACGTTCTCTACGTTCTTAGTCTTAGTGAGGATGCGGGCAGCAGCGTTCTGATCCACTTTTTAGGCAGACCTGTGAAAACACCGTTGCAGTAATAAATTCAACTAAAAATAAACACATAGATTAGTTTTTACAGATCCTGCTGAGAAATTAGTCCTTTAATCCTGGAAATGTTCCTCAGGTGATAAAAAGCCGACCTTGTAATTGTCTTTAGATGCTTTTGAAGCTTCAGGTCTAAGTCCATCACTACATTAGTAAATCTTCTTCAGGAAAATCGGTTCAAATGGTTTAATCTGTAGTGTCATAACAGTAATATCTGTCTAAATGCAGTTCTGAAGCTTGTGGAAACACCTCCTCTGAAATGTTGAAGCTGTAAAGGCTGGACCGTAGATCAGCGTAGAATCAGCCAATGATCGTCTGCCTCCTGCACCTCTCAAACCCTCTAATGCCACTTTTACATTTCCCCTGTCTGGCCAGAACTACTGTACTCGTCCTGCCCAAGCTTCGCTCTACTGTACCGCTTTTGGTTTTCAACAGACCCGGTAACACGGTGGCTTTAAGCCCCAGCTCCGTTACCCTGATGGTTAGAAGTGGTAGAATAAAAACAGAAATCCGCACACAGACAGCACTGGTTAGATCAGTGTTTCTGTCTCCGTTGTACTCAAATCACGGTTGTTTTTTTCGCCTCGCTCCACAGTTGGTTGGCTGGCTGGCCACACCCATGGCTAATCACTGACTAGCAGTCAGCTGACAAAGGAGCCCTACTCAATAAAACCACACCATGTCCTGAGGGGATGAAACAATCCAGCTGGGTAGAAGAAAAAGGCCCGTCATAAAACCCTCAAAGGGCGCTGTGTGGAGTAGATTATGGCCCGGTGGAGTTCTTTGAAAAGACCCATAAATGTTTTAACCTGACTCCGCCAGATGAATTTGCTCCGCATATCCATCTGGAAACCTTCCGTTGAAGTAATTTTATACTGGTTAGCTGATTGGCCTATACTGGTGATAGACGGGCCAAATAAACCAATCAGATCAACAAAGCATATGACGTGCTAACAGCGACGACGAAAACACAACCACAAGCTATTGCTGAAACCAGTCGGGTAGAAGAGCAAAAACATCTTTTCCTCTGAGAAAAGCCTCGAGAGCAGCGTTTTGCTCTTCTTTCAGTGAAGAAATACTCTAATTCCGATAAAACTTGCTCGATAGCCACGCTAACGCTAGTTTCAGCCGCCATGTTCTTTAGACTGAACTGTTGCGCTTTTCGTTGCGTCACACCTCAACCCGCCTCAAAGCCAACGCTGATTGGACGTTCGTTTGGTGAACTGCTCCAAATTTTCTTTAACGGAAAGTAGCCAGACTGATCTGCGAGTGAAACCTTGAAAGCTCGCGAGATCAGGATGGTCTCACAAGGCTATAAATGTTCTCCTTCCCTTTGGTCTATAGCTTTTCCTCCTTGAAACCAGTTTCTTGTGTTTGTCCGGTCTGTCCATTATCTCTCCTCCTGTATGCTCCCTCATTTTGCCTAGAAACTGCACGACATCCCTTACCGGTGCTATGAGGCCTTCAGGTATCCCACAATCCTTTGTGTGACATAACATATCAGCACAGCCCCCTCAAGGGAAACAACAAAAATACGCACGAGAGCAGAGAGCGCGCACTTTGTAGCTAATTTTCAGAAAGATGTAGGTCCGGATTTGACTCTCATCATCCATGTGTTTCCGTCACGTAACGACGTCGGAGTTAAAGGCCGTCCGAATTCAGCACAGCAGTCTGAAGCTCCTTTCCTCCCAATAATAGTGTTCTTACTCTTGGCCTCAGGAAAGGTCAAGGAACAGGAGCTAGGAGCTATCATTAAGGGTATTTGGATGGAGCCCTGGTCTAAATGGTCTCATCTTTTCCTCTCTCTGCTGTGACCGAAACTATCCCTTTGACCCATTTTAGCCCCGCCCAATGAGAACCTCTAACCCCGCCTCCTTTTTGTGCCACCATCTCCAAATCGTACGTGACAAAAACATCTTAAAGACTTGTGCAGCACACAAACCCCTAAACGTCTACGATGCTTGAACTCCCTTCCTCCTCAGTGGATGTTCAACCCCAGGTTCTTGAATTCTTCTACAATCACCAGTTTCCCTCCTCTTACACAAAAATCCTGAAGGAACTTTACATAAAATGTTTATAAAGTGGATCTTCAATTGCATAGACTTTGTTTCTCTTGTTCTGATGCAGGTTGAACAATTTTGGAAAATTAAGCTAACGAGCTGAACTGAGTTGACAGAATGTTTTGCGTCATCTGAGGCAGGAGTAGCCTTGTTTCCTTTCTTTTGACAAAAAAAAAGCTGCTTCGATTCAGAGGTTGGTTGCCAACAGCGATGGGCTCTCTCTGAGAGAAAGAGCCAGAACATAACCTGCATGAATCATTTTCAGAGGCTGAAAAACCCAATTTCAGTGGCTTTTCTTTTAAACATCTGGTAAACAATATGCAATCAGTCCAGACTGCAGGTATCCAGGCAATAACACAAAGGCGGCGAAGTCCGTAGAACAAGACAAATCCTCCCAGAATTTCAACATCCCACTTTGTCTGAATCTCTGAGTTTCTGTAAGTCGTCGCCATCAGGGATAAAACTCAGAGAGCCAAAATGCAAATGAAACGGCTGGAGGCTATTGTTTGTTCCAGCCTCCTTCCAACTGTTGAATTCTAACCCCGGAGATTACTCCCATGCACAAGCATTCACAGCACTTACTCTCCAACGTGTTGTTGCTGCCAAATGCATCGTCTCTTAATGCTTTTATTGTTTCTTCCAGGCCTTTCTCTGAAGCACGAGACGGAGAAACCGTTCACAAAGTGTTTTATCCTAAGAGGCGAAAAGGTTACTTCCCTTTAAGCTCATGTACAAAAAAAACAGCGTCTTTAAGTGAATCTTGGTCAGTAAAGCTGCACATTTTGGCTGCTTTCAAGGAAATAAAAACACACAACCAGTCCAAATATTCTACTTTAACTTTATTTACTGATGAAATAGGACTTAATCTTTTTAATTCTGAAGTCTTTAAGCCAATTATTCGTCTCTCCTTTTCAACGATGCCGTGTCACGAGCATGTAAACGGCGACAACGTTCATTCAGAGCGGGAAGCGGGGCTAATGTTGTCAAAAGATCTTTAAAAATCAGCTTCAGTACCAACAACTTGTAATGCTAAGCACAGAAATGACTGTCCTCCTCGTCCAATAATATGTCGGCTTGCGCCTGCAGGGCGAAGCCGATTGGCTGAGAGCTGATTATCCACATGGCTGAGGCTCAGACGGTGGAACCGGTTGGTTTGCTGAAGGGAAATGGAGATGTGATTGGTTGAAGTTCTGTGCAAAATGCAAATGGAGTAATTTAATCCACAACAGGATGTTCAAATGGAAATGAGTTAGAAATGTGGCGAATGGAAGTTAGAGCAACTCAACTTATTCTTTTATGCAAATGTCTTGACGTAATGCACCCTCAGCACTGACTCAGGTGTGTTGATTCTTATTTTACTACGTTTATTCAGTGGAGAATAAAGGTGTTCTGAAATGTATTTGACCCCTTTTACCAGAACGACAGTTATTCCACTAATTTCACAGGGAGCTCTGGTAGCTTTTCAGCGCATTCAGTCGTAGTTTAAAACCAGACATACCTCCAGGGGTTTTTGGTCCTGAAAAGCTCAGTCTTAAGGCCTTTCTCTTTTTTTACATGAGCGGCTTTGACCTTGTGAATAAGCAAGCTCTGATTCTTCTAATTGAAGCTCTACTGAGCAGCCATGGCCCGCTCAGCCACACAGTTGTCCTTGCAGCGTCTTAAGGGGCATTAATGCTCTGGTTTAAACACCGTCCACACTGAGGAGGAAACGAACAAACAAGTTCTAGTTCCAGCAGAGCTTAGCAAAATTCACATATTTACAACAGAGGTGACTTTTTCCTGGCATGCGGATGGAGTCGTGGCCGCCTCTGGTGCGTTCCCTTTTCACCTTCGGAGCCATCTGCTTCACTGCACCTGGGGAGAAGATCGACTTGGAGCCTCGCACCATTTGTCACAAACGCATTTTTTATGTATACTCTGACTACACATTAAGTTAATTCTGATGATTATGGCTTGTAGATAATAAAAAAAAAAAGTGTCTCAGAAAAGTAGAATGACATGAGAAAGGGAATAGCACATTCAAAGAAAGTTAAGTGGAAGGAAAACGTGCACCAGCACACACGCATCTATCAATAAATATCTGTTATTAGCTATAAACACAATATTAACAATATTAACATTGAATAGTGGCTCAATTTTCCATGTCCGTGCATCCCTATGAGTGACCTTTTGGAAAAAAGACTGCTTATATATTTGGAGAAATAATGACTATAGAAAACGTGTTTTAACTTTTTTAATGTTTTATTTATATTTTGGATGAGTAAAAATAAAGAAAAATATAATTTTGCCAGAGGAGGGTGGAAGCGTGGTCTTCTGTCAGATGTTTAAATTTGAGTAAAATTGTGTAAAAATAAATAAATAAATAAAAGCACACACTTTACAACTAGTTACTGAAACTTTACGTTTTTCTGTTCTTAAAATTCCATGAAAAAATGCGAGAAAACCTCTAAAACATGTATTTATGTATCTATTTACACACTTTAGTTGACTATTTATGATTTTTTTTTTTTTCTTTAGCCATAGTTATCTAGATAATTGTGGGGGTCCAAGGAGCCACGGGATACAGACCTCCTAAGTCCACCTGGGGGAGGGGAAACACAAAATAATGTAAAACTATTAAACAAGGAGAAACACAACTGACAAAAAGTTTCACCAGATATTTGAAACCCAGGATGGGAGGAAAAAACTGACAATTTTTAGCATGATTAACATATATATCCATATCTATAGCAAATAACCCAGCCTGCAAATAATAAAAGCACGAATAAATGTTTGATTGCCACTTTTGATGAATAATTATGCATGTTTTCCACCCGTTGTGAGAGATGTCATGTTTTTCTGTTTGTCACATAATTTCAGTCATCAGCCACCTGCGGCGCGTCTCCTCCACCTCTGCAATCGGCCGAGCAACTTTTAAAAGCAACACCGGAGCCTGCTGTTTGGGAACGGAGCCGTTTCTCAGTCAACTGCAGCAGCAATGAAGAGGAAAAAAGATAAAGTATAAATATATGCATATAAAGTATAATATTATTTTAGCTCTGACTGCTAGTTTCTGAAAGTTTAAGTAGTTACGTGTAGCCTCCTCCTTCCTGCCATGGCGTTTGTTGGCCACTTCTGACTTATTAGAGAAAAAAGAACAACGCCAATGAGGCAATAACTGCACTGGAAATGCTGACAGCTTAGACATCACTCCCAACCGTCACGTTTTTATTTGATAACTTGACACCGCTGCAGGTGAGGGCGTACTCCTCCTGGGGTTGTTTTGTGCTCGTCTGAACCAACCCACCGACATCCCCACTCTGTCAGGGTGTGGAGGAAGGTGAGGACGGACGCACCTAGCAGCAGAGCCGGGAGCTCCACAGGACAATATGCAGTAAGTGTTTAAATTCCTCCTCTTACTGATTATGTAGAGCTGGATGCATTGTGCACAGAACCAGTTTAGTCAGTAATAATCTTTTCTATTTCTTTAGGTTAATAATGGTACATTAGATTTGTAGTCAACAGCACAGAAGCAGAGTAGAAAACTCAGCTTTTCTTCCTTTTGCTATTTTAGACTTTTGTTTTTTATTGGCACTAAGACTAAACGACTTACCACAGGTAGGACTGAACTGAAGGGGTGTGATTATCATGTAATAAAAAAAATTTGGATTTCTTTATGTTAAAAGTAAATTAGAATGATCATGAACAACAAAAACATAACTTTGTACCTCCATCTATTTGCCTGATATCATTAATTAACCCTCTAAACTCTCTAAACTAATGGGAAACGTAAAGAACCAGCCTTGGAAACACTCTGGCCTTTATATATATATATATATATATATATATATATATATATATATATATATATATATATATATATATATATATATATATATATATATACACATTATAATAATTTGTAGATTTTTTTAGCATAATTGTTATTTGACATCAACTAAATATGATTAAACTTTAAATACTGTCAGGAAAACCACCAGGAGAAAATGAAGGTCATCTGATCTTTTACTTGTGCAACTTTTTTCCTGATGTTTTGAGAAAAAAGAGAGAAAGCGAGACAAAATAAATGAATACATCAACATCAACTCCTCTAATATCAACAATTAAAGCTAGAAAGAGGAAGTTTATGATCAGGTTGATCAAAGTTTAGCTTTTGCCAAAAGGTTCTGGGTCTCTCAGGAGTTTGGAGGACGGGGATTTTACCGCCTAGGACTTCCAGCGTTAGTCTGAGGGAAACATTTTGCTAAGTGTTGCCGGTTTCTCACTTTGGATCCAGATTCAAAGGAAATGCAAAAGAAAATATTTCAAATAGTTGTCTTAATTAGACGAGCATAACAAAGCATGCGACACATTGTGGTTTGGAAGTTGACCAAGGTTCCTGTTGATCCGGTTTGGCAGAACTACTAATTGGTTCTAGATCTTCTCATGTTTATATCTCTCATAACTCGGCTCCCAGAGAAGGAGTCGTCATCAGGTGCTGATCGGCCAATCAGAGGCAGACTTGCCAGAGTGGCCAGAAATAATCATTTTCTCCCACATCCGCTGGAGAGGATGAACTTTGTACTGGATGGCGCCCTCATTTAAATGAATAACAGCCATTTTATCATAAATTCTTATGCTTTTTGAATTTCTAAATCAGATTTTCATGTTTAATGGCGCTTATTGAAAACATAATTCCTCAGATTCTGGCATTTTGAAGGGCCTTGGAGGATTGAGGTTCTTTTCTCTGTGAAAGGACAAAGTTGTGTGTTTCTACACTGATTTTTGCTTTTAGTGTTTTTTTTATTTATTTTTTGTGGAAAAAAAATATTTTTGCACAGAACTCATAGCTCGGGATTATTTATTTGTCAGACATATCAAGCCTTTGCTTTTATATCACAACTGATTACTTTTTGCAGGGAAATACATTCATCTTTGTTGCTTTTTTTTTAGGAGTGAAAGGATTCAAAGCCATTTTTCTACACAGACATATTATCCATTATGCCACTTTTTTTAGAATTGTTTCAAACTGCTGAGGTCAGCTGATTGACTGCAGGCTGAAACACGGCACGTCTTCAAACCCAAATTTGGATTTCAATTCAGATTTTCCTGTTGTGTCGCATTTTTCACAGAGAGTTACAAAAGCAGATAAAAAAAAAACAATCCAACAAGTTAAATAAACTATTTCACCTGCTTTTTTAGACTTTATTATATTAGGTCCCCGTAGGGCAATTCATTTGCAGCAAGTAATAGTAATTATAGCAGCCATTATGACACGAACAATACAGACAATAGACAAGACAGAAGGATAAGAAGCGACTTATAAAAGTTAAAGGAGATCAATCAATGAGATGGTAAAGGTGCCTGGGCGGACGACTAAATGCAGGTTTAATACTGAATTCTTTCAAAGTATTTGGTGGTTTGAAGAAAGTAGTATTATCAGCAAGAGGATGGGAAAGGTGATGTTGGGGGCACCGGTTGAGAGCAGAAGAATTTTATAATGGAGCCGACAATCTGCAGAGTAGAAGAAGTAAAAAGTGCATTTAAGAAATTGAAATTAATCCGCTGTATAGATGGTACATTTCAAGCAGTTGTTACTTTTACTAAATCTGGCATATAGGCAATGAAAAAAGAAACTTCAGTTTTACTCGAGAAGGATTTTTACTACAGAAATGTTGCTGGACAGTTAGAGTGTCTGAGCTCCAGGAAGCTCTGGTTGCTTTGAGAGCGAGACGGGTACAGCTGCGGACTGGAGGTGTTAGGTTCAAAAGTTAGGCCTTTAGTTAGCCCTGTTTCCCTGTGTTTTATCATTATTTTGCTCCTTTTTTGTACTTCGGGCAGTGCACATGATTTTGGAATATTTGTAATTCATTTATGTGGAGTGGCCGCCTGGTGGATGTTCTGGCCGAATTGGAAAGTCGCCATTTGATGCGAGCTGTGTCTCCCCGGGGCAGACATTTGTCTCCATATAATGTAGTTCTGAGGAATAAAGCCCCACAATTGAAACAGTGATAAAAATAAGCAAGAATGTTAAAATAAAGATGAAGCTGATTTGAGAAAAACAAATTAAATTGTCCATATTTAGTCAGTGTTAACACCCGTTGTTAATTGCTCAACGTGGTCCAGCCAACGTTTAACGTCCTCATGGCGTCCCTTGTTGCAGAAGTACCTACTAGCAGCTTTAAGCTTGTCTGCATTGTTGGTTCAGGCATTTGTCATCATACTCTTGACAATACTCAACAGAAATTCCCATGAAGACTCTCGTTCTGGTCCATTGGAGTCCAACAGGCTTTTTCACTCTTATCAGCCTGATTAATGTGACTGACGTTGTTTCTAACCTGCTCTCTTTGTGTTGTGTTAGGGAGTGGGTGTGTTGCTTTTTCCGTGATTTTCATAACTAATCTGATCCAACCTGGGTCTGGCTTGTGACATTCCACTTGGCTTTTTAAAAAAAATGTAGTTTATCACAGTTTAACATTTATTGGGGAGGTGCCACAAATAGCAGTAATACTGGATGTTACAGATATTATTTCCAGTAATAGTATTACGCTGTACTCTACAAAGTCCACACACCAACGTTGCATTGGCGGTTTTTATGTGAATAAAGGCCTCACTGGTTGAAAACGTTTTGAAGTGATGGTGCTCTTAATAAACATTTTTCTTATGTATTGATACTGTAAGCGAATAAATCAAGATTCCCAAAGCAGCCTATGGCTAACAAGGGCAGATATTTCTGGTATTGGTGAGTTAATTTAGTAATTCATCCTTCACTACAGTGACGTAATCAAATGTCTACCACACAGGATGAGACTTGCAGGTCATTGCGTTCACGAGAACAAGGCAACACTTTAGCCTTAATGTAGTTTTATTTTTGCCGTTGTTGTTGAGAAACATGGCGTCAGATCCGGCTCTGATCCACCTAGCTGTGAAGCACAGAAACAATCAGAACCTTTATTCTTGTGACTTTAAGCGGCAACGAGGCTACTCTCCCTCCCTCACTCAGAAAACCTCCAACATGGACGCGCCCTTAGCCTGAAGATGGAGAGTTATGCCCACACCCACCCTCAATCTATTGTCTCTGCAACTCCACAGCATTAGGAAAATTGGCACGTCTCCAACATATCTTTGCTATGAAACACCTCGACATGAGCCAAAGCCCCAGAAAGCCTGGTGCTCAACCCACCCGCTGCTTTAAGGTGGCAGTTTGCATCCTGTTAAAGTCCGTTCGTGGGTTTTCTTCGTCTTGCTAATCCTGCTCGAGAACACTGCCACGAAGGAAGATCCCAAGTGTCCACTAGAGCAACTTCTTCATACCAACTACTAGGGCTGTCCTGATATCGATACTGGTATCGGTATTGAGCTCAATACCAGCACCAAGTACTCAATACTCAATACAATTTTCCTCCTGGGCTACGCTGGAACTCAAAGGCTAGATAACGCTCTATAGTGGTGCTATACACCAACAGGTTGTTTGTTGATCCACCAAAAGAAGGAGAGAGAAGATAACTGAAGCTCTAGCCCAATTCATCGCCCTCATTTTCAGTGGTCCATGATATTAAGTTATTTGATCTATGAGTACCAACTTATTAAGTTACTCACCTGTACACTGTGACTTTCTCCTGCATTGTCTACATTTCAATTGCTTTACTTTTAAATTCAGTGCTGCACCTTATACTGTATTTTAAATCTACTGTAAATGACAAGCTGTATTCTTGCACAAATGTCCTTTGCACAATCAATTCTGCACATACAAATGTTTTTTTTTTTTTTTTTTAAACTCACCTGTACACTGTGACTTCTCCTGCATTGTCTACATTTAAATTGTTTACTTTTAAATCACTGCTGCACCTTATACTGTAATTTAATTTTTACTGGAATTTACAAGCTGTATGCCACGAAATTTCGTTCTGTACGCACTCCGTGCATACAAAATGACAAAGTTGTCTAAGTCTAAGTCATTAAGTCTTCAGTATCGGTACTTGGAATGGGCAAGTGTCTAAACTGAAGTACTTGCACTTGGTGTAGAAAAAACTTGTATCAGGACACTCCTACAATCTACCTGTGTCAGAAAAACCTCTCTGAGAACCTGGAGTCGGCTTTCTCCGTCCTGGGAGAGGCCAGAAATTGAAAACTTCCTGTGGGACTCTGAATTTACCAAAACATTTCAGATGTGATTGGTCGCCACCCGGCAGAATACGCCCAGACCTTGAGGTTTTCACTTGAATTTCACATTACCTCTACTTCTGACTTCATCAACTTTGTCTGCTAATCAAAGCCGAATTTTATTTACAAATGCCCAAACCTGAATTGCAAACATATTTGCAGATATGTAAATACCTAAATGTTGCAGGTATTTTTTTTTCACAAGGTTATGAAGCTAGATTTACAAGCAGAAAACATTCATGGCACTGCAAGCATTCACTTTACCTGAAGCTTAGTCTTAATTGATGGTGGAAATAAATTACAGCAAGAAGAAGAGCTGGCATACTTCCCCTCTAACACCATATATGAAGAAGTTTCTGATTAGCCAATGAGGAAGGGGGGCATGAATAATTCAGGTGCTGAGATGCTTTCAGTGCTGTGAATATAAGGGTTTGCCTCATGCAAAGTAAAACAGGCAGAAATGAGATTAAAATTTGGTTTGGGCTAAAGGTTAAATTCCCAGTAAATGAATGTGCATCAACATTATCTAAAGTGCCAGGAAAGTGGTTGTATGTAGATGAATATTAAGACGTATCAGAGCTGAAAACTCATAAACCCACGTTCTAAACAAAAACTACAGACAGCCAGACCTTTTAGTACCAAACAAGTTAATATCAGATTGTTTCTTTAATGCAAAAAAATGCATTTAAATGCTCACCTCCATTAGAAGTCTATTTCCCCACCAGTAATCTTCGGCTCTCTCACATAACAGCTGCTGGATGCGCTCCATGGAGGGACGTCACCCATGGTTTCATTGTTTCTTCCTGTTTTAAATCGGATTTATTGCAAGGAAATACAATCTTTGCTGCCTCCATGCCTCAGAGTCAGAGCGAGCAGGTCAAATATGTTTAAAATGTATCAAAGGAAATAAAGATTTAGTTCCCCGTTAATGTTTTCCCCACAACAACAACAAAAATCGAATTAATTTACTCTCTGTGCTGAAAGTTAAACAAAATCTTAAAAGATAACGCGATAATATAATTTACACATTAAGAAGCTCATAGTAAAGCAGGAGAGCAATAATGTCGACATCTTGTAGCCTAGGAAAATGACTTTCCTCCTGTCTGCCTCTTCTATGCATCATTTTCACCAATCAGTGACGTCACAGTGCTGAGAAAAAATTATTTCCACCTTTTACAGATTTTATGTTGCTTTTTTGTCACAGTTAAATGTTTTCAGAATCATGGCTGCGTTAAATGAGGCAGCTAAGTCATACGGGTCCTAAAGAGGCAAAGCAGACCCAGACCATCATGCTACCACCTCCATGTTTGACTACATTTACATGTGTGCTTGTGAAAAATTATTCTGCCAAAACTATAGTTAAAATAAATCTACTCTAAGCTTTTACTAGTGAACCCAGAATGACGGATGGTTGAATTTGAATGGAAGGACTTTAGGACAGACAGGATAGACAGAAACAGAGACTGACAGGGTGGATGCATGGAAAAGATGGATGGGCTGTTGGAAGGGAGGGAAATAAAGTTATAAATTTAAGCAACTTCTGCGAAAAATCTAGCAAAATCAGTCTGTACCCACAAAACAAACTCACCTTGAAGCTGCAGCTAAAAAAGCAATAATAAAGCTAACATTTTCATCCATCAATATTTAATAAAACAAATCTTAAACATGATGAAATTCCTTAGTTATTAGCTTTTTGTAATTTCATCTGTAGAGAGAGAGAGAGAGAGAGAGAGACTAACAAAGTTGGTTTCAAATGGATAAAAATGACTGGAATTTGACTTTTAGATTAAAAAAAAAATTTAAATATGTATTTGGATAGAAAAACATATTTTCATTGTGGATAGAGGACAGAATATCCCATTCTCACCCATTTGTAGATCAATTCTGCCCTGACATAGTAAGGCAACCAGACCCACCAAACTGTCTGTCTAATCAGACAGGACACAACGGAGGAAAAACAGAATCCTATTCATCCTATTTTATTCATTCTCTCTTTTCCTGCACTTCCATAGAAGCGGCTTGATGCAGTGATTTCCCCATGACTCGCCTGGATCATCTTGGAGGAGGAAATCTGCTCCGATTTCATCTTACTTTTTTAGGTAAGTACATCAGAAATCTTCCTGCAGAGTGACGGATACTCATGTTTACTTTATGGGGGGGGAGGTAATCAGATAATCACCAACTACAGCAACTAAATAAAAACCTGCCTGAACAGCATCCTTTAACCTTCGTGGCCAAACAGAAAAATCAATGGGATGTCTTGTTGGAGCTCTGTCTCCCTCTAGCTGATTTTAATTCCTCACCTCCAATCAGAATATTGACTAACGTCATATTCACACGTTAACCGTCCTGTTTATTGCCACCCTTGTCAAATTTCAATCAATGGTCGTCTCTGGTGGCACTATTAGGTCCGTATGGTGTAATTTGTATGTATAGAAGCTCCTCTGAGGGCTCTTTCTGCAGGGTTTTATGGAAACTAATGAGCACCACTGACTGAGCGTGATAGCTTTTTTTTTTTTTTTTCCTCCCCTCACAAATAACCGTGGAGGAGCAGCAATCCTATCGGTTTGTTTGGGGCGTGAAGAGGCAAAAATGATGGTGTTGATGTGGCATGAATAATTGATGCTGACAGCATGAAGATGTAAGACAAAAACAAAGATCCTTCCCTGACTCACTACTTTCATTTTTTATACCTTGCACTTAATTGTGTAGAGGGGGTGGTGTTGGTCTTGGGGTGCGGTTGGCTCACAGGCCCTGCCGCCAGTCCCTGGCCCCCGGGCTATGGTGGTGCGGCTGGCAGAGCCCCCCCTCTCCGGGTGGGTTTTCAGAGAACAGGGGTCCCTATCGGAGTCAGAAGGGAAGCTGGCTTCCTGGGAGAGCATGAGGCTTCTCAGTCCTTTCCTCCCCATCCCCGGACTCCTCCCTCTGCCTGCTCCATCACGCTGACACACATGTAGGACCCTGGGGACGGGGGGGGGGGGGGGGTTGCTGGAGGGTCCCACTTTCTGGTGACGTCCCAGACCCCAATTTTATTATGCATCTTAGACACTTTCATTCACAACATTTTCACATTGGCACCACCTACACTGCAAAAACTGAACTTAAAATAAGTACAATTTTCTTAAAATTAGTGTATCCGTCCTTGATTTGAGCAGGTAAACAAGATGATCTGCCAATGGAATAAGAGTTTTGCACTTAAAATAGGATCAATTCATCTCCATCATCTTATTTCAAGTGCAGGATGTCTAATTATCTTATTTTAGGGGTCAAAATACTCATTCCATTTGAGCAGGTAAATAAGATGATCATTGGCAGATCATCTTATTTACCTGCTCAAATCAAGGACAGATACACTAATTTTAAGAAAATTTGACTTATTTTTAGATCAGTTTTTGCAGTGTACCTTCTGGAGGGGTGGTGGGGGTAGGGGGTGGACTGTGCCGGGCACCTCCTTTGGTACTCCCAATTTTAAACACACTCAAGAACAATATGCAACAACACAACATTTGAGCAGGCAAAGGCAGGGGTCTTTGTCACACCTTTGTTCTCCTATTGCCGTCTGGGGCCTGGAGGAGGAGCGGGCCACCTGGTCTGGGATCTTGACTGGGGTGTACCCTTGGGTTCCCACTAGAGTGGGAGTGAATGAGACTGTATGTGGCTTTCTGTTTGTTTATTTGTCAGGTTGGGTTTGTACTGCCCCCTCTCCCCAGGACATCTCAGGTATCCACTAAGTGTGCATCTTTGGCTCTTCACAACCACTGTTGAGCAATTTTCTTTTGGATAAACTTAACATACACAAGTGCACTCTCACAAACAACTTTTCTGACGTTCCCTCACTGAACACAACAAACATTTGTGTGGGGACATTTCAGGCTCTAGCAGGACGTTTGGCACACCCGGTCGTTAAAGCGGCTCTTCAGCAGCTTCTGTTGCTCGTCTTCGTTATCGCAGGATTCTGGCTGCTCAAGCCAAACGTGTTGTGTTCACTGACGAGCTGTCCTGTGTCTGAATAAGGTGGACGTCTTGTTTCCCAATAACTCGCACAACAAAACCTAAAATCTGTCATCTAGGACATTCTTGGCAAGCCAAAGTAATTTCTCAGAGGGAATTCCAGGCAGCTGTGTTTTGCACAGGCTGATATCGTCTCAGATGTTAATCAGATACCTGGTTTTACCGGCTCTTCCACCACCATAATGTCCGTCTTTACATTCCTTTTCAGGAACTTTCCAACTTTCTCTTTTATTCCTTATCGCCTCCATCGGCTCATGACTGATTCTAACATAAGGAGAATCTAATGATTGCATCCTCCATGTTGTTCTTTCTAAACCACCTTTCTTTTCTTTTTTCTCATTTCTTTTTCCATTTTTTTGTCGACTGGAAATCATATTCACGTTTGTTTTGTCAAATTTAGGGAAAATATTTAGTTTGTTTCATATTTCTTTCTCTCATACCGCACCTCATTTCTTTTCTCCATTTCCCCTCATTTACTCCACAGTACCGACATTTCTCTTCTCCGTCTTATTTTTTTCCATTTTATTCCATTTCCTCTTCATTTCTTCTTTTCCATCATATTTCCCTCTCCTCCCCCCCCCCCTCGTCCTGCTCTCTGACAGATCTGTCTGTTCTCCCTCTTGTATATCTCCTGTCGGTGATGGATGCTGGGCTGTACTTTAATGGATGGCTTGGCTAGTGATACCAGACGCAGCAGAGTGCGCTGACGCAGATCTCCAGCTTCATCTCAGAGCCGCTCTTTGAATTTTGACATTGTTGGCCAGACCCTGTTGTGTGCGATTTGTTCGTTTAAGCTCAATCGGTCACGTTTACAACTCTTTCTGCGCGGTTAAGGTTAAACCAAAGAGCATACCGTTGATTTTAGGTAGTGCTGTTAAATATTCTTTCAATGGATAATTGAAACGAGACTTATTCAAGATGTGAAGGCCTCAGAATTTCTTTCATATTAACCTTACCTCCACACATCCTGGCTAAAGCTGCTCCAAAGGAGCCGGATATGAATCATAATCAAAGGTGTTTCCACAGAATATTTCACTGTAACAAGGACAAATGTGTGGAGTAACTCCCAGTGTGTTCGTTTGTGTGCTTAAAGTTTCTGTGTGTGTCATCCTTGACTTCGTGAGGAGAAAAGATGAATGAGCCTTAATTTGGGTGAAACGGAGGTAATCACGAGGGGGGGAAGGAGGAAAGGAGGAAGGGGAGCCGAGGTTGACCACCAGAGGATGAACAAGCTTCTGTAAAATTTATTTCATCTGAGGGGTCAACGGGAACTTTCCTAACATGGATTTCAAAGATTGACATTGATTTTGCCTTGCAAGAGGAAAACAGAAAATTTTTTGATTAAAAAACAGCTCTTGGTGTCATTTAAACGCTTTCTATGTTAAACTGCATTTCTTTTTTTACTGATTGAATATCGGAATCAAAACAGTTTTATAAGTGAGAAAACATTGTACAGGGTGGGAAAACTTTTATAAGATGGAAAAAGGAGGAACAAAGGTAACAAAGGAGGTGAAAACATTTTCCCACTTCTTTGAGTGTCCATCTAATTTTCACCTTTTAACTAGCTAACCTAATCTATTTGTGCATTTCTTTTTTAAAAAAGGTTTGTTTTAGCTTACAATTTTAACTCCCAAACACTCTGAATGGACCCATAAGCCAATTAGCTCCATATCGGGTGACTTAAACAGTAAATAGAATTTGCTAACATCGTTAGCTCAACGCCGGCCAACAGAATCTGAACAGAACTTGTTAATCCAGTTAGCATGGTGATAAAACTGCTAACGCTAAGACGGCACCAGCTAATTAAAACGTTCCTGCTACAATTGGGGCCAAACTGACAAGGAAATGAAGTACCATCAGTGGTTTAACATAATTGAAGCCATAGACTTAGCAAAGTCTTACGATTTACACTTAATTCATGATTAGCTGGTTATCATTGTGTCCGAACCGTGCCAGGTATAGGTGTGCAGGACGAGGTTGGTGATTTGTCATCCTGTAGAATTATATTATTAAACTCTTGAGGTCAGAGGATTGTAGTTCAAACCAAGGCTTTATGACATCTAAAACAGAGTGAAACACATCTAAAACAGAGTGAAACAAATTACACATTTCCCTTTAAGCATGTTTTTGTTTCTTCTTTCTGACAGATACACAAACAGTTCTGATTGCTGAAATAACAGTGTTTTTATACTGCAAATAAAGCATTTGTTGTCGAATTATTGTTCTACTCGTATCCGTTGTGCGATTGAATAAAACCAAACCAAGCTCCCAGGCTGAATTTCAACCTCTGCCCACCTCTGACATGCTAATAAAAGCTGCCAAGATGATGTGATAGGAAGCTTACTGTCAGCTAAACGATACTATAGATATGTTTATCCAAGTTAATACTAACTGGTATTAGCATCATTTTTGCTAGCTTCAGGCAGGCTAACAAAATCTGCTAAGTTGCTGCAAACAAGCTCCTAGAAAACGCACAGAATCAGCAAATCATCCATGCAGAACTGCTAAAGGCATCTGCCAAGCTAGGCAGGTCCATACCGGCTAAAAGAAGCTTCTGATCAGATCTGATGAATTTTTCAACCCCACATGGTCGAGCTTTCTGGATGCGCGAAGCTAACTGACTCCGTAACGGCGGGTGGACAAAACAACACAAATTAGCATATTTCATGCTGTATTTTTTTTTTTTAAGTAATCCTTTGGTATTTTCTGTTCATAATTTCTTCGTTTAGTACAGTAAATGTTTATCAGGAATATTTAATCAGGCAGTGGCCTAGACGCTGTATGTCAATCGGAAAACTGTTCCTGCTCCTATACTGTTGCATTATACACACATTGAGACATTTTGACTTCTTAGGCTGAATTTCTGTCCATCCATGGGATGTTGACTATAAAAGCTCGTCATATTGGTCAGTTCCCTGCAGTTTTCAGCAGTGTGTGGCTCATTAGCAATCAAACAGACTGTGTTGCATCACTTTGTGACTGCCTCAGCATGTTCATCACAGCTCTCAGCAGGACACAGTCAAGCTGAGATGGTAATAAAATATAGAAGAAAAGTCATCATCCAGTCTGTATGACTCAGAGCTGGATTAAAGTGAAGCTGCTGCTGCGGTTTCTGCAGAATGAAGTCAACAATACACCTCCTGCGGGGAGCGAAAGAAGATGAATGGGAGGTTGGAGGGAAGTGACCTGCAGGCAGCCATGACAGAGGATCCATTATACAGTTGGAGTCTCACACTCTCTTACAGGCTGCCGTTCGGCGAAGAGAAGGCTTTGATTTAAACTAAATCTTAATTCTCCCAGAAATATTGCACCGTTCCGACCCTGTCATCTGCCACAATAAAACTCACAGACTGTAAACCCTAATGCGTAATTTGGGTCAGCGCATCCAGGCCTTCAGCCCTTGTTCAGTGTTCATGTCTCAGTTTTGAGGGAAACTAGATGCTACGATTTGAACAGCTTACTTCTGGGATGTTGTGTGCAATAATGGCAACAAAAAAAAAAAAGAAAGATGGCAGAAAATAAGCCCAGTTATGTCTTGCTTCTGGTTGGTGATGACAGACAATCTTTAAAGTAAAGGACCAGGAAATGGATAAACCACCACAGCACCAGATTTAAGGTTTCATTTCTGTTCACTGCTGACTGCATTGCTTGGTTTGCTTGAGCTTTAGGTCACAATTTGATGTTTGGACATTCGTCGTCTTTTATCCATCAACTACAGCAAGTCATCCAGGCCCATTCCTCTAATTGTCTAAATAGGAACGTTAACTTTGACAAAATCAGGTGTGCTGTACTTTGGATGCTGTTTTGGGTTATTTTGTGACCTCCTGAATAAGTGTCTTTGTTATTTGAGATATCATAGCCTACTTCTAGTTGTCAGAAAGGTTCTACACAAGTGATATTGTTTAAAGATCTGGATGAGGATAGCGAAACTAACTTCTGCTGTGTGATAATTGAGTTAATGTAATAGAATTTCAGCTTTCCCCCACTTAGGTAGAGGTGTGAATAGCGCTTTATTAATTATAAATGAGTGTCATGATTGTTCGTCTTGTAACTCACAGAAAACGGTTATCTAATTATTTTTTTACACTAAAGAAACCCAGACACCTAGCTGCTTGTGGGGTAAAAGAAAGGATGTCATAAAAACAAAAACGTAAATTAGTTGCTCGCAATTTATTTCAATGAAACAAAGTTTAATTGAAGTCAAATTTATCAGAATAAAAAGGGTTGAGCATTCTCAACGTTTGCCCTTCTGAAAACCCTCCAAAGGCAAAAACAGCTCAGACATGTTAAAGTTCCCTTAATATCTAGAATTCAACAATTAAAAAATATGATGATGATTCTATTAAATATTAAAATAATTTCTATTTATTCATGTTTAGACACTTAAACCAAGCTTTACAATCAGATGTAGTGTTGTCTTGCCTTCTTAACAATGACCGGTTTCCGTGCTCACCACACAGACCGCTTGTTTTACGGTATCCCACAATCCTTTGCGTGACATGACGTATCAGCACAGCCCCCTCATGAAAATCAACGAAAATGTCCGCAGAAAAGGGATCGCGCACATTGTAGTTCATTTTCAGAAGGCTGTAGCTGGATTTGACTCACGTAATGACGTCAGAGTTAAAGGCAGTCCGGAATCGGCACAGCGGTCCGAAGCTCCTTTCCTCCCAATGATAGTTTTGTCGACTCTGTGAAAGGTTACAGAACCAGAGCTACGAGCAATAATAAGTGTATTAGGATGGAGCCTTTGACTTTGTGATGCTCCCATTTTTAAACAGGGAGTGTTAGTATGCATTTGCATGTCGTTGAGTTTGAAGAACACACCGCCTTCTAGTGGCGTGGTAGATGAACTACACCCTCTTCCACTCGTGTTATCTGCATTATAACGTTGCCATGTACAGTCATGTTCAATAAATTAGAATATCATTGAAAAGTTAATTTACTTCAGTAACTCGTTTCACTGAGGGAAACACATTATTTAGATTAACACAGACTGATGATGATTTAAAGCCTTTATTTCTGTAAATTATTATTTTTTTCCCTCACCGCCAGCTAATAAAAACACAGCAGGTCAATAAAAAGCAACATTTCCTTTGGGGGGGCTTAATGAAAAAGAATGTTTACTACCAGCTTAAGGGTTGTTTTCAGCAGGTATTTTTAATCTAACAAGCCTCTTAGAAATGCATATTCTAGTTTATGGAATATGACAGATGTGTTGACAGAAACAGGAGAAGCGTGGATCTTTGTGTGCACAGGGCCGGAGGGAGTCCTCAGAAAGGTACCAGCGTGTCGTCGTATCTCGTCCGCTGGGCGCTGGGCAGCGTTTTGCTCTGGTTGAACACTCCAGGCATCTGGAGGTGAACTTCAGTCAATATTTTCATTGAGTTTCTGGAACATTTAGTTCAGTTTGGCGTTGTTTCAGGTGAGTGCAGGTCGTGCTACATGCCTTATTGCTGTTGAAAGATGCATAAAGTTCTGGTTTCGGTCCACATGTTGCCTCGTGAGAAACCGTTACTGTTGCCAAATGTCAGAGTTAGGTGATAAACTGTTCTCTCTTTCGTTTGGCTGTCATTTCATAAAGTTGCTCTTGCACATTTACTTCTGCACATAAACCTTCTGAATGTGATCAGGTATAAAACAGCGCTGTATTTGTTTGGTACCGAACCAACGGGGCGGCAACAAACACCCCTTCTGGTTACTGAACTCAAAAAGTTTTACCTGCAACTATTAACAAATCAGCGGCTGGCTTTTCTTGTGTCAGTACTGCTGCAGGAATCGGCACCTTGTTCATCTTCAGTCCTTCATAATAAAGAGCGAAGCACCTCCTTCTAATCCCAAAGCGCTCTGCAGGAAGGCGACAGAGGAGAGATTATTCATTTTTAATATTGGATAAAACAGACGGCTTTCACATTAAATCTGAGACGTATTGCATTGCTCAAAGTGTTTAAACATCATCTGAACCATCACTTATGAATGAATGTCCCTGCTGCTCCTCCAGGAAGCGTCTCTTTGATTTCACTGCAGTCACTTTCTGTAATTATCTGTCTTTGTTGGCTCTAAGGGCTGGAATGTGGCAGGGAGGATATGAAGCGGCCCTGCGATATTTTTAAGGCACTCGGGGGTTATTAAACTTTTCTTCTGTGGGAGAGCAGGTTTTTGCCATGCTCGGTTAGCGAAACTACAAAGAATTTAAGCTGCTTCCGTTTAGGACGGCACCAAGTCCTGGTGATCCGACGGATACCTGCTTCAGTTCACCTGAATGAAATGGCGGACTTCCCTCAGCTCTGCAGCGGCCCATTCGTCTGGTTCAGGTGTGCCGGAGAAGAGAGGCATGTAAAAGCTGTAGGATTGCAGCTGTGCAGGTGTGACATAACATAGATCCATCCATCAGATCTGGGAACGGGCTTTTCTGAGAGGAAATTAAGCCTGAATGTCTCTGCTGGAATTCGTTGGACTTTATTTTCAGGCTCCGGAAACCTTGGCACGAGTTTGGACTTGAGTTAGCTGATCACGTCGATACAATATTTGACTTTCTCACAATGTTCCAAGTTTCTGAGACACTGATTTTTGGGCTTTTTGTTATCTGCGAGCCATAATAATCAGAGTTACGAGAAACAAAGGCTTGAAATGTTTCGTTCTGTGTAATCGGTCAACAGAATGTGAGTTCTCTATTGTTCTCCAGTTTTGCATTGCATTGAAATGACTGTTGTCATTTCAGCTTTTAACTTTTTGTTCTCTTTTATCTTCATAGTAGGTACACCTGGTCTGACGTTCTGTTAGCTGTGACATCATCCAGAAAAGACAGTTCGCCCACTATTACCATCTAATGTAGAACAGATTACTGGATCAATGTGAGCTTCTGAGCTTTCTGTGTCTCTGCTCTGTCTTCTCTAACATAGAAAGTACTCCTGGATCAATGTGAGCTTCTGTGCTTTCTGTGTCTCTGCTCTGTCTTCTCTAAGCCCCAGTGGGTGGAGGCAGATGAGCGTTCACACTGAGCCTGGTTCTGGTTCTGCTGGAGGTTCTCCTCCCTGTTAAAGGGGAGTTTTCCTCTCCACTGTCGCTTCATGCATGCTCAGTATGAGGGATTGCTGCAAAGCCATCAACAATGCAGACGACTCTCCCTGTAGCTCTACGCTTCTCCAGGAGTGAATGCTGCTTGTCGGGACTTTGAAGCAATCCACTGGTTTCCTTATATAGGAAATGTTTGACCAATCTGTATAATATGATTGATTTTGACTTTGTAAAGTGCCTCGAGATGACATGTTTCATGAATTGGCGCTATATAAATAAAATTTAATTGAATTTCTCCTTCTGAAATGAGTGAAAATATTAAAAAAAAATTTTGTCAGTGGTATGATTTTTGGAGCTGTAGCTGTATTTCGCTCTGCACAACACGAGGAGGGCATTTCCACAGCAGGGTTAGCACTCAGTGAAAAAACAATTAGGGATCGCAATTTTCTAAGTCAAAGCATCATTAGGATCTAAATGCCTAGCTAATAAATCCTTAGACTTAGTCTATTTTACAAATTCATTTAGACCTGTCAACATTTGTTGTATTAAAACTGTATTATCAAATATATTGATAGGTTATTTTAGGGGTAATAATGTGAAATAAAGTGACCACAGTGTCAGCCGGTGCTCAACAGTTTGGCAGCTAAGATACAAGGAAGAGAGTGAGGCACAGTTTCAATTATGTGTAAAGGTTGTAAGAGTCTTTATTGACTTATTTGCTCTGAGAGGGAATCCATTAAACTGATCGATACTTAACAAAAACCTTAATCTCTAACAAACATTAAAATCAGCATAAATCAGACGGAGGTTGATCCGTAATTTTTTTTTACTGAAATCTTGAATCCTGCCGGTGTGGAAGCTACAGGATGGTCATGTGGTTTGATTGGTGAGTAAATAAAATGGTTGTGGACCGGTGTGAGCGGTGCTGTGGAAGAGGTGGACTGTGTGGGTGGTCACTCCGTTAAATTGACCCTCCAGCTGATTGGCAGCTAGCTGACACGACTCTGGACACAGTCGGGTGTTTCTGCTCGCCGCTGACTGACTGCTGGTCCACACCTGGATGATTAATTCACCTGGGGGGGGGGTGAAATACACACTCATGTGCGCACACACTGAGCAAAAGAATGAAAAAAAAAAGTGTTGACCTGAATGTAGCTGTGCTGAACTCTCTCTGTGTTGAACCTGATGTGAATTGACACACAAAAACACCCAGAATCCCCCAGGACAGGTCTGAAAGCTCTGAGCTGAGCCGATTACCTGCCACACACACACACACACACACACACACACACACCCTTCATGTTTCCCAGAGAAACAAGGCGGGGAAATGAAAATGTTTTCTGTAACAAAGCGTCTTGGTCATCCGTAGAGCTCCATCAGCTGCAGGATGCCCCAGCCTGTTTTTGAACGCTGCACAACTCCTGCAATTAAAATAAATGAGTACACAACACCTACATGTGCCTCATATGGTCGAACAGACAATATGTAATACTCACACATTATGTAGAATCATTGCACTCAGGAAGCACAAAATTGGAAGAAATTAAAACGGAATATTGTGTCGAGACCATGTTGTGGAATTAGAAGGCGACTCCGGTTTGGAGCTGCAAAAGACGACTTCTGTGAAGACTTGAGAAGCAGGATGTACGTTTTTATGCGCTTTCATCCGCTTATCTGGAACAAACTCCCAGAGGACTGTAAAAATGCTGAAACCTTGAGTTTGTTTAAATCGAGGTTAAAAACCTGTTTATCGTCGCCTTTAACTGTTAATGTGGAAGTTTGTAGTCCGTGTCTTTTACTGTAGCAGTGCAATGAGCTTCCCTCTGCTATGCTTTCTTTTTCTCTGTTTTTTGTTTTTGTTCATGCACGGCACTTTGAATTGTCTTATTACTGAAAAGCGCTTTATAAATAAACCTGCTTTGCCTTGAGACTCGACTTGAACTCGTGGTCCGAGACTCGAGCCTCGGTACCGGTTTTTATCTCCTGTAGTGAAGAGTGAAAGGAGGCTACTGACTGCTGCTCATTTTTTACTGTGAAAGGATGAGTTTAATTATTAGCCTGTGGTGTTAATGGCTCATTATGGGATGTTAATGTTCGTGTTAGCTATACCAGGTGGCTGGTTTTAATAAATAACGCTCTGCAGCGTCGACCTGAGGGTACAAATCTAAATGGTTTGTGTCCAGGATGTGCGGGGTCTGCAGAGATGTTAGCTGTCCTGTACAAGTCCTGGATAAAGGGAAGGTCGGTCCTGATGATCCTGTCTGCAGAACCGATTGTTGCACTTTGGCCGGTCCTGTTTTGTGGATGAGCTGTGGAAGGTTGGACTTCTTGAGTGGCTGCAGGAAGTCCAGTGCCGGCTGGTATTTTTTCTGAACAGCGTCTATGTGTGACGGCCATCTTGGGTCCAAGGAAAGGGTGGCTCCTAGGATCCAGAAATGAGTTACATTAGACGCTGTTAAGGACGATGAGGGAAGGCAGTGTGGGGGAGTTCTCCAGAAGTCCACCATCATCTCCACTGTCTTTAGTGGGTTGAGCTGCATTTGATCCACTTCCTGTCTGTCTGCAGACTCTTTAATGACCTGGATCAGACCAACAATCTGAAAACTTGACAGTGCTGATGGTTCTTGTGTGGGTGAAGATGCTCATGAGCCTCATCTGTTGGTGCCTGTCAGTCAGGAAACTGGGAATCTGCTGACAGGTGGAGTCAGGTGAGCTTCTGGTGGAGGACGTCTCAGTTGATGATGATGAAGCTCAAGCTAAAGTCCACAAAGACGATCCTGGTGTACGTTCCTGGGTGGCTGAGGTGGTGCAGACGAGTAGCCCCAGGTTGACTGACCTGCTTGTCTCGTTAGCGAACTGCATGGGGGTCCAGCAGGGGTTCTGCAATGTTCTGCAGATACTTTAAAATAGTCATTTAACCCCATGGTGCTTTTCTTGGGGACCTTGGTGATGGTTACGCGTTTGAAGCACAAGGGAACCTCACACAGCTCCAGACTTGTTGAAGATCAGAGTGAGAATGGGGGGCCGGTTGGTCAGCGCTTCCTGTTTCTGTTCACTTAGAAGTTCAAAAATACGTTATTTACTTTACCAGGCTGTCATTTATACCTTAGATTTTAACATCTTTATTGTTTAGAATTGAGAACAAAGGTTTTAAATGTGGATCCTGCAGCTCAGAGTGAGAAGAAAACCCTCAGAACTGTATTTTCAGATTGATAGACTATTTGAATTGTAAATTAAATGTTAAAGGACTAAAAGATTGAATGATAATTATTAATTGTTCATGTAATAAGTGCAGTGCAGGTTTGGATTCCTAACCTACAGCAATGTAGGGTTAGAGGTTTTTGTGGATTTGATGAAAAATGGTTTATTCCAGTCATAAGAGACTTTATACTCGACTTGGACGTGTCCCTCAAAGCCTGAGGTCAAGTGCCAAGCAGTGGCAGCTAGCCAGTAGAGAGCGCAAGAATTAGAAATTAGAAATGGCACAAGAAAAATGTAATAATTCAGTACAGTCACTCAGGAGAAGTTCAACCTGATCAGCTAAATATAACAATTATTCAGCAGTCCACAGACAGAAGAAGACGATACACTGAGACCTGGTTTACCTGAAAGGTTTGGCTGACAGCATGTAGAGAGGCTAATACTTTATTCTGCTTTTCTGACTCTTTTTTCATCAGCATCTCACCCAGCATGGATTAAGACGGGTACGGCCGATTTTAAACACTTTTCAGAAAAGGCAAAAAGACATGAACGGTCGGAGATTCACATGGAAAATGCACTACGAATAGCCATGTTTGGGAAAATAAATATTTCCTCTCAACTAGGGCTGGCTATCATGTAGGATGAACCGATACGATTCTCTATACATAGCTCAGCTTTATTTGATTTAACTTCAATATTAATATTAATTACTTTCAAATTAATGCTCAAAGTAATTCAATAAAAAAAACAGCCAAATATTATATTTATGTTCAATAAATTGAACACTGATATATTAACAGGAAAATAAAGCGCATTTGGTTCAATGCATTTATCACAGAAACCTAAAATGTGCCCAAACGTCTAAATTTTAGGGACGAAGGAGCTTCTAAAATCCTGTCGACCGTTCCGTAAATTCGTCTCACTTGCTCTTCCTCTCTGTGAACAGTAATGGCACGCTGTAATAACGCCCCCTAGGGGTTGGGAAATATATCATATTGAAAGCTAGAATATCGATATTAAATCGTTTTTAAAAACATCGGTATTAATCTCGATTTTTATGCACAGCCCTGCTCTCCACCGATGAAGGCTACAGGTTAAGAATCCGCCAGCACAATGAGGAAGTTGACAAAAACAGGCACGTTCTATCAAAAATAACACTGTGTGCCTTGATGAAGGCAAAAGCTCAGAAAATACGGGTGTTTTTAAAGGATCGGTGGATTTTGTAGCATCACCGTCAAATCCCATCCCAGACTTCAACCACAGAGTTATTGAGAAATTTGCTTCTCTCAAAGATAGAAGAGCAAAATTTATGCATAAAAAGTAGAACACTGTTTCTTTTGTAGCTTTCATTCATGCAAATACACTTGTGGAATGACTTAGTATATGTTTTGGTATATACTGTGTATTGGCGCTATATAAATAAACTAAACCGAATTGAAATTGAATGTCTATTTTGATGTTATAGCCCCCCCTCCCCAATGTCTGTCCTGCTTTGGCGCATCTTCATGAAGGAAGAAACTATGGAAATAGATGCCTAAAGAAATGTTAGTTATGTGAGAAATTGTCTCCTATACATTTATAATTGTCCGATGTATGTCAACAAACCAATGTTTACTTTCTCACCAAACGGATTCAGATGTTGAGACAGAATGTTTGAAGGCGGCTAGTCATGATCAGTTTGTCATCATTTCTTTAATTTTTTTCTTGAAGCAGCGAGGAATTCTCGCTTCATGCTTCAGCAGCAATTTAAATAACATCTGCGGCTGTAAAATTGGCTCCAAACCCCGACTTTCACACCTTCCTCTGTGTTTGCATCAAGCAGAGGAACCTACAGCAGAGGTCGCCTGTCCTGCTCCTCGTGTTGTTTTCCAAAGACTGATGGATGCGAGATAGATCATTGATAGAAGGACGGAGGGATCGATAGGTGGAGGAGAGAGGCTGAAAGTAGGCCACCCATCTGTTCAGACTCATCCATCTATCTGCTGGATGTTCGATTTCTCATCTGGCCGGAAAGGGAGAGGGAAGAGAAGGTGAAATGACAGATTACGAAACAAAGAAATGTAGTCAAAGAAGATGGAGGGAAAAAATGATCTAAAGGAGATGGAAAGAAATGAACAAAGTAAGTTTTTCCACACCCTAACGTGAGTTTTATGCTCAAATGAGACTTCCAGTGGGTCATGAAGGGAGGAAAATAGATGAAGGAACCAAAAGTGAATCAAAATAAAATGAAATTTACAAAATATAAGAATATAATGAGGAAGGAAAGTGCCGGTTAAACATTGGCAGTTCTCTCCATGTGGAGGACGCTTGTTTACGACGCTTGTCTCCAGGATCTCAACCTTTTACACATTTTCTGTATGTCATGACCAGAGGTTAGGGTCAACATGTAGACAGGTGTCACCTTGACGGACCAGAGCAACGGCCTCAGTACTGCAGACCATCTATGACTCCTTCCTGAACTCACATGTGAACAAGACACTAAGTATTAAGAGCCGGCCTGTTGCTGCATGTCCCTGAAGGCCCGTCTTACCCCGGTTCCAGATTTGGCAGTAAATAAAAAATACGTTGATCAGAGGTAGAGGTAACATTGCAATATGCATATTTAATTTATAGAGAGTAAATATGGAGACAAAGTTTACATTACCATTCTGTAGTATTCATTACAAGCTGACATCCTGTTTCATGGTGATGCAAAGATTCTGTCTACCTACCTAGCAACAGAGAGGAGACGCTCCTTCTTAACAACACCAAGATATTTCACCCTGAAACCTGCCGTGAAACTCTCCAGCACGTGTCGAAGGTCCTAGTTTAAGGCTGCTAACAGCACCACATCATCGGCAAACAGCTTAACTTCCTAAAACCAGAGACTCTCCTCCTCTGAAACTCCGCTGGCGGGTGTCCCAATCCTTCATGCTGTTATCAAAAAGGCACTTTAACCATGATAGACCTGCAATATCTAGAGAACAGGTGTCTTTCGCCAGTCTTCAAGGGCCTGTGTCTTTTTAGATGCGGCTCCACGTCAACTTATCATATAATTGGGTCATTAGCAGGACCAGAGTGTCTGAGGAGGTAATTCAGACAATAAGGGGTGTTGGACTTGGAACATATTAAAAAAAATGCAGGATGTCTGCAAAGGCCTGGTTATAAGCCATTCATTTGATGCAGCTGTGGTGAACCAGGAGTCACATGGAGTCACCTGATCCTTTAGCTTTGGGACAAAGATCCACTCCCTGCCAGGGAGTTTCTAATCCTCCAGGGCAACTTCTGCCACAAAGATGATTTCTCCACCCCCAGAGTCCTCGGACTCCACATAGGTTAGGAGCCAACTGTGTCGAAGGGTGAGATGGGACTAATATGGAAATGAAAAAGTGGGACCAAATGGATAGAAAGCTAAATGCATTAGTTAATTACAGAAAATATGGAAATAAGGTATGAAAGGTGGACAGTCAGATCAGTATAAAAACAGAAAATGAGTTTTGGAGGAAAATGAGGACAGAAAATTTGGACAATGACAGAAAAGTGTGATTAAACCATCAACATCATTCCTTTTTTTTCTCTTTTCTTCAGAACAAAAGACGGGAAACAAAGATGCTGGGGAAGGAAATGAGATGAAGCAATAAAAGCAAATGGAGCAACAGAAGAGATGAGAATAAAAGGGAAGAGGTGAGTCAACGATACCTGCCTGGTCATGATGGACAGACGTGCAGCACCCCCCAGTGGTGTCAAAGAGCACTGCGTCCTCCCAAATGTGCAAACTTTTCATAAAAGCTCCACACCATTACGCTGATGGAGATAATTTGTGATATCCTATTTCACTGCCTTTCTCCTGATGAGAATAAATGAGTCTCTCACCTCCATTGAGAACGTAATGAAATATTGAACACATTATATTTCCTCCACGCAGCTTCCACCTCCCACATGCAGTGTGTGTTTAAAGTTTAAAATGGGTGTATTTAAAGGAATCTACTGCTACATTTACAGAGAACATTTTATGCTTTTTTATTTTAGATAAAAGCAGCAAAAGATTCCTAAAAACATCAACTAACCGACCATTAGCTGCCAGTTATCTAAGACGAGGTTGTGGAGGTAAAGGGTCCAGGACTGCAGAGATCCATCTCCTCGGTTCAGAAAATTTATTTTTTCACCCCCTAAGTGAGAGGAGAGGTCTCTAGGAACTGAAATAGACATTTTCTTATCTAGGTCTCCTTAAACTCGCTGTGGGTTAGACATCAAACCTGTACTCTTTGGTCTTAGGCCTCAATTATTACATAAAGATTTAATAAATGTCTTTCAATTTTTTTATTTTGAAAATGAAAATGTGTTGGGTTTTTTAGCATTTGATTTAGCATCCAAAAAAGTTTAGGCTATCAATTAAATTAACCCTTTTATACATATAAATGGGCATTTCTGATAATGGTGAAACTTAACACCCGTTTATTCCTGCATTCACACTGTCAGCATCAACTTTATTTATAAAGTTCTTTAACGCCAGCCACAGCTGAAACAAAGTGCTAAACATCAAGGGCAATAAAATCACAATAAACAATAAAATGATAAAAACTAAGCACCTGATAATAAACTAAGAAACTCACAACAAAGCACAATAAAACAAATTCAGTAAAATCAAACCTCAGATGGGCTGTGACTAAAAGTACGTTTTTAGATGAGTTTTAAAAATAGACAGCAAAGCGGCCCGTCAAATATACGAAGGTAGAGCGTTTCATAATTTAGGGCCCCCATCAGGGAGGCCCTAATCTCCAAACTTCTGCTTTGAACTGGGAACGACCAGAAGCAACTGGTCAGCGGACCTGAATGACCGACTGGGGCTTGTAGTTCTGTCAAGTACAGCGGTGCGAGGTTGTTCAAAACCTTAAAAATGAACAAAAGGATTTTAAAATGAACTCTAAAATCCACTGGCAGCCAATGAGGAGAAGCCAGGACCAGAGTGATGTGTTCCTGTTAAGAGACGTGCAGCAGCATTTTACACCAGCTGCAAACGAGCAGGTGAGGACTGGCCGACTCCCAGATGGCGGGAATTACAGTAATCCAACCGGGATGAAGGAACGCATGGATTACTCTTTCCAACTGTTGCATTGGAAGAATAGCTTTTATTTTTGCTATTTTTCTAAAATGATTATAAACTAGACTTCAACGTGGCCCTTATTTGACTGTCAACCCAAGGTTTATTACCGTGACCTTAAATTTCCAGAAAGTCGAGATCAACGGGAGAGCTTTGACATGACTAGGTCCAAAAACAAGAACCATTGTCTTTTTTTCTGCAACCAGCTCCCAGGATGGACATCTTGGCTTTTTTCTGCTTCATGGACCACACACCACCCCGCCTTCAAGGCACACAGATTTGGCAGCCATCAGCATAACAATGGAAGTCAACCCCTTCATTCATATTTACACCCAGAGGGGTCGTTGTGATGTAGCAGCTAGCTTAGCATGTAGAGTTTCAGAGAAGCCAAGTTTTGTTTGTTTTGTTCTGAAATAAACCAAAATCATTTAATAAAGAGTTAATTTGGAAAGCTGCAGTCTGTAGCTCACATAATGGCTTCCTGTCACTTTTCATCACGAGATAAAAACTGGAACTAAGACTCGGGATTCCTGTGCAAATTCTCAGTTATCTGAGTCTTCGCAACAGCAAACAGGCTTAAATCGGATGTAACCAAACTTTTGATAAAATGTCCGGTTTCACACTCAACTCGAGTCTCAGATATTCACTCCAAGTCAAGTCTGAATTCTTTAGTGAAACGCATGTTGTCAGGCCTGAGGAGGCACTACTGAGGATGTGTTGGGGTTGAACTAAGTAACACAATAGACAAATATTTAACTCTGTCTACTTCATCAAGTAAGGTAAAAGCCAAATCAGCTAAAATTTGGAAATGCGACAAAAGTTACATCGAGTTTGGCTTTATCGAGAATGAGGATCTAATCTCCACCAAATCTCTATCAGCTGTATTTATGCATATTTTTAAAAACGTACATAATTCCTAATATATTTAACAGTACAAAAGGCTGTATAAAAATACTTTCAGCATGAGGAATCTAAAGAGCTGCTAAAGGGGTCCCTGGCCACTAAAAGTTTGAGAACCCCTGCTTTAGGGTACAAGTCTAATATTAGTCTGAAGGTTTTTATTTTTATATTATAAACCCTCATTGAGATTTTAAATCTCTTTTCAAGATTGCCCTGGCAACTGGATTCCTACTGTGACATATGTTCAGTTTCAAAACCATGAAATTATAAAATCCACTAATAAGAAAAAGGTAGCTGCAGTTAGTAAAGTGCTCTTCATATTCGTTCTGTAGTGCTTTTAATTCACCAAGTCTCATTAGCTCAGCCAGTTTGGGCTGCTGCATAAAACCCCTCTGGGCTGATGAAGGCTCAGGGCAGGGTTTCTAACACGGCTCGCTTCTGACGCTGTGAACAAATATATGTTTACCTGGTACAGTGCGTACCAGGTGTGGAGCCTATAAAACCAGTCTGAGTATAAATCTACACACCAAAAGGAGCATGTTTACCTGCAGACAGGAAGGGAAGAAAGACCTGCAGCTGCATACATACGACAACGGTGAGCATGATATCCCCGACCAGAGATAAAACGCAGAGATGCACTGAACCCCGTTTTTTGAGATTTTACTTAGAAAAATTCATAAAGTCATCATATTCTAGAAGAGGAAGAGATGTTAATGAGATAAAACATAATCTGACTTGAGAAAAACTGGCCTTGTTTCTAAAATTGTAACCCAACTTGGCTTTTAGTTTAGACTCAAGAGAGTTAATGTGTTTCTTGAAGGAAAATTGATATTCTACACACATGAAGGGACTAAGACCATCTCAAATTCAGTCCCATTTGCAGTTTTAATGGTAAGAATAAGTTTGCAATGATTTATCTCCTGAGATCATGACCTTAGTTTTCACTTACTAGTTTGACCAAATGCGACTGAACCTGATTAAAGCAGAAGAGATTATAGAGATTTAAGTTTGCAGTCAACGGTATCATCTGCATAAAAATGAAACCTTGCTTGTGATTGGTCCTGACAGACATCTTTGAGATAACTCATGAAAAAAAGTTATCAAAGACTTGAGCCCTGGGGGACATCTGTAATTATAGAAAGAACAGCGTGATCCTGCCGTTTGAGTACGCTGTGTTCTTTCAGACAAAGCCACAGCATGCCTAGATGAGCTTCTTTAGTTAAAGTCTTGTAAAAATAATATTTGTAGTCTACTGT
This sequence comes from Fundulus heteroclitus, assembly GCF_011125445.2. NCBI lineage: Eukaryota > Metazoa > Chordata > Actinopteri > Cyprinodontiformes > Fundulidae > Fundulus > Fundulus heteroclitus. The sequence continues at coordinate 21,670,436 of NC_046377.1, read as the reverse complement.
GTCAAACGCTTTTGACAGCTTGATGAGCGGACGGCTCAACATCTTACATCTAAGTACTGTGCCGCTTCCTAAAACCGGACTGATGATGTGACAAAGCATTACTCAGAGCTAAAACTCCACAAGTTGCTCACAAACAAGTTTGTCCAAGATTTCTGCGAGGAAACGTGACTTGGAGACTGGTCTGTATTGATCAACAACACAGCAGTCGCCACTTTTTAGTAGAGGAAGAACAAAAGCAGGAATCCTACTTTTGGTGAGACTAATTAATTAAAGAGTAAAGTTAATTGATCAGCAGCAACCTTGAGGAAAACTTGAATCGAGCTTATTTAGACCTCCAGATTTAGTTGTCAACATTTTCTAAAGCTCTACAGACAACAGACACAGTAAGAGGAGTGAAGCTGAAACCATGAGTGACAGAGGCAGAGGGGGAAGGTGCTGACTGGAAATCCTATCCTCCTAAATTAAATTATGTTATGACCACATGATTACCAGCAATGATAGTTTTGGGTACATCTTGCCTGTGCAAATTCTCAATTATTCAAGTCATCGCAACAGCAGACAGCCTTAAGTCTGAGGCAGCCGGACTTTGGCCCAGTTCTTAATTGAAATATTCCAACACCTATCCATGGCCCCCTTTCAGAAAGAAAGGCCAATCTAACCTGGTTTCCCCAACATGACCTTATGCAGATCTCAGCTAAAAAGAAGGAAAAACTCAGGGTTTGCCCAAACAACTCTGCTCGGTAGCAGGGTTGTTTTACGGAGTAATTTGTTGTCATCATTTGACTCGGGGTCAAGGCTTCTGAGCTTTCTGAAATGGAAAAGCCAGGGTATGCAGGAATTTACCACAGAAATGACTCTGGATATCCACTAACCCAGCTTTCTGAAACGAGTCGCCGTTTCTGTCTCTCATTCTGTGGGAACCCATAAGGCTTCCAGGCTAGAAGAGAGATTTAGTCCCTCCAATGAGTTCAGGGTCTGCCCAGCGGTCTCTTGCCAGTCTGCACAAAACCTCCAAGGTGTCCAGTTTAGCCCTTAAAGACTTCTTTCAAAGGCTTTAAGGGATTTTATCAGAAAGTCCATCAACTGTCTGTGCTGTCACTCTTTCTGTCTGACGTGGTATCCACTTCTGAGCCACATCCTGACTGATGGGACCCGTTCCTATCTGTTCAGTGCTTGTCACGATTTGGGTTTTTGGTTGTTGGTTTAATTTTGTACTTCTTTCTAGTTTACCAATTCTGTCTTAGGTTTTGGTTCTGTATTTATTTTGGTTTATGGGATAGATTGAGTTTTTGTTGTGGTTTGATCTTGAGGGTTGAGTTTGTATTTGGATTCTGTGTGTGTTATCAGTTTTATTTGCTATCTGCCATGATTTAGTTTTCCCTGTTTTGAGTTCCGTAATAGATTGAGTTTCTTCTACTTTAGTCTTTGTGTTTTGAGTTTCCTTCCGGGTTTTTCTGTTATTGTTCAGGTTTCTGGCTTGCTTCTGTGTCTGTCTGGATCTCGGCGCTGATGGCTGGTTTTATTACTCTCTTTACACACCTGCTCTACTCCACCCCGCCTGCAATTATCTCTTACTGGTTTCACCTGGTCCCACCTCCATATAATCCCTCTTCAGTCCAGCCATCAGTGCCAGATCGTCTCTTCTAGTTTATCGGTAAGTCTGATCCAGCTTTGCAGTTTTCCTGTAGATCCTTATCTGATTGGTTTCCAGCGTTCTGAGCCATCCTGTTACCTGTATACCCGTCCTGATTCTTTTCCCGGACTAGTTGAGCTCGCCTGTTCCTAGTTCATCTGTAAGTCTATTTGTTGCTGACCTTGGATCTGTTCTTTGACGCCATGTTTTGGATTTTGCTCTGGACATTCTAGTTTATCTGGTTTTCATGTTTTTTTTTTTACCCTGGACTGTTTTTTGGATTATGGATTCTTGTTTTCCCCTTTTTGGTTATCTGCCTGCCTCAGTTGTACTGATTCCTGTCCTGCTGTCTGTCAGAAAATAATCTTTTATCCGCACACTGTTTATCTGGCTGAATATTGGGTCCACACTCTGGGTTCAACTCCAAGCACTTTAACGATTCAGTCAGTTGGCTTTCTCCATCTGAGTTATGAGGACTGACCACAAGTTCTCAGCTGGGTTCAGTTTAGTGGAGTTTCCTGACCGCTGGATAGTTGGAATGACCAGTCCGGTCATTTTTCTTAAAAACCGGGACCACCCTGGTCTGCCATGATTTAACCAGGTCAGTTCGTTTTATTTGTGGGGGGATTCAGATGCAGAGTCACCTCGGTGTAGTAAATTAAAGCATCTCATCTGAAGCCAGACAATCAGGTCTGTAATGAGCTCAGACTAAAGGTACGTTGAGCATTACTGGGCTTAGAGTCAAACCCTATTTTAGACGTTTACCAAGTGTGTCGTTATGTCCAAAAAAAACATTCTTGGTTGTTGTTTTTTGTCTATTTTTTTATTCCCTTTGTGGGCGTCTTTGCAAATTCAGTCACACAGAAAACAGGAGTGGCCCTTTTTAAACAAATATGATGACCTTTAGAGCGTAACTTAGTAAATAGATGGAGGGGAAAACATTACACGGAACGGGTCGCTATCAGTGGCTTTCTGTCTCTCATTCTGTGGGAACCCATAAGGGTACCAGGCTAGAAGAGAGATTTAGTCCCTCCAATGAGTTCAGGGTCTGCCCAGCGGTCTCTTGCCAGTCTGCACAAAACCTCCAAGGTGTCCAGTTTAGCTCTTAAAGACTTCTTTCAAAGGCTTTAAGGGCTTTTATCTGAAAGTCCATCAACTGTCTGTGCAGTCACTCTTTCTGTTTTTTCCTCTTTCCAACTTCTGGAAGTTTCTCTGACGTGGTATCTACTTCTGAGCCACATCCCGACTGATGGCGACCCGTTCCTCTGTTCAGTGCTTGGAGTTGAACCCAGTAAGTTGGCTTTCTCCATCTGATTTTTGAGGACTGACCACAGGTTCTCAGCTGGGTTCAGATTGGTGGAGTTTCCTGACCATATGTCCTATGATTTTTGTTTCGATCTTTGTCGTGGTATTCTCTCCTGCAGGGAATTTATCAGGTAGTTTATAAAATATTCCTGCATTGTTGGAAATAGTTAATGGAGGATTATGACTTGATCCCTTTCTTTATTAATATTGAGGTTCTTGACCAGTTGTGGGAGGAAGTACCTCCTTTGGATGAGCAGTAATCCAAAACATGGATCAGTCGTCAGGCCGCTTCTATAATAACATATAACTCGTGTTAGTCGTCACCTTTTCTTCTGCCACCTGCTACCAACAGCGAGAAAGCTCGGCACTGGTAGGCAAGGCAAGGCAAGGCAAGGCAAATTTATTTATATAGCACAATTCAGTACAAAGACAATGCAAAGTGCTTTACATGATTAAAATATAGCAAAATAAAACAGAATAAGAGCAAGTAGGAATAAAATATAGAAATAAAATAGAACAAAAAAGTGGTGATTCAGTTAACTAGGACAGTTGAAGGCAATTTTAAACAAATGTGTTTTTAATCTTGATTTAAAAGAACTCAGGCTTTCCGCACTTTTACAGTTTTCTGGAAGTTTGTTCCAGATAATTGGAGCATAGGAACTAAATGCTGCTTCTCCGTGTTTAGTTCTGGTTCTAGGTATGCAGAGTAGGCTGGAGCCAGAAGACCTTAATGGTCTGGATGGTTTATACGCTGATAACAAGTCTGTGATGTATTTAGGAGCTAAGCCATTTAAGGATTTATAGACTAACAGAAGTATTTTAAAGTCTATTCTCTGAGATATAGGGAGCCAGTGTAAGGACTTTAGAACTGGGGTTATGTGCTCTACTTTCTTAGTCTTAGTGAGGACGCGGGCAGCAGCGTTCTGGATCAGCTGCAGCTGTCTGATCCACTTTTTAGGCAGACCTGTAAAAACACCGTTGCAGTAATCAATTCGACTAAAAATAAACGCATGGATTAGTTTTTCTAGATCCTGCTGAGACATCAGTCCTTTAAACCTAGAAATGTTCCTCAGGTGATAGAAAGCCGACCTTGTAACTGTCTTTAGATGCTTTTGAAGGTTCAGGTCTGAGTCCATCACTACTCCCAGATTTCGGGCCTGATCAGTGGTTTTTAGCTGAAGCAACTGAAGTTGTGTGCTAACTTTTGATCTTTCCTCTATTGGTCCAAATATTATTACTTCAGTTTTGTTTTTATTCAATTGGAGAAAATTTTGGCACATCCACGTATTGATTTCTTCTAGGCATTTACTCAGTGCCTGAACTGGTCCATAGTCACCTGGTGACATGGTGATGTAGAGCTGTGTGTCGTCTGCATAGTTATGGTAGCTGATGTTGTTATTTTTTATTATCTGAGCTAGAGGGAGCATGTAGATATTGAAGAGGAGGGGACCCAGAATGGACCCTTGGGGAACCCCAAATGGGATTTTTGTCATCTCTGATGTAAAGTTACCTACTGATACAAAAAAGTCCCTGTCCTTTAAGTAGGATTTAAACCAGTTGAGTGCTGTACCAGAAAGGCCGACCCAGTTCTCCAGGCGTTCTAACAGAATGGAGTGATCGACAGTATCAAATGCTGCACTAAGGTCCAATAGTACCAGCACGGTGGTTCTTCCACAGTCTGTATTTATATGGATGTCATTAAACACCTTGATAAGGGCGGTCTCTGTACTGTGGTGAGCACGGAAACCTGACTGGAAAACGTCAAATCGGCTGGTCGTTGTTAAGAAGGTGTTTAATTGTTGAAACACAGCTTTTTCAATAATCTTACTGATAAAGGGGAGGTTTGAGATGGGCCTGTAGTTCTGGAGTAGAAGTTTGTCTAAATTATTCTTTTTCAGCAGTGGTTTGATAATTGCTGTTTTTAGGGACTGGGGGAAAACACCTGACAGGAGGGACGTGTTTATTATCTGAGTCAACTCAGCCGCTATGACAGGTAAAACTTTTTTAAAGAAAGCTGTGGGGAGAACATCAAGACAGCATGAAGAGGAACTTAGCTGCTGAATGATCTGCTCTAAGCTTTTGGAGTTTATTTGGCTGAATTGGGACATTTGGTCAAAATCAATTCTGGTAGGAGACAACGTTGGTACTGAACTTAGTATGGATGTACAAACTGATCCTCTAATTTTTAGGATTTTCTCAGTAAAGAAGTTAGCAAATTCGTTGCAGGCTCTGGTGGAGTGGAGTTCTGAAGCCACGGACACAGGAGGATTTGTTAACCTGTCGACTGTGGCAAATAAGACACGAGCGTTATTAATGTTTTTCTTAATGATCTCAGAGAAGAAAGATTCTCTTGCATTTTTCAGTTGTAAGTTATATCTGTTAAGTCTCTCTTTATAGATGTCATAGTGAACCAGGAGTCTATTCTTTCTCCACCTGCGTTCAGCTTTGCGACATTCCCTTTTTTCACTTCTAACTGATGGAGCATTTCTCCAAGGAGATTTTTTCTTCCCGTAAAAAACCTTCACTTTAACTGGAGCAATGCAGTCAATGATGTCTGAGACTTTAGAATGAAAGTTATCTACTAGCTCATCTACTGAGTTGCAGCATGATGGAGGTGGAGATGGTCCAAAAGTTTGCTGGACCCTTCCCATCTGAAAGCCTTCCTCTTTGAGGCTGAACCTCTCATCTTTCAGTTCCAATACAGTTGGCAACATTTTCCAGGCTAATCTGATACAACAGCAGACTCTCTTTATTCACACCTGTCTGAAATATCACATAATTTATAATCCATTGCTCATCTGCATGTTGACCATATTACTTTACTTTCAACGTGGATCGTTCCTTCTCACCACAGAAGTGCTGATGTGTTTTGGTTTCTACCTCCTCAGTGATACTTTCCGGCTTTTATTGGTTGATCCCAAATCGTATTTCAGTCAAAAGGTGTTCATAGTCTCTCCAGAAAGTTCTGGGTCTGCCTTGAAGTCTCCTGTAAAGTGAAATGTGTCTGGAGAACCTCCCAAAGGTATGAAGGATAAGATGGATAAGATGTCTGAACCGTGTCGCCCTATTTCTAACGCTGAGAACCGCCACCCTTCACATGGGGCTCATTCCAGCCGTGCATGTATGCATATACGATTTTTATTGTTTTGTTCTTGCACTATATCTTTTGACCATCAGTAAGTATCAGAAAATTGAGACAGAGGTAAATTAGAGATATTATAGTTTTGGTTTTGCTGTCGTTACCCTGAAGGACCAATGGACCCCCTGCATTTCTGAAGAGAAGGTGTCAGTCTGTCTATCCATTTCCTACTCTATCCAGGCACCAACAGTCATGAACAAGACAACAAAATATGTTAACTCCTCTGCTTCAGATATAGACCAACCCTAAACTTAAATATCATAAATATCGACCCTTTCATGGTATGCCTAAACATAGATGCGCCTTTTCAAGACTACTTATCAAGATCTTATCCATGAACACCGCCAACAGGATTAGAGAAATGATGTAGCCTTGGTAGGGTCCAACCTGCACTAGGAGCCAAAATGTGGACAAAGTGCATAAAGTCCTTAAAAGAAACCCAGATACCTCATAGTTCAGCACAGGATCAGACGACCAAACCCCCATGACTCCCTCTGCAGTACCGCAAGGTAAAGATCTGGTCTACAGAATCCACAATGCTTCAACTGGATCTAAGGTTTGACAGGTCGGTGGACAATTTGACGGATTTTCCTCTCAAACTCTTTTGAGTGAGCCAGGAAGGTGAGAAGTGGGATCCCTGGGTAGTTGGAATGGTATCATCTGCAAAAAAATGATACATGGCTTGTGATTGGTCCTGACAGACATCTTAGGGATAACTCATGAAAAAAAGTTGCCAAAGAATTGAGCCCTGGGGAACATCTGTAATTATAGAAAGAACAGCGTGATCCTGCCGTTTGAGTACGCTGTGTTCTTTCAGACAAAGCCACAGCATGCCTAGATGAGCTTCTTTAGTAAAAGCCTTTTTAAAATAATATTTCTGGTCTACTGTGTCAAACGCTTTTGACAGCTTGATGAGCGGATGGCTCAACATCTTACATCTAAGTACTGTGCCGCTTCCTAAAACTGGACTGATGATGTGACAAAGCATTACTCAGAGCTAAAACTCCACGAGTTGCTCACAAACAAGTTTGTCCAAGATTTCTGCGAGGAAACGTGACTTGGAGACAATTTGGCGGACCTTCCTCTCAAACTTGTTTGAGTGAGCCAGGAAGGTTGAGAAGTGGGATCCCTGGATAGTTGGAATGACCAGTCCGGTCATTATTCTTAGAAACCGGGACCACCCTGGTCTGCCATGATTCAACCGGGTCAGTTCATTTTATTTGTGGGGGGATTCAGATGCAGAGTCACCTCGGTGTAGTGAGTTAAAACATCCCATCCAAAGCCAGACAATCAGGTCTGTAATGAGCTCAGACTAAAGGTACGTTGAGCGTTACTGGGCTTAGAGACAAACCCTATTTTAGGCGTTTAGCAGGTGTGTCATAATGTCCAAAAAAACATTCTTGGTTGTTGTTTTTTTGTGTTTTGTTTTTTGCCTGTTTTTTTTATTCTCTTTGTGGGCGTCTTTGCAAATTCAGTCACACAGAAAACAGGAGTGGCCCTTTTAAACAAATATGATTACCTTTAGAGCGTAACTTGGTAAACAGATGGAGGTGGAAAACATTACACTTCGAGGACTACTGATTACTCTTCTGTTTGCAGGTAATGCCGTGTTTCTCACTGTATGTGAGGGTGCTGATGTTTCTAAGTGGAACATATGAACTGAAGGTGCAGCGTAGACATGAATGTGCGGCAACCAATCAACTCGCAGCAATACCCCCGCCCCCCTTCAGCGGTGTTCATTTTGAAGATGGATCTTCTCCCTGGTTGGAGGCGACAGGGTCATCAGGAGGATCTGATCAGCTGAGAAAAACCATCTTGGAATTAAAAACATGATGGATGGATGAAGCTGTGATCCTGTTTTTCCCTCCATGTTTGATGTTAATACGACTAACGACTTCTTGGTAAGATGATCACATGACCCACATAACAAGAAAGGCAGGGCTAATTGATCTTTAATCCTGAATCTGAGGCTGCTGTGGTCCAGCGGAGCAGAAAGTGCTGTTCCCTCACTCACATGTCATTTATTGGGGATTAATTAGCAGAAACGTCTGTGCTGCTGTCTTCCTGTCTCTCTAACGAGGCTTGTTAGGGGGAAATGTGCTGATTGGTGGAAACTTCCAGCAGCCGCTTGATTGGTCCGTGTTTGTTTCTGCTCCTGGATTCCTGCAAACTTTGGACTCACAGTTGGAAAACGAGAACAATTCGTATTCCCTCAGGAACCAATTATATTCAATCACACACACACACACACACACACCAACACACCCAATGCAGTGACACATTCAAACGCTATTTATTTACAGCAAAGATGATTATTTACTTTAACAGCTGCCAAACTCCCAGGGGGTTCATGGTGAAGATGGGAGAAACCTTAACAACGCAGAGTTTATGCTTTATAACTCATACATGATAAAAAGAAAAAAGATCATACAGGCGCATCCCAGTAGCTCAGAATATCATCATAAAAATGTCACTTTTATCTCAATAGATTAAAATAAATGATGCTCATGCAGTCAGGAAATTGTGACACATTTCAATCTTATGTTTCTTTTTTTTTTTCTTTATATTTCTATATATTTTGATGAAGCCTTACAACTATTTAAAACCAGAAAAAAATAGCTTTTAGATAAGACCGTCACATCTTACCAATAAATAAAGTTTTTTAACACAGAAATCTTAAACTTTGTCCATGTTATGGTCTAAATCAGGGGTCTTCAACTCTAGTCCTCAGGCTGCGATGTCCTGCAACGTTTATGTCTCTGCTTCAACACGCCTGGGCCAAACGTTCAGATCATTAGCAGGACTCTGGAGAACTTAAAATCTTACTGAGGAGGTCATTCAGCCATTAGATCCACGTTGTGTTGGACCAGGGACACATCTAAAAGTTGCCGGACATCAGACCTGGAGGACTGGAGATGAAGACTCCTGGTCTACATAATCCTGGAGAAGACTGCAGACAGAACAGATGTGCAGCTGTTGTGTGGAAGGAAAACAGTTTGGCACGGCGTAATGTCAATATATGCACATTGCAAATTCTACGTGCACGATATTAATCTCATAAATGACTCCCATTGTCATCAGGCCAAACCATGCTAATGCTAATGTAACATTGGACTTGATGGAAGGGGTCTCATTGCTGTAGATGCTCACACCTGATAAAAATGAGAAAAGGAGAGAGGACGGAGGAAAAGGTGCATATTTTGCGCAATTACTAGCTTTTAAGTTAATTTTGAATCAAATTACTCTCATCTGCCAGTTTAGGACAATAGATGAAATGGTGATTTGAGCACTAGCATTCTTCTAACGACACACATATGGAAAAATTTCCAACTTCTCTCTAAGTATAAGAATTTAATTACAGAAAAACAAATTTCATCTAGATAACACCAGTAATAATGTTGTTTACCTGAATTAGCAATATATTTCAATCAATTAATGATTGAAATATATTTTAACGTGTCTATTTATTTAATTATAATGTATAACAATGTTTCAACATTGCCACACTTTTTAACTATATAATATTAACAACAAAATAAACGTCTTTTAGCCCGACTCGTACCTGCAGTCAAAACAAAGGAAGAAACAAAAATGCTGACTGCCTGCAGACACAGCAGCGCATTCTCTCTCTGGAAACATGATACGTTACCTTTAACTAGCTATAAACCTCATATGGCAAAAATAATAACTTATTAACATGTATCTGTGGAAACAGCCTGCAGGTACAGCTTTCTATGCATTTAATTAGATCAAAATACAATTTTTATGGGTGCAAAAAAAGGCTAGAAAGATGAAAACTTATGAAAAGTAAACCGACTATTTCTAAAAATGAGCACAGCCTAAAGTTACCCTCATCTATCCAGAAAAATAAAACATTTTTAATTTTGTTTAAATATCCATAGATTTTCTAAATATAACCCGTCGGGTTTTTATTTGACATCTGTTGCTTTCACATCTCTGCACTCTTTGCTTAAAATATTATCCCCTGTGTTGAAATCTGCCTGTGTTCCATATATCGTGGCGGCCTACACACCTGCAGAGGAGGAAAGGCTACAGCTGTGGTGATCCAGTGAGTGTGTGTTTGTGTTGACTGAATGTTGATGTGAGTTTCCATCCTGTTCAGCCTAAAGCATCACTGCTGCAGCGGCTCCAGGTTCACCCAGGGTCAGCTGAAGGGTTCTGATAAGCTGCAGGTTCTCGCCTCTTCTTGATTAAACCACTGCAGCTCTGACCCAAACCTTCACAGGGTGCTCGGTTTCTCCCGCCGGCTGTAAACACAAAATGTCCTGCGATTGGATTTCTTTGGGGTTTGTATCTGATCTTTTCCTACCTTGACCCTTTTATCCTCGTCTAAATCTACATCTTTCATGTTAAAACCTGTTCATCGTCATTCTGTCAGATCATTTTGGGGTCTCCTTCATACCTGTTGGTGTCTTCCTGTTCACACGCCCTTTTGTGTGTTCTTGTCGTAACGCATTACAACCAAATCTTCAGCGTGTTTAAGTCTAATTTTCCGTGACAGATCAGTTTGAAGTGGTGCGTGATGAAGTGGAGGGAACACCTAGCTATCCACAGGTTTACAAATAAGAATATGATAAGTGTACTCGGCTCCCCTGAGTTTGTAGAACTGCCTTTCTCTGCACGTCTTCAAGCCGATTTAAACGTCTACAGGCTGAAATATATTCGCTCCTTTATCTTTGCAAAGCAGCTCAACATCAGTCAGATTGGATGGAGCGGATCGGTTAACATCAATCTTCAACTCTTTACAGATTCTCAGTTAGACTTTGGTCTAAGCTTTGACTAGGCTGTTCTAACACATGCATCTCTGGCTGTATGTTTAGGGCAGGGGTGTCAAACTCATTTTGGTTTGGGGGCCGCATTCAGCTTAATCTGATCTCAAGAGGGCCACACGAGTAAACTCATTGCAAGATTAAATAGAACTAATAAATGTGGACTTGTTGTTGATTTTTATGTTAAATGAATTTCACTTTTACACAATATATTATGAATAACCTCAGCGTTTTTAAGAAAAGTATGTGCAATTTCAACAATACTTTTACTGAGTTAAACATTTACTTGTGCATTATGCATAAGAACTGATCACAGTGATTTATACAATGTTGAAAAACATTTATTCACATTTTTTGAACCTTAAAAACACTGTCCTGCATGACAAAATACATCAAACAGATAAAAATTAAATGATTTAAAATGAATTTTCTACATCTGAAGCTTTGGTAATAAACTCAGACCTGCAGAATCAAGAAACCTGTTGAAGCAAACCTCTATGACAGCATGAACGAGGCTAAAAGATCTCAAGAAGTAACGCCTCACGTCCCAATCTGAAGAATTTAAAGCCGTGAACCAAAGTCATTGATTTTAATCAGTATGGAAAATGTTGTTCTAAGGCTTTGGTGCGTCAGAGAATCACAATGAGAGAAATAATTAAATGTGTTAAACCTTAAAAGGAGGGACTGACCTACCAGAATTACTCCAAGAGAGCATTGATGGCTCTAGGAAGTCACAGAAGAACCCAGAATAAATTATCTAAAGATCTGCAGACCTCACGTAACTCAGCTATGGTCAGAGTTCAGAGTTTAACAATAATAAACTCATTTTGGTTTAGGGGCCGCATTCAGCTTAATCTGATCTCAAGAGGGCCACACGAGTAAACCCATGGCAAGATTGAATAGAACTAATAAAAGTGGACTTGTTGTTGATTTTAATATTAAATTAATTTCACTTTTACACAATATATTATGAATAACCTCAGCGTTTTTAAGAAAAGTATGTGCAATTTCAACAATACTTTTACTCAGTTAAACATTTACTTGTGCATTATGCATAAGGCAAGGCAAATTTATTTATATAGCACAAATCAGTACAAAGACAATGCAAAGTGCTTTACATGATTAAAATATAGCAAAATAAAACAGAATAAAAGCAAGTAGGAATAAAATGTAGATAGAAAAAAAAGAACAAAAAAGTGGTGATTCAGTTAACTAGAACAGTTGAAGGCAATCTTAAACAAATGTGTTTTTAATCTTGATTGAAAGGAACTCAGGCTTTCCGCTCCTTTACAATTTTCTGGAATTTTTTTCCAGATCAGTGGAGCATAGGAACTAAATGCTGCTTCTCCATGTCTGGTTCTGGTTCTGGTTCTGCAGAGCAGGCTGGAGCCAGAAGACCTGAGTAGTCTGGAGGGTTGATGCCCTGATAACAAGTCTGTGATGTATTTAGGTGCTAATTCAGGGATTTATAGACTAACAGAAGTATTTAAAGTCTATTCTCATAAGAACCGACCACAGTGATTGTACAATGTTGAAAAACATTTATTCACATTTTTTAGAACTTAAAAAACTGTCCTACATGACAAAATACATCAAACAGATAAAAATTAAGAAATGATTTAAAATTTTCCACACCTGAAGCTTAATCTGCTGATTAAAACACAGCGCCCCTCGTGGACAATATAGGAACTGCATATTTTCAATTAAACCAAGTACATGGTTTTTTTTTCAATAATTGTTTTATCATTCTCTTCCTTTTATCTCCTCTTTCTTTCACCTTTTCTTTTTTCTTCTTGTTCTTCCTTTCCTCTCCTACTTTCCCATTGTAGTGTCCATATCATTTGAGATATTCCCCGCATGAATCATAATAAAACTATTCACATTCATAAATCAAGCGGAGCACTATGGCAAAAGCAGTACTGCTCCACTTGTGAAAGTCAAATCTGATGAGCTCTTTTTGGCATTAAGACAACAATTCTTATTGCCACATTGCCAGACAGGACACTAAATTTTTTATTTTTAATAATGATAATGCATTTAGCCACCGGGCCGGACTAAATTGTTCGGCGGGCCGGGTCCGGCCCTAAAAACTCCCTAAAAAAAACGACTCTTGTTCCCAGAAAGGTTCCGGTTGTGTTACACTGGGGGAAAACTGTGTTTTTTTTTTTTTTCCCCACAGTGTTATTGATTTGTTTATTTGGTAGTTACATCATTTTCAGACAAGAGGGCAGTGGAGTACCCTTGTCTGCAAGCTGAATTCTCGCGATATTTGTGTCCACAAACACACGAGAATCCATGTTGGCCCGCTCCGGCTTCAACCGTTTGTGACCGAACCGAAAACGGTGCGGGCCAATCACGTTGCAGTATTGAGGTTTAAGGCGGGACATATAACGGTGACGAAAGCAAGAGCAGTCGAGCCCACAACAAAAAAATTAAACATTAAGATAGATTTTAACCATATGAATATATAAAATCTGAAGTATATCTTAATTATTCAATATTTCTTCTCAAGATTTAATTTATTTGCTAAAGCAATGATTTGAATTTCTGTAACTTTTACTGTTTAAAAGTGATCAACCTGTGATGGTCTGGGACTCTTTTGTTGCTTCGGGACCTGGAAAGTTTGCCATACTTGGTTGAACACTGTAATCAGGAAAATGTTAAAAAAAAAAATCTTAGGAGGAAAAGGCTTTGTAACAGCTAAGTCAGCTAAGACATTTTACTAAGGCTAATTCTGGAGAGCTTTGAAATAATCCATATTTAAGAATAGATTTAATCACTGTTTATCTCAAACTTTGAAAGTGGTGCTGTGTGATAAAATGCTTTAAATTCAGCCCTTCATTCATCAGTCATCATAGTTGTAGTAGAATAACATATTTCTGTCTTTTTTTTCATGGAGTTTTATGCTTTTATAACCACAACTCCCTGTATTATGGAGTTTTCACAGGCATCCCTGTTTGTCTCCAGCTGCTGCAGAATGCAGCTTTCTGCCTTTTACTGGTACACAACAGAGGGCAGATAACTCCTGGTTTATTCCAAAAAAAGTAAAAAAAAACAAAGCAACTGGACTTGTTTTCCGTAGTTGAAGACGTTTCGCTTTATACTACAAAGTTGTAGTATAAAGCTTGGTACTGCACATTACTCCAGACCTTTTGAATTGAGAAAGCTTCCTAAAGAGGAAGCGAAACTTCTTCAACTACGGAAAACAAGTCCAGATGCTTTGTTTTTTTACTTTTTTTGGAATGACTGTGACCTGGATGACTGAGAACCTTCACCAGCAATCGTGGTACTCATATACAGCTCAAACTGTACGACAGAACCACAGGGTTTAAAAGTTCACTGCTCACGATATCTGTTCTTATTGTACCGACGCTCTGATGCGACCGTTTACGTAAAGGGAGAAAAAAAAAACTTCAAACACAGCGATAGGTTTGATTCCTGCCACGTTTCATCCCAATTCACACCTCCATACATGTGACCTCAATAAAATAAACTAATGCGGTTCTTTACTGGTTTTATGTAGTGCTACCAAACAACCGTCATTTAATAGGGCAATTTTGTTACACACCCCTTTTTGAGAATGCTTGATCCTCCTTTTATTCTCAGCAAAAGAAGATTTCCGTGCAGAAAGATTTTTATCGAGCCCTGATTGAATGTTTTTATTCTGCCTGAGCAAGCAGTTGGTGCTACGGTTAATGTTTTTGCCGATCCAGCTGGTTTGACTGGTGATGCACTGATGGCGTCGATACTGAAAGTCTGTTCTGATGACTGTGTCCTGGGTTAATTTAGATCAGTCACTTTCAGCAGTTTTTGATTAAGATGAATACGGAGATGGGTTACAGACAACCATAAACGTACTGTACTTATGTCTGACTCAGGTTAAAAGCCGTATTAGAGATCTTTTCAGTGAAACTTGTACTTTGCTTCAGGAACTGGGCTGAGGGTTTGTGTTTTATTGAGTCCCTGTAGACACCGTGTGCCGCTTGGTGTTGGCAGCACACTGCTCCCTAAGGGTAGAATGCAAAGACAAATTTCTCCTCTGTGGGACTTTAAAGGTTAATTTTTTTTTTGTTATTCCTACACCTCAGCCTGGCAAACCAACAAACAAAATTCACTTCAGCTGCTGGCATCAACAAGAGCGCTATTGTTAAGATTCATATCTCATGACGAGTTGGAACGCAGACCAACCAGTAAATCAAAAGCTTTACTGGTGTGAACTAATCCCAGATCCAGCTAATTTGCATTTACAGTTTGAGAGCCTTGCTGTGGAATATGTTTTATGGAATATTCAATTAAATTTTATTTATATAGCACCGATTAACATGTCATCTCAAGGCTTTTCACAAAGTCAGACTCCATCAGATCCTCCAGGTTGGTCAGAAAGTTTACCATACCAAATTTATTTATGAAGCACTTTATACACCGACAGGACCAAAGTGCTGTACACAATCATAAAATACAATGCAATTATAAAATAGAAAGAATCGAATATAAAATACATATTAGAAACAGACACAATAAAACAAAGTAAAATCTCTCAGACTGTGCCAAAAGCCAAAGAAAAAAGATGAGTCTTAAGAAGAGACTTAAAAATAGCAAGTGAAGAGGCCTGTCTTATGCTCAAAGGCAGATCATTCCATTCCTCTCTAAGGAAACCCAGCAGGTTGCATCAAGTCTCTCCAAGCAGCATTCACTCCTCCTGAAAGAGCGTAGAGCCACAGTGGACAGTCGTCTGCATTGTTGATGGCTTTGCAGCAATCCCTCATACTGAGCATGCATGAAGCGACAGTGGAGAGGAAAACTCCCCTTTAACAGGGAGGAGAACCTCCAGCAGAACCAGAACCAGGCTCAGTGTGAACGCTCATCTGCCTCCACCAGTGTTGTAGTCAAGTCACTATGCCTCGAGTCCGAGTCCAGGTTCGAGTCACCAGTGTTCAAGTCCGAGTCAAGTCCAAGTCATTAAAAAAAAAATCCGAGTCGAGTCTGAGTCGAGTCCACTACTCATCCGAGTCGAGTCACTATTGACGTGTGATGTATGACATGAAGCAGTAACATTCCATTGCACTAATAACTCTTTCGCTGTAGTTACCCTTGGTTTTACTCGGTAAAACTACCGCTTTTTCCAAGTCTAAGACGTCTCCTAACCGTGGTTTTTAAACATTGTTGTTATGGAACGTGCAACAGCGACTCGAGGTACGCTGATAGGCCGCATATGAAGGATGTTAAAGCCGCAAGCGGCGTCGATCGGCCCTCGCAGCCAAGCGCACTCCGGCCTATTGGCCACCGCTGCGGTGCCGGCCGGCGGGCGGGGTTCGCGCACCGCCGGCCGCCCGCCACCGCAGATGCTGTTACACATTTTGCTCGCCCGTCCACCGGGCGATTCCCACAAACGCGTTCGGCAGCGTTCCCCCATGACTCACAACAAATCTGGTGTGGATCGGTCGATGCAGTGAGGAGATATAGCCGTTGGATAATGATAATGCATTTGGCCACCGGACCGGACTAAATTGTTCGGCGGGCCGGAAAATTTATACCGATTCCTGGACGGTGACTACAAACAAAAAAAAAAAAAAACGGCCGATGACGGCATGAACACCAAGCAGGAGAGAAAACAACGACTTACCTTTCTATCAACTCGGCCCGTTTCCAGTCTTTATAAGCCCTCGACAGTCAATCCATCGTTTGAGCTGAACGTTGGTATGTTGTTCCACAGTTCTACCAGTAAAATGGGCGCCTGGACATTCTTTTGTGAAAGTTTAACAGCTGAAAAGTCGGTCATATCGTTGTGTCTGTTGCACGTGTAATGGCTGGTTGCTACGTGCGCTCTGACACTGTTTGCCCAACCTTAGCGGCAAGGGGCGTTGCTCATGAGATGGTGACGTCACGTGCGCGGTACGACATTTAGATATTAAAATCATACACCAAATAATATTCTAATGACATATAAAAATTATAGCCTAATGATATAAAAAAAAGTCGAGTCTTTTTCTCAATTTCCGAGTCAGAATGATCTGAATGTAGGAGTCCGAGTCCAAGTTCGAGTCATCAGTGCTCAAGTCCAAGTCAAGTCACGAGTCTCTAAATTTAGCTAATGACTCGGACTCGAGTTCGAGTCTCGGACTCGAGTACTACAACACTGGCCTCCACCCACTGGGGCTTAGAGAAGACAGAGCAGAGACACAGAAAGCACAGAAGCACGCAGCCTTCCCTTAAGATAATCTTTTTAGGGGCCACACCCACGGCTATCTGTAGCTTGTAGAAATTGAATTAATATTTAGCATTCATAGACATGATTAATAATTTTTCCTTACTCTTCCCTTGCATTCGTGTCCCTCCTATCTGCTCCATACTTCTGATTTTTCTTCTTAAAAGAGGTAAAAAATCCAAAAAGTTATGAAATCCATTGGTATATACAAGATCATTGTAATAACATTGCACATACAAAGAAATATTTCAGTATTTGTCTCAATGTGTTTTAAAGATATTTTATCAATAATTAAATTGGGGGATCTGATCAAAATTAGATTCAGTTTGTAAAATCCTATTGGAAATGTATATTTTTAAATATTTTTTTTACAGTACATGACATCATTTAAACTGCTGTTATGTGTCACTTAGGGCTATCAGTTTTAATGTGTTAACGCGTTAACTTTGTTAGACCACAACCCATAAACCATACTTTAATGCTTATTAATTTGTCTTTTTTTGTCTCCAAAATGTAAAATTAGTATTACTTTACATGTAAATGCTTAATACCATGTCTATATTTGTTTAAGAGGCAAAGAAAATATTTCCGAATGGAATTTTTATTTATTCACACATTGTGTAAACATCAGAGTGTTATGATTAGTGATTTAGCCATTACTGGCAAGAGTGTAACATTTTATGGCACCAGGATGTTTTCATTCCAATTCTGAAAAGTGCTTGAAAATAAAAATTTAAATTAATATATTTTTTGTACAAGCATGTTTTTTACTAGTGTCATTTATTGCAAAATTGCATATTAAAATGGGCTAAAATAGGCTTTTACACTTTCAGAAATAAAACAATAAAATATACGATTAATTTGCAATTAATCGCTAGTTAACTATTGAAATTCTGCGATTAATCGCAGTTAACATTTTTAATCTTTTGACTGCACTAGTGTCACTAAAGAAACCCCTAATATCTGATTGATTAAGTCACACATCACCAGCCGCCTTTTACTGCAGTAATTTATAAAGTGGGAAAATAAAACAAATTCATGATGTTCTGCAGCAAACGACCATGTTGTAAAGTATATATACGAAAATAATTTCTAAACATATAAATTTCAGGTCTTTTTAATTTATTTAATTGTGGCACTTTTGGATTTCCATACCACAGGGTGCTCCAAATAATTTCTGTTTTACGCGTCGGCTTGTTTGACTTGTTTTAGTCTGCGCTCCACATTCGGTGGTTCAAAACTTCCTTTACCAGTTAAGGATCTGCAGAAGTATGTTTCTTACATCCATGCAGGTTGTAATGAGGACAAACCTGGTGTTAACGTCAATATGCAGAAAGTTGCAAAACAGCACAGCCATTAAGGTTTATGACTGTGCCATAAACATTCACTAGTAAAATGAACATGGATTCTGGACCTGAGCAGCTGCTAGACACAGACCAACGTATAGGAAAGTACACAAACTGTATTATGGATTTATAAATTATGAAGTTAATAACAGTGGAAAACATGCTCACTTATAATACGGGTGGATCATGTGTTATTCTGAGTACAATTCTCATTACATTACTAATACTATACTCATCACATACTCAGACTTCTACATACACAGCTGATAGAAATTAAAGATAATCATACCTTTAACTGTCATACCGTTGGGTGTGTTTATCTGTCAGGGAGGAGCTTCCTCGGTTTAAGACCTAAAACTTATCTCAGATGCCGTGCATGCTTCCATCACGCCCTAATGCCTGCCCTGGCTTGGTGAGTGCTGCTCCAACTTTTTATTACTCCGTTCCATCTTAGGGCCACTAAATTAAATTGTTCTGTGAAAGAAATGCCGCGGTCCTTGAAACTAAGCGTTTGTTTTTCTCCGTGCAGGAGTCGTCATGCGGGAAGAATAACTAGGCTGCATTTCTGTGACGTGTAGCCGTGCTGGTTTGGACGCAGAGGATCGGCATGTCTGTGGCCAACTACCAGCTGACCGAGGAGCACCTGTGGTGCTGCATCTGCCTGGACGTGTTCACCAGTCCCGTCACGCTGCCATGCGGGCACAACTTCTGCAAGAGCTGCATCCTGGAGCATCTGAACTCGACCGCTCAGCGGCAGTGCCCCATGTGCAAGGAGCGGGTGGACAAGAGGCACAAGCTTGGCGTGAACACGTTCATATCTGAGCTGGCCGTTCAGTACAGGCAGTCTGCAGGAAGGAAACCAGGAAGCGGCTCACAGCAGCTCGTCGTCACGCCAGGAGTAGCTTCCTGTGCCGCTCCTGTTGGACCTAAACGCCCGTCCTCAAGGTCCTGCCTGCTGTTAGGCGTCACGCTGCTGGCTCTGCTCCTTTTCTTCACAGCTAACTTACATTTCCACAGAACGCTCAGCGGCAATGAGAACGCGTCGCTCTTTTCTTTGGCGGAAAGGACGGAGAGCATCTGCTCCAAGCACCACGAGCCCCTGGAGCTCTACTGCAAGAACGACGAAATGAGCATTTGCCAGAGCTGCAGGGCCTCCGGTCACAGCTTCCACCAGGTGGTTCCTGTGATGGACGAATATAAAGAAAAGAGGGCCGAGCTGCAGAAAACGGAGGCCCGGATCCAGCAGGTGATCTGGCAGAGACGGCTGAAGATCCAGGAGCTCAAACACTCCATGAAGCTCACAGAGGAAGCCGCGCACAGAGAGATGGCAGACGGCGTTCAGATTTTCACATCTCTGATTCAGACTCTGGAGAAAGCTCAGGCAGAGCTGATTGGGACGATTGAGGAGAAGCAGAGGGACAACGACAGGCAGGCCCGGAGTTTCATCTCTGAGCTGGAGCAGGAGAACTCAAAGCTGAGGAGGAGGCAGGTCCAGCTGGAGCAGCTCTCCCGCTCCAAAGACCCCCTCCTTTTTCTCCTGAGCTTCCCCGCTCTGAACGCCGTCCCAGCCACTAGAGACTGGACCCAGCTGAGGATCTGCCCGACGAGCTACGAAGGACTGACGAGGACGGCCATGGTGAGCGCCATGAATCAGCTGACCGAGGTCATCAGAGAAGCCATGAAGAAGCTGCAGGACGCCGAGACCAAGAACATCCACCGGTTTGCTGTGGACGTGACCCTGGACCCCGATACGGCGCATGCTGCACTCGTCCTGTCCGACGACGGCAAGCGGGTCCACCACGCACACATCTGGAAGATCCTCCCCTACCAGTCCAAAAGATTTGATCCTGCCATCAATGTCCTGGGGAAGCAGGGCTTCTCCTGTGGGAGGTTCCACTACGACGTCCAGGTCAAAGGGAAGACCGCTTGGACTCTTGGAGTTGCCAAAGAATCGGTCAACAAGAAGGTGGAGCTGAACCTGAACCCAGAAAACGGCTACTGGGCCATTCGTCTGCAGAACAGAAACGAGTTTGTTGCACTCGCCAGCAGCCCGGTTCCTCTTTCTTTGGGATATAATCCGGATACGGTGCGCGTGTTTGTGGATTATGAAGAGGGCCAGGTATCGTTTTATGATGTTGACGCTGCTGTTCTGCTTTATTCCTTCACCGGGTGCTCCTTCTCCGAGAAGCTCTATCCGTTCTTCAGTCCTGGTCCGTACGACGGCGGCAGGAACTCTGCTCCTCTCATTATCTCTCCTCTGACTCAGAATACATAAAGTTACAGCATGTAATTGTATTTTTGATTAAATGGAAAGGTTTGAGTTCTTAATGTTCTCAGATGCGTATAATAATAATGTCAAATAAGCCGGTTTTTTTAAAGAAAATAACTGTTTTACCATATGTGGAGGTCCAAATGTGCCATATTTAAATAAATAGAATATTTAAACATTTCTGTAATTCAATAAAATCCGAAACAAACATGTTGGTAATTTACAAAACATACAACCAATTATATCTAAAGTTTCCGAAAAGTAGCTTTTAATTACAAAGATTGTAAAAGGCCGTATATTTCTTGTACAAATACGGACATCATCAATCATAATTATTAGTAATTTATCAAACTAGACCAGGATCGCTGTTTGCTTTTTTTATAAAATTATGTTTAT
Source organism: Fundulus heteroclitus (assembly GCF_011125445.2). Lineage (NCBI taxonomy): Eukaryota > Metazoa > Chordata > Actinopteri > Cyprinodontiformes > Fundulidae > Fundulus > Fundulus heteroclitus. The sequence continues at coordinate 21,649,353 of NC_046377.1, read as the reverse complement.
AGATAGTAAATACACCTTAAGAATATACAAGGTTTCTAGCCTGCAAATGTTTTGTCCTTTTACCCAGGTCTAAAATTATTTAAATCTAAATTCATTATTCTTTTAAACAAAGAAGAAACTAAAGTACGAAAAAAAAAAAAAGATTCTCTTTGTGTTTCTTTTTAACGTACATAAAACTGTAACTCTAAAATGGAACTGAATAGATAATAGCACAACAGTGAAATGTGTGTTTACTTATTTTCATATTTTTTCTGTCACACAATCTGTTAAGGATTATCTAAAAAAAAAAACTGCTGTTTAATATTAATTAGTCTGAAAGTTATTTTTTTTTTTTAAAAAAAGCTACCTGTAAATACAATTCTAAATGGGTATTTTTAATTTATATGACCATAAAGAAAATTCGAAAAACACAGTTTTCCTGGAGAAAGGCCATATTGAGATGGGAAAAGGAACATTTTGAGAAAAATGCAAACTGGAAGAAGGCAGTTGAGTAATTAAAAAAAAATCTTTATATGTAACGTGGATATCTGTATGTTTATGGAAAAATATTAAAATTGCAAATTAATCAGTAAACATAACTTTCATAAGTATTTATAATGCAATAAGGATGATCAAGATACACACATTTACCAATTTCTTTCCAAATAGTGAGCCTATATTTATAAATACAGAAATAAATAAATGTTCCAATAAATAAATAAGCATACAATTAATTGCCACCAAAAATACAATAAACAAATAAATGTAGGTAGAAATAAATTATACAGTGAAACAAAAATGTATATATCTCTATTACAAAGGCGAAAAAATAAAGAAGCTAATTAAAAGTTACCTTATTTATTTATTGTCCGTTATAATCTTCAACTTTATTTATTAATTACTTATTTTTTAAGTATTTATTTATGTGCATGTAATAATATTTTTGTCTGTTTTTTTTTTCTTCCTTTGTGTTGTTTTACCCTATATATTTCTGTGATGCTATTTATTTCTGCCTGTCGTTTTTACATTTCTGTCTGCATTTCTGCCTCATTATGCAAATGAGGAGGGGCTGCGTCTTAAAGGGTCAACTTCTTCCCATTGGTTGGTTAGCATTTTACTGCATCGGTCAAATCTACATGGCTTTTCCCCGCACTAAAGCTTAAGTAATGTCAAACTCAGCAGGCAGACGTTCAGTGTCCGACCTCTCAAGGAAAGCTGCTAATAGACTGGAAGAGTTAGAACGCTGTACATTTGGGATCTGAAATGTTTTTCTGTGGTTTCAGATTCGGCTTTTCCAGATCAATAACTCATTGGCGGATGATTTATTCTACAAAACAGACACCTCTCCGCAACCACAGCAAGGGAGACACTGAGCTACAACCATAGTTTCCTCAAAACGAGTCTCCCATCGCGCTGGGTGAATTACATTGGACCCTATGCAGAGCTCGCTTGATAAGAAAATATTGTAGTTGACTATAAAAGGCACAGTATGAATTATCAGATTCACATCCAGGCAATAAAAAACACTACAGATTATTATTATTCTATCCATGTTGGTCTAATTTGTGAATAAGGCGGAGTTTCATAAAGCCGGTCCAACATTTCCCCTCAGCTGCAACACTTGGGGTTCACGCTGCGTCTTTACGCATGATCCAGCACCGCAGTGAAGTTGGTTTGAAGTTGGATATTGGACATCCAAGCTCCGCGGAGTCAGCGGGATCTAGATCACGGTTGATCCGGTTGAGGGACTCCGATTTCGGCCAGCGTCTCTCACCTGCTCCCTCCTCCCACACGCTGTGGTGCATTTAGGGACCGTCAAAAAACTTTTGAACCAAGCTCTCTTGAGAAGCAAAAGTCAATAAATACCTTATCTTGTGACCAGCTAAGATGAAACTAAATAAGGTAATTATTACAAAGGCGAATAAATAAAGAAGCTAATTAAAAGAGATGTATACATTTTTGTTTCACTGTATAATTAAATTTCTACCTACATTTATTTGTTTATTGTATTTTTGGTGGCAATTAATTGTATGCTTATTTATTTGACTATATATATATATATATATATATATATATATATATATATATATATATATATATATATATATATATATATATATATATATATGAACATTTCAAGTTACCACCTTGTAAGTATAAATGGGTCAGTATCTTGCTCACCCTTAATGCATAACAAACATAAATTAGTTATAAAGTGTGTACAGATTAATTAATAACTATAAAGTATTTATCAGACATCTAACGAGGAACCTTATGGAAAAGTGGTACCCAAGAACTTATCTGCATAACCTGATATGCTGCTATTTTATTTCTCCTACATTCAGTCAGTTTTAGCGTTTTGTAACAACGGTGCAGAAAACATGGCTGGAAAATAGCTGTTTGCAGCAAGTTTAATCAATACGTCTTGATGACATTTTTGAGATGAGCGACTGTCAATATGGCACAGAGAAGACAAACGAGAGGCAAACCACTTAATTCTGATAAAGCTGCATTTTTGGTGGTATAATGGGAGGATCAACCCACAGCGTGACAGGCCACCAGCTGTTTCAGCGCTGACGGTCCACACCGTGTAAACACAACATGGCCGAGATCCACACAAGAAGTACAAACGTGAAAATGGTTATTGCTGCACAGCTGGAAAATGTCTGCGATTATTCCAATGTTACCAAACCTGTTCTGTGGGACATTTTAAGACTCAGATTTTGATTTTGGTCCAAACGCGGCACTAACCTCGGCACGGCCCCACGGTTGAAAGTCTAGAAACTCCACAAGAAAAGAGAAATTTGTCCTCGTGTCTGCATAAACAAAATTTTACTATCTGGGCCAAACTTTTTGACAATTATTTTTGCACTAATCCTTCAGTAGGAGGATCCCAGAAGTCCTGCACTTTGAGAAATAAATGTTCTGGCTAGAAACAGCGCCGTCCATGTTGTTTTCCAGCAAATAACGAAATTAACAAAGGTATCCGTGTTTACAAAAAAAAAAAGCTTTTATTTGCATCAAAATGAGTTTAAACTGATCTGAATGGCAACTGAGAGTAACATTGAAATAAGAGCATTTCTTTATAACACCGACTGTTCTGTTTATCTCCAAGTTTACAAGGCAGCAGCCTATTGTAGTCATAATCCAATTATTAGTAAACCATGTCACTGCCAAACTAAAGGCCAACCAGGAAGTGTCACAGTGCAGCAGTAAAGAACAGGAATAACCAGTTCACTTTACACCTGGGAGCATGCTGACTGCATTATGCTGGGTGCCATTTTAATAAGGTGCTTCCTTTTAATGGCAAACTTCACGCAATAGTGATCAACGTTTAATTCCTAACCCCAGCCTGTGTCTTTCCAGAATATTCCAAAAATATTTGAACACTTAGCTTTCTAATGTCAATTTTAATATCTGTCCATCAATCTTTACTTTTACTTTCTGCTACTTATTTTTTCTACTTTTCTTACTTTCACTTTCCCTGCTGTGTTTTTAAGGTAATAAAAACACAGCAGGGACACATTGAACTCATATAGTTATTTTTTAAACAAAGACCAGCCGAAAAAACAAACAGAACCGGCCCCTGCAAAATGACAAACTCCCAAAACATTTCTGTAAGTCCACCAAGAACCTACTGAAAAGTAAAAAATGGAACGCCATGGGCCTAGTCAAAGTCCAGGTCTTAAATTCTCATTGCGGTACTGTGGGGTGACTTTTAATAGTCTGTAGATGAATAAAAGCTCTCAAATGTCTGAATGATTGTTGGGTGGCTACAAGAAGCTCCTGAGAAACTCTACATCAACCAAAGATAGCAGCTAGTTTGACCTTATGTGAACATTTCTTTTGGACAGACTGAATATTTAATTAAGTGCACTAATTTCTTCACATGACTGTATTTCGAAACAAAATACAACTTTAAGACATTTATTTTTCTGTCTCAGCTTTTAGTTCATTAGCTTTCATTGAGCTGTCTTGGAAAAAAAATATCTTTATTTGAATTAAAATTCTCAATCAGCTTTTTTCTAAGAAAAAAATGGAGGTTTCCACTTTGATTTGTCACAATAGATTTCTAACTATTGTCTGTGCCTACGTATCAGAAAGTAAATTATCTGAGGTTATTTCACCTTGATGTTCTGGAATGTGGTGCCGTATGAACATTCTGTGGTTCTCCTGGGGAACCTTAATAAAGGTTCCCCAGGAAATAAAGGTAATGAGGAAGTCCTGATGATGGATGATGGAGAAATTTGCTCCCTGATCAGAACCACAGTGGCGCTTTGTTGCTAAATGTGGGATTACCATAAATACAACATGGAGACCTGATTCTGTGGAGATCATAAGTTGATTAACAGAAATATAGCTTTCAGTATTTTAATTACACTTTTTTGTAAAAGCTGAAACCATGTTGAAACAGGACTTGTATGATCGGCCTTTCGTCAGAATAAACTAAATCCCTCAGTAAGAAACGAATTCACTTGACAGTTGCTGTAATTGAGACTTTGGGCACACCCAACGTGTTGCATGAGACGAGCAGGAGATTAAGATGATTCACACCACAAGTTTTTTGTGCCAATGATAATTTGGGTAATTTCTTTTGTACTAAAGTGTCAGTTGGTTTCTCAGAAAGGATTATTTGGAAGCTGAAGACTACATCAATATCTGTTTCTTCAGTTTTCAGTCAGTCATGAATTCAACTAACAAGCTGTTTTTTCTTAAACAAATCAGATAGTTATATATATATATATATATATATATATATATATATATATATATATATATATATATATATATATATATATATATATATATTATAATTATCGCACTCTGGTTCTCCTCTATGTTTTTATGTGTCTGTGTTCTGGCACACCTGAGTCTAATTAAATCGACACGTCCTGCATACCAAGACTTTCTTCAGAAGCCTTTTTATGAGATCTTACGTCACACCTGTTAATCACCCATTTATGTCAGTTGTGTAGCAGCAGCAACACAAATGATCTAGAAAATATATTAAATAAAATAATTGAAATTGCATCTAAAAAATATCAAAAACAAAAAGCATTAAAATAAATGATAGAACGTTATTTTTAATCACAGCTAATTCTTATTTTTTCCAAAATTATTTTCTCACATATTTATGTAGCAACAACAAAAAAAGTCCTTGAGCTGAATTTTACAAATTTTTGTCAAATTGTTGTACATTTTCCTGTCAATTTGTGTATCAGAGGCTAAGTTTCACTGGTTTGCATGAACTGTCTCTACACTGCAAAAATACAACTAAAAAAAAGATTTTTTTTCTTGAAATCAGTGTATTTTTACTTGATTTGAGCAGGTAAATAAGATTATTTGCCAATGGAATGAGATATTTGTACTTAAAACAGGAAAAAATCATCTCCATCATCTTATTTCAAGTGCAGTATATCTAATTATCTTACTTTAGGGGTCAAAATACTCATTCCATTGGCAAATAATCTTATTTACCTGCTCAAATCAAGGAGAAATACATTCATTTCAAGAAAATTTGACTTATTTTTAGTTCTCTTTTTGCAGTGTACCTTAATTTGTGTTGTTGGGTTCCACCCATGACGACAAGGACTAACCCGAAAGAGCAAACAGAAGAAACCGATTTAAAATAAATTTTTAAAAAAAAGCCCAGAGGTAGAGTTTAAACACTTTTCTGACAGCTGGTATCGCCTAATGTCAGAGAGAAAACTCTAATGATATGAGGTGGTGCTTGTCATTTTACCACTTTGCTGTTTCATATCCTGGCCGTCTCAGTTAATATTATCATTAAAATCATTATCGGTACCTTAGTGAGTCTTTGGGAAGAAGAATCAAAGCAGTTCTGGAGGCAGAATGGACCTGGTACCAGAAAGTCGCAGCTGATAAAGTGTCTGCTTTGTGTTTTGGTTGTTTTCTGTCATGTGTTATGGAAATATATAATTTTTTTATATATAAATATATAATAATTATAGTTTGTCAGGATCTCCGAACTGGGACTTAAACTGTGGTTGTAATTTCAATTCAATTTTATTTATAAAAAATGTATATTTTTTTATAAATAAAAATAAATCGGCGCTCGGTCTATTAAAATTAGGCTGCTGGTCTGTATCGAGCAGACAAATGCCTACAACGGCCGTGGAGGAGGACTTCGGTAATATACTAAATGAAGCTTTATGGTACCGTTGTACGTGTTTGTCTCCCTCTGGAGTTGCAGTTGTGATAAATATATGCATATTATAAGTTTTTTGTCTCTGATAATTGTTTTCTTCCTTTGCTGCCAAATCTCCTGACCGGCTGAGACGGGCCGTAGTGAATGAAACAGGAAGAGCCGGAGGACGTCTTAACCCACGTTTTGCAGGTAAAGAGTCACGTGTCGGCGCTCCGGGGAAACAACGTTTACAGTTTGCTCCTGTGATGTTAATCCTTCAGTTCCAGAATAGTCGTAGACACTAACAGTTTGCATATCAGTTGCACCTTACAGTTTGCAGACGTGCAGCTTAGCGTCACCGCAGACCGGATGGATTATGGTAATGTGAAATTCAGACGAGCGTCAGAAGCGGCTGGTTGGAATATCAGAGCATTAGGCAGATTATGGAAATATGATGGTCTGGATCTTGGATTTCTCTCCACAGCTGAATGAGTCAAAGTCTTACCTCAGGATTAACTTTCTTTCTGTTTTCTCTGTGCTCATCAGTTTCTCGCTCAGCAGCACAAACTCTTGACAAAAGCAGTCACCTCTCTACGCTCCAGCATGTCTTCAGATTCTTTGATTCCTGCAATAAGTGATCAAACTGTACATTTAGTTTGCATTAAAGGAAGTTGTGCTCTGTTTGTGCCACAGTCCTGTTCTGCTGGTCTGGAGTTCATTCCCACCAGACATTTTATTTCGTTAAAGATTAAAGGAGAAGATAGGAGATTATAAGGGTGATGAACAGTGAAAATGAAACGGTGATGGAAAGAATTCCCGCTTTAGGTTGCCAAGTTAAATACTCAAACATGAAAAACATGAGCTAGGTTCCTCGTGTTATAATCGGTTCAACTGCTCCTTAAATTCACAGAAAACAAACAGCTTATGGTTTACTGTAAAGATATTTGATCCTGTTTGACAAATCCAATGCCAAACCCTCAAAGACTTATACATCTTTGAAATAAATGGAACTTAAATGGAAAAAGCGTTGAGTTAGCAGAGACATTACCCACATCAGCTGGGTAAAATAACTGCAACATTGCTTAAGATCGAAAGCAACACTGTCGCATTTTAGGATTAGAATATCCAAAACTTAAATATATGTACAGGGCTGTGGCAAATGTTAAGATCATGGAAAGTTAAACTGAGTAAATACGAAGGGCAAACAAGCTAACCACACCAACCCTGTGTGATAAAGAAATTAACTTTTCAACTGGTTGGTCCACTCTTGGCGGCTCCTGCCATCAAATGTTGGCCCATAATGGGCCTCCTACATCCCTGAGGATGAAATTTGGTCCGTGCTGCTTTGCAGAATCGTTCTACTTCAGCCACATTGCAGGGTTTTCTAGCATAGAGGGTCTGATTACAGTGACGACGCAGCGGATAGAACTGGTTTACCTCCAGACTTTGACTAGACCAGCGTCACACCTTCATTTATTTTAATTATTCAGAGGTGGGCTTGCAGGTGTGTTGTTTTTTTTTTATTCCATCTTCGTCCTGTTGCATAAATCAGCTGTGCTTTAGTTTAGGATCACTGACTGCAGGACGTGCTACAGAGCAGAGTTCATGGTTTCATCAATGACAATAGATCACGGAGGTCCTGAAGAAGCAAGGCAGCCCCAGACCGTCGCACATTTTCTTTAAAAATAACCAGTGTACTGTCGGCCTAATCCGTCGCCGGGTCTCCGTCCAACAGCAGAGCTTTGGGATGTGCAGAAACAGTTATTTCACCGTGGACCCAGGTCTCCAGGGAATCTTTCTGACCCCCTGTTCAATTAAGGTAGCTATATAAGCAAAAGAGGGTGTGACCTGACCGGGAACCAGCAGGTTGTACCTAATAATTTACCACTTCAAAGAGCGAGTTACCAAAACTGCCTCTGATTGGCTAAACGTTTAATTTAACACTGTATTTTTACAGGCACAAGGATAGGCATTTAAAATGATCAAAGCGTCTCCGGGGAATTAAGAAGGGTTTTCCTGATCTGTAATATTCTGCAGCCATCCGTTCATGACCGTACTTCCAGCCGTTGATCAGATCTAGGAGCACTGAAGGTATTTTTTGTATTTTAGAGATCAATTCAAGACATAGCGCAACTGCAAGGCTGATAGCAGAGGATCACTGCAAGAATCCGGTGTCCAGGGGACGTATTACAAGGTGTTCATGTTCCTTTAAGACTCTGGTCTGTTTTCCAGCATGTCTAAACCAAGCTTCCAGCTATTAGAGCTCTCTGTTACGAGGTCCATGGAAACTTCTTGTAATGGTTTCTTTGAAGAAAAAGGCAGTGAATCAGCTTTGCAATGTTCCACTAAATAAGGATTTCAATAACACAGAGACAGACGGGCGTATCGGTGTTGTTGTACCCGTCGCTCATCCCTCCAGATTCATTAACTTCCTGTTTCTAAACCGTGCTCCTCATCTTCTTGACCGTGTCTGATTAAATAAGCTGTCAGTCAGCCCGCTCTGCCCCAAGAGCTGCAATTACTCCAACATTATTACCTCAGTGCACCGCACACGGGCGCAGAGACAGCTGCAGAGCTGTCGCTGTTCTTTAATGGGAGCAAAAACCCGGATGAATGAAACTCCGGAATGTTAATTTCTGCAGAGGTTCGGCTGAAAGAAAAGTAAAAGGTTGTAACTTTGATCAGCTTAGCTTACACGTGTAACCTTATTTACCAATCTTTATGAAATGCACACGGGCAAGAAATGATTGATTCATTCCTGTCAGAGGAAACGGCAGATTACACACCTTCATTTGCATGGAAAGTCCCCAGTGGACGCCCAGCAAAGGTCCAATAAAGTCCTCCTGGGACAAGTTACAGCTTTTGACCAACCTTTCAACAGCTGCCATCTGATAACTGCCAATGAGTGTTTGATGGCAGCCATGGCGGGCTTTTGACCCACTCTCAGTTGTTTTAAGCTCCATTTAGCTTGAGCTATCCTGAATTTGGATTGGTTTCCATCTTGAACCGCCTGTTTAAGGTCAGACAACGGCGTCTCCATCAGGTTGAGGTCCAGAGTCTTGCTGGACCACCCTGTTGAGCTATTCATAGGTGGACTTTGTGGTGTCCTTCGGATCATCGTCTTGCTAGATGACCCAAAGGGTGTCTAATCTTCTTAAACTGATGGTGGGGCATTCTCCTGCAGGATGTTCTGGTAATGAGCAGAATTCATGGTTCCATGAATTACTGCAGGTCGTCCAGACCCTGAAGCAGCAAAGAAGGCCCAGACCAACACTCTCCCACTGTCAGGGCCTGGATGGGAGCAGATTTTGTGTATTTATGGTTGCGCTGTCATCTACTGAACAGCTTCAGGTTGATTTGCACTGTGGATTGCTTAGTAAACATCATAATTAATAACTAGAAAAAGCTGTTCCTGCGTAACAACGAGTGAGAATGCTAATCTGCAGAAGGATTTGAGAAGATGCAGAAGATCCATGCAGAAGAGAAAAAGTAGCTGAAAAACATTGAAGAATTAGAAAAATATGAAGTATTTGAACAATTTGAAGTAATTGGTAGTAGTAGTAGTAGTATCAGTAGTAGTAGTAGTAGTAGTAGTAGTAGTAGTAGGATCAGTAGTAGTAGGAGTAGTATCTGTTGTAGTAGTAGTAATATCAGTTGTATCAGAAGAATTTGAAGGAATTCAAAGAATTTGAAAGATTTGAAGTATTTGAAGTATTTGAAAATTTGAACACTTTGAACAATAAGAAGAATTTGAAGGAAATTGAAGGAATATGAAAAATTTGAAGAATTTAAATGAATTTGCATTAATTTCAATGGGAGCAAAAAAAAGTACAAATACTTTAAAAAGTATAAAAGGTACCATAACCATGAGATATAGCAGTAATGTTGAGAACGAGCCGAACATTTTGGTACAAAAATCGTTGAAATCGGTTGAAGTATGCGGGAGTAGTTAGACGCACAAAAACGTACGGAATAATAATAATAAAGAAAAACAGGAAAACATTCTCACTGATTAAACAGCAGTCATGCCTTTATGAATCTAAATTTATTGGGCAAAAATGACAATGGACCCTGGATAAGTGGTAAACGGCAGCAATAACCACTTGTTCATGTAGCGTGTCGTCCTGAAAGCCGTTCCCTTTATCTGAAACTGGAGCACACGGCACACTTCCTGCAGAGGACATATGTTTAGGCTTTATCACAGAGTCTGCAGCGTTCTCTCTTTGTTTTTACAGGGAAATGTGTTTTCATGTTCCACGGGCACAGATAAGCTTTTCAGAGCAGTCACGGGTCTCTGAGGTATTACTGTCATGGAGGTCCCCGGTGATACAGGCCTCTTTGTTCAGGTTCTGGGTCAGCAAAGGACGGCACAGGACAGAACGCACCGTTGACATACCATCTCACTGCACAGATCTTGACGGGGTACAAGGAATCAGATCCTCAGTCTAGAATCACCCGTCCTACATGACCAGCGTCTGTCTTTACATATTTGAGCAAACAAAGCCCAGAAACACCAGCTCAGCTGAATATATACTTTATACTTTTACGGATAAAATACAGCCAAAGTTTTATTACTGCTACTGGAAGGGCTTCACGTACCGCAACAATATATCATGATTTCATTTGGAAATCTGTTCAAAAGAGATTAGATTTAGAAATTGCAATCAATCAAACGCGCTATATTTCTACTACTCTGTATTTCACAATATGTAAACTTAGAGGTGGGTAGTAACTAGTTACATTTACTTAGTTACATTTACAAGAGTAACTTTGTGAGCAAAATTTACTTTTAGGAGTAGTTTTACTGCACTGTACTTGTACTTGAGTCAAGTATCACTACTCTTACTTGAGTAAAATGTCTGGCTCCTCTACCTGCTGTAAGTAACTTCATGAATGAAGAACAAACTTTTTTTAACCAAAAATGCACCAGAGACAAAAGCCTAAAGTTTGTTAAATTTGTTAAATTTGTTAAATAGCCTAAATTTGTTATGATTAGTTACTCAGTACTTGAGTAGCCTTCTTATTGGATACTTTTTGTGTATTGTGCAAGGTTCATACGCTGTTTTGTTTATTATCCTCCTCACCCAGCGTTGTAAAACTACAGCAAAGACAGGTTGGTGCATGCATTCAACAATAATTTAGTTACTACAGGTTCTAGGTTTTGTAAGAATTTACAGTTATAACCATTAAGGGATTTAACAGGGTGTTGTGATGTCCACTTCAAGGAAAGAGGGAGGTATATTTCTTGGAAAGTATGAAAGCTGCATCACTGCATGGCTGGATGATCAGAAACATTCATGATTCACTGGCATTGCATGACTAAACAATACGACTGAATGACTGCAAGTGTAGTCTTACCGGAAGAACAAATACTTACAGGTTTGTTTTTGGTAAAGCTAAATACCTTTGGCACCTTCTTAGCTCTCCCCAACAGTCTGAACTTCCTGCTTTTTTTTTCAATTCACTTTAATTCAATTTTATTTATATAGCACCAATTCATGATACATATCATCTCAAGGCTCTTTACAAAGTCAGACTCCATCAGATCCTCCAGATTGGTCAGAAAGTTTCCTCTCTAAGGAAACCCAGCAGGTTGCATCAAGTCTCTCCAAGCAGCATTCACTCCTCCTGAAAGAGCGTAGAGCCACAGTGGACAGTCGTCTGCATTGTTGATGGCTTTGCAGCAATCCCTCATACTGAGCATGCATGAAGCAACAGTGGAGAGGAAAACTCCCCTTTAACAGGGAGGAGAACCTCCAGCAGAACCAGAACCAGGCTCAGTGTGAACGCTCATCTGCCTCGACCCACTGGGGCTTAGAGAAGACAGAGCAGAGACACAGAAAGCACAGAAGCTCACATTGACCCAGGAGCACTTTCTATGTTATGTGGTAATAGAGGATGATCTGCCTCCCCTGATTATGTCACAGCTAACAGAGCGCCAGACCAGGTGTACCTTCTATGAAGAGAAAATTACAGAGAACCAAAAGTTAAAAGATAAAATAACAACAAACAATGCAAACTGGAGAGCAGTAGGAGAACTCAGTAGAGTGAGAGAAATAGACCCTGATGTCCTCCAGCAGCCTAAGCCTATAGCAGCATAACTATAGAGGTAGCTCAGGATAACATGAGCCACTCTGACTATAAGCTTTGTCAAAAAGGAAAGTTTAAAGATTAATCTTAAAAGTAGACGGGGTGTCTGCCTCACGGACCAAAACTGGGAGTTGGTTCTACAGGAAAGGAGCCTGATAGCTAAAGGATCTGCCTCCCATTCTACTTTTAGAGACTCTAGGAACCACCAGCAGACCTGCAGTCTGAGAGCGAAGTGCTCTGTTAGGAACATATAGGGGGTAATCAGAGCTCTGATATATGATGGAGCTAGATTATTTTTTCTTTATACGTTAGAAGGAGAATTTTAAATTCTATTCCTGATTTAACAGGAAGCCAATGAAGGGAAGCTAAAATTGGAGAAATATGATCCCTCTTGTTGATTTTCATCAGAACTCTTGCTGCAGCATTTTGGATCAGCTGAAGACTTTGAACTGCATTTTGTGGACTTCCTGATAGTAAAGAATTACAATAGTCCAGCCTTGAAGTAACAAATGCATGGACTAGTTTTTCAGCATCACCCCTGCACAGAATGTTTCTAATTTTGGTAATATTCCGCAGGTGAAAAAAGGAAACTATGGACACCTGTTTAGTATGGGATTTAAATTATATATCCTGGTCAAAAACAGACAATTCTGAAGATTGCTTAAAACCCAGTTTACGTGCCACGTTTTGTTCCAGCAGTTGCAGAAATCTTCCAGTGACGTGTCTAAAACAGCTGTTGGGGTGGGCAGAGAATGTTTCATTACCAGATCCCCCCCCCCCCCCCCCCCCCAAAAAAAAAGGATAAACTGGCTCCTGTAGATCGAGAAGTGTCGCATCAAACTAAAACAGCATTCGCATCGTTTCACAGAGTTCTCCTGACTCTGGAACAAGGCCCTGAAACACTTCAGCTCCTCCAGGTAGGGCAGCGACTCATTCCCAACCTGAAGGGGGCGCCCTTGTATAATACACCTGAAGGTCAGTCAGCAGCCAAATACAGGCTTCTTTTAGTATTAAAAAATATTTAAAAAAAATTATCATCCGTGTCTCAAAACCTTTAACTTAAATCTCCTAAATAAGGATTTTTGACATTCTGTGAATAACTGAAAGTGTCCCAATCTCTTTTGAAGAAACTTAGTTACCGACAGTACATATAGGTTAGTTATTACCAGAATAGAGTTGATATATTTTAACTCTAGCTATAAGTTTTTAGCTTCAAGCAAGTCAAATTTAAAGCTAGATAAGTAGTATGCCTCTCAGATCCTGTGTAGCTGGTGCTTTGTGCTGCAGTGTGAAGCTACAGCCAGCAGATGTCGCTACACTCCTTTAAAAGCAACATGCAGCTACTGAAGCCCCCTTTTCTTGACATATTTCTGACATTTCAGCTCAGTTTTGCATTTAAAAAAGCAATTTATCTTATTCAGGTCAAACTAAAGCAGAAGTGTTTTGGTTCCTTTTTTCCTACTTCGTCATTTACACCAATAATCAAATTTTCTGAAGAAACGACGGAGTAAAAAGTTCAAAGCAACACTTTCTATCAGTGCATTTTAACCTTTTTTTATTGCGATCTTTCTTTTCTTTGGGTTTTATACAAATGTAAATATGCAACTGCTTATTAGAGCAGCAACATTTCTCTGCAATGACAGATTTTGACTGGTTCAGCCTTACAGACAACCTTTCAGGCAGTAAGATTTCAGGACCTGAAAGAGTTTATTTTAGATTTGGTTGCATTGTCAGATCAACAATCAACATAATAAACTTTCTTCTCAGCTACTTATTTGTTAGTATAAATGTAGTGGTTTGTTGGACCTGCTCAGAAAACATATTTGGTTACTCGTTATGCTATAAATAAAGCTACTGATTTGATCAATTTAATGTCTAGATTTTAAATTGATGCATTGTTTTTTTACATGCAGCTTGCAGGGTTTCTGAAGATTATTACTTTAAACTCATTTGCTTGCTATACAATTTATTGTCTTAATGATTCCTAACTTTGCTAAAAAGAGTGTTCTTGTTTTTTTGTTTGTTTTTTTGTTGCAGATCTAAATATGATGTCGTTCTGGCTTCTGGTGGAAACTGTATAATTGTCTCTGGTTTGCCTAACGCTAGGTAGTAGTTTTAACTCACTGTTCTGATGGAAGATTCCGTAACGGCTTGTAAAACGATCGCTCCACTCCTGATGTCAATTCTTCTTTCCTCTTCTGCAGCTAACCTTCATGGAACCTTTATGTCCTGATTCTTCTCTCGGGGTCACTATAACTTGCAAGAAACCGTTGCACAGCATTTTTTGGAGGTTTTCCTGAACTATTCTTTAGGGGGTCTTTATAATAGGTTCTCTGTGAAGACCTTCTTAGGGACCACGCTGTAAAAGTTGCAATTAACCTTCAGGGAATCATGCAGGAACGTCCCCAGGAGGCCACACTGTGAACGGTGCCCTTTTGGAGATGTATGGAGAACGTTCCCTGAAGGTCACCATCTAAATCTGGGTTCCCAGCAGGGAACCCTCAGGGAACGTTCCTTCATATGTTCTCCCTATAGGTCAGAAAATGACCAAAACCTTTTCTAAAATCAGTTAATTTCTTCTTCAATCGCTCTATAAAAGTAAAAGATTAGCATTATTAGCTGGTTTAAAGTAAAAAAAAAAAAAAAAGAAAAAAAAAAAAATTGCGTTGTGATGAGCAGGAACTGTTCCTCTCTGCGCCTCTCTGCCTGCTCAGACGCTTTTTTCTCTGTTCCCTGCTTGCTTGCATTTTCCTGCCTTTCACTCTTTATCTCCTTTTTATCTCTTAACCAAAACCACAGAAAGTAGGATCTAGTTATTTTGTTTATTTTCTTTCACTTATTTTTTGATTTTGATTTTGGAAAGATGCCTACCTTCACCACAATGGACTTTGACAAGCTTTTACAGAAGATAGCTGTTATGGAACTGAAAATATGTTGACTGGAAGTGAATTATGATGTAAATGCCGCGCATGGAAATGAAACAATCCTGCCTGTGATTCCGAACGGTGACCACCAGTCCAGCGACTCAGTGAACAAACAGTTCCCCGAGGAAAATGAGAATCCCTGGACCACTCTGGGTGCAAGACCAAAGGATCAACGAACCCCACACCTAGACAAAGAAAACTGGCCGAGACAACAAAGAGATGTCCCAAGACAAGTGAAACAACAGGGACTGTTCTCACAACAAATGATAGTAGGAAACCTGCTGGAAATGCTGGAATTCCGTTACTAAACAGATTCGCTCCGCTCCTAAATGTGACCCAGGAGGACAAAAATCAGAGGTATGTCAATGATTTTCATCCTAAGACAAAACAGAATAGACATGCCACAGGGCCAAGGACCCTGATATTAGGCAATGGATCTGTAAGCGGGAATAAACATTTCTGTAACAAGAAAAACACAGAGGTGCTGATTTACAACCTTTTGAGCTGTGGCCTGGTGTCTGGTGTATTAGACATCCTTCCAAGGATCCTGAAAGAACGCCCGATCCTGGAAAATCTCATAACGCAAGCTGAAGCCCTAAGGGACGTCAACAGGATAAGAAAATCAGAAGTATTGAAAGAGGACTACATTAGTTTGTTGAACTTAGTTGATGGCCTTAATGTCAAGGTGTTTCTCAGCGGGCCTCGTGCACCCGTTAATTGTGGAGATGAGATTTTTTCCAGAATTCTGATGCTAAACAAATGGCTGGAAAAAACATGCAAACAAACAACTGTAACCTTCATAGACAACTTTAACATATTTTGGGACAGGAGACATCTGTTCAGCAGCAATGGTTTCTCTCTAAATAGGTCAGGTGCAAAACGGCTGATTTCAAACATCTTCTATTCTGTGAACCATGCGCCATCAGCTTTGTTCCAAAACAACGTTCATCCAGTGCCAAAACAAATGATAAGCCCAGTACAGCCTGAACAAGCCAAGATAAAGATGGCCAGTAAGCTGACATAGAAAGAGGCAACGTCAGAACTACAGGAGGATTCATCCCAGATCTCAGCAGGACAAAAAGAGGACAAAGAACCTCCATCGTCACGAACACCGGTATATAAATTCCTATACACCGCTATAAATTCCTAAATGGCTTAGCACCTAAATACATCACAGACTTGTTATCAGGGCATCAACCCTCCAGACCACTCAGGTCTTCTGGCTCCAGCCTGCTCTGCAGAACCAGAACCTGAACCAGAACCAGGCATGGAGAAGCAGCATTTAGTTCCTATGCTCCACTGATCTGGAACAAATCTCCAGAAAACTGGAAAAGTGCTGAAAGCCTGAGTTCCTTTAAATCAAGATTAAAAACACATTTGTTTAGGATTGCCTTTGACTGTTCTTGTTAAACTGTTTTACTGTTTTTAATGTTCTTCTTTGTTTCTACATTCTATCCCTACTTGCTTTTATTCTATTTTCTGTCTACATTTTATTCCTACTTGTTTTTATTTTGCTATATTTTAATCATGTAAAGCACTTTGCATTGTCTTTGTACTGAATTTTGCTATGTAAATAAACTTGCCTTGCCTTCAACAAAATTCAGTTCTTGTGGATCAGACGCATGTCTGAGTAAGAAGTATACATTTATGATCAGATTAAATGATGAATGCCTGGTGAATAACTTCCGTTGAGTGATTTATTTATAGCCTGTGCTCCATGCACGGCCAGTGAAACTAGAATGTAAATGAGGTGAATTAATTAAAACGGACTGAATCGGCGCTCTGTTTCATTCATGAACCTGTAGGGCGGCTAAGCTCCGCCCCTCCTGGAGGGACTCAGGGAGGCGCCGGCGGTGAATGAGCAGCGCTCCCTGAAGGAGCAGCGGACAGATGCGTCGGTGTGCCGGTACCGGCGACTCGCTGAGCCCAGCTGGGACACGGCCGGTGGCGGACAGGTAAGACGCCGGTGCTGTCCGTCTGTTGCCAGAACTCTGCCGGGTTCTGAAACCGAACCGGTTCGGTTCCAGAACCCTTGAGCAGCAACGCGGTCGTTTGTCTCCCAGCGCCCCGGTTTATGTGGCACCTTTTGGCATTTCTGTGGTTTATTAAGTAATTAAAGTCATTATTGACGTGATGTCTACTGCTGCATGGAGTTTAACTGTTTTCTGAAAATCCGAGGAATGGCTGAGCTTCAGCTGAAATCTACTTCTCTCATTAGCATTTAATAATTAAACTAATTAAAGACGCAGGGCCCTTTAAAAACGCGTTTATTTATTCAATCATTGTTTCGGCGTTCATTCATTCCACCTTTGAGGAGGAACCTACTGATTTCACCATCAAACCTTTGTACTAATTCTCATTTTAAAATCTTTATATATTATTCAATAGTTGCATTTTATTGGGTGTGGGGGACATTTTTTGCTGCTAATTCAACCACCTGACCACAGAAATTCACGACTTTTTCAGGCCAGCTGTAAATATAATCCATGTATGTTAATTTGTTTATAATAAAGAATTATTTTTCCTTTTTTTTTTTTTTTTTTAGAAGGATATCATTTGCATTTCAGTTGAAATTTTCTAGTAATTGAATGCAAGTTCGACCACCCAAGTTAAAACTTCTGTTAAGTGATATTAAGTCAGTTTAATGGCATTAAAAAGTTTACTCATTTATTCACTGGGGGCGATGCAAAGAACATCATACTGAGAACCTTTAGGGCTTTTATAATCATATTTATGGCTTGACGGATGAGGGAAAAATAAAAATATAGATGTTTTTATGCTTTTTCTTTTATATTGCTGCAGTATGTCAATTCTTTAAAAGAGGGAATAGTTGCAAAACATTTTTCTTTCCAATACATGTACTATAAATGCCATTTTCCAATGGAGTTTGATGTCCAATAATTACAACTTCTTTGACTATTTTTCACAGACTGCGCTGGTTAAACCTTAGCATCTTGTTTCCGTTTTGTTCAGATAGTTCTTTAAAGTCTGCTGCTGTGATTTTCCCTTGTTTCCTCTGCAGGACATGCAGGATAAATTAGGAGACATTGAAGTCAGGTCACAGATGAGTGTTTCTTAGGTTTTTAGGCGATGCCTGTAACCTCTTTTTAAACCCTGGCAGCATTCCTGAAGGGTGTGATTACAGTTTTACTCTTCAGCAGCAGAGGCGACAAAACAGGAAGCTATTCAGCCAATCAGGACCCAGGGCCTGAGGACAGACAGTTCAGTTAAACTAAACCAACAGGTTAAACTTTGAACTGATGTTAAGGCTCAGTTACCAGCAACCAGTCCTGCAGATTATTGCCAGTTACAGACAAACTTCACAAATGTTTCTCTCTGGTCCAACTAGCCTCCCCCTAAAAGTGGACCACAGAGTTTTTGTCCCCTTTCGCTTGCCTTAAAAAGGAGAATTTAGCGACCCAGACGGTGTTTAGGTGTGCAGAGCAATGGACTTTTCAACCAAGCAGCTGAATTATCTCCAGTGAAGATGAATGAGACCAAACGCAGAGCAGAAGATGACGAAAACTAACAATCCGCTCACAACTTTAGAAATGACTCCAAATAAATGACCATCCTGGCGTTTTGACCACTGGGGGCACCATAAGGTGATTTATTTTCATTTATTTAAATTAATTAAATTGACTTCATTAGATTTTTATTGTGCCAGTTCACAACACAAATGAAATTAATGAAAATAAACACAGATTTAATGTCAAATTATGTTAATGTAAGTCCAATTTAACCAATTTTTAATGTAATACAAATAAAGTTAGATCAGAACACTATCCAAATACTATCCAAAATTTAATCCATGCATGCATTAATAAAATTAGATTAAGACTGAAGTGTCAGCGTGTGCTTCCCAGAGGGGTTCTTTAATTCTAATTTAATGTGTTTTCATTTATTTCAGAAGAATCATATTCACAAAATCCTACATAGAAAGCACTCCAGCAATGCAATTTAATTTTAAACTGTCTACTTATATAATGTTCATCTTTTGGAAAACAAATTAATTCATACCACGGTCTGGGTGAATACTGGATTCTGATTGGATGCAGGGTGTCCATTAAAAAGTGTTGCAGGACACCTATGAAAAAAGTTCTGGTCAGATAGACTTATTGTTCTGAACTATTGCGCTGACATATTCAATAATTTCCCCAGCCGCTTGTTGTGAAAACGTACGATTTTTAACACTAACCTTTTTTTTCTGTATTAATAATTGATTTAATATTTATTTATTCTGTGGTATAAGCGGGATAATACCCAATGAGGTTTCCATTATCATAAATTAATGGACCTTGTGATTACAATAAATTTTACAACATGCAGTATAGTTAATTCCAATTTATTAACACCCAGTTTTAGAAGTTACTAGTTGAATATTGTTATATTATAAGGCCTAATTTAAACGGCCGGTGGGTGGGGGTGAAAGCTCTTGCTGCAGGAGACCTTTTACCCTAAAGCTGGCTGTTAACTTAAAACCAGTGAGAAAACCTGCTGATATGAACATGGCTTGTTTGTTTCGTGGTTCTGCTCCTGCAGTTTAATCACAGCAGAACATCTGTGCTCCTGAAATGCAGCAACCGTTAAAACCGCCGACAGTTTATTAAAACCAAAAATTAATAAAATGAGAGAAATATAGTAAAGAAAAAATCTAAACTACATCCAACATCACACCTGCTCTGTTTCTGTCCTCCAGGTGACTCTGCAGGGATGTCGTCATCCCTCCTCTTCCTCCTCCTCCTCTTCGTCCCCACCTTGATGCTGGAGTTCCGTTACCACAGCAACAGCGAGATCGAGCAGTACCTCTTCCAGGTCAGCGCCGCCAACCCCGACATCACACACCTGTACAGCATCGGCAAGTCGGTCAAAGGTAACGGCAGCAGTTGGGTTTGTGACGGACATGCTGAGGGTTAGCATCTGCAGAGCTGCAGCTCTAAAAGCATTCAAGCAAAACACTCAGTTTATTAATAACAATGATAAAGTATCTTTCTGGAAGTTTTGTCCACACATGATCAACAGGAACAGATGTCCAAGCTGCAGGGCATCTCTCCAGCAGCTTCAAACACCTACAGATTGATGGTTTTTGTCTCTTCTTAACAAAACAGCTCAAGCTCAGTCAGGTTTTCATGTGGGGTTCCACTCCCCTGCTTTTATTTATATATATATATATATATATATATATATATATATATATATATATATATATATATATATATATATATATATATATATATATATATATATATATATATATAATGATGATTGATGTTCTTAGTGTGCACTGCAGGAGTACACTGCAAAAATGGATCTAAAAATAAGTAAAATGTTCTTAAAGTTAGTATATTTGTCCTTGATTTGAGCAGGTAAAGAAGATTATTTGCCAATGAAATGAGAATTTTGACCCCTTAAATAAGATAATTAGACATCCTGGACTTGAAAGAAGATGATGGAGATGAGTTGTTCCTATTTTAAGTACAAAAATCTTATTCCATTGGCAAATCATCTTATTAACATGCTCAAATAAGGACAAATGCACTAATTATAAGGACATTTTACTTATTTTTAGTTCCGTTTTTGCAGTGCAGGGTTCTGGACTGGTTTCAGATCTTTTCTCCCTCTGACCACAGCAAAAAGGGAACTAAAAAGTAAGTACAATTTTCTTGAAGTTAGTGTATTTGTCCTTGAGTTTAGCTGACAAGTTTAAATGATATTCCAATGTAATAAGATTTTTTAACTTAAATAGAAACAAATCATTTCCATCAATTTATTTCATTGAATTATCTTATTTTAGGGGTAAAAATACTCATTCCATTGGCAAACCATCTTATTTACCTGCTCAAATCAAGGATAAATGCACTAATTTCAAGAAACTGTTACTTACCTCTAGTTTCCTTTTTGCAGTGTGCGGCTGTAGTGCATGAGCAGAAAACAAACAACGTTTTTTAAAGATTGCAGCATCTGATTTGGCTCTGAATACGGACTTAGTTTGGTGCCTGTGGATAAATTTAGATCAAAGTTGGTTTTACAGTTCTTTGCAAAAGCCTTCATAGCACTTGAACTTGTCCATAGTTTGTCACTTTAATGTATATACTGTGATTTTATGTGACACAAAGTTCTACACTGCAAAAACAGAACTAAAAATAAGTCAAATTTACTTGAGCTTAGTGTCTTTGTACTTGATTTGAGCAGGTAAATAAGACCATCTGCCAATGGAATGAGTATTTTAACCCCTAAAATAAGATAGTTAGATATACTGCACTTCAAATATGATGATGGAGATGAGTTGTTCTTATTTTAAGTGCAGAAATCTTATTCCATTGGCAAATCATCTTATTTGCGTGCTCAAATCAAGGACAACACTCAGTTTAAGAAAATTGTACTTGTTTTTAGTTTAGATTTTGCAGTGTATGTAATGTGAAGCATGGTTTAAATAGAAAGCCATGCATCTGTATTCAGGGCCCCTGAGAGTAGAACCACAATTAGCAATAATTCCCACTGCAGGTCTTTTGGGTCCATTTCAGCACAACGAGACATTAATATTGCAATTTCCATCCCTGGAAAATCCTCTAAATGTTTTACAAAAAGGCACAAAATCTCACTGCAAAAACGGATCTAAAAACAAGTAAAATATTCTTAAAGTTAGTCTATTCGTCCTTGATTTGAGCCAGTAGATAAGATTATCTGTCAATGGAATGAGTATCTTTGCACCTAAAATAAGATAATTAGACATCTTGCACTTGAAATAAGATGATGGAGAGGAATTGTTCCTATTTTAAGTAGAAAAATCTCATTCCATTGGCAAATCATCTTATTTACCTGCTCAAATCAAGGATAAATACACTCATTTTAGGAAAATTTTACTATTTTTTAGTTCTGTTTTTGCAGTGCTTTTAAAGTCTGCATCTGAAGTTATTTGTGTCCACCTGTAGGCAGGTTGCTCTGCACACACCGATGCAGGCTGACCATTTAGCGCTGAAGTATCAGGTGTCTGTCACTGTAGCAACCTGGACACCGGCCGGGTGTCTGCTGCTGCGATCAAATGACGGGGCAGAAGACGGCTGCTGCTTTAATCTGGGACGCTTTAATCAGGCTAATCACGCGCAGACACACAGACTGACACACACGGCTAATCAGAGCTAATCCAGGACACCAACTGGCCTCTTTCCAAACTGCTAAAACCGTGGTTTTGTTTTTCTGGTCACGCCCCGTGGCTCTGGGCAGAGCAACCTTTTCCCGTGGGCTGCTGCGGTGACGAGTCCACACTTCTCTGTGATTCACCTCTCTGAGAGCGTGAGTACAAGACGTGTCCAGGCTCGCACGGCTCCATTCAGTAAATTAGTTCCAAGCAGCGCTTTCAAACTAGTTGTAGTTGTTGTGTTTATATGGAAAGAAAAACTGCCACAGCAAGTTTTTTTTATTCGGGTTTTTAACTGAATTAGACCTGGAAGAGTCGATGAGTTAAAGGTGCATGCTGTAAAATCAAAACAAGGCAAGGCAAGGCAAATTTATTTATATAGCACAATTCAGTACAAGACAATACAAAGTGCTTTACATGATTAAGATATAGCAAAATAATAAAATGTAGATAGAAAATAGAATAAAAGCAAGTAGGGATAGAATGTAGTAACAAAAAAGAACATTAAAAACAGTAAAACTGTTTAACTAGAACAGTCAAAGGCAATTTTAAACAGATGTGTTTTTAATCTTGATTTAAAAGAACTCAGGCTTTCCGCACTTTTACAGTTTTCTGGAAGTTTGTTCCAGATCAGCGGAGCATAGGAACTAAATGCTGCTTCTCCTTGTTTAGTTCTGGTTCTAGGTATGCAGAGCAGGCTGGAGCCAGAAGACCTGAGTGGTCTGGATGATTGATACACTGATAACAAGTCTGTGATGTATTTAGGTGCTAAGCCATTTAGGGATTTATAGACTAACAGAAGTATTTTAAAGTCTATTCTCTGAGATACAGGGAGCCATGGAAGGACTTTAGAACTGGGGTTATGTGCTCTACGTTCTTAGTCTTAGTGAGGACGCGTGCAGCAGCGTTCTGGATCAGCTGCAGCTGTCTGATCCACTTTTTAGGCAGACCTGTGAAAACACCGTTGCAGTAATCAATTCGACTAAAAATAAACGCATGGATTAGTTTTTCCAGATCCTGCTGAGAAAGGCTCAAAACAAGAAAGGCTCCGTCATTAATCTGAGTTCTAAAATCTATGAATGTGAAGGATTTTGGTTTTTAAAGAACTTCTCCTCCACGCAGTGAAGCAGAGATTCCTGTTTAGGATGTTTTCCTTAGAACAATCTGGTATAACCTGAAATTCACTTTTTCCCAGGTCTGGATAAGTAGTATCCATTCATCCGTTTATCCATCATTTCATCCATCCATTTCATCCATCCATTTATTCATCCATCAATTCATCTATCCACCCATCCATTAACTCATACATCCATCCAGCCATTCATCCATCCATCAACTCATCCATCACTTCATCCATTCATTCATCCATCCATTCATTCATTCATTCTTCCATCAATTCATCCATCCGTCCATCCATCCAGCCATTCATCCATCCATTTATTTATGTCAATTCATCCATCCATCCATCTGTCCATCCATCAATTCATCCATCCATTTATCCATCAATGAATTCATCCATCCATTTATCCATCCATTCATTCATCCATCAATTCATGGATGCAAAGATACCCACCCATTCATCTATCCATCCTTCTATCCATCAATCAATTCATCTATCTATTTATCCATCAATCCATTCATCCATCTATTTATCCATCAATCCATTCATCCATCCATCCATCCATCCATCCATCCATCCATCAATGAATTCATCCATCCATCCATCTATCCATCATTTATCCATCCATCCACACATCCGTCCATCCATCCATTCATCTATCCATCCATCCAATAACTCATACATACATCCAGCCATTCATCCATCCATTTAATCATCCATCCATTTATTCATCTGTCAATTCATCCATCCATCCAGCTATCCATCAAACCGTTCATCAATCCATCAATTCATCCATCCATCCATCTGTCCTTCCATCAATTCATCCATCCATTTATCCATCAATCCATTTATCCATCCATCCATCAATGAATTCATCCATCCATTTATCCATCCTTCTATCCATCCATCCATCCATCCATCCATCATGTACTGTTAAGGCCAGCCTCCTGTCTGAATGATTTACATCATAAACGGGCTAAAAAGCAGCAGATGATCAGAACGGCATAAAGTCGGACCCGTCCGCTGATAAATCATCTTTTTCCTCTCTGTGTCCACAGGACAGCAGCTATGGGTGTTGGCTCTGGGCCTCAGCCCTCGCCACCACACCGTCGGCGTCCCAGAGTTCAAATATGTGGCGAACATGCATGGAAACGAGGTAAGAGAACACGCGCACATACACGGGTCCAACAGAACCCTCCCTGTTGGGCAGGAAGCGGCTCTGTGCGCTCACTAAAGAGATCCACAAAAGCCTTTCAGAGTCCGACACAGTCCATGAACTCCTTTGTGTCCGAACAACAGACTGCAGGGTGGCCTGTATTATCATCGGATGAAAACGGACAGCAGGCTGAGTCAACATCAGTAAACCGCGGACGGGGATTTATTCAACGGAACCAACAGACAGGAAACGGCGAGAGAAAAGAAACATATTTACACTGTTCCTCAGACACATTTCATTCAGATCAAAACTTCCCTTTTACTCCTCCTGCTTTTAGAGAACTGACCGCAGGTTCTCAGTGGGGTTCGGATCCGAGGCGTTTCCTCACCGCGGCTTCATCATTTCACAGTTCTGGTTTTTGAGCTTCTTCGTTTTACCAGCTTGGCATTTTTTCATAGTGCTGAATCATAGTGGAAAACTCCCAGATCATCACCAAGCTGCTTCTGCTTTTATGGAAGACATTGACCTTGGCGGATGTTTTTTATCCCGTTTTGTTCTTGGGAAAAACTGGGTTGGATCAGGATGCATGACTGCTGAAATGAAGCAGGACTCATCCAAGCAAATACCCCAGAAAATCAGAAATGGGTTTTATCTGTTCGTCCTGCAGAATCTCCACCCATCCTACATTGTTTTCTCAGACAGGAGGAGCTTCTTCCCTCCCTGTGCATGCAGTTTACACCCATCTGCTGCCGTCTTGATCCGTCCTCCTAAGATGACATGACTACCAAAACATGGCCGCCTGACTAAGCTGACAGGCCGGGCGGGGAAAGCATTAATCATAGAAGCAGCCGTTAGTCCCACCAGGATTTAGATCAAAGTACATTTATGGGTCAGGATGGCCTAGTCAAAGTCCAGCAAAGGATCTGTGACAAACAGATGTTCTCCATACAATCTGAATGAGCTTGAGTTATATAGCAAAAAAGAATGAGGACATGTTTTGGTCTACAGATGTTAATCCTCTATATATTACACTTATTTTTTCTTTTTCTTCCCAGTGTCCTGTCTAGCAATGTGGCAATAAAAATTGATATCTTAATGCCAAATAGAGCTTGACAGATTTTACTTTCACAAGTGGAGCAAACAGCTTTCGCCATAATGCTCCGCTTGATTTATGCATGTAAATAGCTTTATTGTGATTCCTGCAGGGAGAATTTCAAATTATATGGACACTACAATGGGAAAGTAGGAGAGTAAAGGAAGAACAAGAAGAGAAAAAAAAGAGAAAGAAGAGGTGAAAGAAAGAAGAGATAAAAGGAAGAGAATGATAAAACGTCCTCTGTCTGCTCCGTCACCTGGAAAGAGACACAAAAAGAACAGCACAACCAATAGACATAAAGCAACAGATACAATCGTGTAACACCTTGATACCATTGCTAAATCATATGTATTATTATTTAAGCTGACAGGTGTAATGTGATACCTAAAAAAGAAAGTAAATAAATAAATTATAGCCTTTTTGTATATAAGTGAACATTTAATACCTGGGACCCAGCACCTATATATTACACTTTAACAACTATAATGATGCGTTTAGGGTCAACAGGGTAGATGCGTGACAGATGATAACTCGTCTGAGGTCCGCTGACACCAGCGAGGATAAATTCAGCTTAACTGAAACAGACTGGTGCACATGTGCTGTGTTTTCACATCACTTCCTGTTAAACAGTCGAGAAACGACCGTTTAAAAACCCGCGTAACGGAATCCTTCGGAGGCTGCTGATTAGCATCTGGTAGCTGTGGTTACAGAGGCCGGGGGTGACAGCGCTGCTAATGTGTGCGAGTCGATGGGAAGGTGGTTTGTTAGAGAGACGAGTCACGTCTGGACACACAGCAGTCTGTCACACACGGAGTCAGTAAACAGAACCAGCGGAGTGTGTCGGCGCAGAGGAAACGTCCGGAAAAAGACCTCCTTTCTTCCCACTCAGTCCACACACACACACACACACACACACAGACATGTTACAGGACAACCGTCTCACGTTGCCTTCGCTGTCTGACCAGCACGTCTGTGGGTGACTTCACGTGAGGCTGAAGTTTGACTCCTCTGAGGCCGAGCCGCAGACTTTATAACCCCGCTGACTCTGAGACGTCTCTGCTTCAGCGTTAACACATTTCAACCTGCTGATCTCTACTTTTCTGCAAGCTGTGGTAACAGAAAGTACGCACCTGCAGCTTCTGTTGGATTTGAGAGAGAAATCCAGGTTCTGCTGATCAGATGCATCGTCAGTGTGAACATTGCGTAGAATCGGTGCTAAAAGTGTTCGTGAACTATATACGGCACGCAGCACCAGCAGCAATTTTCCACTGCAAAAACGGAACTTAAAATAAATAAAATATACTTAAAATTTGTGTATTTGTCCTTGATTTGAGCAGGTAAATAAGATAATTTCCCAATGGAACAAGATTTTTGCACTTAAAATAGGAACAACTCATCTCCATCTTATTTCCAGTGCAGGATGTCTAATTATCTTATTTTAGGGGTAAAAATACTCATTCCATTGGCAGATAATCTTATTTACCTGCTCAAATCAAGGACAAATACACTAACATTTTACTTATTTTTAGATCTGTTTTTGCAGTGTGCTTTACAGATCCCAGCGACACCTGAACGTTTGGTACCAGGTTCCTCTTCATGTTCTGCCCTCGACGCGCCCAGATTCAACCACAAATGGTCATTAAGCAACTCCTGAATGTTTGTGTATTTAAATGATTCAGTTAACGATGCCAGCCATGGAGAAAAGAGCAAAGAAACGATGAAAATTATTCACAGAAAGGCCTTTATTAAATGTGTAAATCAGAGGTAAAAGCACACATTGTTCATAAAAGGGAATCTTATCGGTCTTAAAACTTTGAAAGGTTCTTATGTATAGCTTGGTGTCACCAGCGTAAATAACACATGAATGCTTATGTTCATAGACATTATATACGCAGACGCCTCGTTGGGCGGCGTCTATTCTGCTGCGGATTAGTCAGAGCGTCCGCCATGTTGAATGTGGCAAATCTGTTAGATTCAGTTACTCAGAGGGACTTTAATCTCACAATATCCTTTATATTCGTAATATTTTTATTTTTGTAATATTAAGAGTTTATCTCCGTATCCCTTTGGCTTCATTCTCCTGACTTTATTATATTTGTTTATGAATGCTGGTATAGTTCTTTACGGATACCAGAGACACAAGCAAGCTTTTGGTCACTGTAAAAACGGTTGGAGGAGGTTAAAACGCTGTGACTAAAGCAGACAGAGGCGGGCGGGTGACGAGTTAAAAAAGGTTTTAATAATTCAAAGAGTAAATCAGGAGAGCTGCCAATAAGGGAAGAGCTCGACAGCAAACCTGATTTAGCTCCACACTCAACAATGCTTCATCAGGAAACCAAAAGTAAGTACGGTTTTCTTAAAATGAGTGTATTTTCCTTGATTTAAGCAGGTAAATGAGGCTATTTGTCACTTTAATTAAAAAATATTACACTTGAAATAGGAACTATTCCTCTCCATCATATTATTTCTAGTGCAGGATATCTAATTATCTTCTTGTTTTAGGGGTAAAAATACTCATTCCATTGGCAAATAGTCTTATTTAGCTGCTCAAATCAAGGAAAATACACTAATTTTAAGAAAATGTTACTTACTTTTAGTCCCTTTTTGCGGTGAACCACGGAGGATCCATCGATGCTCTCACCAAAAGCCAAAACAGAATTATTTCACAGAAGCAACAACTTCTCCACCTTCCTGCATCAACAACATATCTGCTCATCATGTTTATTAGTTTTATAAAGCTAGTTTAACTACAAACTCCCCCCTGGATCTCTCTGTCTCCACCAGCCGTCTCTCTGAAGACAATTTTAACAAAGTCCCACTTTCACCTCCATGAGAAGCAGAATCTGGGCCCCCATCTGCTAATGCACAGCAAGGTAAACAAGACTCTGCGGGCCAATTCTTCTTATCTAAACTGGCCAGAACGGTCTGCTGGCGTTCTCTATGAGGGGTAGAGGTGGCCCGAACTGCCATGCTGGCGTTAAAGATGTAGAGTACACTGCAAAAACGGAACTAAAAATAAGTAAAATGTTCTTAAAATTAATGCATTTGTCCTTAATTGAGCAGGTAAATGAGATGATTTGCCAATGGAATAAGATTTTTGCACTTAAAATAGGAAAAACTCATCTCTATCATCTTATTTCAAGTCCAGGATGTCTATTATCTTATTTTAGGGGGTAAAAATATTCATTCCACTGGCAGATAATCTTATTTACCTGCTCAAATCAAGGACAAATACACTAACTTTAAGAACATTTTACTTATTTTTAGATCCATTTTTGCAGTGTAGAATACCTTTAGCTCAGAAGATCTCATCTGTGACTCCTTTTAGGCTTCTCTGGAATCCCCGTCTTTACTTGGTTTTAGCTCCTGTGGTGGACAACCTCATTGGGATTCCTTCAGCGGCTTATTACCGTTGTTGGAAACCAAGCGGGCGCGTGCTGGCATACTGGTTATTAAACTTTTCTACCGTCAGCTGTGTGGAAGAAGCAATGACTTGCCTGGCATTATGAAGTTCATTGATGGCCTTGATGAGGGTGTTTCTGTTTGGTCCAGTATCTCTTTGTTGAAATGATACTTCCTGTCAATAAT
The DNA here is from genome assembly GCF_011125445.2 of Fundulus heteroclitus. Taxonomy (NCBI): domain Eukaryota; kingdom Metazoa; phylum Chordata; class Actinopteri; order Cyprinodontiformes; family Fundulidae; genus Fundulus; species Fundulus heteroclitus. Next base: position 21,620,114 of record NC_046377.1, on the reverse strand, counting down.
GCTTTGATTTTCATAAATGGTTCCTCTTTGTAAGAAGAATGCATTTGTGGACTGCAACTATGAAAAACTTGCCTTAACATTGGTATCTCTGCCAAGAAGAAGAAAACAGACATTCAGACCATTTAACAGTTTGTTCTCCTATCATAAAGGGGCCTCAGAAGAATCGTAAAGAACCACATCAGCTTGGCTGCACCTTCTCATGTAGCTCACCTGGTCACTCACCCTTGCCGTCTGATTCCTTAACGATTATCTGTGGCAGAGCAGCCGTGGGACGACAGGCAGACCCTTCCAATCGTCTCCACTCCCAAAGTCCTGGGAGGAGTCTCTGATAAACTCCGCTCTGTTGGGTTCAGCACTGACATCTTAGAGGACAGAGTTTGGCCCCTAAGAATGCAGATATGAGAACTGCACTGGTCCCGTATCATGTCTCCGCATTGAGACCGTCTCTATTGATGACTGCGTAGGGCAAGGGTCTCCAACCCTGGGTGTCTGCTTCACCGCGCCTGAATCAAACCGTCAAGGTCTGCAGAGGTTTGTTAATCACCCATTTATTTAGGTCAGGTATGTAGAGGCAGGGAAACAACTGAAACATGCCTGATAGTAGAGCACCAGGAGCAGGAGTTGAAGACCCCTGGTGTAGCGGCATGCCACTCCATCACACCGCCGCCGCCAAAAGCTGAGTGGCATTGGGAGACAGGGCTCTGGCTGAGAGGAAGTAGACTTTCCAACAGTCTGAGGTACAGCACTGGATGGATGGATAAATGATGGATGGATGGATTGATTGATACCATCAATGCATCAATCATGCCAGCCTCATTCATTTGCATTATCAGGCATCTGCTTGTCTAATGGCTCATGCTGTCACTCCATCCGATCATGGGCTCGACTGGATGATCATGCTGGCTGCTGGCATCCATCCATCATGCTGCTCCCTCCAGTCCATCAGTCTGATCCATGCTTCATCCATCCCATTTTCATACCTGCCATCATCATCCATCCATCATTTTATCCATCCATCATTTTATCCATCCATCCATCATTTTATCCATCCATCCATGCATCCATAATTTTATCCATCATCCATCATTTCATCCCTCATTTCATCCTTCCATCCATCCATCAATGAATTCATCCATCCATTTATCCATCCATCTGTCCATCCATCCATCATTTATCCATCCATCCATCCATCCATCCATCATTTCATCCATCCATCCATCCATCCATCCATCCATCATTTTATCCATCCATCCATCCATCCATCCATCATTTCATCCATCCATCCATCCATCCATCATTTCATCCATCCATCCATCCATCATTTCATCCATCCATCCATCATTTTATCCATCCATCCATCATTTTATCCATCCATCCATCCATCATTTCATCCATCCATCATTTTATCCATCCATCCATCCATCTATCCATCATTTTATCCATCCATCCATCCAACCATCCATCCATCCATCATTTCATCCCTCATTTCATCCATCCATCCATCCATCCATCATTTTATCCATCCATCCATCCATCATTTCATCCCTCATTTCATTCATCCATCCATCCATTTATCCATCCATCCATCCATCCATCCATCCATCCATCCATCCATCATGTACTGTTAAGGTCAGCCTCCTGTCTGAATGATTTACATCATAAGGGAAACAACTGAGATACAGCCACTGTCTTCTTCAGAAGGTTTGGTGGTCCTGCAGCCTTCAGATGCGAGGGTCAGAATTTGGTCTGTGTCCTGCATCAAAGGCTCAGGCTGGTGGTGATGGTGTCAGGGTGGAGAGGAAGGTTTTGCTCTGGGCACTTTTTAGGACCCTTCGTACCATCTACCCAGACACCTTTAGGTGGGATGGACTCAGTGACGTTTGGCCTCTTCTCACTACCGCGCCCACCTGTAGCCGGTATGGGCTCGGCTGTGCAGCGCGTGCTGACCTGCCCCCAGACAGCCAGGGCAGCTCTGCTACAGGCGTGGCTTGGGCATCTGCACCCATCACTGTTAGGCCTAAGTCACGTATTTTTCCACCTTTGCACACACATTTATGTCCTCATAATACAGCAGCTGTGTTGGCCTGTAGCTCTCTCCACCAGTTTAAACTCCCTTTGTCCTTTCTCTCACTCTCTTCTGTTTCCCTTTTACTGTCAGTTTGTACATAATCCCTCAACAACAATACAGTAAATCATTAAGGGTTTGTTTGGCATCAAGGGAGGATTTAAAGGTATAACGCCTCCCTTGGTAATGCAAATGTTTTTGGCATTAGTGCAGCGGTCACAGCATCGTTCTGCTTGTCATAAAGCTGAACTTCAGGTTCTGGATAAATCTTTATTCGCTAAGTTTCTGGGTACAAACAAGGAACTTGACTTCGGATTTTAACATTCCGACATGAAAATGGGGGAAAACTATTTTTTTTTTTCTCCTTGGATGAGAAAAAACAACCCTGTCACCGGTCGGTTTATCCGGTTTGTGTGTTTTAGTCTCATACTGAGTCTAAATAAACGTTAGATAAAGGAGGAAAAAGTGCATCACTGATGTGTGCTCAGAAAACAATGGAGCTTTGTGACATCAGAGATCAGGATCTCAGCCGTTCTGGAGACATGACAACAAACACACAAAACCGTTTCTGTGCGGGCTACAGTATTTCTGTGAGTATTAACCCGGGCGGGCGTGTTTGAGTGCGTCAGCAGCAGAAAGGAAAGAGGCTAGATGGGCGATAAAAGAGAGAAGAGCGATACCCGGAGGCAGAACCCGTACTGACTTGTTTATGTAGGCTCTGCTCTTACACACCTTCTCACCTTTTTTATTCCTTAAACTCACATTCATTCACAAAGTTTCCCTTTCCTCCCGCTCCCCACCGGCCAATGAGTTTCCATCATGATTTTTGTCCAGAATTGTTAGAAAACCAAATCCCCCCCCCAAAAATAGAAAAATGTTTCATTCAGGATGAATGAGCTTATTTGCTGATGATACATTGTGCAATCATCACAAAATTAGCCAGAAAAGTGTGAAATAAATTGTTACCATGACTTTTAGATAAAAGGGGAAACACAACCCTGGTTCAACACTTTCCACCAGTCGACGTAGAAAGTTGGACATTAGCTAACTAAATGTGCATATTTTCAGTTTTTATACAATTGTGCTTTAAATTGTATAATTTTTGGAGATTTTTTCCACTGAATGTTCACCTTGATGTGTGATGATGTCATGGATTCTAGGTTTTGACCCTCTGTGAAATAGAAACTTTCATGCCCTCAGTTTAATCTCCAAATGCAAAGTTTATAGTATTTTTGCCTTTGTCCGTCCAGGACTTGTGATTTTATGTCAGAGGCCACAGTCCTAATATCTAATTCACTCCCATTACATTTCAGCTCTACAGGTTTCTTTCAAAGCTGGAAACAAAGCTCTCTTAAACCTGCCGTATCACAAAAAAACAAACTCTGTGGGGACTTTAAAATGTACATGTGACCAATGGCGTCTGGAGCACAAAAACTCAACACCTATTAGCAGAAAAATATTTTTTTTTGTGACGCATACAACCTGACTTTGATCTATTTAAAATTAAACAGATAAGTTGGCATAAATCAACACGCTAGAAATGCCATTTTATATAAGCTAACTGTAACTTAATTTTTATACATAATTACAAATAGAGGCTCACTCATAATGTTCATTTATTGAACAGAAAAAATTCACATCGATCCTTCATTGAGCAACACTAGATGGTCGCACACTTTCCAGCAGAACGTAAACGTGACTTGTGCATTTCCAGCATTTTGATTGGACGAGCTGAGTTTGGGGCCGTAGGATTTGTGCCCCACTGATGTCTACTGAGAGCGTGTTGGGCACACTGCGACTTAAGATGTTTGTCATTTAAACAAACGCTGGTGGGCCGGCCCCAAGAGGATTTAGCTACTGAGCTTGTCGGTTTTCAGAACTTTATTGGTAAGGGAATCTATCTTTTTTACAGTACTGCTCTATAAAGAACGATTGTGTCTCATTGATTATTGTGAACATGGAGCTCCACAGCGACATCTGGCCCCAAACGCAGAGACACCACAGCATGTGTGGACACCAGAAGGTTCTGACACTCACAGCTTAAAACTTTTTTCTGATAAGGCTTGTGGTTTCCACCCAGTTTGAGGCTTCCTGTCTGCCTAAGGATGACGAGGACCCGAGGGCCTCCATACACATGAGCTCTTTAGAAAAGGCGGGAATCACCATGGAAACGGGCATAAATCGGAGGCAACTGGACTCCCGTTCAGTTTTTCTGAAGACGTTTCGGCACCTATCCAGGAGTTTTTGTCAATTCTGGTTGACAGACTGCTGGATTGGCGTTAAATCGTTTTCAGGAAAGTCCAGTTGCCTCTGCTTTAAGCCCGTTTTCTTTAGCGATGACCCGAATAACTGAGAATCTGCACTGGAACCGTAGAAACAGCGACTTTTATTTTCTCATAAATATATATTTATTTAATTAAGCTGACTTGTGTTTCAGGTCCTGGGCCGCGTGCTCCTGCTCCAGTTGATCGGCGAGCTGGTGCGAGGCTACCGTGACGAGGAAGCGTGGTCGCTGCAGCTGCTCAACAGCACGCGGATCCACATCCTGCCGACGATGAACCCCGACGGGTTCGATGAAGCGGACACGCACTGCCTGTTCAGCCGGGGAAGGTAAACGGAGACAAACAGCGGCCTGCAAAAGTATTCACACCCTCTCTACGTTTTTATCGCGTTACAAAATCAAACTACAATTGTCTTTTTTATTGATGGTTTATATGAAATGCCGACACAAAGTAGCGGCTGATACGAAAGCGGAAGAAAAATTCTGTCATTTTCGCATCATTTGCGAGTAAAATCTGAAAAAAATGTGCCGTGCATTATTAATAAATAACATGCAGTGCATCCAGATGCCTTGTGGGAAAACATGTTGATGGGAGCATCGTGCTGTGGGGATGCTTTCCTTCTGGCTGGAAAATCCTGGAAGAACACCTGCAGAAGCCCTGAGACCGACAGAAGCTGAAATAAAAAATAAATAAACGTATTATTTCCCTTCCACTTCACAATTATGCACCACTGTGTTGGTCAAAATACATTAAAGTTTATGTTTGGAAACTTAAAAAATATAAGAAGTTGGACGCTTGGTGTGAATATTTGATTTTTTTTTTATTTAACTGCAGGATGATTGCTTTATATTGTTGTGTAGATCACAGGATGATCTTAGCCTAAAAGGAAGGAGAAAATATACTTTTTCTTGCCTTCATGGCAGATATTTAAACACCAGAAGTGAATATTTAATTAAAACGTAACATCAACATGCACAGGGACGCCGAGTCATTCAGTTGTATTATCTGTGATATACTTTGTTACACAAGTAGAACGACCTTTTTACTTTGTCCTCTCACACTTTTTCAGCTCAACTGAAAGTCTGAACTTTAGCCTTTTTCTTTTCATTAATGTTTTTTTATAAATGAAAAGCGGCTATGGCAGTATTCTTGCAAATACTTGTTACTTGTTGCCAGGTCTGAATCAGTTGGTCATTTTATTTTGTTTTATTTTCATATCATAGATACATAGAGAAGACGTCAAAAGTATGAAGCATTTATCTATCGGACTTGGAAAACTATTCTAACAGCGGTAGAAATAAATCTAAAGATTGAAGGAGAAAGTGTAGAAGTTTAAAACATCCCTAACGTGAACTGAAGTAGTAGAAGGTGTTTAAAACTCACTGGAAGACGTTTTTATTGACTAAAACTTAAAATGTTCCTGAACTTTTATTAAATTCTCTAATTTGCACCTTTAAAAAAAAGGGTTTTGCAAATAAATTTGTGTTGATTTGAATCGCAGACAAAACTGGGAGTTTTATTAAATCCAGGATGTGTTTTTTCCAGGATTTTCTCCAAATTCCTTACGCTGGAAAAAACACGTTTAATGTCCTCCTCCTTTTTTTGGTCTCCTTTCCAGAAACGCTCACAGGACGTCATCTTCTTGGAGCTTATATCCTGTTTTCTGTCCGTCAGACTGGGTTATCTTAGGGACCTCTCACAGAAAATGGGAACAATTTATCTTTTCTTGACAGCCTGCTGGTAACAGACTAAAGGCCTAATATAACATGACATCACATGTTTGTTGTGCAGAACTTAAACTCTGATTAGCAGGAAGCCACACACAGACGCAGTTAAAGCTTTTAACTATCCAATTATGTGTGTTTTGACTTCTTCTTCTGTCCTGTTTATCGGAGACGGCTGTTTGTGTGTCTTTGTGTCTGTCACAAAGGGAGGGCGACTGCCTCATTAAGGGGACTCACCTCAGGGAGCTTTGCACAGCGGGGTTTAGGTTTGTTTTGGGGCGGCGAACCCACTGTGTGGTCTGTCTGAGGTCCGATGTTTCCACACCTTAAAAGGAAATGTTCCCCTTCCATCAGCTAGAAGTGAACAGGAGAGGGTAGTGAGTATAATTGTTCTTAAATGCTCTGTATAAGAAAACACAAGTTTGTTTTTTGGTGGATTGGGTTCAGGTTTTTACTCCGTCTGACTGCGGCTGCTGTATCTGAGCAAAGAAGAAATTGTCTGCTCAAACAGAGTTTTCTCATTACAGCCACAATTCACAATGTATTTGGTCGGGATTTCAGGTAATAGTTGGCGAAGTGGAAGAAAAAATTTAGTTAATGTGTGAGATGCGTTGCAGATGGATGGATGGAGTGTGTCGGCAATCATCACTTTTCAAATGGTGCCACAGATCCTCATTAGATTTAGGTCTGGACTTTGACTAGGCCAATCTAAACCATGCCACTGCAGCTCTGGCTGCATGTCTGGAGTTGTTGTGATTTAATTCCTGTAATTTCCTGTCCTGTATTTAGCTCCGCCCATATTTCCATAAACTCTGACCAGCCCCACAGCATGATGCTCCCACCACCAACATTCACCTTGTGTGTTCAGGGCGACATGCAGTCTTTGTTTTATGCTACTGGTGGTATTTTACGCTTAGAAAAAAAAGTTACATTTTGCTCTCATGGAGCCGGATCACTTTATTCTTCTGTTAGTTTGCCGTGTCTCTTATGTAGCTTTTTGCAAACTGCAGACCAGACTGGCTATGACTACCTTCTTCCATGTGGCCAGATTTGTGGAATTCATGACCAGTAGTTGCCCTGAGTCTGTAAAACTTTCTTGAAATTAGTATATTTTCCTTGATTTGAGCTGCTAAATAAGACCATTTGCCAATGGAATTAGTATTTTTACCCATAAATAAAGATAATTGGATATCCTGCGCTTTAAATAAGATGATGGTGATGAATTGTTCATATTTGAAGTGCAGAAAATTTATAACATTGGCAAATAGTCTTATTTACCTGCTCAAATCAAGGAAAATATACTAATTTCAAGAATCTATACTTCTTTTTAGTTCCTTTTTTGCAGTTCCTCCACAGCTAAAACTGCTATCCATATTTTTTTCTATTTATTTTTATTAAAAGATTCACACCTGTAAAATTTTCCCTCAACCCCACCATTGATGTGCAACATTGTGTTGGTCTGTCACTTAAAGTAACATTGAGGTTTGTTGCTGTGATGTGACAAAAAGCCCAAAAGTTCCATGGATGTGAAAACTTCTGCAAAGTATCGTAATTATGAAACAAATTAAAGTTATAACAGAAATCTTTCCAACCTTACGAGACCAAATCTGATCAATTATATCCAATAATAACTCCAACAAATGACACAAAATAAGCTAAACATGAAACAAGTTTTGATATAAATCCTTTAAAACCAAATATAATGAGATATAATCGGTCTAGGTGCTATAATCTCCTCCGGTTCCACATTGAAGGTTGTTGTTAGTGTCCTAATCAGCGTGTTTAAAACTCATGTCAGCGATTCTGCAGCTTCAGCTTCATACTAACTAACTTGACCCACTGGGGCTTAGAGAACAGAAAGTAAAGAAGCTCACATTGATCCAGGAGTACTTTCTATGTTAGATGGTAATAGAGGATGATCTGCCTCCCCTGATGATGTCATAATGTGTTAAATTGAATTTGTGTCGTTCTGTTAAAGCTACTTTTTAAACCGTATAACAGATCGCTCCCTCTGTCTGTTTTAGGTTCAACTACAACGGCGTCGATCTGAACAGGGGATTTCCTGACGCTTTCGCCGGTCTCAGAAAGCAGCAGCAGCTGAACGAGGAGCAGAGGGAGGCTGAGGTTGGTCTTAATGGAAGTTTATCAGATGCCAAACTCATTTAATGACTGCAGCCTGCCTCTGTGTCCGTGAGTCCTGGGCCATTGTCGCCCCACAGTGGCACAGGAGTTAGGAGTTTATCCTGTAACCGGTCGGTTGCCATTTACCATCAGACTGCTAGTGCTGCACAGTTTGACATTCTGTGTCTAAGTGTGCACAGAAGTGGAGTACAAGTTTGACTGGAGCTATAAAACCTCTAACTAACCTACTAGTGCAGGACTGTCAAACTCATTTCTACATTGGGCCACTTTGGCATCATGAAGTCATTAAAAGGGCCGGTTACATGTGTATAGATGATGCTTTTGGTTTCATAATTTCATTTCAGTTCACATACACATATAAAAAATGCACAGTAACATAAAAGTAGCACCCCTAAGCCCAGTTTATACAGTTTGCCTGCAAAACTAAAGTTGATATTGTGGTTAGTTACTCTTTAAAGTCATCAATCTGTATCACTTTTTCTCTTTTTGGACATTTCTGGGTTGTTTGAATGTGTTATGGAAAAACTGACATCTAGTGGCAGGATACTGTTACTACACAGTTAAAAAACTCAACATTCACCACAGGAGGCACAGTTTTAGCCACTTTATACAATTTAAAATGACATATGCATCTACTTTATGACATGATATGCCTTTCTTTGGCTCTTAAGGGCCGGATAAATTGCCTTGACGGGCCGGATTCGGCCCGCAGGCCTCGAATTTGACACGTGTGTACTAGTGTATAGCAATTAAGCTTTGAATGTTAGTGATGAAGCTTGTTCAGGAGAAACTAAAGAAGTCTAGTGAAGGATTTACTCACCGGCAGCTCATTCCTTTGTTAATGTCCTATGTAATATTTCCCTCTGTGGTGTTTTTTCTGTTCATGCACAGCACTTTGAATCACCTTGCTGCTGAAAAAAGCTATATAAATAAACTCTCCTTGCCTTTAAAAGGTTAATTGAAAGGTTAAAAACCCGGGTGCCAGTCAGCTGCAGCAAGCTGGAGACCTGATGGGAGCTGCAGAGGCCTCAGGCAGGATGGCAAAGGCTTGATCCGAGTCCAGAGGACAGGCTTGGGTCAGGCCCACTTCAGCAGAGATGTGCAGACTGATCCAGGGGCTAAGCTAAGCTGAAGTACCTACAAGATAGTTACAGGGTGTATTTGCCAAGGTTATCCAGCTGTGTGAGTCAGAGGAATGTGGACGAGTTGTAGCTCAAGCGAAGGTGTTAATAACAAAAGATTGGATGAGTTAGGACTGGATGTTCTCTAAATGTTAAGGGGGTGCTCATGACATGCTTCAAGTTGTGTCTTGTGAAGTATTTACAGGATACCCACAGGGGACCCTGACCAGTCGACACAGGCTTACAAAAACAGCCATCAGCTCCATTCAGACGCTCTTAATATTTTTCTAAGAAAGCCTGACCTGGGAGAGAAAACATGTCCTATAAGCAGCTATGAGAACAGTCAGAAAATGTCCCCCATCTTACTGTGTCTCCAAGTAAAGGTATGAGAATTAGTCAGTTTAACGAGTGAAACAACAGCCAGCTACTGATTTCATTCACTACTTTCTGAGGAAACTGGAAATATTCTGGGATGTTCCACCCATTTTAAACTAACATCAATCAAAAATAGTAAAAGCCTTATCTGTGATAAATGCTGGCGGGCGTCGTAAGTGAGTTGGAGCTTCTGTCTGAACCTGCCATAAACCAGGAGAAGGGAGTGGATTGGGCAGTGTGGATCGCCTGGTGTTAGCAGAACCACATCCTGCCAGAGAAATGGCACTCGTCCCAACACTCGCACTTCCACCCTCAGATGTGCCGAGGCTGTGAGGGCGCAGTGCGTCCTGATTGTCCAGAGTGGTGTCTTGCCCCGCCCCCTTTGCACCCTTGATACAGTGTTTTACCCACAATTCATCGCTGCATGTGACGTTTTCGAGCCATAAGGTGAAAATATTTGATCTAAAAAAAAAACTAAAATCATACTGCCACCTTAAATAAATGAAAAAAAAAATGTTTCTTTAAACTAGGACTGGATGATATAGAAAAAAAGCATATCGATAAAATAGAAATCGCATTGATCGACATCGATAATTATCAACAAATTCAAAACATTTGAATAAGTGCAGCTCTGGCCATTTTTTGCTGTTGCTTAGAGACTTTTTTTTAGATACAGACACAAACACTGAATTCAAACTCAACAATATATTAAACCAACTTTTTACCAAAACTGCAAGTTTTTAAAAATGAAAAAAGAACATGTGCTCTCTGAACTCTCTGAAGGGGGCGGAGCTTGGTGACTGAGCGTTCCTGGGTTTGCGTTGTGATTGGTTGGGAGGATATAATAATGTAATATTAACCTTTACGGCTAGAATGCAAAAGGAAGGAAAACTGTTATTCTATCAAAGTTTTTATTGACCCTTTTTTCCCTATCATCGATATACGTCTATCATTCGATATATATCGTTATTGAATTATTGTCCAGCCCTACTTCAAAACAATATGGTAGTTATTTTTACTTATAAAACTGAAATTGCCTTAAACAGTAGTAGCTGGTTTTATTTTACTCTATCTGCTTTGTTGAATTTGTTGTATTTGCACTCTAAAATGACTGAAAGCACAGAGAAATGTTTTGCACGTCTATTTAATGACTTTGTTTTATCTGAAAGTGTGTTTCTGAACAAGAAGGCAATGAGTTATGCTTCCTATCTGCTGTTATTTATTTTTACCTCTCAGCAGCTTTGAGTTGTTATTTTATGCTTATTTTCTGTAACAAAAAGAAAACAATGTCACATCTAGTGCTATCATTAATTAAAGGCACACAACATATATTTTTTTTAGTTATTTATTTATTTTGGGTATATAAAAATTGTATTTTCCATTTATTTCCCATTTTGTGTCAATACCTGCTATGCCCAATCCCCTCAAATTTCGGTTCCTACTATTCATTCAAAATGATTGCTTGTTGCAATTTTAACAATTTTTAGCAGTAAAGATTGTAAAAACGGTGATGGTCGCGTCATTTTTGGTGTTGCGGTTATGACCCAGAGGCACAAGTCAATGAAATAACCCGCAGCGTCCCAATCCCCCCCGGTTAGGACGCTGGTAACCTGCTCACTCGAACCCTTAAGTGCATTTCCACCAGGTGGACACCTCATAGAAGTGCGTAGGTTTAATGTGAGTATCGGGACAGGACACAAACCCAAACCAGCTACACTGAGCAACATATTTCCTCTGTTACGTACAAACACGTACGTAACGTAATGGAGCTCCTGTGTGGATTCATCCTCAGCTGAAAGTTGTCCTGGTTTTATGGCGTCTTAAACAATGGATTTCTCTACCATGTGATCCAGGTGAGAGCTGTGATTGGCTGGTTGAAGTCCGAGACTTTTGTTCTGTCTGCCAACCTTCACGGAGGAGCAGTGGTGGCCAGTTACCCTTACGACAACAGCGACAGAGGTAAAATCTCCTTTCAGACTGAAATGGTTGTCGCTATCATGGCTCAAGTCTGGTAAAGTTTTTAATGTTAGCTAGCTCTGTATTATGTTCTTTAACGTGCATTAACAAACATGCTGCACATCTACAGCTGCCGTGTTGCTGTTTCTAAAGTAAACAGACGACCGGTTACACGTTTGGTTTTACAGGTTTTGATCTGACGGGGGCAGCCAGCGTCACTCCTGATGACGACGTGTTTGTCCACCTGGCTAAGGTGTACTCTTACAACCACGCATCCATGCACCGGGGGGATCTCTGCGACGACAGCGGACCTTTCCGGGACGGCATCACCAATGGATACCACTGGTACCCTCTGGAAGGTGAGCTTTCAGTCACTCTGCGTTTCTGAAGCTTTCTCTGTTGCGAGGCAGATCCAGAAGTACAAACTAAACAACAGAGGGAGTGTTAAAGGTTAAGAACTGACATGAGATCTCCTGTAGCCGTCCGTTTTACAACCAATCTGAAGAAGCCTTTGACCGAAGAGACTCTGTTTTCCAATGATAACATCATGAAGAGGATGTTCAGGATTGTCCATAATTTTCTTCATTTTATACAAAGTCCTTTGCCTCATCGTCTCCAGAGGCTCCACAGCAAGTTTTTAAAATAATTTCTTTCATTTGTTTTTGTGAAATGAAAAGGAGGGAATAAAATTTATTAATCGGTCGATTGCTATAATCAAATAAGAGATTTTAATTTTTAAGCCATATCACCCGGCCCTAAAAGTAAATTTAAAAAAATCGCCGGCTCAGTCGGTTCCATCATCATGTCACACATTTCTTAATCCAGTTTAATTATTTTCTCTCCATTGATAGGGGCACATTTATGAAGGTTTTTTGTTTTGTTTTTGTTAAAATAAAAGTTTCTACATTCATCTAACTCAACTGAATCCCTCTTAAGCTAAAACTACCTGGCAGGAACTTTTCAGCTAAGCTAGTAGCTCTGAGAGTCCTGGTGAATACGGGCCCAGATCTTTACCTTCTGTGGAATCGCTAACAGGGTCATAGGAGTATCCATCTCTGGTCCTACAAGCGTTCTGTGGATCTGGAGACAGACTACGACCCCAGAGTTGTTTTGTGGAGCGTGGGGTATATGTGGGTGGGTTTTAGAGCTGTACCCGCATCCTCTACACAAAGATACGCCTGTTTGTGTTAGGGTGCGTTAGAATGCGCCAGGACTGCCCCTTGTGTCCGCTCCTGTTTGTGGTGTTCCTGGCACCCGGTCTGAAGGCTTAGCTGTGGATAGGACGGGGTTTGGTCATCTTTGCTTTTTGTGAACGGTGCGGTTCTGTTGGCCGCGTCGGGCGACAACCTCCAGCACGCAGCGAGCGGTTTGGTGCCGAGCGTAAAGCGGCAAGGATGAGAGTCAGCTCCTCTAAATCTGAGGAAAAAGGTGGACCTGCCCCGTTGGGTTGGGTTTCAGTCTCTGCCTCAAGCAGAAGAGTGATGACGGGACGATGGAACCGGAGATGAACAGACCGTCTGCAGAAATGGAGCCGCCGCTTCAGTCCGTCATGAAGGAAGGGCTGAGCTAAAAAGTGAAGATCTCCATTTACCATCTGTCTATGTTCTGACCCTAACCGATGGTTATTAGGTATGGATTGTGAGCGATGGAAGGAGGTCCCATACCACCGGCCGAAACAGAGGGCCATCCAGGAGGAGCTCAAAGTAGAGCCGGTGCTTCTCTGCGTCAAAAGGAGTCGGTTGAATTGGTTCGGATATCTGATCAGCTTCTCCCACTGGGAGGAGATCCCTAGCCTCGTGAGACCATCCTGATCTCGCAAGCTTTCAAGGTTTCACTCGCAGATCAGTCTGGCTACTTTCCGTTAAAGAAAATTTGGAGCAGTTCACCAAACGAACGTCCAATCGGCGTTGGCTTTGAGGCGGGTTGAGGTGTGACGCAACGAGAAGCGCGACAGTTCAGTCTAAAGAACATGGCGGCTTCAGCCGATGAAACTAGCGTTAGCGTGGCTAACGAGCAAGTTTTATCGGAATTACAGAGTAATTCTTCACTGAAAGAAGAGCAAAACACTGCTCTGGAGGCTTTTCTCACAGGAAAATATGTTTTTGCTCTTCTCCCGACTGGTTTCGGCAAGAGCTTGTGGTTGTGTTTTCGTCGTCGCTGTTAGTACGTCATATGCTTTGTTGATCTGATTGGTTTATTTGGCCCGTCTATCACCAACAAAGGCCAATCAGCTTACCAGTATTTTCGGCCCTTCCCAAAATTACTTCAACGGAAGGTTTCCAGATGGATATGCGGAGCAAATCCATCTGGCGGAGTTAGGTTAGGAGATCCCAGGGAAGACCTAAAACTCCCAGAATGAGCTGGAGGATGTCTGGGGTTCCCCTCTTGCTCCTGTTCCCACCGTCAACCAATCTCAGATAAGCGTAAAGCAACAGATGGAGATGGAGATGGAGAATTAAAACAGAAGTGTTTTAATTTATGTTTGATGATGCAGCTTTTCTGCAAAACAGGAATGAAATAGTTTTGCCGTTATACATCAAAGGTTAGTTAACCCTTCTGCTGTTTCCCATCACTGCAGGGCGGATAGTGCCGGTAAAGTTGCTGGGAATAAGAGGATGTGTGTTATTTCAGGTGGAATGCAGGACTACAACTACGTATGGGCGCAGTGTCTGGAGCTGACTCTGGAGCTTTCCTGCTGCAAGTTTCCTCAACCGAATGAACTTCCTGCTCTATGGATGGACAACAAAAAGGCTCTGCTGGCTTATATCCAGCAGATCCACCTGGGTGAGAACCTCTCCACATCTCCACCTTTTAGCCTGTCGGTGGTTTGTCCTCCTGCCTAAAGCTCACATCAGGTTCTACCCTGAACCGGTGCTGGGTGGAGAAGCCAGAAACTGTACTCAAGTAAGAGTAGCACTACTTCAACATATTTTACTCAAGTAACAGTAGAAAGTAGTCAGTAAGAAGGCGACTCAAGTTCTGAGTAACTAATCATAACAGCTGATGATTTAATATTTAAAAATGATGTAATCACATAGACAAAAATACAAGGTTATGTGCAAATTCTGGTATTTTAAAGACAAGAAACACTTTTCTAAATATTTTTTTCCAAAAACAATACTTAATGTATCTACAGTATGTTAGAACACTGCAAAGTACTTCCAATGATAATATCTACTGTTTACTGCACGTTCATCTGGCCTCCAAGTGGCTCAATGAGCTCAGCAGATAGAAAATAACATTAAAATAATAAAGCTTGCGTACAAATAAGAAGTATGACTTTAACATAAACTCCAGGTTTTTGTCTCTGGTGCATTTTTGGTTAAAACAAGTTTGTTCTTTATTCATGACGTTACTCGCAGCAGGTAGAATAGCGATAAAGTTTACTCAAGAGTACCGAAACTTGAGTCATAATATGACTCAAGTAAAAGTAAAAAGTAGTCAGTAAGAAGGTGACTCAAGTACTGAGTAACTAATCATTACAGGTGATGATTTAATATTTAAAAATGATGTAATCAGATAGATAAAAATACAAGGTTATGTGCAAATTCTGGTATTTTAAAGACAAAAGAAACACTTTTCTAAATATTTTTTTCCAACATTAAACTCAAAAACAACACTTAATGTATCTACAGTATGTTAGAACAATGCAAAGTACTTCCAATGATAATATCTACTGTTTACTGCACGTTCATCTGACCTCCAAATGGCTCATTGAGCTCTGCAGATATAAAATAACATTAAAATAACAAAGCTTGTGTACAAATAAGAAGTCTCACTTTAGCATAAACTCCAGGTTTTTGTCTCTCTGGTGCATTTTTGGTTAAAACAAGTTTGTTCTTTATTCATGACGTTACTCGCAGCAGGTAGAGTAGCCATAAAGTTTACTCAAGAATAGCGAAACTTGAGTCATAATATGACTCAAGTCAAAATAAAAAGTACACTGCAGTAAAATTACTCCTAAAAGTACATTTTGCTTAAAAAGTTATTCTAGTAAATGTAGCTGAGTAAATGTAACTACTTCCTACCCACCTCTGGCTTGTACTGATGACTCTGCCTGTTTTTAGGAGTGAAAGGCCGAGTGTTCGATGGTTCGGGAACGCCGGCGCAGAACGCAGTGGTGGAGGTGGAGGGTCGCAGCAATATGTGTCCGTTCAGAACCAACAAACACGGAGAATATTATCGGCTACTGCTGCCTGGAAACTACACTTTCAAAGTAAATGTGGCAACAATCACACACGTTACCAGACGTTTTCCCGACACGTTTGTTAGACAAGAGGACTTTGCATTAAAATGTTGAATTAGACTGAGTGCATGGCAGTAAAAGAGGAAACTAATCGTTTCAAACAGGAAAACTTCAGTTGCAATAAGAAATTGTTGTGCTTTTAAAAAACAAATCTATGGAGTTCTGAGGCTTGAATAATTAGAAATTACTACAGAGATTAAAAAAAAAAAAAAAAGTATCAAGTGACTTGCTGTTTAGTTCCTAGAAAGTTACCTGTAAGATTTAGGAAAGTACCCAAAAAGTACCATATCAATTATTAATTGATATTACATTTCAGTCCCCTATAATACTCTGGAAGTACCCAAGAGGTTCTAAATAATTTATCTTAAAGTCTCAAAAATCAAGGTGTAAGTATATACCCTGTAAACTCCAGATATCGTCTGTTATTAAAAACAAAACCCCTAAATTCCTGGAAATTATTTTTAATATGTTACCCTATAATACCCCCATGTTGTAAAGTATCCTGTAGATTATAGAGAAGTAATTGGCAGTATAATTAATTAACATTTAAACATTATGGAACACTGTAAGTGCCATAAAAATTCTCTTTATGTTTCTGAAAGTAACTTTATAAACCATTTATATTCATGAACGTACCATGAAAGTACAGTTCTAAAGTACCTGTTCATGCATCACCTCTTGATACTGTCCTGTCCCAAAAGCTCATTGTAAGTTTAGGGGGAGTTACCTGTACATTTCTGATACCTTTAAGTAAAAAGAAAGTGATCAACAACTCCCAGTGAGCACCCTGTAGGTTCTTTAAAGTAGCCTGTAGGTTCCAGGAAGGTACAGGTAGACATATATTGAGCAACTTACCACCAAACTAAATTTGTAATAGTTCAAGCAAACCTCTTGGTTTTCTAATGCATGCTTATATTATCTGTTTGATGCACAGGTGACATATGCAGGTCATGACGTGCTGACAGAAACCCTCAGCGTCCCATATGGCCCAGATCAGTACTCTGCAATGAAACATGACTTCATGTTACGACGCACCGCTTCAACGACTGTCAGAGCTCCAGCTGAGCTGAACCCTACCTGTAATTACACATTACCCCCCAAAGGAGGAGGCGCCACAAGCGGCTCCGCATGGACTGGACTGACAGTAGGGTTCGGCTTAGTAACAGTGTTGCAATCGCTGATAGACTGACGTTATCCTGACAGAAAATATGGCCTCGCAGGAGGTGGTCACAGGATTCATTACAGCAGCAATACTAAACGGTCTGTGACTCACTGAACCAAACTCAACAAGACCAAAACAAAGCATGAAAAAGTTCAGAGGTAACCGAAAGGCATGTAGAGACTGAAGTTGCTGCCAGTTTTGTGGCTCCAAAAACGTCAAGACTGAAGTCTGAAGCTGCTTAACGCGGAAGGAGAGGGTGCTGCCCAGTATTGGTTCTTAAAAAAACATTGTTTTATCAACATTAATAACCAGAAAAAGCAGCAAAGATTTCAAAATGTAAGAGAAATGATGGCTGGATTCCATCTATCTGTTTTAGTTTCAGGCTCTTAATGTTTTTTTAATATAAATGTGCAACACATTTAACCAAATTTTAAGTATTCACAACTACTAATAGAACGCTGACATGATGAAAATTAGATTTTTTTTTTTTTATATATCTAACTGCCTTTTACCTAAATTATGTCTTAAAAGCTGTTAGACAACTAACAGCAAAGATGTCAAGATAATTGTACAGTATTTATGTGACATTAATTTCAGAGAAGGTATTACAACTTGCTACAAGCTACTGTGCTAACCAAAAATTTAATAATCCCCTTTTCTCAGTAAAACTGTTTTTAATCAAAAAATAAGATAACAGCTACAACAGATTGGCCATATTTGTTAAAGCAGCAAGCTAGCTAACGCTACAGCTAAAAAAAAAAGTTTGGTCACAATAATTTGAATAATCTTTCACAGGAAATTATCCACATTCATGTGCTAACAACATTTAATATCTCACATTATGTATGCGTAATATGGGAAGACCGGATGTCCCCGATTTCCGGGAACTATTCCCGATTTTGACAACTTGTCCCGGGCTAAAGCTCTTCCCGGAAATGTCCCCGATTTCACCACTTATAAACTTTATTTTTAAACAAAAGTAATAACAATAAATGCAACTTATGATTTCAAAGAAAAGATCCTATATATTTACTTTACTTATCTATTTGAGCGGCTAATAGTAAAGGCAGTGGCTCAATCCGAATAACCTTATAGAGTGAGGACTCTTTAGCCATAGCAGAAGTGTTGTTATCAAGAGTAATCGTTAGCTATTAGGTACCTAGCTAAAGCTTGAACAAATGTTGGTCATATATGTGTCATATATGTTTTCTTTTTCACAAACTATCCTTGTTTGTGAACTAACATTGTATGTTTTCACATTCTATTAATAACTTAATCCAATCACCAATTGCTTGCTGAAGCTAACCAGTTAGCATCTCTGGTAAAACAGTTAGCAATAGTTTTTACTAATACTTAGCTTTTAGCAAAATCACATATCTTATTTTTATGTATTTACTGTCTGGAACAATAGATATTTGATTATTGATCTAAAAACGTTGTATAGCCTTGGTTTTCTTATTCAATTAAATTCCAAAATACTTTATTAATCCAAAAGGAAAATTAAATAGCCACATTCATATTAAAGCCATAATCCTGAAAATTACAAGAAACAAAGTGTTAAAATATTTGTGACAAAAATGTTTAACCTTTTCTAGCTATAAAGTTAAAGCAGATTTAGCTATGATACGTTTTTTTTGCCTTGAATTGTTCACAGAAGGTTATCCAGTTTTATAAACCAACATTTCTCTGTAGGTCTTGCTTCATACAGATTATAACGAACCTACAGCGGAAGTAAAGTAGTAATTAGTCAACCAAACAAGTCTAACGGCCTAGTTTGTTTTAGCTTTAGCAGTATTTCAGAAAATGTCTAAATTAAGGCTAATAACCCTGAAGACCCACATTTTAGATTGGTCAATACTAGATACAATTTTTCTATCTTTTTTTTTTTAGATATATTATGCCCTCAAGTGATTTAAAGTGAGTGGATCTTTCCAGTAACTTAAATAAGGCCATAAATTTGAATTTAAAATGGAACCCGGGACACTGGAAATTGCCAACAGTAAGTTAAGTTTTTTGTAAACAAGCCTCTGTGATGTAGATCAGAAACATTACAACAAAATTCAGGATAAATAATCGAAAAATTGTAAAACCTCAGAAAAGTGCTGATTTTAGACTAACGTGCAAGCACAAACTCAAAGCGTATTACTTTGCTGCAGCTCCCTGACATTTCAGCTCCTTTATCACAGAAATAAAAAAAAATCTCCTTTCACGCCGTTCAAAAGACACGAGGGAGGAAAAAGATCTGCTGCCTGTAGACTTAGTGAAGTCGTTCCTGCTGAGATGTTCCAGCCTCAGACGGAGATTCATTACAGTTTGTAGGGAGCGTAATTCTATCTGCGTGGAGAAGCACTTTAAAATTAGCCCTTGAAAGGAGAGACAGCTGCTTTTAGAAAGGTTGGAAATAAAACCAGAGGAAAGGGGCTTACGGTGTGAAAGCTGCGAGATTAATCACCACAAGCAGTGCATCAGTGCTGCTCTTCTAGAAAACGTCTGCTTTCAGTCGACGTGTTCATGCAGGTCGTCTTCCTTTCTGCTTAAAAGGCATTTTAACACTTGCAAGGCTTTTATTTTGATGGATTCATTGAGATCTCAACCTGCAGTTCAAAGTGCAAAACTTTGACGAATGAAACTGAACATAAGAGAAATGGTTAATAATTTTTAATCTCATGTCCGATTTTCTGTTATAAGTTTATATTCTGTGTGGATTTATGACAAAATCCATCTAGATGGGTAGAAAGCATCCGATAAACGCTCCACAAGAACAGAGAACATCTTCTGCCTCCCAGGGCTGAACAATGTGAGGTTTTGTTTTTTAAGCCCTGTTTTTGGAGATCTTGCTCGCTGTTTTTGGCACATATTCTGAGCAGAGAGTGTTTCTTTTGCACATGAAGGTGGTGATCTACACAGGGAGAGACCACAACATTTAAGCAGGAACATTGGTGAGAAAACAGTATTTGCCCCTTTACAGATTTCCGTTTTTTTATTTTATTTGTCTGACTCTGTTACATAACGCCAAGCACATTTTAATATCTTACTAACTTACTTGAATGGATATAAAATCTATTTTTAAATAACAATTGCATTTATTAAGAGAAAAATGTCATCACAACCCTCCTGGTGAAAACATATAGCACTTTGAGCCTACTTCGTGTTGTCGGACACGTTCTATTTAAGTGATTTCTTGATTTTACGGGTCTGGCAGTAAAGTGGTTAATCAAAGGAAACTGATGACTCAACAAAGTGAGCAATTACTACTTGAAATGGCTCTAAAAGTTTTTTTTTTCCTTAGTAAAAAAAAAAATTAATCCTTAAAAGGGCCTTTTGTATTTGGCTATCTTTATCTAACATTAAGATTAGTTTAATGATTTGAACCATTGACGTGTTTTTTTTGTTTTTTTTGTTTTTTTTTGTTGAAGAGAAAAATTCTAAGGGAGGTTTGCATGTTAAGGAATAAAATAAAAAATTGACAAAAAAATTCTTTATTTTAAAAAGTAGACTAATAACTAATAAAACACATGAAAATGATAGAATTTAAACCAATCATTTAACATTCTGGTATTTATACATGAACATTACCAAAATTGCTTGAAAAAAAAAATACCCAAAGGCACCACCTAGTGGGAGACTTTGGTATCACACCTCTAACAATATTTGTAAACGATCTACTTATAAAAATCCTAATATTAAAAACAATAACTGTTTAGTGTTAAATTGAATTTAGCGATCACATGTTCAACTCTGCTACAAAGACTATATACTATATTTTTATTACCTTCAACCGACCTGGTTTGAGGAAAAACTCAAGTAAAACCTTCCAAAGGAAACGCTCCTTATGACTTTAAATCTTGTGTGAACATCATAACATTGGGTTGGATTAACTTTCTCTGGGTCCACTTAGTGTGTAAACAAATAGAGCCTTATAACAGCAGGATGTCTATTTGTTGCTTCAACACAAATCCCAGTAAACCTAAAGTCCATTTCAGGGATTTAAAAGGAATTTGGAAGAATGAAGAATAGATTGGAGCTCCCGCTTGTATCTCTTAAGTTCCTAAATTGTGGGAACCGAAGCTGCAAACTCTTTAACAGTATTGGAATGCAAATAATAGTCATGGAAGTCTCAAAACATGTTGCAGTTATTAACTTATTTTGACCCAACCATGCATGTGTCTCTTTCATCTGTCTTCAAAAGCTGTATAATTACACTGCAAAAGCAGATGTGCATTAAGCTGTGAGGTCAGCCGTCTTTGTCCACCTCCTTCAGTGGTGCTCGGACTTGTTCTCACATCTTCAGGGCAAAAATAGTGACTGGTTTTCCTTAAATCAGACATTTTCTTGCCAAATTTCAGGTTTTTCTACGTTTGTTGCTGTTTGATATGAAATATCGCCTCATAAAACCCTCTGTGCCACGTGGGAGCAGGTGTGACTGCAGGCTTCAGTCGCGCCTCAAACATCAGACCTCAATACAGTGGCCTTTCTTCTATTGTTTTTTGTTGTTTTGTTTTGTTACTGCAGAAAACTGGTGGAGACTAAATGTTTGGAACCTGGTTGTGGAAGGAAATCTCATAATATGAATAAAGTGAAATGATCTGTGAGTAGACATCATTATTTTCTGCTCTGGTTTCTGGTTGATGGTAAAGTGATGGTTTCAGATACAAGGCATAATATCTGAATTTAATGCAGGAAATACTCATTCAGAACCTACTGTAAAGTTAGCAGTTTTTAAAGATTGAGGTACATCAGGTGAACAAGGAGTAAAATGTCTTTCAAAATGAAAAAATACAATAAATTTCCAACATTACTTCAGTGGGTATCTAATTAACAATGGCTAAAAACATAAAATCAACAATGTATTAAACATAAGGTTGATTAATTTTCTGGAATGTTTTTTTTGGTTGAGGCATATCTGTTGCTTTTTTAATTTTTTAGCCTACTTTGTGTTGTCAGACAGGTTCTAGTTAATTGATTTCTTGATTCTGCAGCCGTGGCAGAGTTCACGTCGGCGTTTGGTTGGTGAAACTGAAAAAAATGAAGTTAATCGGCTAATTCAATGGGTCGCCTTTATTTATTCCCATTGGGTCTGGTTAGTTCGGATAGCTCTTTTCCTTTTTAAAGCTACATTTTTTGTTTCTCTGGGTTCCTGCGCATACAGGGGTGAAAGGAAATGAAATGTGAGATAAGAAGGCTAAAGAGTCAACAAGCCGGGTTTTTTCTGTAGTGAAACAATCTAAATTAGTGTTGATAGTTTCGTTGATTGGTTGAATAATACAGAAAATGTTAATGTAAATAGGACAAATCTGCCCCCCTGTGGGCCTAAACTGCAACTACATGCTGTCAAATTGTAACGAAAAAAAAAACTCATTTTGTAATCCATCCTCCATTATAAGACTTAAACTGTATTAATTAACAGAAAACGTGATTATTTTATATTTTGAAGGATGCATTTTTGCAATACTCCTACACTTAAATCTTGATGAGCATACATTTTTGCTTCAATACAACTTTTATGTTATGGTTTTCCTCACAATGTTGGATGTTTTGGGCTCCAATCTTTTTTTTTTCTAAATGTACCTCTCTGCTGATTTCAACCCATTTTTCTCAAAGCTCCTATGTTTAAAGAAGCTCGCCTTTACGCGGATATTTAAAGTATTTTTGTCAGTGGTGAACAGAAACTAACACGGTGTAAAATCTGTTCTTCAGAGGGAAACGTGTCTGATGCCCTCAGCATGGATCCAGAAGTCATTTCCTCTTCCTGCTGGAAGCAGCCACAATAATCAATTATCTCCCTGAAGGTCTCTCTGTTTTTGGCAGCGACTAAAGTGAGTGAGCCGCAGATGAAGGTTGTTGGTATCCAACGTGGAAGACGTGAGTCACTTTGAGTTTTACAGCGGAGAAAAATGAGGCTGATGAGCCGACGGGAGGAAAAAGATGAGGAACAACATGTCCTGTTTCCTGCTGCTTCATCATAACATCATTGATTAATCACAGATGAAGAATATGTGGGATTTCTTAGGCTGATGCAGGGATACAAACATTTATTTTTCTGTTATACTGATGCATAATAAAACAATTTCATAAGATAATTTTTTCTTATTTGCCGTTAAATCAGATGAAGAAAAGTTTATTCAGGGTCCCTAAAACTGTGTTTGATAAATAGAAAAAGAGAATGAATATTTTGAATTTTCTTCAAAATCAATGTACATACACTAAGATCGCTATTTATTTAACCAATTTGGCAAAGCCTAGATTGTGTTGCTGCTTTACAAGCTTTTATTTAAAGTCGATAAGGAATTACCTGCTGATGTACTTTAATGCAACACCTTAAAATCTGCTTCCTTGTGTGACATCAAAGGAAATCCGCCGGGATATCAAAACACTGCCTGGATGGACGATTGGAGTATATAACCTTATTTTATCCTGATCAACTGGATTTTGGTGTTCTTGGTATAGACGTATAACGTGGCTATTTATCTTTTAAGAAAACCAGTAATCAGTGAGGCTAACTGGAAAAAAAGTTTTTATTCATTTTCAGAAACGTCTTAACGGTTTTCTGTCTAAATAAATAAAAGGTGAAACAAGACTAGCTCTGTGTTGCAGCAATAGCTATGACACGTTCTACAGATGGTAATGCTAGATGGAGATTGCATATTTGCACATTTTGCATCATTGCATCTCCATCTAGCATTACAAATGCTGCCGAACTCTTAGTTTCTAAATGCATTCTTGCACAAACGCCCTTTGCACAATCAATTCTGTATATACAAATGGTTTTAAAAATACTCACATGTACACTGTGACTTTCTCCTGCATTGTTTACATTTCAATTGTTTACTTTTAAATCACTGCTGCACCTTATACTGTAATTTAAATTTACTGCAATTTACAAGCTGTATGCAACGAAATTTCATTCTGTATGCACTCTGTGCATAGAAAATGACAAAGTTGTCTAAGTCTATGAAACAGAACCGGTACCACGAGTAGCGCACTGCCACGTGCAAAGTGAAGAAAATATGTTGAAGAAAACTGAATGTTTCTCCTACAAATGATGGAAAAGCTGAGGTGGAAAGTGGTCCAGGCTGTTTTCAGTATGTGAACTAACGAGTCGGTTGTAAGACCAGGTTTTTCTCCTAATTGACTATAACTTTTAGCATCTTAGTGACTCCAAACATACTTCAGAATAGACAGAGTAGCATTTGGTAGAGATTGGTTAAAAGTTTTCCATGAAGTCATGGACTTGCAGCATTCACTCCTCCTGGATGAGCGTGGCGCCACAGTGGACAGTTGCTATATAAATAAACTTTGAGTGATTGACTTCGCAGCAATCCCTCATACCGGCCATGCATGTAGCGACAGTGGAGAGGAAAACTCCCTTTTAACCGGAAGAAAAAAACAAAACTCCAGCAGGACCAGGCTCGGAGAGAACGACCATCCTTACTGTCAAAAAAGGCCCAGAGATAAGAGATTTAGTCGAGGCAGACGTGGAAAGTGTCAAGTGTGGTTTTTCAGCCACAGACACAAGGTGGGAGACGGCGGACCCCTCTATCGTCTCATAAACGTTTGGGTTACCATCACAGGGACATAGAAGTGGATATATTACAGTTAAAAAAATGTTACTTAGTGTACCTTTAACATGTGGCATCCTGATAAAAACAAAGGGACTGGCTGCTTTTTCACATTTTTCACCCGGTTTCAACACTTAAATGTGTAAAATGTGGAGATTTTCTCTGGTGTTTATGTAATCTGAGCATTCAATTTTTCAAAAACCAAAGTTATTTTTTTTTACCTTAATGTAAATCTGCCTTCCACTTCGCTGCATTTCATCGCTGAGGGACATGAAAGGATATTTCCATTCTAAAAAGTATTTCCGGATCCTGGACAACTACTGATGGTTTGTTTGCCTGCAAGGAAGATGTAAAGAAATAAACATGATTTTAGACTTTAGCACAGAATCGGGATGATTTTTCCATCAGATACCTTCAGGTAGGTTTGCCTCCTCTGGCTCTCTGTCGCCCCCACCTGGTGGAAGATCTGCTCTGCATGCTGCTGTTTAACACCACAGAAGACAGTGAGATACTTTCATCCTCCTCTTGGTTTATTCAACACGAGAAGCCAGAAAACAACAATTTCCTTTTGAATTCAAAAGAAAAAAAAAGACCAAAACAGACCGTCAGAGTCTTTGTGCAAAGATAAAAAAAAAAAAAAAACAGCAGCTAGTCAGAGGGGCTGCTGAGGGGAACATTTTCAGCAGCAGAACGCAGCGGAGGAAAACCACAGCTGAGCGGGAATGTAGAGGTGGTCTGTGCACAGCTGCGGGGGTCCATGTAGGACAGGAACGAACGTAGCGCCAGCTGGAGGAGTCTGAGCGGTTTGGAGGTTCCCTTTAGAGCAGAGAACCAGAACCACAACGCTCAGACTGGAGCGCCATGCGCTAAAACAGAACCAGGGCCTAAAAGGCACATTTTCAACAGGAAAAAGCAAGTACACCCCTGCTAGAGCTTGGTTCGAACCGGGTCACCGACAGAACAACACCACCAAACAGCAGTACATCTAGAACAGAAAAATAGATTAACCAAGGTGCTGCAACGGCCTAGTCAAAGTCCGGACGTCGTCCTGATAGGTCTGCTGCGCCGGGACCTTTAGGCAGAACAAATGCTGCTA
This sequence comes from Fundulus heteroclitus, assembly GCF_011125445.2. Taxonomy (NCBI): domain Eukaryota; kingdom Metazoa; phylum Chordata; class Actinopteri; order Cyprinodontiformes; family Fundulidae; genus Fundulus; species Fundulus heteroclitus. The sequence goes on along the minus strand of NC_046377.1, from coordinate 21,594,386 downwards.
AGCAGAACGGGCCAAAGCGGAGAGATACCGCTGCTGAAGGTGGTTCTACAAGCTGTTTGATCGTGGGTTGTGCAATAAATGAAGTTCTGGAATGGATGTTGCATTTGTCCGTCTGAGGTCCGATTTACAGCTAAGAGAAATACAGAAAAACCTGTTTGGTCTCAATAATGTCGACATTTTAAGCTCCCAATGTGGGAGTTACCGTCCTTCAACCGGACCTCCTCCTCCTCCTCTGATGAGCACTTCCTCTCCTGACGCCAGCTTCCTGTACAGCGGCAGCAGGTCGTCGGGCTGCGGCGCCTTTGACTCCGGCGTGGACGGGATGTCGAAGTCGGACGAGGCCGGCAGCTCCTCCGGTTCCGCCTTTGGGTTCTGTTGGGGGAGGATCAGCGTGTCGTCCAGGTTCTGAGAGGAATGATTGGACAGCGTCAGGCTGAAGGTCTCCAGGTTCTCGGGCGTTTGGTCCTCGACGTCGCCGAACAGATCCGGCGTCTGCGATCCGGTCTCTCTGGAGGGGGAGCAGCAGGAATGCGATTGGCTGTTCTGGCTGTCGCTCAGCGGCTCTGTGGTGAAGAAATCCTCCCATTTCGGCGCATCTTCACCCCCCTCTGCCGTTCTCGTGTCTCCTTTTCCCTCCTCTTCCTCCTCCTCTTCGTCGTCCTCGCCGTTGGACTCGGTGCAGTCGAAGTAATTCTGTGCAGCCGGCGTCGGGTCAGAGGTCAGCGGAGGTAACGACGTGGCCACCGGGGGCGCTGTTCGCTCAGCTGGCGTCTCTAAAGTTAACAGACAGAGAATTATAGTGAGACATCCCATCATCACCCACATTTCTACCCAAACAACGGGGCAGCGTCTACGTCACACCGATAATCCCAGATTACCTACAGACATAATTTAATTAGTGAATGCGCGGAATTTAATTTAATCTCAGCTCAAATCCAGCTGCACCCTGAAAAGACAGAGAAACACGGCGGTGGCAGCATCATGCTGTGGGGACCTTCCAGCAGGAGAACCACCCTTAACACGCAGCCTGAGGTATTATGGGATGGTTTAGGTCAGGGATTCCCCAAAGTGTAATGCCGGTCTGACAATTACACAATTACAGTGTTTCTTTCCCCCCACACCATAAATATGTGTAAACAGAGTGCGAAATACGGGGGGGGGGGGGGTTAACCCATGAGACCCCCTGAAAGCCTCAAAAGCAAAATTTAAAGGGGGTCTTAAATTGTGTCAAAAAAATTAAAAATTTAATATTTTCTTGTCACTAATGGTCACTAAAAATTTTTTAAGGTCAAAATGTCCAGTATTTAAAATTCAAAACATTTATTCACAAATATCAGAATTAGAATCAGACATACTTTAATGATCCCAGGGGGAAATATGTTCTGTTTTTTGCCAAGTGGAGCCAGCCAATCCTATTCGCGGATGCAAATTAGCCATGTGTGCGTGCCAAACAGAAGAAAGACGTAACGTTAACAATTATTACTAAAAATGTTTCAATTTTAGTATTATGAACTGATCTTATCTGTTGTGCCTGTGCACTTTATCTGTTTCACTGTTGGTGAATGAGAAACGTCCTCTCGAGTCCTTGTGTGTCTGGTGAATGTGAAGAATTGACATTAAAGCCAACTTTGACTTTGACATTGTGATGTTATAGGCCTGCATATTGAGAAAATTTACATCGGTATTGCACAACAATCGGGAGATGGGGGAGATGGGGGACCCCCCCCCCCAAATATTGACAGGTATTTCACACACTGCCTGTAAATAAACATTTCCTTTGTAAAAATTCAAATCAAAAGCTGTAAATTTAATAAATAAATAAAAATGTATTCACATGAAAATGTATTTATGTAGAAGAAGTCTTCTTCTACGCTTCATTTTAAGATGAAATATAGAGGAAGTTATCTTCTTCCACGCTTTGAAGCAAAGGTCACAAGCTAGGTGCGCATTTACAGCGCAATCATTCTTGCAAATATGTTTAAATTGGCTGAAATCAGGGAAACTGTCAGGCAGGTGAGACATCACAGGTGAAAGTTAGTGATGAAGGAGGAGAGGAACAGAGAGAGAGAGAGAGAGAGATCAGAGGCAACAGAGGAGAGAATTGCAACGGATCCGGGAGAATAAAACGAGGAGAATCAGAAAGATTGTTGCATCTGGTGTGTGGAGGGGGGAAAAGAAGGAGGTGCATGACTAAAAAAGTTTGGGAACTGCATGTTTAGATCATAACAGATTCATGGGTTAGAGCGGCCTAGTCAAAGTCTCCCTCCATCTGACTGGGCTTGAGCTGTTCTACGCAGCAGAAGGGAAAATAAAGCTGATGGAGACATAACCCAGCAGACGTCTGGCAGAAAAACGTGGTTCTAAAAAAAGTACAGATCCAGCGTGGCTGAACATAAATGCAGGCCACACTTTTCAGATTATATTTACAAAAAACGATGACAGACAATAATCGTTTGTTGGCCAAGAAATCTCAATAAAATACATTTTAGTTTGAAGCTCAAGGGATGTGAATACTTTTGGGACATCCTAAAAAGTACTAAAGAGCCGCATATTTATAGAAGGGTACGATTAAATGTACCTTTGATGTTTGGATAAAAAAGATGCCAGAAAATGACAGTTTATCGTTTATTTTACTTTCTTGTTTAATTTGAGCCGCTATGCCAGATATAAACTAATTATTTAATACAAAGATAAAAATGTTCAGAAAATCCTCCAAACCAAAATAAGAGTCAGGATAAAAATAAAAAAAAGGTACCGTTTTCTGGTTCTTGGTTGAGGCTCATCTTCTTCCTGACCGGAGCCAGATCCAAACCTTCAAACAGCTCGTCATCGTCGCTGCCCGAGTCTGAAGACAGAAAGAGAAACGCTTCAAATATAAAACGCACCAACAAACGGAACAAGAGGCAAATAAGCGAAGAGAGAAACTGGCTCGTTAAGACTGGAGCGAGATCCGCAGCCGTCACCCCCGACAGTCCAAATGTCTTCTGGGGGAAGTTCAGAGGTGACTAGATCCATGGTGGTGGCAGCTAGGCCTCAACAATTAATCTCATTTTTCAATATAATCGCGGAATTAGACACGTCCATTAGGTGTTGGTAAAATGTTTAAAGTGGGTTTGCTCCACATGGAAGGGAAGGCAGTTGCAGCAGTGAGATAATCTAATTTTAATACTTGTTTTAGAGTTTATATAATCATACATAGCATTAAGTACAGGTCAATCAGTTTAATACATAGACTTGCTTGTTGGTTGCACTTTATGTTCAACAAGTATTAATGTCCAATTAAATTAAAAGCTGTTCTCTTGAATAATATTCTGATTAATAGAAACATTAAAAATTCTTGTTTAAAATAGTCCTTGTTTACAAACGTCTTTATTTAGAGGCCATTTTTGTTGCTTGTGGTTAATGCAGAGAAAAGTCAAAATTGCAATTTTGATTGAAATATATTGTAGGCAGAACGCAATAATTTCTGCTCTGAGTTTAGATGCTGTGGGTCTTTTAGCAACTAATCCACATGGCGAGGAAACAAATTGATTTGTTGTTTGTATATATTTTAAAACACATGATAAATTAAACTGGGAAAAAAATTGCATTAAATCGCAATATTAAGAAAAAAAAAAAAAAAAAAAATCGCAATTAGATTATTTTGCAAAATCTTTCAGCCCTAGTGGCAGCACCATGCTGTGGTGGTAGACGGTTGATATTTGATCCTAAAACACATCCAAACTGGGCTTGGAACAGAAATGTTGCCCCAAAGAACCGGCAGTCCTGCTAAAAATGGGGCGGCTCTGCTGAAAAGCCGTGAAATCCATCCATCCATCCACCATCTAGAGCCGTTTATCTCCGGGTGGGAGGCGGGTCCTCCCCGGATGGGTCCCAGTCCATCGCAGGGCAAAGAACCGTCCACGCTCTCGCCTAAGGGCAATTTATAGACCGTGAAAAGACCCCAGGCAGGGATTTGAACCACGGACCTTCTTGCTGCAGGGCAACAACTGCTGCAGCCTTATCGCAGGAAAAAAGGCCAATTTAAACAAACGAGACGTTCAACCAGACCTCACTGGAGGCGTTTATATTTAAGCCTCCGCTTATAATCAGGACGATTAATTGATTAATCAAATTTACAGTTTTAAAAAATATTTGATTTTTGGAAAATCTGGATTTTATTTTGCCAGTGAACTCGTTGGGCTTCCATGAGGAGAACAGCAGCAAACCTGAATATGTTTAGGAAAATATATTGTCAAATTTTGTAAACTTTTTTTTTTTTTTTTTTTTTTAACTACAAAACGAGGCACTTTAATTTACTTATTTTTTTAAGTTAGTCTGAAGTGACACAAGTAAAGTGTATGGAGGACCAAACTGACATAATTAAGAATGAATGCAGAAATAAATCAATGCTAAATAATCTTGATTAATTTGATACTTTATTTAATGTTTCCTTATTTATTCATTCATTTGTGTAGTCGTTCATTGATTTACTATTGCTACACAATGCTTTTTGGAGTGAAAGTCTTTTTTTAGGTATTAATGGTGGTTGGTAAGGGTCAAGATAGCGATACGAAGATGATCTAAGAAAATAAAGTAAAGAATGAATGAATGCATAAAAGAATGAATGAAAAGAATGAATAAATAAAATTAATGAATGAATAAAAGAATAAATGAATAAATAAAAGAATGAATGAATAAATGAAAGAATAAAGAAATAAAAGAATAAATTTAAAAAATGAATGAAATAAAAGAATGAATAAATGAATAAAAATGAATGAGTAATTGAGGAAATTATTAAATAAAACATCTAATTAATGATACTTATTGAGCATTAATTTATTTCTGCATTTATTCTTAATTATGTCAGTTTGGTCCTCCATAGCAGTGAAGCCTGTTCTCAGCTCATTGTGTCACATTTTGTTATATTCTCATTGTTTACAACGGCAGGGCGGCCATCTTGTTTTACCAGCATGTTTCTGAGCTTGAATTTAGCTGCACTTTGAATTCAGACCGTCGACGGGTTTCAGCAGGAAGGAGGAGGAAAGTGATTCTGTAAACTATGAGATCATTGGGTCACTGCAGTGTCTGTGTCACCGTAGGCCGGCCGCTGGACTCGGCTTCGTTTCAGGACTCCCAGCGGCTTGTATGTGATCGCCGCGTCGTCAGACCGGTTCCGGCACATCAGCCTCAACCTGGACAGACAGAAGCAGCCGATTCAGATTCATCATGAGCCGCTTTACAGTCAACGAAGAGCCGGAACGATTCTGCAGCGTCGGACTCTAGAGACTGGGCCAGAACTGCAGCGAGGCGGGTCCATCGTCTTGGTTCTGGACCAGATGTGCTTCTGGACCAGATGTGCTGCTGTGAAATCTCTCCAGGATGAACTCTTTTTATTCTTTTTGACCACATAAAGATTTTTTTTTTTACTTCTATTCAACCTCTATTTACGGAAGAGGATTAGGGCCACTCAAAAAAAAAAAAAAAGTCTACTCAATTCTGACTTTTTTTTTCCTCAGAATTCTGAGGAAAAAAAAGTCAGAATTCTGACTTTTTTTTTCTCAGAATTCTGACTTTTTTTTCTCAGAATTCTGAGATTAAAGTCAGAATTCTGACTTTTTTTTCTCAGAATTCTGACTTTAATCTCAGAATTCTGACTTTTTTCTAAGAATTCTGAGATTAAAGTCAGAATTCTGACTTTTTTCTAAGAATTCTGAGATTAAAGTCAGAATTCTGACTTTTCTCAGAATTCTGACTTTAATCTCAGAATTCTGACTTTTTTCTAAGAATTCTGAGATTAAAGTCAGAATTCTGACTTTTCTCAGAATTCTGAGATTAAAGTCAGAATTCTGACTTTTCTCAGAATTCTGAGATTAAAGTCAGAATTCTGACTTTTCTCAGAATTCTGAGATTAAAGTCAGAATTGAGTAGACTTTTTTTTTTTTGAGTGGCCCTAATCCTCTTCCGTATCTATTCGCTCCTTTCTGTCGTGTGTCTGACATTCAGGAACGAATGTCTATAAAAACATAATCAAAGTTCACTGTTTTGATTTAAAAAAAAAAAAAAAAAGATTTCCAGAACTATACAATAGTGTTTAAATTTGGTTGGACAAGACAGACCCAGCACTTAGACAATAAAAACAAGAATAAAGTCTGGAAACATAAATACATTTTCATAAGCTCATCCTGACCTGAAAAGCTAAACCAAACCCCTGATTCCCGTCTTTCCAGACATTTTCCTCACAGGGAGAATTTAAATTCAGAGAAACTTTGTTCCTTTAAAACATTTGAACAAATGAAACTCACATGTGCGTGACCTCGGCCAGCGTGCGTCCAATCGGGACGACGCTCGGGACGATGTTGACGGGCCGCAGGTAGGACAGGAAGTCCTTGATCTGAAAATAAACAGCGGCCCAATTAAAAAGAAAATAAAACATTTTCACACTGAAAACAGCTTTTTCAGAGTTCTCTGAAGCATAATCCAGTGAGATCTAATTTGAATGTTGTTTTTTCTGTTCATATGTTGATGAAGCAAAGTTTGGGATAAAGGTGGAAGCCGCACCTCTGAGTAGGAGGAGTGGAAGCTGAAACAGGCTCTGTAGGAACTGCTTCCTGTTCTGGGGAGAAACAAAGGCATTAACTTCCAGTCACCCACACCTGGACACCGTTTCTCCAAACTGACGAGTTATTTTCTTACTTTATGATGACGTTGGTCTTCTTGGTTCTCTCTCCGAACCACATGGTGGACGGTTTGATGCTGATGATGCGCAGCGGCGTCCCGTCTGCAGCCGTGCAGCCACACGGCAGCCTGTTGCCCTGGAAAAACTCCTCATCCTACACAAAAAAAAAACACTGTTAAGTCCTCATTCCTGCACTCATTTGATGCATTTTTACAAGTTAAGCCTTTTAACTCCTACATACGCTCATGTTAAAAGGAAGCCAGGCCTACTTTTAATGTTTTGTGGCACAGCCTACAATAAAATCCTCATCTTTGAGGGTCTTAACTTACTAGTTTATTAGCAGCAACAAACACCTCTTCTCAGCTGCCAGGTGGTGATCTGAGTTTTTCTGGACCACGGCACCATAAACTCTGTATACCAGAGTAACCCAGCAACTAATCTCTATAGTTAAATGAACCTTTAAACAAAACGTAGTTTGGTTGGTTGCCAGCAGAATGAGGCAAACAGGATCTGAGGTGGTGTAAAAATTCACCTTTGGGTGTCGGCAGGCGTGGATCTGAGTCCTGCGGTCGGTGGTCACGTAGCTCAGGATCTCAGGCATCTTCTTGAACATGGCCAGGCTGTTGACGTGGATCTGAGGGGAAAACTGACAATTAGAAACCTAAACCCTAAACAGACGAGCCGGCTTTCCCACTTTGTTATTTTCCTTAAACCGAGCACTTCTAGAAGTCTAGAGAATGAAACGATTCCTCCACAAATGAACCAATTCCTGCACAAATGAACCAATTCATGCAAAAATGAGCCAATAAAAATCAACAGATTCCTGCAAAAATGAACCGATTCCTGTGAAAATGAACCAATTCTTGTAAAAATGAACCAATTCCCGCGCAAATGAACCAATTCCTGTAAAAATGAACCAATTCCTGCACAAATGAACCAACTCCTGTAAAAATGAACCAATTCCTGCACAAATAAACCAATTCCTGTAAAAATGAACCAATTCCTGTACAAATGAACCAATTCCTGTAAAAATTAACCAATTCCTGTAAAAATTAACCAATTCCTGTAAAAATGAACCAATTCCTGCACAAATGAACCAATTCATGCAAAAATGAGCCAATAAAAATCAACAGATTCCTGCGAAAATGAACCAGTTCCTGCAAAAATGAACCGATTCCTGCACAAATGAACCAATTCTTGTAAAAATGAACCAATTCCTGCACAAATGAACCAACTCCTGTAAAAATGAACCAATTCCTGCAAAAATGAACCAATTCCTGCACAAATGAACCAATTCCTGTAAAAATGAACCAATTCCTGTAAAAATTAACCAATTCCTGCACAAATGAACCAATTCCTGCACAAATGAACCAATTCTTGCACAAATGAACCAATTCTTGCACAAATTAACCAATTCATGCAAAAATGAGCCAATAAAATCAACAGATTCCTACGAAAATTAACCAATTCTTACAAAAATGTACAGATTACTGCTAAAAATGTACAAATTCTTGCAAAAATGTACAGATTCCTGCGAAAATGTACAGATTCCTGTGAAAATTAACCGACAAGGCAGCTTCCAGGCCATATTTCCAACTTTTCCTGACACAAAATCCACAGATCTGTCAGTTTTTGATGTCAAGCCTTGAACAGGGAACTAAAAATCCCAGACTATTTTAGTTCCCTGTTTGTTACGACGTATAGTCTGAAAAATACAGCACATTTTCCCCATCTTTGGTTGCAATTCTACCAGTTTTACATCTAAAATGAAGCTGTTTTTTATTTCTGCACCGTTCCCGAGCCATTGGTACAAAATCGCATCCGGAAAAAGTGTTTAATGACGCAATAAAAATAAGTCCAAGTCAAACCAAAATCTAGCCTTGAAGACCCTCGGAACGCTGTTTCCAAGGCAGAGAACAGGTTTTGTAACGCATCTGAACATGGCCAGGCTGTTGAACGCATCACCTGTGTGCCGAACTCGTCTCCCAGGTTGGTGAACAGGTATTCGTATCCGTACGCAGCCTTGCAGTTGAGCCACACGACGTGATATGAACTCTGGCTGATCCAGTTCCCGATGAGCTCTGAAATGCCTCTCAAGCAGACCTCCTGCAAACACGGAGACACACCCGGTCACACGCTGCGCATCGTTGGCACGCGGCAGAGACGTGCAGACACTCACCCGGCTGGGGATCTGGTAGAAGCGCGGGTCGTAGAAAGTGGAGTCCAGATAAACACTCTGGATGTCTTTGACCCTAAAGGGGAAAACACGGAGCGGACGGCAGTGAGGAACCCCAAAAAAAACACCCAGAACCGCAGAGAAATGCCTCCAGCAGGACGACTAGAGGCTTCACCTGCTGCCAGAGTGCAGAAGCTCCATTCTGGACGCGTCTCCGGCCGCCAAGCGGAAGTCCCCGGTGTACAACACGTTGCCTTGGCGACCCTCAAACAGGAACCTGAGAACACACGTCATCGGGTGAACCTCGACATGTAAACACTTTTACGTTAATGCACCAACACCAGGTAGATGAGAACGTGTCGTTTATCTGTGATAAGACGGCACAAACATCCCAGTCGCCCAGATTCCTGTAAACTTTTAAACTGATCAGCTCTTCTCCGGGTTTTCTGAACGACTCTTTTCTCCAGACTTTGGCTTCTCTGTCAAACAGATTCCCGACACTGACCGAACATTTCCAACGTTCCATGGATTCCTCAATTCTGAACAGATTCTTTAATATGAACACATTCCCGACATTGAACAGATCAATTAACAGACTCGTTGTTCAGATTTTCACAAGAGATTCCAAAAAGGTTACAAATGCTAAATAGATCGATTCTATCCAGATTCTCATATCCTGACAGATTTCCATTGGACTCTAAACAGATCTCCAACAAATTCATGAAAGATTCCTTTTTTTGAACAACCTCCAAACTCTGAACATTGATTAGACTAAAATTCAACACTTAATAGATTCCAGTTTGCGAACGGATCCTCAGTTCTGAACAGATTACTTACTTTGAGGAGATTCTTAAACGAATCTGAACAGATTTGAAAAGATTCCCACGACTAAACAGATTTGTTTATTTTGAACAAACCTCGCACTCCTGCTGTTGAACAGATTCTAAGATTTGCAGTTATGTAAACGAATCCCAGGGCGGAACGGATTCCTTATTTCGAACACATTCCCAACAATGAACAAGTTCCTGACTCTACAGAGTTCCTGGTGACCCGGAATAGACTCTTAATGATCGACATGTTCCTTTATTCTAGACACTGAACGAACAGATTCTCATGTTGAATACATTCCTGAACGTATTCATCAAGAAAAAAAAAAAAGGAGAAAATAGCCTTTAAAAAAACAATTATCCCTCCTCAGATCCCAACAGGGATCTTTATTTGTGGTGCAAAAAGGAACTTATTTCCATTAGTGTCTATTGTAACGTTTTAGCCAACCCAAACAGAGTCTGTGTTTTCTTCTGTGTAAAAAGAACATTTCATACGTAAACCATACTTTTGTCTCTGTGTTGTTTTTAAATATAACTCCAAAGTCAAGGACATTTCCTTCTGCCAACACTAGAATCCACTTAAAAATTATCTGGATCAACACTTTTTGTCTGTATGTTTCGGGGCCGTTTCACTCAGTTTCTGTCCGGTACCTGAACACAATCAGAGGAAATATCTGTCCATGTGTGTTAAGCTCCATAAACCTAAACTCTGAATCATTCCAGCTTAGAGAAACCTCCTAAACTCAAAGAAGGAACCATAGTGGTGTTCATTTTGGTCCCATTTCTTTAGTCTACGACACCCTGAAAAACAGCAATAATTGAATCAGTAACAGAAGCAGCATCACAGCATCGAACACGAGTAAACATCCAACAACAATAAAGAAAAACCGAATTTGCAGTGACTCACATGACTGATCCGGGACAGTGACCTGCAGGGAGCAGCGTCACCACAACCTCTTCTTTCTGTACCACAAACACAAAACCACAAAGTTAAAAACGACCCGAAAAGCTCCAGCCAAAGCCGTGACCGACTCCTGGAGGAACCCACCTCTCCAGACGCTTCGTCCACCAGAGAGATCTGAGTCGGGCTTTCCAGCTCCAGCGCAACCTGAGCCGGGTTACAGAAAAACAAACCCGGCGTCTTCTCATGGATGGGTTCTGATCAGAGGCTGGGAATCACCGCAGCGTCAGAGGAGGGCAGACTTACCACGTATTCCTCCCAGAAAGCGTACTTTGGGTTGTTCAGCAGCAGCTCTTTGGTCACGAAGGAGCAGTAAAGTCTGACGGTTCGGCTGCAAACAGGAAACACGCTGAGCTTTAATCACTCTTTGATTAAAAGTCGCTCTGGCGTTACGTTTAATGTTTGCCCGTAATTAGGGATGCACGATATTTTATCGGACCGATAAAATATCGGCCGATATGGAGGAATTTTATATCGGACCGATAAGTAAATTCTTCCGATAAAAATAGCCGATAAATTAATTAAATGTGGTGGAATTTTATTCAGGCAATCCTCTCTAAAAACACATTTCTTTTCCCTGGCTTTTAATCAAGCCTAGGTGGACATTTGTCAAATTATAATTATATTTTATTTTAACAACATTTATCCTATTATATTTTATCTGCTTTCAATTTTTCTTTTTGCATTGCGTTTATGTATTTTAGCATTCAGTTTTTATCTTTTATCTGTACAGTACTTTGGTCAACCCCGGTTGTTTTAAATGTGCTTTATAAATAAAGTTTGAGTTGAGTTGAGTAGCCCCAAAGCGGGACAGGACCTGTGGATTTTGTGTTCCTTACTATCAGGACCCAGGCCTGGCTCTATCATTGCCTGACTATAAATGAACAAACTGGGTATTAGAAGATGACAGCATTGCAGTTTGCAAAACCTGTTCCTCAAGAATTTTGAGAGGAGGAAAGAAGGATTTGGGTTTTAACACAACAAACCTAATAGCTCACCTGAAAAATCGTCATCATGGCACCTCATTTTTGAGAATGCATTTTTATTGACTTTATTGAATTTTTATATGCATATGTTAGTACAGATAATTTCATGTTGGAAAATTATTTGACTTGACTCCAGAAATACCTTTGCTGATAGCCTTCTGAACATTTTTTTAAGAAGTTTCACTTTTTTCTTTGACCTTTGCTGTGGATATTATTTTTTGACTTCCCAAATGCAGTTAAGCCATAGATTTGTTCAGTAATTTTTGAGGGATGCTCTTTGAATTCTAAATTGATTTGTGTCTTTTGTTATTAAAAGCAAATTACAACTTTTTTGTTTGATGGTATAAAAAAATAAACATTTGAAGAGCCAAAACCTTTTTTTTTTGCTGTTATAAATAAGCCACAGCTGCTAAATAATTTGTTTTTCATAGCACAAGCTGCAGATTATGCAAAAACTATATTGAATATGAACTTATTGGTATCGGAATCGGCCATGAAAAGCAGAAAAATATCGGTTATCGATATCGGTTGACATTTTTAATATCGTGCATCACTACTCGTAATGTTTTGCTCCTTCTGCCCTTTCAGCAGAGAAGCCCTTTGTTACATCATCGCTCCAAAAATAAAACCTTTTCAGCAGATTTATTTTCTTTTTCTTTCCAGAAATAAATACAAATTCCTGAAAATGCTTACAACTTTCAGGACAAATTCTTGATCGTTATTTAAATTTACATTTTTAAAAGGAGAATTCGTGCATCATCAACCCAGACAGGTTGTAACTCATCATGGAAATGTCATCATTGTTTAAAGCTAAGTAAAGGGTTCAGAGAGTCTAGGAACTTTGCATCATTGACAATCTTCTCTCACCACTCTGCAAAACGGGAAACTGCGTTAAGAGGCGGGACGTGGACTGAAGGTATAAAGCCACTAGGGCTGTGCATAAAAATCAATACAAGGATTAATATCGATGTTTTTAAAAACGATTTAATATCGATATTTTGGCTTTCAATACTGATATACCTCCCAACCCCTAGGGGGCGTTATTACAGCGCACCATTACTGTTCACAGCGAGGAAGTGGAAGTGAGGCGAATTTGTGGAACGGCCGACAGGATTTTAGAAGCGCTTTACTCCCTAATAATCAGACGTTTGGACACATTTTTGGTTTCTGTGATAAGTGAAATGCATTGAACCAAATGCACTTTATATTCCTGCTAATATATCAGTGTTCAATAAATTGAACATAAATACAATATTTGGCTGGTTTTGTTAATTGAATGACTTTGAGAGTTAATTTGAAAGCCAGTCATTTATGTCTGTCAGTCTGCAGATAAATGCTGTATAACTGTGTGTGTATGAATATACTAGTATACATAGCTTTATTTAGCATAAAAACACAGAAAAGAATGGATGTAAACTGGATATGAAAAAAATATCTAAACAAAATCAACAGATATAAAATTTGTGTTGTTAATCACATCTTTAGTTTTTTTTTTTTTTTTATTTAATCAAATTGTGCCTCCATTTATCGAGCCAAGCAAGTAAAACATATTTTTTAAGGCATGCTCTTTATTACAAGCGCTCTTGTTAAAATATGTCAATGAGAGAATTTGATTTGCTTCCATTTAACCAATCCAGGGTCAGCTGTGCTCACCTGAACTGCAGCTTTCTCTTCAGCAGGGGTCCCTTCAGTCCCTTCATGTGGTCTGGCGAACAGAGCAGCTGACGTCAGACAGCCTTCACAACACAGCCCTAAATAAATGTTAGATATTTAGTCACCTTTATGACAGTGGGAGAGGAAATACGCCTGGGCGTGCAGGTTCTCCCTGTCGAACCGGTCCAGAGACACGGTGGGGTACTCCCGCATCCGACCCGCGAACGAGCTCATCTCTCAGCCGAACCGCTCATCCGAACCAGCTGAAGTTCGTTGGTTCTGCTCCAACATCGTCGCCGGCGCCTGGTTTGTTGGTCCGCCTGGTTCAACTGCTCTTCTTCTACGTTCCAACCAGGAAGTGTTTTACTGGTGTCGCCATCTAGCGTCAGAATGGTGCGCAGAGCAACAGACTCCGCTTGCCGCCATGTTGTGAGGGGCAATTTTAGGTACAAAAAACTATTTTTTTATGTCTGGCATTTAAAAGGAATAATTAAACGTTATTAAACGTATATATTCATACCTCATTACATGATTTTCTTGTCTTATTGCAAAACAATCTAAATAATATCTTTGTATTGCACAATTTCCCTCCAGGTTTAAACAGCTGTTTTTCCACTTGGTATTTATTAAAATGTTATATTTTGTAATCTAAAACATTTGATTTCCCCCCTCCCCCTCCCTTACTTGCATTCATCTGCAACACTGTGAAATTAACCAAATCTCTCTCTAAAAGGTTCTGTGTTTGATGATAAAGTTTTAGGTTTTATTGGGTTTAAACATTGTTTGTCTTATTTAAAAAGATCCTGAAATGTTCTGGCTTTTGATTTGGAAAGGAGCTCAGATGCGTCGTTCCTACTCTCTACATTATTGTTTTACTGTCTCTTTAATGCGAATATTTAAATATTCAATATTTTTTAAACTATTTAATACACAGTTTAATACACGTACAGTTACAATTTGTTGATGATAACCCTGTTTCCGTGTGTTGTTAGATGCTTTCAGCGCCATCTACTGGACTAAAAAAATGCTCTTGGTTCACCCCCTTACCAGTCTGCCGGCACCTGACCTGGCTGGAAGCTAAATAGATTTTTATGGAAAGTAATGCGTTTATTGGTGTGGAGTCAGCGTGAGGTGTTTAGATCTCAGCGTCACAGCTGACGTCACACTTATGAAAACAGTAGCCAACCAGTAAACTGAAATGAAGCTCAAACCCCGCCACGGCCGGCGCACCGAGCTACATGTCGGCATGTAAATGATGCAGAGCCACCCAAACGAAAACAGTGTTTAGCAATGATCAGCAGCATAAAATATTAATCTTAGTTTTTATACCAGCACCTTTAGTGATTTTGCTCATTTAGACGCATTTGGCAGAAAGTTTAGACCGTTTTATATTTTCAATGCTGTACGCAATAAATGTATCATCTAAAACGTTAAACGTATTGGACTCATAAAGTTTTACTTAAACAAATCTATGATGTCACTTGAACAGCGAGATTGTGTTTTATTTTCAGTTCTGTAGAGAATAACAGGTGATCGTAGGACCACTTTAATGTACAACGTCAAATGTATGTATGTATGTATGTATGTATGTATGTATGTATGTATGTCTGTATGTCACCTTGAAAGTCATCTTAAATCTGTGCTTTATTTCCTTTTTTTTTTTTTATGATCCACTGTTTATATGTGGATACACTGTATATACCTTATGCACCTTTTCCTCCTTTTGACACCTTCTTTTGATTTTTGAGCCAATGTGACAAGTGAATTTCTCCACTGTGTGATCAATAAAGTCTATCTTATCTTATCTCTTATTTTATAGCAGCAGGATTTGTGTTTTTTTAAGACACCGTTTAGCTCCAGGATCGTTGTCGACACAGAGAAATGAAATGTCTGCTCTTTCACCTCATGACTCTATATGGGACTAAAGATTTGTTTTTCTGTGCTGGGATTAATCTCTGAGCTCGTCACACTCTCCTCATGTGATGGGAACTTCAAGGGGGGGGGAGATTATGCACGGACCCCAGCGCCTCTCACATCTGAGGATTTCTAACTTGATGTAGAAATTGATTGTGAAGAAGAAGAGGACACGTTTCCAGTTAGTTAGCAGTAATTAAAAAGACAACTGATCCCACCAGACAACAAAGACAGCAACTCTTCGTTGTCATATATGTTAATAAAAGTGATAAATATTTACAGAAGGATCCAAACATATACATAGTGCTTGTATCCTTATACATATGGAGTATATTCTACTGCAGGGGTCTGCCACCTGTGGCTCAAAATGCTAAAGCACCAACTAATGCTGTTAAACGTGAATAAAACATGCAGGATTTAGCAGTTTGGTGTTTTCGTGGAATAACTGCGTTAATTTTTCACAACAGAATGAAACTAAAAACATCTGCAGTATTTTTATTTATTTATTACATCTTGTCACTAGGTTGAAAACTGTCTGCTTTTCATGCCACTGAAGAAAATGTTTCCATCCCGTTGTTGCAAATATGTTGTTTTTCTTTCCTTTGAAATCTAAAAATAGAAATAAGGCAACAGTTCTTTAACATTTCCTTCAGTAGAGTTTAATAAAAAAAAAATAGAAGTTGTCTTATTTTTTTTTTTAAGGCCCCGAACGGGTTTTATTTACCTGGACTCTTTGGACTGTAAAGGTTGCAGACCCCTGTTCTACCGTTATGTCGGCGGAACTGAGATTTCCCGAGCGTCCCTGAACGTCGCTCTGTCGGCTCAACCGTTAACGTGAAGTCGCCTTTAAGCAGCTTGGAAGCTGGAGCCGCCGGGGTTTATTCCCTTTAACTCTGACCTTCCGTGGAGCCCAGTTTCCACTCGGATCCACTCGGGATCTGCGAAGCGAGTGAAACCCGACGGGATCGAGAGGTTTGCGGCTTGTTTTGTTCTGTTTTTTTTTTTTATTTCCAGCGATCGCCCTGATTGTTTCCGAGCGTCTGTTGGGTTAGCTTAGCTTCCTTAAAGTTAGCCACTGTCGGCTAAATCTCAGGCTAGCTGTCAAAAGACACTTCACTGCGGCCGTTTAGTTTATTCTTTTTTTTTTTTTTTTTGGTTTAACATTTCTAACCGACGTTTTCTTTACGTAACTTTAATTTGAGGCCGGTCATTATGGGATGGATGAGGGTTCGTGTGCCTTTAAATAAATATAAGTATAGTTAAAAGGATAAGCTGCGTTTGATTCAGCTAGCTGTTAAAATGTTCACTGACATTAAACTGCAAGTTTCACCGCTAAACTCCAATCTTTGTTTCGACAGTTTTACGTCTTACATAACTCTTATAGCTGTTATTATTTTTATTATTATACAGCAACACTTGCTGATTCAGGCATTTCTGTTTCTATTAGCCTGTTCAACCTGAATATCTACTTTTGATTTCATTAGTTTCAATGATTAGTTTTCTGCTATGTGTTGCTAAAAAAAAGGAAAATAAAAGCAACTTTTAAAAGTAAGAAATACTTTAAACCTTGGCTTTGGATACAAATTATATCTTTATTTGGTCTAAAAGGTCTAATAAAGCTGCTAACTGTCCTGATTTATTAGTTTTAAACGATGGAGAAAAACACAATTTTCAAACTTTTTTGTGAAAACCACAAAAAAACAAGACAACAAAAATAAAGCAGCTTATATTTCTGTGCACACCTACCATCAATTATACGGCATCTGGTATAAGAAAGTTAGAGCATTGGGGTCCCAGTTGGAAAGTGATTTTATTTATTTATTTATCAACACTGAGTTTTAAATATAAGATCATATCCACTGTCAGACATGGTGGTGGCAGCATTATGCTGTGGGGCTCCAGCTGTGACGCTAACATGGCATAAAATAACAGATAAATCATATTAAGATTAAAAAAAAAATAGCCGTTTTTAATCACACGCCAGCTTAAAAAAGTTTGGGCTTGAAAAAGGAAAAACTTGAATATATGTTTGGATTCTGGATTTAGATAAACTTGAGGGCTGATCTGAGGTAAGATGACAGAAAAGGATCCAACTTCACCGCAGCTCAGAAATCCTTAAAATTAAATTAATTTAGTCTTCTGTGTTGAGACTTTGGTGGCGACTTGGAGTAAATTTGCTGATCTTTTCTCAAACATCAGTGAAGTTTCTGCTCTTTGCCTGTAAAGGATGTTTTCTCTCCCGGTGCGGCAGCAGCAGCAGAACCACGGGTCGTAAGGAGCCTATGGATCACAAGGCGGCGCAGGAATGTAGCTTTAGGCCAGGTTCATAATCAGCCTCTTGTTTCCCTCTGCAGATCAAGCTCTGGCTGTTCTTTCCTCTTTCCTCCTGCCTCCTCGGCCAGAACGGCAGGAAGCCAGCACAGCTGCTCAGCCGCTCTCCCTCCCCTCTTTCTGTTTCCTTTGTCTTATTTTTAACTCTCATGTTGGGACGCGCTCGTTTTCTTCTGAGTTTCCGCCACCAGGTGCGCTCACAGACGGGATGCGGGCGGCTCCAACGCTCCTTTTTGTTGCAAATGGTGCGTTTTTATCTGGTCGAACCTGCCAGAGCAGGGCGGAGTTAAGATGAGCGGCGCTTTAAACGGGTGGATTTAATCATTTAAACGTATAAAACAAGCTGTTTGGGAGCATTTAGCAGCGTTAAGAGACTTTTAAGAGATTTTCCAGCCTGTGCGCCGTTTGAAGAAGAATAACGAGAGACTCTGGAGGTTCGCTGCTGATTTAAAACCGTAAAAATTGGTTAAAAGTAGTCCAAAGATGGCGAGAGGGACTCATAACCTCAGCTTTTTCCTCCTACATCAGGATGCCTCACCTCAAACTGAATGATTTCACTCGTAAAAATCTGAAAAGTGTGGCGTGCATTTGCATTCAGCCCCACCTGGGGAGTGAAGAAATCTGATAAAGCGTTCGTTTCTTCCTGCCTTGGGTCGGTTCCCCTGACGGCCCGGTACCGGAGTAACGAGCCGGGACCTAACGAGCCGGGACCTAACGAGCGAGGCGTCGGGTCGCTCTCAGGGTGTGAAGAAAGTGTTTCTGATTTTTAGCTTCTTCTTTTTTTATCGCCGCGGAAGATAAGAGGAAGTAAAGCAGGAGGAAATTCACTCAAATCTGTTTGTTCTGCTTTGCTTTGGGTCTGTCGTAACCCGGCGCCGGGGGGGAAACCAGAACCCTTCGTCTCTCTGAGCTGCGTCAGCTCACGTGAGTTTTAACACGACAGACGCAGCAGAATTTCACCCTGAAGATTTACTCAAACATTAAAAAAAAAAAAAATCCTTGTGTTTAAAGGATAAAACGGGGGAAATAAACGATGGATCATCAAAGCCTGATGAGTTTTAGGCGATTAGTCGATCAAACGGGAAAATTAGTCGATTCAGTAAAGAAGAAGAGTTAAAACCGGAGGTGAAAGTGGCAGAAAGAGTAGAAAAATGAAGCGTCCAGATAATTTCTCCTTTCTGGACCCACACCGGGGTAAAAATTCTCCGTTTCTATCTGGCAGGTGGAGCGCGCCTCCTCCCTGTCCGGCCTCCGCCATGTCTCCACCCGTCCGCTCCTGCTGACGGAGCCACCGACTCGCCGCGGCCAGAGGAGCGCTGGGAATGAGCGCTCCGTCCAGGAGGCGGCGCTGCTGAGACCCGATCCGCCCGCGGAGATCGAGCTTCCGCCGGCGCCGCCATGGACGAGTTCTCCACCCGGACGTACGGCACCAGCGGCCTGGACAACAGACCTCTGTTTGGAGAGACGTCGGCTCGGGTAGGACCGCCCGCGGGTTTGTTGCCTAGTCAGCAGAAATGAAGCTGGATTCTGATGAGTTGAGCTTTCTCCCCCCCCGCAGGATCGGATCGTCAACATGGTGGTGGGAGGCTTTACGTCTCTGGTGGTTCTGGTAAGTTTTCAATTCAATGTTATTTATATAGCGCCAGTTCATGATACATATCATCTCAAGACTCTTTCCAAAGTCAGATTCAATCAGATCCTCCAGGTTGGTCAGAAAGTTTCCTCTCTAAGGAAACCCAGCAGGTTGCATCAAGTCTCTCCAAGCAGCATTCACTCCTCCTGAAAGAGCGTAGAGCCACAGTGGACAGTCGTCCGCATTGTTGATGGCTTTGCAGCAATCCCTCATACTGAGCATGCATGAAGCGACAGTGGAGAGGAAAACTCCCCTTTAACAGGGAGGAGAACCTCCAGCAGAACCAGAACCAGGCTCAGTGTGAACGCTCATCTGCCTCCACCCACTGGGGCTTAGAGAAGACAGAGCAGAGACACAGAAAGCACAGAAGCTCACATTGACCCAGGAGTACTTTCTATGTTAGATGGTAATAGAGGATGATCTGTCTCCCCTGATGATGTCACAGCTAACAGAACGCCAGACCAGGTGTACTTTTTATGAAGAGAAAAATGACAGAGAACAAAAAGTTAAAAGCTGAAATGACAACAAACTATGCAGATCGGAGAGCAGTAGGAGAACTCAGCAGAGTGAGAGAAATAGACCCTGATGTCCTCCAGCAGCCTAAGCCTATAGCAGCATAACTATAGAGGTAGCTCAGGGTAACATGAGCCACTCTGACTAGAAGCTTTGTCAAAAAGGAAAGTTTTAAGATTAGTCTTAAAAGTAGACAGGGTGTCTGCCTCACGGACCAAAAATGGGAGTTGGTTCCACAGGAGAGGAGCCTGATAGCTAAAGGATCTGCCTCCCATTCTACTTTTAGAGACTCTAGGAACCACCAGCAGACCTGCAGTCTGAGAGCGAAGTGCTCTGTTAGGAACATACGGGGTAATCAGAGCTCTGATATATGATGGAGCTTGATTATTAAGGGCTTTATATGTTAGAAGAAGAATTTTAAATTCTATTCTTGATTTAACAGGAAGCCAATGAAGGGAAGCTAAAATTGGAGAAATATGATCCCTCTTGTTGATTTTCATCAGAACTCTTGCCGCAGCATTTTGGATCAGCTGAAGACTTTGAACTGCATTTTGTGGACTTCCTGATAGTAAAGAATTACAATAGTCCAGCCTTGATTTTGGTTTTATTTGGCAAAAACACAAACTAGCAGCTGTTAGAGATGAACTGATTACCCCCCTTCATGACCAGCATCTTCGGTACGCGGTACGGTTAAAGCTGCGGAGCCACTTTTCAGACCCAACGAAGCGCATCTTTCCTGCAGACGTCCGGTTCTGACAGCAGCTTTTTTTTTCCAGCTGTTGGCTAAACGACTCCTTTGTTTCCAGGTGACGGTGATCGGCTCGTTCCTGTTCCCCTCGCTGCCGCCGCGGCCGCTCAACATCTTCTTCGCTGCCTGCATCCTGCTGGCGTGCGGCTCCACCGTAGTGCTGGTAACTAGAACCCCCCCTCTGCGAAGATTTCTATTCAGTTGTTTTTAACTAAAGTTGCCCAAAAATACAGCCGACTGGCTCTGAAATCCAGAAAATCAGCAGGAAGAATAAAAATCCAGTGATATTATTTTTGGTTTATTTCAGGATTTCAAACTAAACCTGTTTTTTTTTTTTTTTTGTGGTTTGGTTAAAATGACAAAGCAGAACAAAAACAGAATTAAAGCCTCAGAATCCACATTAAGCCCAATTAAGCTTTTTAACGTAAGCTAAGTCATAAAAACTGCGTTAAAAAGCCCATTTCTGCACGAACCCGACCACTTCTGCCAGTAAAACCTGTTCCTGCTTCTTCTCCCGCAGATATTCTGGTACCGACAGGGCGACCTGGAGCCCAAGTTCAGGAAGCTGATCTACTACATGCTGGCCACCATCGTGCTGCTGTGTTTATGTGCCAACCTTTACTTCTTCGACGTCAGGTAGAGGAGGAGGAGGAGGGGACGGCACGGCGGACCGACCAAAAACAGACTAGTTTACACGGAGAGGCTGGCTGGGACCAAAGGTTTGTCATTTCCTGGTGAGAATGTGCTCTGAGGGGAACGCCATAACTCAGCCTGGAGGACAAACCGGACCCAAACGAGCTCGTTAACACGCAGACGGACGATAACCAGGATCGACGAGGAGAAATCTGCCGTTTTGTCTGCCTACATCCATGTTTCTGTGATCGTTTGTGTTTCAGACAGGCTGAGTCATCCGGCCTGGATTATCACCCCGCAGGCAGGGCGACAGCCTAATCTCCTGGGAATAAAGGACCTGAACTAAGATAGACCTCCACCGGGGGGCGCCGGAGAGTCCAGCTGGAATGAAAGATGCTGAATAAAATCGGTTGTTTTTGTCTAAAAAAAAAAAAAAAAAAAGTGATAAAGAATTGAAGTTGACGTTGAATCGGGTTTTGCTGCAGTGAGTTAAAGTGAAAGCAGATTCAGATTCGTTCCTCTCTGCTGCAGGAAGCCCCACCGGGTCGCCATCTTTGTTGGTTTGAAGTTAAAACTGGAAACCTCAGATCAGCTGCCGGCTGTCTCTTCAGGAGGCTAAAAATAGAAGGATGACTCTAAATATGGCCATAAATGACTTTAAACCAGTGTCTGCTAAGTTTTACAGCCTTTTTTTTTTTCTCAGTGGTGGTGCGTTCAGGGGAGGCTCTCTGGTCAGGAAATCTCACTTTTGTCTGAAGCTTCTTTTAGTCTCCTGGTTTTAACGGGTTTTCCTGCTGTAGTCTGGACCAAATGCAGCACATCGGCGACTCACAGCGTTGTTAGCTTTTTAGATTCATTAACTTTTAGTTTGTGCAGACGCCGGCTTCAACGTCAGACACCGAAAAAAAAAAAAAAGATTTGCACCGTTAACCTGCTGGTCTTTAAATCTGAGCGGCACTCGTAGCTCTGACTGTTAATTTCTAAAGTAAAAGCTGCAGCCGGGCCTCAGATCTAAAGCCTCGGCTTCTGCTGCAGGGCCTTAAAGCTGGGAGCTAAAAATCACATCGTTTAGAAACTGAAATCATGTTCCTGTCATTAATTATGACCAAAGACTGTTAACAATTCAGTTGTTTTATTTCCTGGATGTTGCAACCGACTGTTAGACAAAAAAAAAAAAAAAGACAAAGTTTACCAATTTTTAATAAACGCAGTCTGGTCAGGATCTTCGTTATGAGGCGTCGTCTTTTGTGCCCGACGTCCTGCGGATGATTTCAGGATCTGGATTTCTAAGTGACCCTGAATTTAACGCCGGTGGAGGGGAATACGGCTGAAACGTGGACAGCTGGGATCAGACTGCAGGCGTCACAAATGTCCGCTCTGCATTCATTTAGGCACATTTCCATCCCCGGCTCTTCAGATCTAGAGCGAAAACGAGAACCGGATGGATGCTGCGCTGCAAAAAGGGAACTAAAAATGAAAATTTCTTGAAATCAGTGTATTTTTCCTTGATTAGAGCAGGTAAATAAGACTATTTGCCAATGGAATAAGATTTTTGAGCTTAAAATTAGGGCTGAACGATTTTGGAAAATAATCTAATTGCGATTTTTTTTCTTAATATTGCGATTTAATGCGATTTTTTTTTTTTCCAGTTTAATTTATCATGTCTTTTTAAACATATACAAACAACAAATCATTTTGTTTCCTCGCTGTGTGGATTAGTTGCTAAAAGACCCGCAGCATCTAAACTCGGAGCAGTAATAATTGCGTTCTGCCTACAATATATTTCAACCAAAATTGCAATTTTGACTTTTCTCTGCATTAACCACAAGCAACAAAAATGGCCTCTAAATAAAGATGTTTGTAAACAAGGACTATTTAAAACAAGAACTTTTAATGTTTCTATTAATCAGAATATTGTTCAACAGAACAGCTTTTAATTTAATTGGACATTAATCCTTGTTGAACATAAAGTCCAACCAACAAGCAAGTCTATGTATTAAACTGATTGACCAGAACTTAATGCTATGTATGATTATATAAACTCTAAAAAAAGTAATAAAATTAGATTATCTCACTGCTGCAACTGTCTTCCCTTCCATGTGGAGCAAACCCACTTTAAACATTTTACCAACACCTAATGGACGTGTCTAATTCACTAATTGTTACATAGCCAAAAATTGCAGACTCTGCAATTTGGAAATTGCGTTTTTTTTAAATCGCGATTATATTGAAAATGCGATTAATTGTTCAGCCCTACTTAAAATAGGAACAACTCATCTCCATCGTCTTATTTCAAGGGTAGTTTATCTAATTATCTTATTTTAGGGGTAGAAATACTCATTCAATTGGCAAATAGTCTAATTTAGCTCTATAAATCTAGGAAAAATACACTAATTTCAAGAAACTTTTCCTTAATTTTAGTTCCTTTTTTGCAGTGTAATGTACTCAAACAGAAACGAGCATAAAGATGGACGGACATCAGGGTTCCTACAGTCTGGAATCTGATTTCACCGGTTTCTGGTTCCTTTAATTTTCCCTCCCTCCTCTTCCTCATGCCGTTACATCCTCCTGGTTGTCTCCTTCCTTCTGTCCAGTTTCCTTTTCTTCCCGGGTTTCATGTAGGACTATCTGCCACAGATTCGTGCCGAACTCAAACACAGACGTCTGAATCCGCTCCGCTCTGGACGCTGAAGCGTCTCCATCAGCAGACCTGAAGATCCTGGATGGAAGCGGCTGCAACGAGCTTCCTGGTCCTTCCCTGAAGAGGAGGCGAGCTGCTCCTCCTCCGGTTCAGCTGGAGCCCAGGATGCCTCTGGAGGCTCGACCCGCGGGGATCAGACCCAGAACTTCCCGCTCTGATCTGGAAACACCCTCTGACTCCCCAGGAGACGCAGGAGGGTTTGGGTTATGAAGGCATAAAATAAAAGGTGAAAAACGGCCAGATGTTCTCCTTTAATGATGAAACGCCCAGTCAGACTCAGGAATGTCTCTGTTTTACACTGCAAAAAGAGAACTGAAAATGAGTAAAATGTTCTTAAAATGAATGTATTTGCCCTTGATTTGAGCAGGTAAATAAGATTATTTGCCAATGGAATGAGTATTTTTACCCCTAAAATAAGATTATTAGATATAATGCACTTGAAATAAGATGATGGAGATGAACTGTTCCCATTTTAAGTGCAAAAATCTTATTCCATTGGCAAATAGTCCTATTTACCTGCTCAAATCAAGGAAAAATACTTTTATTTCAAGAAGAATTTTCCTATTTTTAGTTTTATTTTTGCAGTGTAGGGAATAAACGCTTTTATCGCCTCTGGGATCAACTCTGGGCCTTTTAGGGTTTGTTACGCTGCTTTGACAAAGTATTCACACCCGTTATGTTACTTTCCAACAACAAACCTCAGAGTGACTTGAAGAAATCTGGGTATAAATACCATGAAAGGAAGATTTATGGATAAAAAAAAAAAAGGTAAGCATTTTTGTCCTGTGGTGAATTTTTAGAGAAATAAATCCAGTTCCAACGAAGCGTTTGACGGTAAAAATTTATCAAAATCCATCTTGCAGTTCAACAGTTTTCCCACCATGATGTTAAAGCAGATTTAAATAGTTTCACTCATCATCACTAACCTTAACGAGCCGAGCCATCGTGACGCTCGGCTCTCACCTCCACATGATTTTATAAAAATTAAAGCTCGGCTGGTTTTTGTCCGAAAGTTCTCCGGCCGCAGCCGCTCCGACCGAAGCTGCGTTCACATTTCAGGGATTCCCCGAGAAGCTTCGCCGCGTCCGTTCTAAAAGCTCACCTCCCCCAAAAGTCCCGTTTAAAAGCAGACGAGGGGGGGGGGGGGGGACACGGCGTCCTCCTCTGGTCCTTTCCGCTCAGTCAGAACCTTCCTGGTTCTCCAGGATGGGATCTGAGGACAGTCCAGAGGCGACCCTCGGGTTAGTTTGTGGGAACCGTGCGGCGGCGGCGGCGCTCACATGTTTCCGTTACCTGTCAGGGTGCTGCTGATGTTGGGAGGAGACGCCAGGAGCACCGCGCGGCCAGACGGCATCCCAGAATCCACCTCTGGACCCTGGACCTTTAAACACAAAGTGGGTTTTATTGGCCGTGAGCCAGAATCAACCCGGCGAACACATAAAAGCTGTAAATAAACCACTTTTCTATGAGAATGGACGCTCCGCCGCGTTGGAGAGAGCAAAGTTTCTAAAGCGACTGAATTGTCTGCGTACCTTTGCCGTGAAACCTTCGGTTACAGACTCGGGCGTTTCCGTGACAACCGCCTCCGAATCCTCCAGGAGACCCGCCACATGGAGGTGCTGGTCCTGGCTCCGCCCCTCCGTCTCCACGACCAGCTGCGGCTCCGAGGGGGCGGGGTCAGAGGAGACGGTCTGGATGATGACGCCGTCTCCGGAGCAAAGGCCGTCGGTCTGAGGAGGGAAAAAACAAACAAACCAAGAAATTAATAAAAAAAACAAAGAGCGAGGAGGACGGAGAGGCGGCAGAGCAGGGGTGTCCAAAGTGCGGCCCGGGGGCCATTTGTGGCCCCCGGGCCGCACTTTTGAATGCTTTTGGGCGGCCCTCAATCGCAGTTCAATAACGGCCTAAATTTGGTTTTGTCAGCTCAGACGGTTGAGGCGATACGCTTATAAAAAGTTTGGCAATTTTCACTGATACAAGGTCTTTGCACAGCAAAAACGGAACTAAAATTAAGTAAATTATTCTTGAAATTAGTGCATTTCTTCTTGATTTGAGCAGGTAAATAAGATTATTTGCCAATGGAATAAGAGTTTTGCACTTAAAGTAGGAACAATTCATCTCCATCTTATTTCAAGTGCAGAATATCTAAATATCTTATTTTAGGGGTAGAACTACTAATCCCATTGGCAAATAGTCTTATTTAGCCGCTCAAATCAATGAAAAATAGACTAATTTCTAGAAAATGTTACTTACTTTTAGTTCCCTTTTTGCAGTGTGAAAAAAGACACAAATTAAAATCTTAAAAGGGAAAATATAAGGCGCGACAACATTTTTTTTAAATCTTTTATCAGCCATATTTTTGCTTTTAAGTTAATAGTAAATAAGACCACAAATGTTTTACCCATTTATTCAACTCTATAAAGTAAAGCAAGAGTGAGCCCAAATTAATCCCCTTTCTTGTTGCTAAAAAGACACATAAAAAAAAAAAACAACCCAAACAGTTTAGGACATTGTTTGCCGAACATGCAATAGAATTTTTATGTTTCAAATCTAAAATGATTCACAGATTCCTTTCCGACAGAAATCAGACTAAATTGCTTGTTTCATTTAAGTATTTTGTGTGTTTAGTTTATTGTCGAGCAAATAAAAATGAAAAGGTTTTTGCGAATTTGATAAAAAAAAAAAAATAAAAAATAAAAAAAAAAGTTAAAGTACTTTCTACGTAACATTATTGGCCCTTATGGCAAAAAGTCTGGACACCTCTGCGCCAGAGGGACGGGAAACTGACCGACAGGCTGTGAAGGATGATGTGCTCCTGTGGCGAGGAGGAGGAGCCTGTTGTCAGGGTTACGGTGCTGTTATTGGATAGGCTGAGCGGGAGGCTCGGATTGGACGTCGTCTGGAGGTAGTAGGTTCCCGGCGTGCCGGTGGGCTGCAGGTGGAAGGACTGCAAAACAAGACCATGTCCATCTGATAAAGAGCTTCAAAACGATAAATCATCTAAATAAAACAACATTTACTGCTCAAACATTCATAATTACAACAGAAAATGTAGAAATTTTCTGAACATTCATTTTTTTGGGGTCTTACTGATGAAAGAATGAAACCATAAGAAATGCTGTTTGCCGTTTTACATAAAGTCCAGAACATGAGCTCATTGTGCCGCATCGAACGTTTATAGACATACGTGTTACATACTGTCTGGTAGTTTAGTAAAATACACAGAAAACTACTAAATTTGCTTAATCTTGTCTGTAAAACGAGATTCTGGAAACGAGGACAATCCCGTGTGTCCTCCAGTTCGTTTTTTTTTTCTTAGCTACCAAACAACATTCAAAGATCGTGGAAAGCATTGATGAGAACAGTGGCTCTGTTTACATGCAAGAAATTTCACGATCGGATTAAAATGTATTCAGATTAAATAACTGGACTGTATCGTTTGTACACGATCATTTAATCTGATCATAATGTGCGTTTATCTGCACCTGGCTGACATGAGCAGTTATCAAATTCCCCTGAAAAAAAAAACACAGAAGAAGAACTTCCATCTTTGCTGAACAACAAAAAACAGCAAACAAAGCAGTTTTATACGAGTTTGTTTCCGTTCCGAGCGTCCAGGCTGTATTTGCACGATGTTCTAATTACGGTTGAAATTTTACTGAGTAAAGCAACAATTTTAAGCTCTAACTGAAAGGTTGAATCGGGAAAAACCTGCAGAAATATGTCATGTTTACATCAGACGCACTCGGGTCAGTTTGCTACGTTCAGAATAACTTGATCCTGACAAGCGTTTATCTGAACGTTGATCAGATTATCAATCAGCATAAACCACTCCTCTCATTCAGATTACAATTTCATTCCCATTTAGCTTAATCCGATCACAATATTCCGATTTTATTGTTTACGTGACACATTTTTATTCCGATCGGCCCTTTTTTCTGATTACCTTATTCCATGTAAACGTAGCTAATGATTCTAGCTACGTTGTTTTGGCCACGTTGACGTGAGTGAAGTGATACGACGGCACGCATGGTGCCGCTAATTTAGACACGGAGCAATCATCTACTATATTTATCGACTTTTCTCTATTATTCCTGGACGCATTTGAATTATTTAAAAAAGTGACAGTGAGCAAAATGAAACGTCTGTCGGTCTGATTCCGTGTCCTGACTCTTTACTCTCTTCCTCTGTCCGTAGAGATGAAGATTAGACAATAAATGTGGGCATCTTTAAATAAATTCGGGAATCTTTTACGTCTTTTTGGGAAACTACAAAGAGTGAACGCAGGTTTACAACCGCATTTCTTGTTTCCGTCTACGGGTGAACCCGGTGGAGCCTTCCATCGTGTTTTTTCCGCCACCATTAAAGAATATAAAGCCTATAAAGTCTGTATTAGAGCAATAGAACATGGCTCAAAGTGCACCGGTCATCGTGCCGGCGCACTTTTTAAAGCCTTAATCCGCCGCCTGCACTCCCGACATATTACCGTAAAAGCAGGGTTTGGTATCTAGCCAACATTTTCAAACTGATGTTGGCAAATGCAATTCGCTTATAGGAACGGGTGGATGTGGAGAAGGAACCCACACTGCAAAAACAGAACTAGAAATAAGTAAAATGTTCTTGAAATCAGTGTATTTGTCCTTGATTTGAGCAGGTAAATAAGATGATTTGCCAATGGAATAAGAAATTAGGAACAATTCATCTCCATCGTCTTATTTCAAGTGCAGGATGTCTAATCTTATTTTAAGGGTAAAAGGACTCGCTCCATTACACTAACATTAAGAACATTTTACTTATTTTTAGATCAGTTTTTGCAGTGCAGGAATATCAAAGAAGAGGAGGCCTGTGGATATCTGGCTGTAAATCCCATTTCCTGCAGGTGATAACAGCAGGAAGGGGCTCTGCTCTGTACTAAAGATGCTTGTCGTGAAGGGGTTGAATCTATTGGGACTGTAGTCGATAACGGCGGCATTTTTCAAGTCAGCTTTAATACCAATAAGTGCTGAAATAGTCTAGTTCAATCATTCCCATTTAAGACGAGGCGTCCTGCAGGGTCATACTCACCGGCAGGATCTCGAAGGTCTGCAGAGCTCCTGAGTTCAGCGTGATGGCGTCTCCGTCTGCGGCGGCGGCCGAATCTGAAGCTGTGGGTACAAACAGAAGATGAGGGGGGGAAAGGGGGGGGGGGCTTCACATTTACTGCTGCGTCTGTTTGCTGGAAGGTCGCGTCTCACCCAGGTGTGTGATCTGCAGCGGGATCTGGACAGGAATCTGCAGCGCCGCCAGCGGGCTGGGGGCGGGGCTGCAGCCGGAGCTCTCGTCCAATCGGGCGAGTCGGATCTGGAGCGTGGAGGAGGAGGAGGGACTCCCCGGCAGAGATGCTGTCTGCGAAGACGTCATCAGCTCCTCGAGGCCCTTCAGCAGGACTGTCACAGCAGAGACGCTCGTTTTCATAAACCATTCTCTCAAAGGGGCTCAGATGGAGACGAACGCTCAGCTAGGCCTTAATAAATGCTGCTGGAGGAGGACTATAACGAGATAAGGGATGTTTTTCTGTCAAAGAGTCGTGTAAATGTTTTTGGTTCCAGGCAGAAATTATTTAGGAGGAATGAAGAAAAACTGTAGCCTCGTGAGACCATCCTGATCTCGCGAGCTTTAAAGGTTTCACTCGCAGATCAGTCTGGATACTCTCCGTTGAAGAAAATTTGGAGCCGTTCACCAAACGAACGTCCAATCAGCGTTGGCTTTGAGGCGGGTTGAGGTGTGACGCAACGGGAAGCGCGTCAGTTCAGTCTAAACAACATGGCGGCTTCAGCCGATGAAACTAGCGTTAGCGTGGCTATCGAGCAAGTTTTATCGGAATTACAGAGTATTTCTTTGCTGAGCTAACGAGCCTTTACCTGCAGCAGCAAGAGTAGCTTGGCTTGTGGTTGTGTTTTCGTCGTCGCTCGTAACAGAGTGACGACGAATCTGATTGGTTCATTTGGCCCGTCTATCACCAACATAGGCCAATCAGCTAACCAGTATTTTCGCCCCTTCCCAAAATTACTTCAACGGAAGGTTTCCAGATGGATATGCGGAGCAAATCTATCTGGCGGAGTCAGGTTAGAAAAACTGCTGGACACAGCAGGATGTTCCACCGGGACCCAAACAGCACCGGTTCTGGTTCTGGACGACTCAAATCCCGGATCTGAACCTCTTTGAATCAAAACCGGAGGATAGAGATCAGTTTAAATTAGGGGCCTGCAACCTTTTCAGTCTAAAGAGCCATTTTTCCTACAGTCCACTTCAATTTAAACTCGTTCAGAGCCGCAAATGTTGTAAGTTCTAATTTTTGATAAAGATCTACTGTAGGAAACAGGTTGTCATCGTCTATTTTGAGGTTTTAACAAAAGAGGATGGATGTGATGTTGATATTTGTGGATAATGATGTAAAAACAAAATCATAGTTTCCAACATAATGAAAAAATATTGATTTAAAATTTTCATTTAGCATCATTCTGTTGTGAAATTTTTTTTTAAAAAAAGTGCTAAAACCTGCTGTTGGGATTAATGTTTATACTTCATTAACCGATTTATCTTGTTATGATGTAGTAATGTAAGCTTCTGATATAATCATATTACTCACATGATAGCTTAATCATGTCTGTATGAAGAAACAGAAGACACTCTGTTTCTTCCCATCCTGAAACAAGAAGACTCAGCTACAAGATTATGACGTGATTATTCAGCTGTGTATCTTTGTTGGCAACTGAGGCTGTAACTATCTGTTCCCCCACCCCTCAGTACTGTAACTAGGGAAACGCCCCAAACTTAATAAAACCGAGGAGAACTCTGAGACCGGCAGAGTGGGTTGGAGATTGTAACTGTACGGTCTCTTCCTACTCTCCTCGCGAGCCAAACCAAACTAATTGTCTTTGTGCCTTTCTTTCCCTGTGTTGTATGATGTTTTAGGTATTTAGACCTGACATTTATTATCATTATTACCTTTAAATACCATAATAAAAACATAATTTGTAGCCAAAGTTATTAAGAGCCACCTGGTTTAAATCAACTCTAGCAGGAGTCTTGGCCAAATATTCAGAAGTTTGTGTCTGAGGTGCAGCTCGCTGAGAACTTCACGGCCATGTGGATCAGAGAAAATCCTCAATAAAGTCAAATTATTTGCCCTAGAATCAATCCCACCTGGATAAAGGTATACTATGCAACCGGGGTTGATTTTCCAGCGAGGCTCCCCCCAGAGGGCGAAAGTAAAAGTGCACTGTCGTAAAGATGCTCAGCTGTTCTGGTTTCTCCATCAAGCCAGGCGCGGTTGTTTTGAGCTTAGCAGACAGGCGAACGCAACGAAAAGTGGAAAAAAATGGCAGTACAAACAATGACTAACACAGTGAAAGTATGAACATCAAGCATCTCGCAGCGCTATCTGCAGGAAGCCGCGGCTGCCGCCTCGCCAGTTTTATTATTATTATATATATATTTTTTTATGTTGGCGAGACGCTACCGCCGCCGCCTCGCCGCGGTAGCGTCTCGCCAACATAATAAAAAATAAAAATAATAATAATAATAAAACTCGATATGCTTGCATGTTTATTTGACGTTAACACGCGGTTCTTTGTTGTTGCTTTCGCGCGTGCATACAGTGAATGGCAGGGCAAAAACACATGGAGTTCTCGCCATAAAGCGAGACTTCTGTGAGTGCGGGCCGAGAGCTCTTGCAATTGCAAGTGCGGTATTTCCCCCACAGACCCCCAGGGCGGCCGAGAAAACCTTTGTTCGACCTGAAATGACTCATTTAATCATCCAAAAAGGTATGGAACACATTAATTAACTGAAAAATGTTGCATAGTATGCCTTTAAAGAACGGCTAAAATAAAGCATTAAACGGCCGAATGGAGCGTGTGGAGGTGGTTTACCGCTGAACGGGATCTCCTTGTGGTTGGCCACTTGTCTCTTGATGCTCCACCACTTGGACCGCAGCCACTGAGGCGACCGCACGCTGCTCCACCCCCACGCCAGGTCCTCCCACTTGATGTCGTTCTCGTCCTCCGCCTTCACCGTGGCGATCCTGGAGGAGACGGGGAGGAGGGGGGAGGGGGCTGTTATTTTCACGCGCGCCTGCTGGGTTTGACTCACCGACCGCAGCGCGCACCGCTCCAACCTGCGCAGGAGGTACAGGTCGTCCTCCTTCGTCCAGTCGGCTCCTCCGCTGTGCTTCCAGTTCAGGTAGTTCAGCCACTTCGACCGGCACTGCTTCTCTGAGCGCGTGCGAACCCGATCCGCCACCGTCGCCCACGAGACCCCCGCTGTGACCGCCGACCCGGGCGACACGCCCGCCATCTCGTACACGACCTCGGCCAGGCGTCCCTCCTCCTCCTCGCTCCATTTACCTGAGAGGAGGCACAAGCTTTAGCGCGCAGATTGAAGCGAAGGGTGCGTTGGTGCACAGACATTTATATGTAGACGCCTCATGGGCGCAGGTTTGCACGTCAACATCACCGCCATATTGGATGTGGCAGAAAGTAGTGAACGTCTATGTTCCCTGTGTATAAGTTTTAGGCATTTAGAAAGAAAGATATAGATGGAGCTTATATATACTTGTAAAATATAGCTATATATCTATATAGATATATTGATAGAGATTGGCAGAACATAGAGCTATTGATCGATGTTTTTAGATATAGATGTCCATATATAGATTTTGAAGTATTATAAATAAATAGATGTGTGTTTATATATAACTATATGTCCAGATTATAGATGTGTGTGTGTTTGTGTGTGTGTTTATATATATACATATACATAGAGACAGAGAAAGAGAGAGAGAAATATATGTGTATGTGTTATGAATATAAAAATCAATTGGTTAGATCTAAACATTGTGGTCTTCATTATTTCATAAAACCATGCAAACCTTTTAAGTTTTGGTATAGACATTAGTAACCGACTTTTTGGGGGAGGATTAAAGAGATAAAATTACTAATATGAGAAAGAAAGTCATAGGAGAATAAAGTAAAAAAAAAAAAAAAGACAAAAGTGATAATATTATGAGGAAAAACGTCATATTATGAGAATTAAGGGGGAACATTTCCAGAATAGTTACAGTTTGCAGAACTATTTTAGTCTTGGAGTAATAGGGCCAGGTTAGATAAACATAATTATTTTTATTCTTTACAAGAATATAGTCAGGAGAATGAAGCCAAAGGGATGCGAAACTTAACTTGTAATATTGCAAAAAAAAATAAAATAAGAATATAAAGTATATCCTGAGATTAAACTCCCTCTGATACCGTTTAAGTGTCTCAGTCCAACAGCAGATTTGCCACATCCAACATGGCCGACGCTCTGACCTATCCGCAGCAGGCAGACGCCACCCAACCAGGCGTCTACGTATAAAATGTTTATGGGTTTGTGACCCTGCCGGGCGGCACCTGTGTTGCACGTGTCCTTCATCAGGCGGCAGCGGTCCTTGACGGAGGAGGCGCTGCGGCCCAGAACCGCGCCGATGGTGGCCCAGTCGTTCCCGTGCTTCTGCCTCAACCTGAAAGCAAACAGGCCAACCTGAAGCAGCTTCTCTGGCGCTTTGCTTCACTCTGAACCGAGACACGGACGGCTTCCACTCACGCTTTCAGCTTCTCGATCTCCTCCTGAGTGTACCTGACGGGAAGGCAAAGGGGACCAATCAGCATTCAGACTGCTGAGTCGGTAAAGCTGCGGTCCGATGGCGGCCGCCTCCTCCGGGACTCACCTGCCGACGTGGTTCCTGTCGTCGTACATTCGCAGGACCCTCCTGTAGACGGCGAAGAGCGGCCGGTTCAGCCCCAGCGCCACAGACCGGTAGAAATCCTTCCGCTCCTCCTTGGACATCTCAAAAATGATCTCGGCCGGATCCTGGATGCCGCGGCGCTGGACGGACACGGCAGGGGGGGGGGGGTCTTTACGCGACCGCAGAGGGACAGAGAAATGACGAGCGGTGACGGTGAGCGACGTACCTTCATGTATCGGTCGATGTTGTTGATCAGGATGTCGATCTCCTCCTTGGACCACATCCCCTGCTTCCACTTGTGACCTGAGGAGGGAGGGAGGATGAGAACAAGCGCCCAGACGTCTATAAGGCTACGTTCACACTGCAGCTCTTAATGCTCAATTCCGATTTTTTTGTGAAATCGGATTTTTTTGCGTGTCCGTTCACATTTCCAAATATATGCGACTTGTATTCCGCTATGGGTGTCGTCTTTCTTCCAGCTTCACAGGTCCCATTTGAAAAAATCCGATCTGTGTTGTTCAGACTGTCATAAAAAGATCAGATCCAGGTCGCATATGGGCAAAAAAATCGGAATTGGGTCACTTCAGGCTGCAGTGTGAACGTAGCCTTAGTCGCTGCAGCATTTGACCAAAACCAATAAGAAGCATTTTAATTTGAAAGCCGGGAATAAAACCATATTAATGGTTATAAAATAACAGTAGCTGAACTCCTAATCCATGATTTCCTGCTTTCCTGCCGTCTAAACGTCACAGCAACAGAATCTTATTCCTTTTACCGATCTCAAAATGGGAAAGAGGGGAGAACATCCCACTCATGTCGGCCAATAAAGGACGATCAGCCGGCTTTAATTCATAAAATCATAACATCTGCCAGCAAAATGGGTCACGGTCGGGTTTTTCAGCAGAATTACGACATCTGTCTGCAACCAGCCCAGAACCATCTACGTTGCAAAAACGGGTCTAAAAACAAGTAAAATGTTCCTAAAGTTAGTGTATTTATCCTTGATTTGAGCAGGTATA
The DNA here is from genome assembly GCF_011125445.2 of Fundulus heteroclitus. Classification (NCBI taxonomy): domain Eukaryota; kingdom Metazoa; phylum Chordata; class Actinopteri; order Cyprinodontiformes; family Fundulidae; genus Fundulus; species Fundulus heteroclitus. The sequence continues at coordinate 21,559,870 of NC_046377.1, read as the reverse complement.
TAATATTATCTGCCAATAGAATGAGTATTTTGACCCCTAAAATAAGATAATTAGAAATCCTGCACTTGAAATAAGATCATAGAGATGAATTGTTCCTTCTTTAAGTGCAAAAATCTTATTCCATTGGCAGATCATCTTATTTACCTGCTCAGATCAAGGAGAAATACACTCATTTTAAGAACATTTCACTTAATTTTAGTTCAGTTTTTGCAGTGTAGGAGGCCGACTGAATGTTCGGACCTTTGTTGGCCAGCGTGTCTTTGTCCTCTTTGGTGGTGAACCAGGCCTGACTGACGGGCGACACCTCGGCCTTCTGCTCCTTATCCTCATGCAGGATCTGCACAAACAAACAAGAGACGAGCTTCTGTTTCATTTCGCCGCCTCGGAACCAATTTTTACATTTCGCCGCCGTACAGCCACAAACTTCTACAACACATGATGTAAATGAATTTGTTCTGGACGCTGTTGTCAGGGAGGGACGACGGAGCAGCGCCACGTCTACCTCGATCTCGGTGACGCCGTCCTCAGGGAGGTCGCCTTCAGCGGTGGCCGTCATCGTCACCTCGAAGCTCTCGTCATTCTCAGACACTAACAGGAGGGGAAAATTGGCATTTTAAAAACTTCACATCAGGTCGATTTGGGGCTCGAGTTTCTTGTGGCAGAAAGCGAAAATGTCCAAATGTCGTGCTGATTCACGGCAACAATTAGGATTTTGGTGCAAATCTATTGTGAAATGAAAAAGAAGTTAACTTCATATATACACTGCAAAAAGGGATCTAAAAGTACCTAAAATTTTCTTAAAATTTGTATATTTTCCCTTGATTTGAGCAACTAAATAAGACTATTTGCCAGTGGAATGAGTATTTGAGTATTTTTACCCATAAAATAAGATAATTAGATATCATGCACTTGAAATAAGATGATGGAGATGAAATGTTCTTATTTTAAGTGCAAAGCTCTTATTCCATTGCCAAATAGTCTTATTTAGTTGCTCAAATGAAGGGAAAATATACAAATATTAAGAACATTTTACTTACTTTTAGGTCCCTTTTTGCTATGTATTTAACCCACTGATATCCTGCATTGATCCTTTCAGATGTAAACGAAAGAGCAAAGTCAGAGTATAAGAAATAAGAAAAAAACTCTCACTGGTGACGACGGAGAACTGAGGCGTCTCCAGGTTGTCCTCTGTGGAGACTCGCATCTTCTTCTGGAGAGGCTCCGACTCGTCGTCTGCAGACAGACACATTCACGCCGCCGTTAGCCGCCATTGGTCCCCAGCATCTTCGGCTTGGGGGTTTGCTACAGGTTTCTAATTCAGGAGATATCGCGACAACCTTTTGTTTTCCTTTATTTTAAAGGAACATAAAGCAAATATTTTAAAGGTTAGAAAAAAATGGGTGACTTTTCTGCCTTACAGGGACGAGGTTTTCTAATTATCTGTCACAAATGTGCTCAATGTGAGCAACGCAGCAGTCAGATCACTTAAAACAGCATAAAAGGCGTGCCTCAGGGTTCCTTTTTAGGCCCAACTTAGTTTTTAATTCATGCAAACGGTGTCAGTGAAACGGTTACTGATGCTTACATGAGGTTTTATGCTGACGATGCTGTAGTTTACTTGCTTCATCTGAACCTGGTCCTAAATGCTGATAAATTAAAAGGTCATCATGTTTGCTAACAGGGTTGTAAAAAGTATTGATACTCAAACGCTGTATCCGGATAAAATACTAGCTTGGCGTGTTTTAAATATTTTAGCATATGAGAACAATTAAGAAGGACAAGCCTGTGTGCAAACAGTGCTTTAAAGTAGTTTTCATTAATAATTTAATACATTAAATGTCTTAATGATGTTAGTGCGACTTGTTGTCGGTGCTAATGTTGTGTGATTAGCTGTGGCTAGCATGCTACTAGGCATGTGTTAATTTGGGTTATTTATTTAGCATTTATTTGCACACGTCCATGTTAAGGTTAAAAAAGGCAAGTTCTTCATGTTAATATAATACTTTTTATGCTTTTAATTATTTATTTGTCCTTTATATGTTGACAATGTTATTGAGTATTTTCCTGGGTATCGATATGGCATGTGAAATTTTAGTTACGTGACAACCCTATTTGCTAACAGAAGGAAAAGCTTCCAGACTCTTCCATAAAAACACCAATAGTTTGTTGAGACTTGACAATAAGCTTTGATTTTAGTCACGTGTTGCAGAGGATTTAAAGATCAAACTTCAGAAATAGATCTTACTTTTCTTTCCGTGCAGGAGACATCCAATCTAAACGACCCTCCTGCCTCTGTTAGCTTACTGTGACGTTGAATCCTCTGGAACTATTTCAATTTATTTCAGGAAAAATAGAAAAATCTTCCTGTGAAACTTGCTCTTGTTTTTAGGTTAATATTTTATTAGCTTGTATTAATTGTATTTACTATTACTGTCTTTGTAAATCCTTTGTTCTTTTTTGTTTTATCAAACACAGGTCCTTTCTTGTAAATTTGATCTTATGTCTAAATGAGATAACTAGTATAATAAAGGTTAAACTAAAAAGCGATAAAACACATAAGAATGCAGCCATAGCTTCAATTTAACCGTTTATTATTTTAAAACAGTGGCGTCTCTGAGCCTCATTACAGCTTAATTTTGTCTGAATTAAAGCATTTTTACAGTAAAGTTTAGGAAAAGCAGCTTGAATTCTGGGTTTTTACAGCAAAACTGGTCATTCAGAGTATTCTGAAGCAGATATTATGTAAAAAACAAATTTTTAAATTTCATCTTGTTCGAAAATAATATTTAAACTGTTTTAGATAAAATACATGTATTAGTAAATCTTTGTCATAACTAGATAACATGTAAACATGCAGATAGCATTATTATAACCATAAGAAATAATACTTTAAATATTTTAGAGGCAGGATGTGTAATTATGGCTTTTATGTTGCAAATTAAAGGAGTTGGATCATGTTATTCTTATTTGTTTTAGATTTTGGTGCAGGTAAATCAGCCAAAATCAAGTCGAAAAGCCCTCAAAGCTCGTTTTAAAAATAAAAACACAAGTTTCAAACACATCAACAATGAAGTGCAGTCATTACTGGGTTGTGTGCCTGGGGGGAATCTACACAACAGCCTCAGTGAGGAGCTGAGAATCAGTCCGTTGTGTTTCCGCTGACCCACCGTGTGAGGGACAGTGCAGAATGATGCTGCCGTCGCTGTCCTGAGTTACTGTGATGGGCTTCACGCTTTCAAACGCTGCTGCTTCTTCTTCTTCTGCTGCTTCTGAGCTCATCCTGCACCTGCTGCACACACAAAAACACACCGACCTAAACGCTGCGTCACCGACATGCAGGTTGGTGTTACTGCTGAACAAACACCAGCAAGTCTAACCTGTTTGGAAAGGGGGAAAAAAACAGCCTTTATTAAAGGGTTTAAAATATTAAACCAAGAAGGACCCAGTAACCGTCTCATACCTGCTGCCTCTACCTTATGTGGTAATTTCTTACACAAATATCTATTTGGGACTTTTAGACCTGAATATGTTGTCATTCTGATGTAAAAACAACAAATAATAAAAAAGTGTATTTTTAATTATTATTATTTACATTGTGAAGAAAATATACAACTGCATCAAAGATTTTTTAAAGGCATTTATTCTACATTATTTTGAGGAAATGTAGTATAATGCAGCAAGTTGTGCGTGTGCAGCAATAACAGGCTGTTTATTTATCAGCATAATATAAATGATATTATATATATATATATATATATATATATATATATATATATATATATATATATATATAAATTAGACTGGCCTCTTCATTGTGTATTTGTTAATCTGATCATAAATCGTTTCCATTGCCCTTTGACCCCAAACAAGCGAGCTTGTTTTTATGGTTTATTGCATCTTTTACATCTTGTCTGTGTTAACTGTATTTGTGTTTTTTCTTTAACATCTGTTCAGCACATTAGTCAGTTGTGTTGTTTTTGAGGTACTTTATAAATAAAGTTGGCTTGGCTGGCAACATAACAGTTGTTAAAATTGGCCTTTTTTAAACAATAAAATGTGTAGTTGTCATACTACATACTGCCAGTGTGTGGAGTGTAAATTTATATCAGAAGGAACGAAAAAAAAGCCGAATCAGTCATGAATTTGCACATTTTAAATTGAATCGTAGCTCTGCTCGCTGTCGCCCTCTACTGTTTCCAACCTGCAAATGCGTAAATAAGTACTTGTTGGATTCATTTATTATAAATTAGTAATACAAATAGGTATTATTGCACAATATGCATGCCGAATCATATATCGGATCATCCGAAGCATAATTCATGCGGAAATCACAGTATCACATGTTTGTATTATTTCTAAACCAGAAAGAAAGTGTAAAATGAGTTGATTTCTCTGCGGAGTTTGGAACGCGGCCGCGTTGGGCTGAGAAAACATTCAGGTAAACACTCAGCGTTCGTTCGTGTGTTCTTTACACCAACGCAGCATAAAGCAAACCCCGCTTTGGCTCATTTTCACGACTTTTGAGTTGTACCACAAAGAAAACCGCAGATTTCTCGTGGTTTTACAGCTGCTCTGAATCGAAGCTAACAGTTAGCATCGAGCTAAAAGAAAGACGACATAAAAATCTGCGGCGCCATGTTTGTCGACAAGCTCTAGCTTGTGATGCCCGTGTGGTTTTAGCTTCATTTGATACTTTAAGACCATTTTTACGCTTCGTTTCGCTCCTGCACATCCCAAGGAGTCTGACCACCAAAGAGAAAGTGAATTTTACTTTTGATTTGGCTACTTACTTCCTGTTTTTGGTCCGGGGACTTTCGAGGTACCAGGATGAAGGTAAAGTGCCAGGATGGAGGAGCGCTGCTCGGAGGCCAATGAAGTTGCCAGGTTTGAACATTATCCGTAAACTGAAGGTTAATAGATTTTCGGTTAGTTTTTAAAAACCCAGTCACCTAAAATGAAATATTAATACGCTCAAACCGATCGTTCTGACCACTAATTGTAGAAGAGAAGAAATTAAACAATAAGAAAAACTTTAGATAGCACATACCTGTGTTTTGGTGCAAACGCCATTTTATGTTTCATGTTTAGTCATTTCTTCTAAATCAAGGTTTTATAGTGAACCAACTACTACTATGATGACCTATAGATCAACATGGTTGTTTTGAGACTCAGGGATGTTCAAATGATTTATTTTATTTATATAAAATATAAAATATTTTATTATTATATTGAATCCTTTATTTCGGAGGCTCTACACAAACTATAACCTGCCTTTCTTTTCCTTTTTCTTTGCATAAAAAATAAAATGCTGCTTATACGTGTACATGTTGCCCTTTTAGTATTTAAGCTTCTGTAAAGTTTACATATTTACATTTCTCTGCTTGCTGTCATGGCTTAAAACCGGAGCCAAATTTCTTATTTGTGCACACAAACCTGATTCTGAGGCGTTATAGAAGCAAACCTGGCAACCACAGGATTTGCTAATTTATATAACTAACTTTTAAAAAAACAACAACAAAAAATCTATGATTTTTATATAAATAAACGGCACGTCCTCTCTCTTTTTAAAACCTATCGTATAATTTGTAACATTTATTCGGAAGAAAATATATATAGTTCCGCATTTGTTTCGCCCGGGTCTCTTTAGGGGACGGACGGACGTCAAAGCTGCAAACCGAATCTGGAGCCAGAACATGGGAGAACAACCAGTGAGAGTGTGAGTATAATAACCTCCAAGATGTTTTTTTGATTAAATATCACCTGTGGGGTTTTTATTTTATTTAAATGAGGTCAATCTGGCTCTTAAATGTGCTGTAAAACAAGCGAAAGTAGGACGTAAACACAGTCTGGATGCTGTTGTTTGTTTACAGCTTGGTGTGCGGGGATGCTGAGGGCAGACTGGGCTCCCTGTTCAGCAGAGTCCAAGCCATCCAGAAGAAAACAGGACAGTTTGATGTGAGTCTCATCTCGTTCTCACCTTGTCTCCTCCCACGCCGGCCGTCAGGTCAGCCTCATTCAGCCTGGTGCTGTTTCCCCGCAGCTGCTGCTCTGTGTCGGGGAGTTTTTTGGAGCGACACCGGAAGCTGAGGCAGAGTGGCAGCAGTACAAAACCGGAGCCAAGAAAGGTGGGCAGAAAACACCTGCATTGATACTCAGAAAGGATTTCAGGAAGTTAGAACATTTTAAATGATCGTTAGAAGCTCATTCTGTGTTTTTTCATGTGACATAAAGCTGGAAAATAATGGAAATATTCAAATTTGAACATTTTTAATGGGCATTTTGATTATTCCAATAATTAACTAGCTTACAAAACAAGCCTCCTCATATCAAAACATGCATAAATAAATAGTTTTGTCATTGGCACGGACATGCTTGTGATGTTTGCCACTCATTATATATTTGCTCTGAAAACTTACTACACTTCAACTTCTACAACCATCTGACCTGGAATCCAGAAATGTACACTTTCAAGAGGAAAGGAAGTTCACCGTAGAAGAAAGAAAAGCAATCCCAGATCATGATGCAGCCACTACCATGGGTCACTGTGAATATGAGATTATGAAGTGATGCACACTAAACCCACTTTTTGTGGATTATGGACACAAAAAATTATTCTGGGACTCATCAGACTGAAGCATGTTCTCGCTTTATGATTATTCAGCCAAGTATTTTTGGTTCTTTTTCCTGGAAGCTGGTATCTTCTGAAACATTTCTCCAAGTGTCCCGGCTTTGTTCCCTGCTATATCTGCTGCTGTTGAATAGTTTTTACCCTGACTGATACCCTGACTGATGACAATCTAATATGTCGTTTCTAAACGGTCCGTTGCTGCTGTGAAACACCAGTGAACCTTTAGGATAAGTCTATGAACTAGAAATAGAAATTCTGTTATATTTCTGGTCCGCTTCTCCTACTGGCTTCGATGTCTGCAGGCTGCTGCTCTTTTTTTTCAAGATAAAACACCAAATGCTGAGCTCCGTTTTGGGAACCCTGGGAGCTTGCCTATGATTGGCTCAGGAACCAGGAAGTAAACATGGGCTGCACTCTGAATGAAAGTAGTCCCGGACCGTACCTCTAGGTTTTAAAGGAGAAAAACTTAGACTAAGACATTGCTGATGGATATGATTAATTGTTTATAGGGAATGTTACTTCCTGGGAGTTTAATTTTACAGTAAATTTTTTCACTTATTGCTCCTTTAACTGACCATTTTATGTTGCTCTCAAACGTCGAGGCATTTAAATTAAATGAGTGATGTTTAGCCTGCCGGGGGCGGGTGAAACAGTGCGGTGGGATAAACCCTCCTTTAGTGGCCCTTTGTAGCCCAACAGTGAATTGTGACGTGTCGCATTGCAACTTAATTATTTGGTTTATCAGAATTCATCTATGAAGGGTCTAAACTCAAGCAACCTGAACCAGCTTTGTGTTTGTTTTTAGATTCGTTTTCCATGCAGCTGAACTGATTTGGTTCATTGAACAGCTTTTAAAACCGCCTCCATAATAACCCGAGACTAACTCAGGGATGTCAAACTCATTTCTATATCGAGCCACTTTGGCATCATGAAGTCATTAAAAGTGCCGGTTACTTGTGTATAGATGATACTTCTGATTTCATAATTTAATTCCAGTTGACATAGAAATAAAAAACAAAAAGCACAGTAACATAAAAGTAGCTCCTTAGGCACTGTTTATACAGTTTATCTGCATAAAAGTTTATCAGGGCGAGTTACTCTTTAAACTCATCATTCTGCGTCACTATTTCTCTTTTAAGACATTTCTGGGTTGTTTTAATGTCTTGTGGGAAAACTGACATCTAGTGGCAGGATGCTGTTACTACACAGTTAACGAATAATCAATTTCTCTACAGCAGGCACAGTTTTAGCCACTTTTTACAGTTTAAAAGGACATATGTGTCTCTACTTTATGACTTGATATGCCTTTTTTGTCTCTTCGGGGCCGGATAAATTGCCCTGATGGACCGGATTTGGCCCACGGGCCTCGAGTTTGACACGCATGTTCATTCAGTCAAATTTAGGGATGCAAACATTAATTTTGTTGCCTTTTTTTTTTTCCCAGCTCCGATCCACACTTACATTCTGGGAGCGGCGAGCCAGGAGACGGTGAAGAACTTCCCCAATTCTGACGGCTCTGAACTGGCTGAAAACATCACATATTTAGGTAAAACTGCGAAGGTCAGATCTGCACTTTCCTCAAAAAATGACGGGATTAGATTGAGACATGAGACTGCCAAAATCATCAATGCGCGCAAAAAAATCTTCAAATGAAATTATGCATTCCATTAGAAATAAAAAAACGGCTTTATTTTATTCTCATGCACATTTGTACAGGATTACATGGAGGTCTGAGCTTTAACAAAACCAAACATGCATGCAGAAATCAACAAATTAATTATAAATTCTGTTAGTTTAAAAATTAAAGTTGCTCTTTATTATCCTCCAAAACGTCTGTGTTGGGAATATGGAGGGCTGGGACTGCCAAACTAAAAAATGGATAGAAAGATGTAAATAAAATAATAAATAATCAGGGGAAAAAACAGGTTTGCTTCTTTGTCATTTTAGCTGGAGTTTTATGGAGGGTTTAAACAATGTATGCAGAATTATACAAGTTTTATAAAACATATTTTTGAAAATATGTGCTTTATTTCCTATTCATATTTTTTTGTATCATTTTTTTATATAAATGTTTAGGTTAAATAAGACTTCTGAAACTCAAAAGTGGATGAACCTTATAAATAAAATTAAATGCAAGTGTATCAATTTTAAAAGTTTTATTGAATGCAGTAAAAAATAAATGCAGAGATAAATGTATATATTTTTGAATTTTAAACAGAATTTATTGATGAAATATTTTGTGAAGTAATTTTCAGGCTGCTATAGTTTGTAGTGCATGGCACCTTTACCACCCAACCAGTTTAGCCTTTTTTAGAATTAGTGGCATTTTTAATTCCTCAATCTAGACTTAAAGGCTACAACACGTGTGCCATTCTGAACTATTAGTGTAAACATCAAATAAAAATGTAAATTCAACAACTTTCCTCTTGGCTCTGAATGAATCTGATCGTCTGAGATGTCCAAAGAAATGCTGTCTGTCTTGCCGCTGCGCTTCAGGTCGCCGTGGCGTGTTCACCGGCGCGTCCGGACTGCAGCTCGCCTACGTCAGCGGTCAGGAGGCCCTGCAGGAGCCGGCGCCGTCTCACTGCTTCACCTCCAAAGATCTGTCGGCGCTCGTCACGTCGCTCACCGGCAGCTCCAAGTTCAGAGGCGTCGACATCCTGCTGACGTCGCAGTGGCCCCGAGGGGTGTGGCACTACGGGAACAACCCGGTAAAAAACGAGTTTGTTACGCTTCCTGGTGACTATGTAGCTCTACTTTAAAGTAAAGTTCTGGTATCCGTGTCGCAGGAAGTGAACACAAAGTCGTGTGGAAGCGGCGCCATCGCCAGCCTTGCCGACAAACTGAAACCGCGGTACCACTTTGCTGCACTAGAGGGCGCTCACTATGAAAGGCTCCCATACAGGTACGCTGCAGAGATGATCCAGGCTTTTTATTTACTCCCCTTCTAGACAAGGTTCTGATTCTGGGCGCCCCGCAAAGATCCGTGTCTTTGCTCCGCAAAGGTTTAAAGTTGGGTGTAAAATATTTGGAAATCGAAGAAGCAAGGAGCCGCTTCTGGTCTGAATCCATTCTGATGTGCAGCGTCTATTACAGCAGCGTTCCTGGCGTTAAATTGGCTTCTTTGCTGCTGTTCGTGTCCACAAGTCCTCACTCTCACTTGCTGCCAGTATTGGGCAAGCTCTGCTCTGGTGGCAACCCAGTTCTGATTCCGAACCACCTGCAGCTTCTTGATGACGAACTGTTTTTAGCAGTTTCCATCGTGCTGGTACGGGGATTTCAACGGGACCTTTTCTAACCACAGATGACTCTGGATGTTCTGCCTTCTCCCTGTTCTCAGGAATCACATGGTTCTCCAGGAAAACGCTCAGCACGTCAGCCGCTTCATCGCCCTGGCAGCCGTCAACAACCCCGCCAAGAAGAAGGTAAATTACGTTTGCACTGCAAAAACAGAACTAAAAAATGTCTTGAAATGAGATTGTCTTTGATTGGAGCAGATAAATAAGATTATCTGCCAATGGAAAGAGTCATTTTACCCCTCAAATAATATAATTAGATATAATGCACTTGAAATAAGTTGATGGACATGAGTGCAAAAATCTTGTGCCATTGGCAGATTCTTATTTACCTACTCAAATAAAGTACAAATATATTCATTTCAAGAAAATTTTAACTTATTTTTAAGTTAAGTTTAGTCTGTTTTTGCAGTGTGCAGTCGTCAAAGCTGTCCCTCCAAACCTGAACACTTTAAGCACATTTTTACTCCTTTTTTTTCTCTCAAGTGATAAGAGTAGATTTTCCCCTCAGTTTCTGACTAACTTGTGGTGCCTGCAGTATCTGTACGCCTTCAACATCGTCCCCATGAAGAACATGGATCCGATGGAGCTGGTGAAGCAGCCGCAGGACGCGACCGAAAGTCCCTACAGACGCCCGGCCAAAGACAAGACGGGCGCACAAAAACCGCCGTTCAGCACCGCAGATGAAGAGGTGAGACACGGCTAGTACGGCTGATATGCAACTGTATTTTAATCCAACACGTCTTTTGATGAGGGTCATTTTATAGCGTTTTTTTAATTAATGAAAACCTTGTAGCTAAATTGCCTCATTCTGACCAGCTTTATTTGGGTAAAAATTAGATTAAAGTCCAACCAAAATCCATATTTGATTAAATTGGACTGGGTTAGATTTTACCGTTTCAGTAATCATTAAATGAGCATTAAAGGCAGAGTTAAACTGCTTTTCTTGGTGCAAAAAGCTGCATTCACATCTCTCCTGTTTAAACTGTAAACAAAAACAATTGTATAACTTTTTATTTTTGAGCTCAGGGAAGTAAAGTTCTCCACTTCTAGGACGGTATAAACTGGATTTTTTGAGCTGCTTTCACCTTTTTTGTGCCCTGGTTTTTTGCCCAGGAGCCGGTCCACCAGTTCTTCTTCGATCTGGGCGGGAAGCAGGGCGGCGCCTCCCGGGGTCACGGCAGGAAGAGGCCTTCAGACGGAGACGGGCGAGGTCGAGGTCAGCAACGCGACGGAGACGGGAATCCCAAACAACCGCGCCGGCACCGTAAGTCTGAACGCTAACGGGAACTCAAAACCACCATATATGGTCATGTTTGTATTAGGAATCAAAGATGGGAAAATCTGTACTTTAATGGGATTTCTGAGCCGCTTATGACTCATATGGGACTAAATGTACAGCTGATCCAGGCTTATAAAATGTACTCCAAGAATGATTGCTAGCATTGATAAAGCAGGGTGCTTGCGCAAGTCTTGAAAGTCTTAATAAGTATGGAATTTTGAAACACTGTTTTCCAGACCTTGAAAAGTCTTGAATTTTGTGTGAAAGTCTTAATAAAGTATGGGAAAAAAATGCATGGTAGAATTTTACAGTATGCTCAAAGGCATTGTGAAATGAGAAATAGGAAGGTAGGCTATAAAACTATAATTTTACTAACTGGTCACGTACTGTATTAGCCTAATGGAATCAAACACTTGTTTGATGTGAAATTCATGTACTTGTGATTTTCATGTTTTGAAACGTTTTCATCAGTAAAAGCATAATTTACTGTGAATAATGCATTTGTTCATTGAATACTAGCCTATAAAAATTAACATTTCTAATAAACAGTTTGTACAATCTCAACCAATGAAGTAGGCAGTAGGCACACAAGTACATAAAGTTAAGGTCTTGGGGAAAAAAATATCAGTTTTAAAAAAAGTCTGGAATTTTAATTTGGAAAAAGAGCAAGCACCCTGTAAAGAAATTAAGAAAAGTAAGTGCAGTAAATGAGACCTTGATGTTTTTTTCTGTGTGCAGCACAGCCTACAGGTCCCTGCTGGTTTTGTCTTGCCAGTCCTCAAGTGGAGAAACATCTCGTCGTCAGCATAGGAACGCACGTAAGTTCACACCCTGGGAACTTAAAAAAAAATAATAAACCCATAAAATGTAATATTTTATTAGGATTTTATATGATCTGTTTCTGGCCTCTACTGCACTTCCCTCTATGCCCGCTCTCTTTCTACCTGAACCTGAGGAGTGCACTTCCTTAGTAGCTTTGATATTAAATGCATTATGTCCTCATAGGGCTGGGCGATAAATCGATTTAATCGATTAATTCGAATTTACAATTCTTTAAGATTTAATTTTTGGAAAATCTGGATTTTATTTTGCCAATACACTCATTGGGTTTCCATGAAGAGAACAGCATGTGATGCTGAATATATGTTTAGGCAAATGTATTGTCAAAATATTAAGTGGAAAAAATGTTTTTACCATAATACGAGGTACTTCATTTACTTATTTACTTTTTTTTTAGTTAGTTTGAAGTTCACAAGTGCAGTGAAGCCTGTTCTTAGCTCAATGTGTAATACCACTAGCAGCAAATGTTTTGTTATATTTTCATTGTTTATAATGGCACGGCTGCCATCTTGTTTTACAAGCATGTTTCACAGCTTGTTTTTAGTTGCACTTTGAATTCAGGTCAACTCCCTGACGAAATGCTTGACATAAAAGCAAGGTTTTAAAATAATTTCTTTTTATGAAACAAAAAGGAGAAAAAAAAATCGATTAATCGGATTTGGTATGATAAAATCAGATTTATTTTTTAATCCATATCGCCCAGCCCTATGTCCTCATGAGTCGTTGAGTAAAAGCCTCTGTCAGAGGCATAAAAAAACTTTTTTTTTTTGAGCTGGGGAAACTAACCCTGAACACACCACCCCCCACATGGTGGTGGCAGCATCATGCTGTGGGGATGATTTTCTTCAGCTGGGATAATGAATGGAGCTAAATACAGGATAATCCTGGAAGAAAACCTTCTAGAGATATGATGGTCTGGGTTAGAATGGCCTAGTCAAAGTCCAGACTGGGAATTTAGCGCTTTAAAAATTTGTCAAATGGGTCAACAACACTGGAAAAGAACTTTTTAATTAAGAATTTCACCCTTGCACTCGTATATTTGGGAGTTACGCAACCGGCTTTATTATTCTTTGAAGGTTTTAAGGTCTCAGGGGAAGAGACACTTAAAACCTTAATTTTGACACAGTCTGTAAATGAATAATAGCATTTTTCTCTTAAACTCATTTGTGAACCACCCAGCCGTCTCCTGTAACCTATAATCCAGAAACTCAGCCCAGTTTAACAGGAAATTAAGCTGCGTCTCTTTTGGGCAGTGTTACCTGGCTGTGGCTAAAGGCCCGCTGACTCCCCGCCACGTGCTCATCCTGCCCATCGGCCACTACCAGTCTGTGGTAGAGCTGAGCTCCGAGGTGGTGGAGGAGATGGAGAAGTACAAGACGGCCCTGAAGGGCTTCTACAAGAGCAAAGGAGAACGCTGCGTCCTGTTTGAGAGGAACTACAAGAGTCAACATCTGCAGCTCCAGGTAAAACGGCAACATCTGGACGTGCAGAGCTCAGCGTCATGCTCTAAAAACCTGGGAAACGTCACATTTAGCAGGTTTCAGAAAAATCAGATGACTTTATATTTTCAGGCCTGAAAGAAAGACAAACTAAATAGAATCAGGTGGCTTAGGAACATTTTTCGTTTTACAAAGTGTCTGAAAGTTAATTCTGTTGTGGCCCAGCTTTGATAACACAAAAAGGGCCACAGATGCACCACGACGAGTAATTTACGCAGGCAAAAATAAATCAGTTTTCCAGGTAAAGTCCTTTAGTTTGTGGTTTTTCTCCTTTTGCAAGCAAGCAAACAGAAACGGACAAACATTTTCCTCCCTGCTTCTCTTGCACCAATTAAAAAAAAAAAAAAAAAAAAAAAAAAAAACATATGCCCACCCAGATGCATGCTGGTCCTACCACTGACAGCCTATTTATAAACTTAATCTACCCAAATTGCTCATAACTAACCAGAAGCAAAGAAACATAACCAAAAAACATGATCTCAAAACAAATATCAAACAGTAAAATGAATAACCTTAACTAGATTATTAACAAAAAATAAAAATATTAAAATTGGTTCCTACAAATTCTTTGGGGCCTTTCATTAGATACATTTGGACATAATGAGATCCATAATTTGTAAACACTTTATATCCAGATCGTCTGATTCCTCCTTTTAATTCTCACACCTTTTGTTTTTTCAGATCGTTCCCGTTCCGCTCAGCCGCTGCACCACTGAAGACATCAAGGAGGCTTTTATGGTCCAAGCTCAGGAGCAAAACATGGAGCTGATGGAGATCCCTCAACACACCGACCTCAAACAGGTGAAAAGCAGGAGAGATCAAGAGAGTAAAAGAACGCTGAAGAACTGCCGTTTAGCTGAAAAGTTATGGTTGTGCCATGTCTGTGTTCAGATTGCTCCTCCAGGGACTCCTTACTTCTACGTGGAGCTGGACTCTGGGGAGAAACTCTACTACCGCATCCAGAAAAACTTTCCTCTGCAGTTTGGAAGGTGGGAGGAAAAATACATTTACTTATAAACAACTCTTTAAACTAAACCCAAAACCTTTTTACTTGTCAAACTGCAAGGCGACCAGAGAGGGCGCCAGAGAGCTCAGTTATTGTGGCTGTTTAAAAAGAAGTAATATCCATCTTGTACATGTATAAAAATATATATTCTCCAAATTGCTCAATGAAACCTTGACTGAGCTAACATAAAAAGAAGAGATTTTGCATTGTTGTTCATGGAAACGTTTGTGTGCAGGGAGGTGTTGGCCAGCGAGGCGCTGCTGAACATCCCAACTCGAGCCGACTGGAGGGAGTGTAAACAGAGCCGAGAGGAGGAAGAAGAGAGCTGCAAACGGCTGAGAGATGATTTCCAGCCATATGACTTTGCCTGGGATGACTAAAAAAAACACACACACACACTTGTTTACCAGTTATGGTGAGGACCTTTGTCAACAAGCTGCATCGTGGAACCTTCAGTTTATTCATCAACTTCTAAACCGGAGTCTGGAGGGATCAGACAAGCTGTATGAAATCCCTTTTAATTGTATTATTAGGTTATTCTTTAGATTTAAACAGGATGGGTGGGTTTTCTTATGAAAGATGGAA
Organism: Fundulus heteroclitus; assembly: GCF_011125445.2. NCBI lineage: Eukaryota > Metazoa > Chordata > Actinopteri > Cyprinodontiformes > Fundulidae > Fundulus > Fundulus heteroclitus. The sequence goes on along the minus strand of NC_046377.1, from coordinate 21,544,734 downwards.
AAATTATTTTGTACATTTTACAGCATTTTTAAGTTCCCAGACTGTCAATGATTGTGTTGTGATAACTTTTTCTGGATACAAATTTTTCTGTATTTAATGTTACAATAAAGTTTTTAACAAAACGTTAACCATTCTATTTGTTTTTTTGGTAATAGAGTAGGGCTGAACAATTAATTGCATTTTCAATATAATTGATTTAAAAAAAACACAATTTCCAAATCACAGAGGTCTGCAATTTTTGGCTATGTAACAATTAGTGAATTAGATTAGATCCATTAGGTGTTGGTAAAATGTTTAAAGTGGTTTTGCCTCCACATGGAAGGGAAGACAGTTGCAGCAGTGAGATAATCTAACTTTATTACTTGTTTTAGAGTTTATATAATCATACATAGCATTAAGTACTGGTCAATCAGTTTAATACATTGACTGGTTACACTTTATGTCCAACAAGGATTGATGTCCAAATCAATTAAAAGTTCTTTTAAATAATATTCTGATTAATAGAAAAATTTAAAGTTCTTGTTTTAAATAGTCCTTGTTTACAAACATTTGTTGCTTGTGGTTAACGCAGAAAAAAGTCAAAATTGCAATTTTGATTGAAATATATTGTAGGCAGAACGCAATCATTTCTGCTCTGAGTTTAGATGCTGCGGGTCTTTTAGCAACTAATCCACATGGCGAGGAAACAAATTGATTTGTTGTTTGTATATGTTTGAAAAGACATGATAAATTAAACTGGGAAAAAAAATTGCAATTAGATTATTTTGCAAAATCGTTCAGTCCTATAATAGAGTACGGAGAAAAAGATAAAAGATAATTTTAAGTTTCTGGCTGATCACCGTTCAGCATTAATTGTGCTATGATTTAGCCAAGTCAATGTTTCTCTGCACATCCTTTAGTTACTTCCTTGAAAGGTTCCACTGTGAATCATTGGCATGTTAGAGCAACCCTCTCCTGTATATCCTCCATGTTTCCTGAGTATTGAACTCAAACTTTATTTATAAAGCACATTTAAAAACAACCGGGGTTGACCAAAGTGCTGTACAGATAAAAGATAAAAACTGAATGCTAAAATACATAAAACACAATGCAAAGAGAAAAATTGAATGCAGATCAAATATGTTAAAATGTTAAAATAATTTGCCAATTCATCTAATCTAATCAATATTCATCTAATCTGAAGACTTCTTGGGTTTTTTTAATCCAATGTATGACCTTTCCTATGGTTTTATTTATACATGCGTGCTCAATTGATCAGTTTTATATGTAAACAATGTTATCCTTCAGGAAATTCTACTTGACCACAACTGTCAGTTTAACCATTTTAAATGCAAACTTTGAGTTACCTCACCCCTCACCAGTCCTTGTCCTTCATCTCTCACATACCTTTTCATAAACACAATTCCCCTTCTGGTATCTTTAGGATATAGTTACTACGGGTGTAATGATACATTAACACACAGCAGTCAGTTAAAACTGCCAGACAATAATATTAGAGGTACATAGAGGCAAATCTGGAGGAGCTGTAGTTGTATAGAGCTCAGGTAGGAGAATCTGACTGCGTATATATTAGTTATGCACGTCAGAAATCTGGCTTTTATAGGAGATGCAAATCAGCAATTCTTTCATTTGGTCGGGGCAAGAACAACGTTCCAATGTAAATAGCTCTGATTAATTTGGAGGCCCAGTTTGAGCTTTTCTAATAGACAAAACACTTTAAGATAATAAAAAAGGTTGCAATATTGTGCTCTAATTCTTTTTATGTCAATCTTGGTAACAGGTGGCAAATAAATATCAACTGGATCAAGAACATAATGCAGCAAAAAAGAGTAACTTAAACTAAATGAGTGTTAAGATTCGGCCTGTTCTGCAACCAATATGTAGACTTCTTAAAAATATGAAAATAGTTCAACACAAGCCATGTGGGTGACAGTCAATATTTGGAAGAAGGTGCTTTGCTCAGATAAACATGGAATTGGCCTTTTAAAAAGCTATATAATATTCTTGTATATCCTCCCCCAACACACTATACTCAAAGAGAAACAGGGTGGCGACAGGAAGCTTAGCTGATGGAAGGATGGAGCTAAATACAGAACAGTCCTGAAAGAAAAGCTGTGTATGGCTGCTTGAGATGAGGTTCACATTCTGCAGAATTACCCTAAAAAAAATAGATAAAATAAAATGGAACGGTACTTTAGCTCAACCGATGAGTGCAACTGAGAATCTGCAGCAAGATTAACAAACTTTCCAATCTGAGTTTTAAAGAACAGGCAAACAGACGACCCATAGTATTTGTGTAATATGTAGAGCCAAAGAAAAAGGTAAGGAAATCTAAACCCTGAGATCGGTGGATTTAATACCCGAATCTAATTTAATAACTGGCTTATCCCATGAGGAGTAAACCTAACGTAGATGGAAGAGAAACTCAAGGTCAACGGATTTAATACAACTTCATTAACTGTCGGTTTCGTAAGATTTCCGGTGTGTACTTGTGGCAGATGGCAGTGATTGTAAAAATGGTGGCACCCTGTACCTTTAAAATACTTAACTTAATTCCTTTATAAAAATGGTCTCAAATTCCTACATTAAGTATCACAATTTCAGATTTTTTATATATATATATATATATATATATATATATATATATATATATATATATATATATATATATATATATATATATATATATATATATATATCACAGACTGAAGTGTTTTTTTTTTCCCAGGAAAACCTGAATTTAAATGAGAAACCACTTGTCTAAAAAAAAAAAACAACTGAAAGATTTGGTGTAACACAAAATGAATGTTTATTAGATCCTTATTTGGCATCTTAAACACATGAACTGTATTCATAATATTTGCATAAAACTCCACAGTTCTTGATATAAAAAAACAAAACAGAAAATAGCTCCTTATGCACACTGTCAAAATAAAACATTTAGTAATCCACAAATAATCAGGCTACAGCACATTTAATTTTAGGCATTTGGTAAACAAAAACAGAAGGGATATTAACATAAAAGATTTAAAATAAGAAACCGATAAGAGTCCTAAGTGTTCCCTTTTGTCTCTTCGTGTAAACTACAAATTATTTGATTTTGGTAAGCCAAAAAAATAAAATTAAAGTTCAGTTTTGCCTTCTGTGTACAAAAATAATTAATGACTGAAGCTCCATACACTCACAGGCCGATGTGGCCATCCTGTATGAATCCAACTAACAAACCAAGGAATGACTGACGTCTAGTATTAAAATGGCTTAAACTCTAAAGCAGCAGATTACAATGGTGAGGACATTTGTTAAAATAAAGAAAATAGATGTTTTTCATTTTTACATAAAGTCCCTGGACTTCTTGATGGCACAACAAAGCAACATGCTGAAGATCATTCCAAAAATCTGCAGAAAGACAAGTGGGGGGAAAAGGTGGAAATTATTTCTCAAATGATTTGACATGAACAGAAAACTTGACAAAAAGTATAAGAATAGTGCAATGAGAATAGACTTTCACCTGCAAGAGTTTCATTAAATTTAACTGTACATTTTTAGAGAATAGATTGATCTGATATGTTGATTAAAAAGACCAATACTGCATCAATATTTATAGCATTTGGGTCATCATTAAGGGTTTTCAAATCTGTTAATGTTCTGCTCCTCGTATTCCAAACGGGCAACATTAATATCTTTTGTTGATAAAACCATTAAACAAAACATCATTTGGCATCTTAATTCTAAGTTACTTTTAAAGATTGAATCTAAACATTTTTTGCAAACCATGAAATAGGTCTCATCCATATCAACATGCAAATTTTACCTTCTTACTGGAGAAGTAAACACCTAACATGACAAAAGTCAAACTTCTATATTTTACTAAAGAAGGCATCAGTTTAAGCTCAAACTCTTTCTATATGTTGCACTATTATAAACATTTTCCTTCAAGCTAATGAAATTTTTTTTTACTAATGGAAAGCTAAAAATAAAATAAAGGTCTGCTAAATTACTGCCATTACTCATGGAGAAACTAAGCTAAAGAATTTGCTAAATTAGGGTTTTACCAGTGAAAAGGATGAGTAAACATTCATTAAATTCGCACTTTTTACTTATAGAAAAAGTAGCCAAAACTTAGACCAGTTTATTTACTAATGAGTATGCTAATTTTATGTGTGCTAAATTATTATTTTTTTAACAAATTGAAAGACTAAACAAGCATTGTCCTTTAAAATCTAAATGGTGTACCAAATGTTGGTTTAATTTTTTCAGCTATAGGTTGGCGTATGTCATAATGTGGAGCATGGCCATCTATGCAAGTATAATTTATATTTATGTCCAGTTTTTGTAGGCTGCCAACCAGATATTTTTGGCAGAGCATTAGGATTACATATGTTAAACCATTACTGCACTGAATAATATTTAGTTTTCCTTCGGGATCAATAAAGTATATTTGAATTAGATTTTTTTTTTATTTGAATAACTTAGCTTTAAAAAAAAAAAAATAAAATAAAACACTGAATACATTTTATACTGAATAACCTTCCTTATTTGTTCACTGCACATATTAATCTTTATCAGATATCTGTAATTTAGTTTCGAAATGTCAGAATAAAATTAGCTAAATCTTTGATGATTAGTCATACTAGTAAATTACATTATGACTAGTCAAAATTGCATATATAATGGTAAGTCTAGATAGTTAAACAGCGGTCTTGCATTAAATTTTTAATCCGCATTGCTATTGGTTAAAAAAAAAAAAAATGTTTACGTAATTTGGATTAAACAGAGGTAGAGCTACCAACTTCAATCACTAAGAGGGCGGCACACTGATAGTTTTAGACAAAAGCAGGATTTCCACAAATATGCACTAGTTTGTCAAAAATAATGACCAGGATATGTAGACAGTACTTGTTAACAGTTTATTCCCTCCCAAAAAAATAAAATAAAAATACAAATTTGGGGTGCGTTACCCTTTAAGTATTCCTCTAGTTTCACACTCACCATAATGACTCCGATACCAATGCCAACTCCTCCAAGGATGTGCAGCTTGCTGTTGAATACCTCGTCAATGGCGGTTGGGCAGCTCTGTAAGTGAAAAAAATAAAATAAAATAAAAAGTTGTGTACAGAGCAAATCGTTAAGTTTCTTTTTTTCCCTCCCCCATCTTGGAAACCATTCGAGTGTCCAAAAAAAGCGCTATATAAGTTTGGTGTAGTAATAGAAATAATGGGCTTTATGCACCCGGATATATTTACAGTTCAGAGAACGTAATAAGTAAAAACCATTACTAACTCTATTAAGGCATGGCGCAGTCTGAAGAAAATGTTTGGTCAGAGTAAAAAAAAAAGAAATCTTTCATCTCTGAAAACAATGGTAGACAACCCAGATCTGACAGTAGAGGGCGCTGGTGATGATCTTAGGTCTTGGCAAGATGCTGGCATTACCAGGATACATGATCTTTGGAATAATGGAAAATTCAAGACATTTGAAGACTTAAGAACACAATATGACATTGTCTCAAGGGACTTTTATAAATATCTTCAGCTAAGCCATTACGTTAAAGCAAAAATGGACTCACTTGAGTTCCCAGAGGATTATTATTTACTTGAAAAAAAAACAACTATTGATTGTCATAAATGTGGGAGATTTGTGTCAAGATTCTATGCTGAATTACAAGCCCTAAGGAAAGATAATATGGAGAATTTAAGATCAACCTGGAATATAACTCTGAAAAGCACAACTGATTCAGAAGATTGAGAAGACATTTTGACTCCGTCTTCTAGAATGTTAGTATGTAATCGCTATAAAGAAATGCAATATAATATTTTACATAATGTACACGTCTTTATCAAGTACACACCAGGAAGTTTTCCAAATTGTCCCAAATGTAGAGTAGTCACAGGGACTACAATTCAGTTGACTGAATATGGGAGTGTAAAATTATAGAGGCATTCTGGCAAGCAGTATGTGGAGAAATTAGCTCTGCTATAGGACAAACACTTCTCACTAGCCCAGTCCTGTGCCTCCTTGGGTTCATACCCAAACATCTGGATACTCAAAGAGAGACTGTACAATTCCTATATATGTTGGCCAGAAAAATCAATAATGCTTAAATGGGTTAGTTGTGATGCCACTTTGATCCAGCAATGGAAAAACTTACTTTCTGAAGTTATTGTATTAGAAAGATTAAAATACTGTCTGAATGGTGAAATCTATGCTTTAAAAAAAAAAAAAAAAAGATGGGAAGGTACTCTCGAATACTTCAAAATAAAAAAATAAAAACAGTAATGTGAATCCGAATGATGTACATGTTCAAATGTATGTATAAACTAGTTACTTTTCTCAAATGATTGCTGTAATTTATGTACATGCCTCCGGTTTTGTTTTCTGTATCAGTGCTGTATACGGTTTGTCCCGTTTCTTTTTTTTCCCCTTCCTTTTTCTTTCTTTGTATAAATGTTCAAAATACCAAACATAATATTTCAAAAAAGAAGTCAAAATCATAATAAAGTACATTTACTCTTCAATGTAAATAGTTAATGTCAAAACCAATGCCTATAGATTGTAGTTTGCATTTTACATTGCACTCTATACTTTAGAAAATGGATGGATTAGTGTTTTTTTTTTTTAAATACACATTTATTTGGAAGACATCAGTGTTTCATGTTCCTGTCAGTGCAACATTACCTTGGTTACTAAGAGCTCCAGTCCTTCCTGCTTTGGACAGATGTCTTTGCTACCATCGAGCAGAGTTCCTGTAATGCCGCAGCAGCTCAGCTGTGAAAAAGAAACGGTTCAGAAAGAGTCTAAAATAACAGTTCTTTTTTTTCGATTAGATGATGTCTGGATAAAGAAATTAAAACTGGTATGAGCTCTCACCCCGTAGTGGATGGCGCGAAGCGTCTCCCTCAATGCTTCCTGTTTGGTGTTCTTGTAGTTGTCAAAGGTCTGCTTATAAAACTCAGTGACATCGTCTATCACCTTTAGAGACAAAAATTAAAAATGCAGATAATTTACATCAGATGTACAGGCTTCCCTTTACAAATTTGACATTAACTGATTATTTTCAGTCGCTTATATCAAAACAGAAACTGATTCGTTTAGCAGAAAGTGATACATTTCTGGTGTTTACTCCTGTTGATTTTAGTGTTTATGTAACGGTAATAAAAATCCTATATTTTTTTTAAATGATTTATGCCCAGGCTATAGCCTACACAATCCTATTATAGAATGCTAATCTAGCAGATTCCAGCAGTCATGAACACTAAAGGGAGCGGCATGAAAAAAAGTTGAGTTTTGCAAAGCTCAGAGTTTGGTTTGAATTTCCTGAGTTGGTACTGCAGTTTATTTATATTATTCTGGTTTATTGAGAAGCAGTGGTCCAGTGAGTGAGTTTTAGTTATACCTTCTCTTTGTTGGAGAGTCCCCAGATTCCTGCAGCCACTTCAGCAGCAAAAATGATGAGCAGGAAGAGGAAGAACTAGAAGAAGAAACAAAAAGTCATTTTTTTGTGTTGCGTCAAGCTGCATTATAAAGTCCTCCCATATAAATATTCCTGTTTGCAATTACACTTATTTGATGAAAGCAGTACAGAAAAAATAAATAAATAATTTCTTGTTTTATTACGACATCCGTCTGCAGCTCAAGAGGCGAGACTCACCAATCCCAGCATGCACGGCGACTCTTTAATTGCGCCACAGCATCCCAGGAATCCCACAACCATCATTAGAGCTCCAGCAGCAATCAGGAGGTACACCCCTATGATGAAACAGTCACCAAGGAGGATTATGGGAGTTTTTCCATGCTACAATAATCAGTGGGAAGCAAAAAGTCTTGTGTTCTTAAAGTGACATCTGTTGAAGATTCATTAGGTTTGAAAAATGTTGAAAGGATTTTTTCTGCCATAGTTATTGATCTGTAAACTATACAAGTTGCATTTTCCTAAAATAAAAAACATGTCAAATTTACATGCACATAGTATCTTCAGTTATATATAATAATGCAAAAGTTATTGACAGCAGTCTGTTATTTTTCCCCTGCAGCATTTAAAGCTCTGCATTTTCAAGTTATAGTTTAATTAAAAAATGAAAATGTACCTCATAAAGCCCATACCTGAAGCAAATAAATAATAAAAAAAAAAAAATTAAAAATTAAAATTACAAACCTGACCGATTGAAATCCTTGAGCTACAATCCACACCAAAATGTTTGGTCTATTTGGTTTTATCATCTACTCTTGTCAGGTTACTTTAGGAAAAATACAGACTTATTCAATGGAGTATTAAATTTTTTTAATTTTCAGTAACTCCAGCACTAATTGAGTAGCCTCGTGAGACCATCCTGATCTCGCGAGCTTTCAAGGTTTCACTCGCAGATCAGTCTGGATACTCTCCGTTGAAGAAAATTTGGAGCCGTTCACCAAACGAACGTCCAATCAGCGTTGGCTTTGAGGCGGGTTGAGGTGTGACGCAACGGGAAGCGCGTCAGTTCAGTCTTAACAGCATGGCGGCTTCAGCCGATGAAACTAGCGTTAGCGTGGCTATCGAGCAAGTTTTATCGGAATTACAGAGTATTCTTTGCTGAGCTAACGAGCCTTTACCTGCAGCAGCAAGAGTAGCTTGGCTTGTGGTTGTGTTTTCGTCGTCGCTCTGTTACGAGCGACGACGAATCTGATTGGTTCATTTGGCCCGTCTATCACCAACATAGGCCAATCAGCTAACCAGTATTTTCGCCCCTTCCCAAAATTACTTCAACGGAAGGTTTCCAGATGGATATGTGGAGCAAATCTATCTGGCGGAGTCAGGTAACTAATTGAGACCCGTTGCACAGAATCAGGTTTTCAAGCCCGTTTCTGTTCAATATGGTCATTTCCATTAAAAAAATAAAGCAAATAATGAAAATATATGTTTTTAGATATTGGAAAATTCATGAAATTCCTGTTAAATAAGCAGAATCTAAATAAACCAAGTTATTTTATGGAAAGTAAGTTTTTAACTTGGCTAAATGTATTCCTCATGTACATCAGTTTTAAAGCATTATTGGCATCAATGACAATACCCAAGTTGATCCCTCTGGGACAGTATAAGCCAGTTTAAAACAAAATTTTAAACAAAATTAAAACCTGTACCAAGTTCTGTTTTGAGCTATGTTCCCTTTAAAAGAAAAATGTTTTATGACATGTCATTTTCACACTGACTTTATTTACTTTTAAGGTTATGTTTGTCTGACATATCAAACGGCTATTTACCAAATAAAGACAAATGGCTGAAAAGAACAAAGTTTTGCAACCAACCTAATGTATACCTCTCCCTGTGGCATTAGACTAAACATTTACAAAATAATTAAATTAAAATTAAATAAGCTGACAATCCATAAGCTTTCCTGAATCTGCAATTTACAGATTTATTTATATTTTTGATCAAATGATTGGACGTCTTGTGACTTTATGTGCAAGCACACGAATCCTCCTCTCTAGAGCTGTTATTAAGATGTTTGTCATTTTATCCCCAGACTCTGTCCCGCTGCTGCCTACTTCTCCAGTCAGGGCGACGGGGGCGAAACACAAAGAGTCCGGGTGAGCGAGGGAGCTGCTCTCTGGGTCGGTCCCTCAGAGGAGTCTGAAATCTGGGAACAAAGCCTCAAGTGTCCAGCTGTGAATAATGACGGCTGTGTTAGTCGGGCTCCGCCGGGTCGCAGTAGACCGGCCCGTGTAGCGGCTCCCAGAAAAGGCGTCTCCTACTGCTGCTCTGTGTCTGTCACACCCAGCAAATTCACAACATTTCTACCGGGTTAATTTCAGAAATCTGTTACCAAAAGCAGATCCTAAGTGGAAAAAGAAACCCTCAAGTCTTAATTTCGCATCAGAAGCAATAATTTTAAGACAATGAGCTTTATTTTGAAAGTTGAGTTTATCAAATCACGTCAAGATAAATATCTTCTGTCTTAATGTTGAAACAGGAGGTTCTTATCCAGGGAAACATCTTGTAACTCCTTATAAGCAGGAAAATCCGCACTTCCTACAAGGTTCAGTGCCACAAGGGGGTGCTCATAATAAAATAAATATGCAAATATTTTTTTTGGCAGAGAACAAAACCCCCAAGAAAGGAAATCAATGTTTACGATTCTGGAGGAGGACTGAAGAGCCACAGAACCCACGCGGGTCTAAGTCCAGTAAGAAGTTTCAAAAGTCGGAGATTATTTGGGTTACCAGGTTATGTTAGTCTTGGTTGAGCTGACTTTGGGTCAGACACAGCGGACCATCTGCCACAATACAGCAATTTCCTCTGGTGACAAGTTTTATGGAGATTTCAGGGCGTTGTACTGGTCCACAGTAGCAAAAAGAACCAATGTGCGCTTTAATCACTATGATAACAGCCACAAAGTATTAAGAGGAAAGACACCAGAACCAACAATGCAGACGGCTCGAAGGACACTATTAGAGCAAAAACAACCAGAAAAAAAAAACAAAAAACAGAAATACTTAGTAAAAATAAAATTTTTACTCTACATGTTTAATTCCTGAAAGATCACTTTTTACGCCTAGATTTAACTAAGCAAATAGGTACGAGCCTCCTATTGGATAATTACTGCATGGGCGGCCATCTTTCATCTGGAAGCAAGTTATCTGACCCCAGCTGATGCAACGAGCAGCTTCTCGTTTCTTAACCATCTTGAAAGACGCATTCTGTGGCCGTGGAAAAGACGTCCATTTAAAAAGGGTCAAGTCATTGGCATGCATCAAGCAGAGAAAATATCTAAAGAGACTTCAGAAACTACTAAAACTGGGTTGAGAGCATTATTAAACCTGCTAGGGAGCATCAAGATTGGACTCTGGAGGAGTGGAAGAAGGTCACATGGTCTAATGAGTCCAGATTGAGTTGGGGGTGCTGCAGTTGTCCAGGTTCAGCTAAATTATGAACTAAAAGAATGAAGCCAGCTGACGACCTGAATATACTGAATGACCAGGTTATTCATTTTTCTTCATATTCCAGGATAACAACACCTGGATCCATCGGGCTCAAATAGTGAGAGTGGTTCTAATAGCATTAAGCATCTTTTTAGCCACCAGAGTCCAGACCTTAACTTTAACTTTGCATAGTGGTCAGACTCAAGAATTTGGTGTAAACTTAATGCAACGCTGGGGGGGGGGGGCACACCATAACTGGCCAATTAAAAAAAACAAAACAAAAACAAAGGCTCAAATCTACTCAAGCATGTGAATATTAGATCAACTTTTGTATATAGTCTCTATTACATGTTCTGTATGTTTTCCGTGTTTGTATCTTACTGCTTGTATTGTTTTCTCCTGAGGACATGGTCTGCAAATTAGCCATTAGCTAGATGACCAATGAACATGGCATTGGTTGCACTTGTAGCAATGTTTTTTTTTTTGTTCTATCCCCATCAAATAAACTTAATTTGAAAATAAAATAAGAACTTTAAGACAATGCAGACACAGTGAATGTCGTCAAAGCTAAAGGCGGTCTATCAAAAATATTAGAGTGTGACTGTTTTTGGCTAGGCAATGTAGATTATAATTTATGGAGATCCACCTGTATAAAGAGAACCCCCCCCCCCTTTTCTTAGCTGTACTTTTCATTAGGGAGGCAAGTCTGTAAACCGTACCAGTGAAGAAGACAGAGGGGGACTCTTCTCCTTCGAACAGTCCTTTGGTCCTGGAGTCGAAGCGCAGCCAGAGTCCCACAGCCAGCACTGCAGTGCCTCCAAGCTGCAAGAGGAAAAGACATCGTTAACACGTGTTCTCTTCATGTTTAGACCTTTTAAACTTCATAATCAGCCGTTTCTACCACCAGTGCATTTCTTAGGTGTAGTTGGAAACAGAAAATACTTACATCTTTTATATTCTTAGGAAATAATCATGAATAAAAAAATAAAAAAAAGTGGAGAAATTTACAATTTATCCTAAATAAAAAAGTTACTGGAGCCTTTAATCTGTCAGGACGCTGAAACTAAATTTCCCTCTACAGGGATGTTATAGTTCATATCTATATAATAACTGTACGATTGTTAAATAAGCTTGAGTCCTTGTTTCCTTTACTGTTCAGATGGTGGATCAGCCAATCAGCTGCTTCGTTTTCCACCATCTTCCTGCTTCAGACGCCATTAGGTCCACTAAATGTCCTCACTACCAACGTCGTTTCACTTTAGCAGCTCTCTGAAGGCCTGAGATGCTTAGTGAATAACTTTTATGTTAGAATTAAAAAGATTTTTTCCTAAAATGACGTCACTAAGAGCCACTTTCATTCTTTGTGAATACAGGCACAGGTTATTATCAAAAGGTATTTAAAGTGATCCACAATATCAACACAACAGAAGCTCTCTGGTTTTAGACACTGAAGAGAAGATGGTTGTTCACTTTTGCCCGGTGGTGTCGGCTGTGACTCCTGATCTGAGAGCAGAACCACCCGAATATTTGAAGCAACTGAAGATGGGAGACGGGCTAAAGCTGTTTGTAGAGAAAGTGAACCGGAAGGGGCTCAGGACTCAGCCTTGTGGTGCACCTGTGTTGTTGATAATGAAAGGAGATGGAGTAGAGCGGAAACTGGCTTATCAACATCACAAAAAACTTCATTACACAAACTCTTGAGGAATCCATAGTAAAAAAATGTTGAACAGCTACTAGAAAACAGCCTGATAGCAGCAGAAAAACAGGTTTTATGTTCACGGTTAGGAGAGGCTATCGAAGAACAAGTCTAACAACAGAGAGAGTAAAGCAGCGTGGGGACGGACGTTAGGATGTGATAAAATCAGGGAGGGATCCTTTCCGTTTTCAAACGGGCCGTGAACAATTACGGCATTTCCCCTTTTTCCTGCTTCCCATCCACTAACATAAGAGGTGGGAAGCATCCTTGGAGACAAAGCCAGCGAGCCAAGAGACGGAGCAGATATAGGTGTGATCATAGATGCGATGGAGGACACGAGATAAACGAGGGGCTTGCTTTGCGCTCCTGCAGGAGAACGTCCAGCCACCGGGTCAGGACCGCGAGCACAATCACTTCAGCTGTGCAGCAAGACAATGACCCGGAGCACAGCAGTAGCAGGGCTACCTCTAAACGACTCAAAACAAAGTTTTAATGCAGCCAAGCCAAAGTCTGGACTAGTACCCCATTCAGATTCAGTAATACGACCTTAAGCATGTTGTTCATGCTAGAAATCCATCAAACATGGTTTAATTAAAACACATTCCTGCAGAGTGGGTCAGAATCACTCAGACGACTCAAACGATTGATGTCAGTTGTTGCTGAGGGAGGCAAAACATTAAAATTTGGTGATCTGAAACAAATTTGCGAAAAAATAAAAAAACCTTTAAGGGGGTCTAGACTTTTCCATGCCACTGTAGAAGCCTATAAAAAAAATAAAAAAGGCATCGAGTTGCTGCCATGCAATTGGCTGATTCACGCTTGGCATTAATCCAAGAAACGTACCCTTGTGTTTAAAAGAAACACTTTTAAATAACAGTAGTAATTTATTGTGGTTTTTCGCTAACCAACCGTTCCTCAGCCTGGATTAGGCATAAAAACAGTGATCTCTGCTTCCTCCACACAAACACGCCTCTGAATGATTCACCGTCGGCTCAGCAACCGCACAACAGCTGACATCACCTTTGTTGCCGTCCAATTAACCTCACCAACATCCCTGACGTCTGCGCTGTGGAAAAGGGAGTCTGGTAACGAGTCACGCCGCTGCAGGCGAGCAACACTGAATGGAAACGAACGAGCCGGGGAGTGGAAGGTGAAATCAACTGGTGTTTATAAGGAGTCAACGTTTCTTTTATCTAGACAAATGGCTCAGATTGTTCAGTTGCTTCCAGGTCACATAGGTGCATCAGGTGGAAAGGCAGGATAAAATGCTTTCTAAATCCCTTTCAAAAAGATCTACAGTGAGAATTAATCACACATGGCGACAGCAGACTAAGCTGTAACCTGCAGACAGTTTGTGTTTATGTCCCTCCTCCGTTCGTGTCGTCAGCCGAGTGTTGCAACCTTGTTAAGCAACCGCTGAGTTATTTGTTGCCTTCTATGCAGTTATCCCATCAACATCCCAAACAAAATTACCCTCATTTTTATGGAAAACAGGCAGGAAGGCCCGTGACGCCGACGTGGATCCCGTTTTTGTTTTTAATTAGCACCATAACGGTTATAAACTCCCTCAAAAATCCGAATCCGTGTTATTTGACAAACAAGGAATTTGACTTTGGTTGCAGTTCTCTCTCAAAATAGACGTTTTCAACACAAGAGGGAAATAAAAATGAAGGTCTAAACCTGGGCTGTCAAGCTCATCTCTATAATGTGCCACTTTGGCATTATGGAGACATTAAAAAGGGACGGTTTGATTTCATAATTTCAGTTCAGCTCACAGAAGTATAAAAGAAATGCACAGTAACAGAAGTAGCACCATTGGGCTTAGTTTAGCTACCAATAATTAAAAAAAAAAGTTGATATTTGGATGAGTTACACTTTAAACTCATCATTCTGCGTCACTGTTTAAAAGACGGATATGTAGAAAGAGATTATGCATGGATTTGGGCGTGAACAAACTAGCAACAAAAACATGATTTTTAACATGTCAGCCAACGTGTTATGCAACTTTAGCCAAACCGTTTTAACTTTAATAGTTGGTGTCGATCAAGGCGCATTTCCAGAATAATGAAATGTATGGCTGTTTTTCCCCCACACACTCCAAACCTCAGGGTCCCTTTCATCCATTTTACATGAATCCACTGACTAAACAAAATCATGCCTTAAAATCCTCCATTCAGAGGTAAAAATCCTGATCAGACCAAGATCAAATCAAATCTACCTCAGGTCAAAAAGACCAGACTGCTTGATGAACACATACGTGATGCACTATGAATCAGCAGTGAGTAAAGATTTCAACACTAGACACCATGAGAACATAAGAAAATTGCGGTTGCTCATCATTCTGCTCCAAAAGGAAAATTACCCAGCACCACTCCCAGCAATCTGTCAGCACGACATTATGGCATCAGGGATTTACCGGCGAAGCAGTCAGTCATCCGTCAACGCCTCCAAACGTGCCGTTCAATGCCAGATTACTGGCCATCTTTGTAACAGATGTCAATTATCACTCTTGTTCTCTTAAATGTTCCTTTCTACACCATAAAAGTAAAAAAAAAAAATTATAAACATTCAACAACTATTTATTAACGAAGAAAAACATCACTGAACAGGACGGTTTGGTTTTGACATGGAGTTGATGAAATGTCACCTCTCCTGTCGAACAACCAGGAACCTCAAAATGAAAGTTGGAGAATAAGCTTTAATTCTTCAAAACTGCAACAGCAATGATCCCACGACCTGCTAAAAGGATTATCGCTGCTCCAAGCACTTGTCGGACCGCAGAACCACTTCCTGATCGGGAAGTGGACTGGACGGGCCTGATGCAGCTTATTAACCCACAGAAATGTCTGTCAGTGGGTCGTTTCTGCTAATCATGCGCTCTCCACGCGTCACATTAAAAGACAGAACGGGAAGCTGAACGTCCTGAATGTCAACAGCAGATCATGGAACATAATACGGTGTTAATCTAAAAAGTCTTTCACACTGAAGGCCCTCATTAGCCCTTAGTAAGCGCAAAGGGACTCTGGAGCAAACACTAAAGGAGCTGAAACCTTTAAACGTGAAGAATTATTAAGAGGTCTTACCCAATAAATGTTTTTATAAGGAATAAACTAAAAAAAAGGCACTTTTGTGTTTGCCTTTGAAAATGACCAGTTCAGACATTGAGCAGATTGTGGGAAAAGTTTGCAACAGGACCGAGCTAAAGTCTCTGAGTAAACAAGCCGATTTAAACTTGCTTTTTTTTTGCCTGGTTACATTAGAGCTTCGTGTGACGTCACCAGTACAGAACTGCTGGTGAAACCTGAGATTATACTCAGAGCTGGTGCATTTAGAGTCAGGAAAGTCAGCGAATCTCTTCTCCGAGCCTCCGACACTCAAATACAGCCAGTTAGCAGGAGCAGGAGCTTTCAGTAGGTAATAAATCTGCCCTCAAAAATCACATTTTACTCTCGTTTTAGTCCCAATTTGTCCAAACTTAAATCTACAGGAGCATTTTTTACACATTTCCAATTAAAATGATCTTATATCTTAAGGCTTGATGTTTAAAACTGAAATTCCTGTTGAAATCTCTCAAATATCCGATTGAAATCAATCACAAAAAATGGGTCAAATGTGCTTGAAATGAGCTGCAGCATCACATTTGGATCAAAACAGCTTTATAAGCAGGAAACTTCTGCTTGAAGGAGGGAGATTCAGAGATTTACAATCATCCTAGAAGGTCCAGAAAGCACCAGCAGGGTCCTGAGGCTTGTTGCCACCAGGGCAGAGCTTGATCAGCCATGATAGGAGGTGGAAGTGGGGATAGAAGACCACAGAAGACACCACTTCCCCCCACCTAATAAATAACCCATAAGTTACTGGGTATTCCTGCAGGAAGCACAAGATTGTCCAAACAACCGCGCTCCATTGGTCATCTAGCGTGTCAGAGAATCCAAAAGATTAAGAAGCATCAACGCTTAAAATGTTGGTTTAATTGTTCTACAATGACCCACAGGAACATAAGAACATGCAAGCCTCAAAACAGTTTGCCCCTTAACGTAAAATTCTTGGATCCGAGCTTTCATTTGTACAAATATCCGTTAAAACTACAAGTCTTATCCTTTAAAACATTAATTATAAGCCAGAGAAGTTGATTTGTAAATAATCAGTTAAACAGATATATAGATTTTACTGAAGGGCTTCAAAGTCATCAAGGAGTCAAAATGTTTAAGATCAATATCAAAGATTATCTTAGGAGTGATTAAAGGGAGAAAGTGTGGTCTGACGAAGCTGATCCAGGCTAATTACTGGGAAATCTTTGATAAATTCCCAGTTTATACCCAATAGAGCAGAAAAGCTCAACGGGTTTGGAGTCAATCAGACTTTTAGTTGGAGCTCAGTGTCAGGAGATGATATTCACGATAATACAGACTCCCTCCTAACGTGAAAAACAAAAAGATCTGACGCAACACCAATACAATTCAGAGAAATTATAACATTTCTGACGGATGTTCTCGTACATTTTTACTAAACATTTTAGTTTAAAGGGACAAATGCGCAGAAAGCTGTAATTTGGAGCTGCTTTGGTTAAAGCAACCTGGGATCCATCGGGTTTATTCATTATTTAAGATGTTTTCGCAGGTAAACAGCCCTCTGACATCAGTCACAGGGTCAGAACTGGGCGTGGCTTCTGACCTGGGCGATAAATATATATCATATCGATAAGAAATATTGATAATTAGCAGTAAATTGGTCATTTTATGCTCTTGCTTAGTGGCCCGTTTTTAAATACAGACACTGAATTCAAACTCAACCCTTAATTAAAGCAACTTTTTTTTAAAAGAGTAAAAAGTGTGCTCTCTGAATTCTTTGGAAGGGGCGGAGCTTAGTGGTGACGCAACATTCCTGGGTCTGCGTTGTGATTGGTTGAGAGGATGTAACGCCTGAAATAACCAACATGGCTAGAATGCTAAAGGAAGAAAAAAGGATTCTATTTAACTTCTTATCGACCCTTTTCTCCCCCATCAGCGATAAACATCTCTGGATCAATATATATATCGTTATTGAATTATCGTCCAGCTCTATGATTTCCATCATCATGACTGATAACAGACTTACTAAACACCAACAATCCCCGTTTCTACGCAACAGACTGGAAAACAAATTAAAGGCTTGAAAGTTATTAAAAAAAAAAATTGAGCTCTGACCATTTTTTCAAATTTCCTATTTGACTGAAATGGCTAAAGCGGGTTTGTAATTACTATAATTTGGGAGGAATAAACAAAGATATGAATAAATGGAGTCGTAAAAGCTGCCAGAAATGCAGCTAACATCTCAGGCTGATTCAGGTTTAGACCAAACATTTCCGAGAAGAAGAAAACGGAGAGATTTAGCTTCTCCTGGGGCCATTTAAAAGCAGGAAACAGCTTCATAAACAGGTGAAACCCAAACAGCGTTCAGAGTTCAGAGCCGCTCAAATAAAAGCCAAACAGTAGCTCCTGTTTAACCACAGCCGGCAGCTTCAGGTTTCTACATACCCAGAAGAGGAAGTTGAAGACGAACATGGCATATTTGACGCACGATAGTCCGTTCATGGCTCTCAGATGAGGATTTTTCCTGGGGAGAAAATGTGAGTTTCCAAGTCCGACTGGCTGGTGCGGGAAACGCAGAGTGGGAAAAGGAAGAGGAACCACACCCTAGTGTGGCTCACCTGTTGGGAGGGAAGGGGTGGGTGGAGACACACTTCCATGACTTTGATTTGTAGCTCAGACTGCAGGTGAAAACAATTAACAGGCTCCAAAAAGCCAGAACTGAGCCAGAACTCCAACATTTGTAAGGAGCAAAGCGCGACTCTGTGGCAGAGTCACACAGAAAATAAACCATGAGGGGCTTTGCTGGGAACTGTTGCCTCTGCCAACCTGGAGAGCGTAAAATATAGAAACTCTGAGGAGGGCGCATGACTAGTTAAACAGGTCTGCGAATATATATTGTAATTTTGGGATAAATTATTAATAATTTCAGTTTGAAAACATGTGTGACCGCCACTCTGCCTTTGCAAATGTAATTAATCTAAGTTCTCTAGCCTGACCGTGCATGTATGGCTCGAAAAACGCTATTACTCAATAAGACCATGACCTGGATGACTGAGAATCTTCACCAGCATATTATTCAATAAGGATAAATTGACAGAAATCTGCAAAATCCGCATATTATTTAGCAAAAATGTCATAATTTCGTACTTTTATTTGTTTAATATCAACAAAATATACAACATGTCAACCAATGTCTTCAGATATATTATTAGTGGGTAAAAAAACTTATTTGTCACAAACACGTCCGTGTGTGTCTTAAAAATATATAAATCCACCCGTTAGTGAATGGCTGGTTATTTGTGGCTTTATAATAGAATAGCTTTATCTTCACGACACAAATCTACAATAAGATTAAAAAGCATGCCGTGCAGATTTATGGATAAATTAAAACTGTTGATTTGATGCACCTGTAGCGCCTCCTGGAGGACGACAGGTCAGCCGGTCCAAATAGCTGTCCATGACGGTTGGTTTAAATCATTGTTTTTTTGCAGTGGGTCAATTATACAACATCTAACTGTAGTGGGTTTTTTTTTTTTAAATAATCCACTCAGGGGCAAAGACATTCTGGAAGACATTCTGGAAACTTCAGTAATGTCTGTTTAAAATATGACTAAATGTATTAATCCGACCCAGTGTAAATTAGAGAGATACACCATAAATGTAAACCCATTAAAAAAAAATTCTGTATATTTATTCAATTCTGGTAAAGAAAAAATTAAATAACTCAAACTTAAAATTGTAATAATTTCATGAACACAATGAGTGGATGGATGGTTTCGTAAATTAACCTAAATTCTCAATGTTTACATCAAAAACAAGAAAATTTATTGTTTGGTTTTCACTCCTGACTGAAGATAATCAGAGTTTTCTTGCCTGAAGGGGAGCGATTATGGATAAATTACATACAAAATAAAATGATTTATGATCTTATCAAAAACAAAAACAAGCTGAAGATGTTAAATGGTAAATGTTTATTTCCATTTAACCACTACTGATCCCGGCTAACCAGATCTAACTGTCCCTGAGAGAAACACAGATTAAAACCAAGATATTTGAGGGACGTTTTAGTCATTTATTCTTGTCTCCTGTTTCCTCCCTGCAGAGCTCTGCCTCTATCACTGTTCCTACAGAGGGTGTAAAAACAAGCTTGTGGTTCTTCTGAGAGCCGGGCCCCCGCAGGTCTAATCCTGGCCCTGTGGGGCGGCTGCAGGCTGAGGTAACAGGAGCTGCTCTCTGCTCCCAGCAGGCCCGGTTAAACCAAACAACGGCACCTTTTGTCTCCCAGCCGCTGCCGCCTGTTGCTCTCTCCTCGGTCACTGCTTAAGTATGCTGTCAGCCAGACTGATCAATACCTGATTGTTTATTGGACGACACCGAAATCTAATTAGGCTGTGATCTGAATCCATAAACAAATCGAGTATTTTCATGGCTAACGTTTATTTTCAGTCACTAACGTGGAAAAATGTGAATGTCAATGTGGGAAGGAATCTGATGCAGAGCAGAGAAACCTCTGCTTAGTTTCTCCCCCCTCAGATTTAAATAAATTTCTGTTGCAGTTCCTCCTGTGGGTGAAAGGACAACCTGGTTCAATACTGCCCCCTGTGGAAACTATCTGAACTCATAAAAGCCCAACAGGTGGCTCAGTTGAAGATGAATTTTTAAATTAAGCGTACTTTAACGCATAATTATCATAGAGGTTGGTTAAGATAAGGGCTGGAATAAGATATGTAATTTATTTTGTTGGAATTTTATATGAGAAACCAACACTTAGTGGGGCATCATGGAAAAATATATGTGTTTTTCATAAAATACTAAACTTTTTAAATAGAAATCTAAAGGATGTGGTGCACATTTTGTATTTAGTAGATTTACATAGTAATGTGTTAGAATGGCCCAGTCAAAGTCCAGACCTAAATCCAACTGAGACGCCATCCATGATATGTGACAGAGCCTAAACCTAAAGGGCTGTTACTTCTGGGCCTCTTTTTTTGTCACAGTTTTTTAACTTATTTTAACACATGACAAAAACAGGTGTTTTTAAATTATGATTGAAAATTATCCAAATCAATCTGTCTCAATGGGGAAAAAGTTATCGCCCCCTTTCTAAATTAGGAATAAACTGTGATTAAGCAGATATTTTTTGAAAAACTGAGTACGGTTTCACAAGCCATACCCTGACCTGATTACTGCCGGACCTGTAAAACTAAGAAGTAATCCCAGCAACAGGAAGTAGGTTTATCACTGATCAATTAAATTCAATGTTATTTATATAGCGCCTATTCATGAAAAATGTCATCTCAAGGCTCTTTTCACAGTCAGACTCCATCAGATCCTCCAGGTTGGTCAGAAAGTTTCCTCTCTAAGGAAACCCAGCAGGTTGCATCAAGTCTCTCCAAGCAGCATTCACTCCTCCTGAAAGAGCGTAGAGCCACAGTGGACAGTCGTCTGCATTGTTGATGGCTTTGCAGCAATCCCTCATACTGAGCATGCATGAAGCGACAGTGGAGAGGAAAACTCCCCTTTAACAGGGAGGAGAACCTCCAGCAGAACCAGGCTCAGTGTGAACGCTCATCTGCCTCCACCCACTGGGGCTTAGAGAAGACAGAGCAGAGACACAGAAAGCTCAGAAGCTCACATTGACCCAGGAGTACTTTCTATGTTAAATGGTAATAGTCGATGATCTGCCTCCCTGGATGATGCCACAGCTAACAGAACTCCAGACAGACCAGGTGTACCTTCTATGGAGAGAAAATGACAGAGAACAAAAAGTTTAAAGCTACAATGACAACAAACAATGCAGATTGGAGAGCAGTAGGAGAATTCAGTAGAGTGAGAGAAATAGACCCTGATGTCCTCCAGCAGCCTAAGCCTATAGCAGCATTAATAATCTTACTGTATTTACGCTTATCCTTAGCCAGCAGTTTCAGGTAGGATTCGATGTTGCCCGTTCTGGCCCCTGGCAGGCATTTGACTATGGTCCCTGGTGTCTCTCGTGCCACGTTTCTGACTATGGAGCTGCCAATCACCAGGGTCGGCTGAGTGGGGACAATCTGTTAGACATGCAGACGGGTTGGTGATGATCTTGGGGCTGGAATCTAGAGCTATACTTACTGCGTGTAGTCACCCAGCCGGCCTGGTTACCCGGCAGCTCGGGTGCTGCTAGAGGATCGCTACGTGAAGCTAATCTCTGTGGCTCCGCGCTAGCTAAGGAGCAGCTATCTGCTGGTTTTTCAACAGCAAGGAGCCGGGCCTCCAATTCTGACACCCTTGCCTCCAAAGCTACAAAAATAATATATTTATTATATGCACCATTATCACTAAAGGAGGCAGAGGAATAACTAAACATCTGACTCAGAGAGCAGGAGAGAGGGGGAGACTTAGACAGAGATGGAGAAGCTAACAGAAGGATAAGTGAGGAAGCCATTTTGAGGCTAAAGCTAGGCTAGGCTAACGACCTCTTACCATGACGACAATAGCAAACTGTGTGTAACACGAAGAGTTCCCAACTGTGAAATGCAGCAACAGAGAATGTGTTTTAAATGTGCTTATGTGTTAAAAACAGATAGATGCCACAGCAGAGATTAGAGGTAAAATCGAAAGAGTCTATAACACCAAAATACTATCCACACTGCGACAACAGAAAGTGACGCAA
This sequence comes from Fundulus heteroclitus, assembly GCF_011125445.2. Classification (NCBI taxonomy): domain Eukaryota; kingdom Metazoa; phylum Chordata; class Actinopteri; order Cyprinodontiformes; family Fundulidae; genus Fundulus; species Fundulus heteroclitus. Next base: position 21,522,422 of record NC_046377.1, on the reverse strand, counting down.
TACGCCTTACCACAGTCTTACAGTAAATACCAATCTCTTTCTGAAGCTTGAAACCCAAAGCAAACAACACGTGTCTCACATTAACTAAAAAAAAACATCTTGATGATCCAACACTTCTAGACTGAAGGGCTGGAGAGCTGCAGGTGCATAACCATTAAACACCATCGACACGCCCCTAAAAAGCCTTTTCTTTAAACATGTTGAGTTTGTGAAACGTCGTAATCATCGCTACTCACTGTGGTCATAATGTTATGCCGGATCAGTACACCAATAAAACCTATTATTTATTAAACTACAAGTAGGCTACCACTGCATTTCATTTAATTTAGGTTAACAACAATTGTTCCTCATAGTCAGCCAATTAAAATCAACCCCTTTACAATTTTATCAAAAGTTTCCATCCTTTGCTGCAACAAAACGAACAATCCGCACATTCACCTGTTGTACCTATTGCTAAAACAATGTCATAGAAGTAAAGTTAATGTAGGTTAAAAAACAATAAGAGCATTATTTTAATTGGGCGTAGTTTTGCATTCACTCACCCAGAAGACAAAGTTGAAGGTAAAGAGGGCGTATTTGATGCACGTCTCCCAGCTGGATAGAGCGGCCATCTCTGCGGGGATCCTTTAACCTGTCGGCGGCTGGAAAACAGTCAGAGATCCAGCTGTTCACGTCTCCTGGTTCTGCTACGCGCTCCTGTCGCCTTCAGCTCGGCTCCGCTCGGGAACTTCCGCCAGAACTCGGCGGCAGCCTCGCCTCCAGCGGTTAAAACGGGGAGGAGAGCACATGACCCGACATCAGCTCCAACTCCCACAGAGGGACACGCGGGAAAAGAGAGATTTCTGTCTTTATTTCCCTCCCGTTCCTTTGTCCTTTGTTTGAACTTTGTTTCTTCTTTTAAGAAGAGAAGAAATAAGACGTGTTTTGATGAGGATAAACGTCTGAATGAGAGACTTTTAAAATGAAGAATAACAAAGTAAACAGAGAAATAAATTAACTGTTGATTGAAAATTAATTAACCGAGGTCCTTAATTAATTTCTGCATGGGGTTTGCATGTTCTCCCTGTGCATGAGTGGGTTCTCTCCGGGTACTCCGGCTTCCTCCCACAGTCCAAAAATCATGACTGTTAGGTTAATTGGCCTCTCTAAATTCTCCTTAGGTGTGAGTGTTTGCATGACTGGTTATTTAACTGTCTGTCTCTGTGTTGCCCTATGATAGACTGACGACCTGTTTAGGGTGAACCCCTACTACTTTTGTCAATAAAGTGTATTTGTAATTATTAACGTCAGGTAATTTTCATTGTTATAAATACCAAGAAAGCTCTTTGTGTGTAAAAGTGATAATACTGTTTGAGCAAATCTGGGGATTCTTTGATCAAAGAGTTGGTTTTGTTGGAAAAATTAGAACTTAAAATCAAACCTCTTTATTTCAGTATTTTTTAAACTTACAGAGACAAACAAGAAACTGTCTCTTTCTGTCAAACTGGGTCTTCTTCCATCCTTGACTGCTGTAGCTCTGTCGTCTGCCGAAGGTCTGCTGAACCAAACTGTCAGCAGCAGATCTTTAAAGCACGAGTATTTTCCAAACTTATGGAAATGTTTTCTTTCTTTTTTAATAGAAAAAAAACAACTAAACCATTTAAGGACTTTAATCACTGAACCAAAACACAAGATTTCATGTTCAGAAGTTGAACTTTGAGCCTCATTATGAGGACACAAAGGTCAACGGCAAGTGAAACCAGTGTTTGTGTGTCAGCAGGCTATATTCTCGCTGTCTGAGTGGGGAAACTGGACTGTTTTCTTCTTCTTCTGCAGAACAAAGGCCGCAGTGTGAATGCTCAGCCCACCATTGTTGTTTGCAGCTGCACGCAAACACACAGTGGCAGCAATGATGGAGGAGGAGGACGGGGCGCCTCAGCTGACCAGGACCAGAGAAATGCATCTGTGAAGGGAGCCAGAAACATTCTGCAACAATCCTGTAACATTTTTAGCGGAAAATATCACACTTGTGGGTACAATACTTTCTTAAAAATAATGTTCAGTTAAATTTTGCTGAATAAAAACTAAACGAATCAACATCTGATTGTCCTTGACGCATCTATAAATTTACCATAAAAACAACTATTTCAAGCTAAAAGATAAAGTAAATTTTCATATTTCATCAGTGTTTCTCTTGTTGTGTTGCATCATCCATCTTTACGAAGCGTTTCATTAGGCTTCCAGGTTTTAATTAACTTAATCTTAATGCAGCTTGAAGAAAAGGCTTCATTTCGGGGAAGTACACAAATCACAATCTTCTTCAATGTTACTTTAGTGTATCTGTTTCCCAACAGGGTCTGCATAAAAGACTCTCAGAAAGCGCTAAAACAACACTGCCTTCATCGCTGTCGTGGTGTGGATGTGAGTGACTCTGTTCATCTTTTTACTCAAAGCGCCTATTTAAGAGCTGCAGCCTCCACCCACCTCTGCCAGGGCAGTGGAGGAAGAAAAACACCCAATAACAACATTTCTAATATTTATCCCGGTTCAAATTAATCTATCATATTCCATACAACAGAATATATATATATATATATATATATATATATATATATATATATATATATATATATATATATATATATATATATATATATATAAAAATAATGTATGGGCTTCACATTTAGTTCACAAAAATACTGGTTTAACTTTAAGTGTCTGGTGACCTCTAGCGGCAGTGGGATGTAACAACACCCACAAAAAGTAGCGCTGGAAATATTTTAGTTTCTCTGTAAACGGTTAAAAATGAAGAAGATTGAATAAAACTATATCAAGTGCCGAAAAATAAACAATGATCTAATAAATAAATAAGTTATCCTGAAATCTCTTGGTCTCATTCTTAAATAAAATCGCAAGTAATTAACAATTAACAAACGAATTTGTGATTACAACAAATAAAAACTATATTAAATATTTACCTTTGAAAGTTTCAGAGGTTATTGCAAAAATTATTTTCGTTTAAGTTTGTTCCTGTGAAACAATATGAATTGTCCCTGTTGCCTGTCAAATAGACCCTGAAAATTTTAAAATGTTATGTTGATTTTAATTAATCAAGAACAAATTAAGAGTGCAATTAAATGATTTATTTATTTATTTATTTTGTAAGTAGTGTTAATTTTGGATCTTCATATACAGTCTTAAAACTTAATCAGGCTAACACTTGGTGTGTTTAACTGCTGAAACACTAAAATATCTACAAATATATTTCATTTCGTTAATGAAATGGGTTTATTTGTCATGTAATTTTAATAATAACATCTCAAAAAAATAATTAAATATTTATTCCTTTATTCCATTGTGGCATTTGAGGCAATCATTACTTACATGTGTGCACGTTTTTTCCCTAATAAATTAATTGATAAGTAAATAGCGGTTTATCCTCATCCAATCAGCAGCCAGATAAAGGCGCGGACCAATCAGAGAGCGGTGCGCTCTCTTGGAGCGTCTGCAGGTTCACCTGTTCAACTAAACCCGCTTCCTCGCTGCATTACTGAAGGAGGAACCGAAAGAATGGCCAGCGGAACCGAACCGTTGCTTCCCTCAACCCAATCCGGCAGATAACACCTCAAAGTCCCGCAGACGGCCCCCGGGGTCATGGCTCGGAGCGGATCCGAATTCCTCCCGCTGCTTCCCCGCCGCAACGCCCGGCTGGACTCCTTCCTGAAGCGGAACACGGAGCGGGCTCTGTACGAGCGGATCCGAACCTACGAGCCGTGCGTGGTGGTCTCTGACGTCATCAACAAGGTCTACATGTATGCGGTGCTGAGTGACGAGCGCGTGTACCTGGCGGAGTACCCGCCGCGCGCGCTCACCGCGGCCGTGAGCTTTGGGCGCGTGCGCGACATCGAGCTGGTGAGTTTAAAAAACAGGAGGAAAAAAAAAGAAGAGGAAATTAATGTTTTATAGTTAAAATTCAGCTGAAAGTGACGCGTTTTACCAGCAGGTCTGAAAGACAAGGGGATCAGCGGATATCTGAATGATCTAATACAATAATTTAAATGCAAAAAAAAAAAAAAAGGAAAATCAGTCATGATTTTATTATGTTTAAAAAAATCAAGGTCCTGATAAGGATTGAAAAGAAAAACAGAGGACTGGAAATGTTCGGATTTCCTAATTTTATTTTTGTTTTTGCGTCCAGACATGTTGGTCCATTCAACCTGTTGTCTCTGCTTCCTCATTTCAACTGTGGACAAATCCGACAGAGACCCACTGAACACTTTTCTATCAAGTACATTTGCTTCTCTACTTAAGAATGATATATTTGTTTAAAAAAAAAGATAAATAAGATGGTTATTTGTTTTCGAGACTGTTTAAAGTTGCTAGTTGAACTTTCTTGAGCTCGTACATTTGAAAGTTAATTTAAGAATGATTTACGATTCAAAATAAAAGAAATACAGCCGTTTCAAATCTAGAAGTATACATAAAAACTGATCTAGTTTTTATCTAATCAGTTTTCACAGCTCATATTTTAACTAACTCAAGTCTAGTCCAGTACAGGTGAAGTAAAAAGAAATCTGATCCAGAAAATCTTTTTTAACAGTGGAGATAAAAACTCTCCTTTCATCAGGAAGAAACCTCCAGCAGGAGGAATACGGGCCGAGGGAAAGAAGGAGGACTATTAAAAGACATTATGACAAAAAAAAAAAATTCTCATATCAAGAATAAACAGAACGTGTGAGGAAAAGATGCTCAGGGTTTGCAGCTCTTCAGGAGTCTGTCTTTATAACAGCATTAATACAGTGATGCTCAGTGATCCAGCTCTAAATGTATTTATTATTTTTTACTTATTATTATTAACTTTACTTATCACTTAATTAACTAATTTTAGGAAGGCATAATGAAACCATGTTTCCAAAAAAAGGTAGACATGATGTGTGCTATTGATGTGTCCTCTCTTTCCAAACGAGCTAATCGAAAACCTCTTTTTGGATTAGCCAAATAATGTTTATGATATAAAATTATTTCAAGAGTTAATCCAAAATGTAATATGTATGGCCTATATGTTGGTCATGTTACTTTGGGACGGGATAGTACTAAGTTTGGTGATATTACAGAATAAAAGAAAGTGGCCCTGGAAACCTGTACGATCGGAGAAATTCATTAAAAAAAGCAATTTCTAGTTTTCTCACAGTGGAACTAGAAGCTAAAGAAAGGCGATCCAGGTGAATTATTCATTACACGGTTAATTTATACTGCTTTAAGATCCAACTACACCGATTTCTGGATATTATATCAGTCTGTAGCAGAAAGAACCTTAAGGTTATCTAGGCTTTATGTCTTGTAAACATATTTGTGGTCTAATTAATAATGAAATTTGTGCATGTTTGCGTAGTAAAGAGAAAAGGTCCAAGCACACAATTGTTGTGCTTAAATGTGTTGGTTTACTTTTAAGTATTTTAGTTAAATTATATATTTACTGGTTGAATTTTCTCAAATTTAAAAGTTCTGTTTCACTATTACCATGAATTTAGCTTAGAACTTAGTGAGATAATTTCCTTAGTTTTATAGAATAAACATCAGAAACTACAGTAATTAGTGACTCATTTGCTTCAATGCTTTGCTGCCTTGATTCGGATTTTAATGTTTAAAATATAAAACTAAAAGGAGTTAAATGTCATCTCATTTGTGCTTTCCTCTGCATTCATTCACATCTCTTTGCCAATCCACCAAGCAGACTTTATTTTATATAAATTAAAGAATGGACCTTGGTACTTAGTTCACCTAGTTAGATCCCAAAACTGTGCTTTTACCACTTATTGTACAGTGTCCTTGAATGTTTTGAAAGGCGCTTGAAATAAAATATATTATTATTATTATTATTATTATTATTATTATTATTAAAACTAAAATGAACAAATTTCCATTTCTGCTTCCGATTAACTGTCTTATTTCCAGGTTTTTGCGCCTGGAGAGAATAAACCACATGATTGTATACGTGGCAGCTGACTGGTTTATAATCCAGATCACCTTTACGCACAACCTGCCTGTCGTGTGCTCACAGTTTGATCCCCGTTAAACCATCAGATTACAGGTCAGATGATTTACGGGTTACACTTCATGCAGGCTTAATATATTCATATTATAACTACATGATCACAAACCCTCAGTCTTGCTTTTTGAGTTTGTCATCATTGTTTTAATGTCCATTTATTTGCTATAATATCAGTATGTGGAAAAACACTTTGTTGAAGTTATTTTTTAATTCTTTCAGCATTGGTTTTATGATCTCAGTAGTACAACTCTGCTCACCGAGCACAGCATGAGAAACAGAATAAATGCACGTACATGTCTGACCTTCTGCATGAACAGTATTCAGGTTTGCTAACGCTAATTCATTAATTAGCTTCAATAAGAACAGAAAGGTTGACTAATCTGTAGGAAGAAATTTGTAAAATATGACCTAAAATCTGCTAAGGAAAGCAAAAACTGACACCAGTGATCCAAAACTAGTCCTGGCAAAAATGGCAAAAGGCCTTTATAAAAAAAAAAGGTTAAAATTTGTTTTCATTTGAATTATTTTATGTTATCACCTGTGGCGTATCTTGCATGATAAGTTTAGTGGGGCACATAACTCAACCCATTAGCAGTATTTTTTTTGTGATGCATACAACCTGACATTGATCAATGTTAAGTTAAACAGATAAATTAGCATAAACCAACACACTAGAAAATACATTTTATATAAGCTATGTAATTACATTTTTATACATAAAATTATAAATAAAGGCTCAATCATAATCTTCATTTATTGAACAGAAAAGATTCACATCAATCATTCAATGAGTCAGCAAGGACAACCAACAGTAGATTAATATTTGCTTTTACTTTACATTTCCCTGTGTTTTATTTAGTTAAAATATTCCTATATTTTATTCCAACAGTTTTTTTTAAACTTGCTTTTATTCCTGTTTTTAATCATGTAAAGCACTTTGCGTTGTCCTTGTACTGAAATGTGCTATTACAGATAAATGTGCCTTGTCTAGATGGCCTCACACTATCCGGCAGAACTTAAACGCAACGTGTGCATTTCCAGTATTCTGATTGGACGATCCGAGCTTGGGGCCACAGGATTTGTGCCCCATGGCTGCCTACAGCAATTTCAGATGTTTTTTATTGAAACAAAGTTTGGTGGGCCGGCCACATTATGGCACCTCAAGAGGATATAGCTACTGAGCTTGTCAGTTTTCTGGCAAACTTAGATATATAGACACACATGTTTATAAAATAATTTTATTGGAAAGAGAATCTGTCTTTTTTACAGTAATGCTCTATATAGAACGATCCTGTCTCACTGATTATTGTGACATGGAGCCCCACAATGACCTCTGGTGGGGCCCCACTGGCCCCAAAATGCAGAGACGCCACAGGTTATGATGCCAAAAAAAAGAGTTATTAGAGAGAAAGCTGGTGTAGCTTGTAGATCAGAATTCACATTTAACCAGGATTTCTCTAGATAAGGAAAATGTAGACGCGTTATCAATCGTTTCCAGTGGCGTTTCTTGTTTCATTTTGCAGTGAATATAAAAGTCAACAAAGTCTTGCTCAAACATACCTTCTGGATTCAATCTGAGATCCCAGGCAACACTGTCCAGCTCATTTTAGGGGAACCCAAGGCGTTCTCAGGCCAGACGGGATATATAGTCCCTTCAGGGAGTTCTGGGTCTCCTCACAGTGGGATGTGCCAAGAAAAGATGCCCAAACCACCTCAACTGACTTCTTTTGATGTAGAGGAGCGTACCTGGATGACGGATCTCCAGCCCGATAAACTTGACTCAACTACCAAACTGTTGCAGGGATCTCACGGTTTAAAGGTATCAGTCAGGAGAAAGCTGCAGAAGAATTTCCAATGAAACGGTGAAGAGCATCATGAAGAAGAGAAGAAGGGGAAGCAGACAGATAACCTCCGTGTCTGGGCTAAAGGTTAGGGCAGCAAGATGGAAACTGTCCATCATAAATGAGTTATGATGCGATAAAACCAAAGATGAACGTTTTGCTCAAACAGCAACGCCTGAAACATTTCATAAATCCTGGCAAAATTAGATTCATCCTAATCTTCAGCTCGCTCCACAGACTCTCCGTTCCCTCCAGTCAGAAGAAACTTGCATCCATCGTCTACATTCATAGATATTTAACCCTAAATCTGCAACGGGTTAAAAATAATTTAGGGCTTAACTGTGAAAAAACATATACTGCCCATCACAAAACAAACAGCGTACCCATAGTGAAGCATGGCGATGGCAGCATCATGCTTTGGGATTGTTTTTCTTCTACTAAAACTGGACCTGACTCAAAACCTTTAGACTTCTGCTGGAAAGCTGAAGTTTAACAGCAGGGCTGTCAAACTCATTTCTATAGTGGGCCACTTTGGCATCATGAAGTCATTAAAAGGGCCGGTTACACATGTATAGATGACACTTTGGATTTCATTTCAGTTCACATACAAATATAATAATGCACGGCAACATAAAAGTAGCATCCTTAGGCCTAGTTAATAGTGATACTGGGGTGAGTTACTCTTTAAACTCATCATTCTGCATCACTTTTTTCTCTTTTTGGAAATTTCTGGGTTGATTTAATGTGTTGTGGGAAAAACTGACATCTAGTGGCAGGATACTGTTACTACACAGTTAAAAAACATCAACATTCACCACAGGAGGCACAGTTTTAGCCACTTTATAGAATTTAAAAGGATACATGCCTCTACTTTATGATATGATAGGCCTTTTTTGGCTCTTGAGGGCCCGATAAATTGCCTTGATGGGTTAAGCACGTGTTCAAGAGGAAAATCTTCCTTCAGCACAACAGTGATCCATAGCAAAAGTCTGGAAATTACGAACTAGAAGAAGATCTGGGATATGTAGGGGGGAAAGAAGAGGGCTGTGTACGGAGATACCGTCACAATATGACAGATTTGGAGCATTTCTGCTAAGATGAGTGGGATCTCCATCATGGATGAGCAGCAACAGAGGCGCCACAGTGTTACTATGGGCAGAAAAATCCAGAGGAAAGTCTCCAACACCTGCCTGAACAAACAGGAAGTTTAAAAGCGACAGAAATTCAACAAGGGGATTTTTATCATAGTAAAAAAATGGGAGAAGAAAATTTATGTTGATTTCAAGTTTAAAAACCAAAGCATTTAGACTTATGGATTATTATTATTATTATTATTGTTAGAAATAAATATCAAATATAAATTACCTTTGACTAAAACAAAAAAAAATTACAAAATAAACAAATTTCTGCAATAACAAAATATAACAAAAATCCTTTTAAATCGCCCTGTAACACAAGTATTAGTAATAGTCTAACTTTTTAGACTAATTGGGTAGAAACAGATATATTATGACACGGCAGACATTTATATGCTGAACTGTTCAGATTTTTCTGTCTTGCAGAGGCAGAACAAAGGGAAGTGGAACCGTGTCTTTATTTATTCAGTGAGTCTGATTAACATGGTTCAGGTGATCTGCTGCATCCACGATGAGGCCGTCGGAGGTCGGCTCCAGCAGTAATCTGCAGACGGGATTAAATTTAAATCTCTGACATAACAAGCTGTGGGAATCACAGACTTAGCTGCAAAGCTTTCTGACTGTTTAAGCCGTGTTATATTAACGCTAAACCTATTTTCAGCTTCTTCACCGGGTCACTGTGTTTAAAAATAATCTACGATCGACTGTTAAATGGTTGTTAATCATCTTTCAGTTCGAGCTGCACTGGAGAAAAGCTTTCTTTTTGAATCTGTTCGATTATGTTAGCTATAAACTTAAATGTTTTAGCAGATTTAATTTGGTGAATAATTGAGACTTAGATCCTCTGGACCAACCAGAACGTGTTCATACTGTAAGGAGGTAGCAAAATATGATGGAATAAACCAGGATTTTCAAAACATTAAAGGCCTGAAGAAAAAACACAAAAAAGCGTAGAGATGTTTTTTGAATAAAAATATGACCTTTTTATGTTATCATAGTTTATTCTGGAGATGTGAGCTTTATTACGTTATTGTGTGTTTTATTGGTGGAACATGAAACATTTTTGTATTTTAACATATTTTATGAAAGTACTCTGATATGCCACTAAAAATAAATTTATTTTAGAGTGTACTAAATAAAGCGTACAGAAGTCACACTTCTAATGAAGTGAGATCATAGTACACTTTAAAACAGTATACTAACAATTAATTTCCAAAAAATATACTTTCCATAACTACACTGAATTGCCACTCTAAGTATGTCACATTTAATACACTTAAAAAAATAAACTTCTATGCAATTTAAAATACATTAACAACAAAGTACACTTTCAAAAAGTACATTTAAAAAATAATTAGATTACTGGTAAATTAGTATACTTACTTTTTGGACTCTTAAGTTGAACTTAATTACATCTTTTTTGAAGTATACTTTTAAAAAGTACATATTAAGTACTCTTTAAATAAAGCACAACAAGTAGAAGTATACTTGTTTTATACTTCATGTACTTCACTTATATTTCTAATACACAAAAGTATACTACGTTTTTACTACTACGTTTTTACCTGGGATGGTTACTTTAACTAGTCACACTCAGACATGATTAATGCCAGATCTGGACGATTTATAAATCATGGAACCTGTCTGACAACATGAAGTAGGCAAAATAAAGCCATTTCTAAGACTTTGGGACTCTAGAGAACCACAGTGGAGGTTCTAGACAGAGGCCAGTGTCCCTGTTATGGCCCCTGTACTAATGACAAAACATTAAATACACTTTTAACGATTATAAGCACTGGCGAAGAAACCATAACTGATTGGTCACTTTGACCATTTTAAATTTTTTACTGTACCTATACAGTTTTGCTCTAACAAGGATTTAAAAATTAAGCTGTTTCACGTTTAGTTTCAGCTGTATTGAGCCCCTGGATCAGGGGTCTGAAATCTGCAGTTCCAGAGCCACAAGAGGCTCACTTTTTATTAAACAGTTAAATATTGGCCTGTTTTATTGTTTTATTCTTTTGTTTTGTGCCCCTATGGAAAAAAAAAAGTGGTAAATTTGGTTTAGAACCGCCACTGACCATAATCCACAAGTGGAGAAAACATGGAACAGTGGTTAGTTTAAAGAAATTACTCCAAGTGAGCATCAGCGACTCATTACAAATAAATAATCCTGATCAAAATATCATATTCCCGTTTGCTTGTTTTATGTGTGCAGGTGAACGACCTCCCAGATTTCCTCAGTGCGAAGGACAGGGAGCGCTGCCAGCACATACGGATCACCTACGTCCCTGAAAAGCCTGCAGAGAAGGAACCTGATTGGCCACAGAGGGGAAAGAAGGCGGGACTTCCTCCCGTGGCCCCGCCCGCTCGCAGAGCCAGCCACTGTCCAATTAAAACACACAACTTAAAAGGTAAAAAAAATGTGTGTTTTCATGAAGGAATTATCAAAGTTTAATCGTTAATAATCTGTTTTCTAGGTAACTTTTTTGTTGTTGCTTTTATAGAAAAATAAATACTGATAAAAACAGAGACAACTATATTCAGTTCATCTTCTACTTTGGTTTTTACTGACCCCTACTGGCTGCAAAAAGCAATCCATCCAACCGTCCATCTATACTTTAGAAATCGTTTTTAACGGGGTGGGTTTGAATTCTGCAGTCTACAATTCAAGTTAATAATCAATTCCATGTGTATTGTATATTATTTTATGCACTTGAATGTTTTGTCTGGTAATAAACATATTTACTTTTTTGCATGACTTCTGGGTAAAACTAACCCGAACAGAAACAGACTAAAATATCCAAGCAGAATCCTTTGTTTGAAAGTGAAGACGAACACAACATGATAATAATGGACATAATAAATCAATGTGCGGCACGTCACGTGTTTTAATACTCATCATTAGTCCGATAGCTGCTGTTTTATTGCATGATTTACTGGTTCTGTACTGGAATCTTTGGACATTAGTTTAGTTTAACAGAATCAAGTGAAATTATTTAACTTTCATTTCTAATGTCTCTTCTAAGTATTTATCTTAGTATTAACCTTTTTTGCCTAAATGATGAACAGTTTGACTGCCTGAAAATTGTCCTGCGCATATGTCTCCTCCCCTTCAAAAGTCCCATAATTAGTGAAAGGAAGTCTAAATGTCACATGACCGGTCAGCATAAACACGCCTTTCCTAAAAAAAAAAACCCCAGAGGTGCAGCAGCACCAAGCAGGAGGCAGAAACACCATGAAGACCCAGGAGTTCTCCAGACAAGTCAGGTTGGGGTTATAACACAGCTCCAGAAAAAAAAGCCATAACTGAGTGTTAAATACTTACAAGAAGGCATGTTTAGAGTTTGCCAAAAGGCACGTGGGCAACTCCCCGAAAATATGGAGGAAGGAGCTCTGGTCAGATGAGACTAAAATGTAACTTTTCTGCCACCAAGAAAGACGCTGCCCAAACCCAGAACATCCTATCACCCCAAAAACACATTATCCCCACAGTGAGACACGGTGGTGGCAGCATCATGCTGTGGGGATGTTTTTCAGCAGCAGGGACTGGGAAACTGGTCCGAGTCAAGGGAAAGATGGATGGTGCTAAATACGGGGATAGTCCGGATCAGAACCGCTGTCAGCCTGCCTGTGATCTGAGACTGCTAGAAGGTCCACCTTCAAGCGGGACAACAGCGTGAAGCATACTGCTAAAGCAACACTGGGTGGTGTAAGGGGGCATTTAAATATGTTGGAATGGCCTAGTCAAAGCCCAGACCTCAATCTGATGGAGAACCATCCACCATGGAGGAGCTGGAGCAGTTTAACGGTGAGGAATGGGCAGAAATTCCAGAATACAGATTTCAGCAGACATAGTGGGGGTGTATGTATACATTTGACCCTGTAACTTTCATCCTTTGTGAATAATTCATACTTTTGCTCTTAATTGTAACTCCTTTGTCTGCCTGGCCATGTGAGTCGCGGTTTAGGATAAACCAGGCGCTTGTTTTGTGTTGGAAGAAAGCTAAACTGAGAGCTGAACATGTGGAGGACACAGATTCATTAACGGCTAAACTCGATCCTGGTTTAAAATCTGTGATCCGATCCCTGCAGAAGAAAACCAAGAGGTTCATGTGTCCATGTTCTCCTTTGTTCTGAAATCCTTACCTGCAATCCTAACCCTCCTGTGTCTCTGCTTTCCCCACAGGATATCCTGCAGACAGGTGAGCACAGACACACAAACACACGGGTTTGTATTTCTAACCACTTCAAGACTTTGTATTGAATTCTCGTCACTTTAGAAAATGCATTTACCCCTAAAACTACCCCCTGACCCAAAGAACGCAGGTATGTTGCATTAGGTTTGGATTTTGGCCCCAATAAGCTCTACAGAAGGTTGGTAAATCCAGCAGAAAAGGTCCTAAACAGGCAACATACAGTCACGTTAACGTCACCTCAGAAACAGCACCTGATGTTTATTTCCAGTTTAACCTGAACTTAAAGGGACAGTGTGTCTTTTAATTAGCAAAAATCAAGTATTGCTTTTATAATTACGTATCCTGGCAAAGTCTAATAACCTCACAACAAAATAAGAGCATTTTCCTTACTTAGAATTAGTCGTTTATAAATAAATAGGAGTTGGTGGACCCACTGGGAGGCGCCATGTTGCGTCGCTATTTTTGATTTCAGAAGCCGGAAGAGGCCAAACTGTCAGCGCTTGACGTTCTGTCAGTGGAGGAGGAGCATAAAACAAGCAAAGACGACCGTAGATCATTCTATTTACAGTTTTATGTTGAAACGGAGGACCATCCACACTTTCTGCCCAGTGAAAGGGAAGAGAAAGTAACCAAGAAAAGAAAAAGCAATAAACGGAAAGAAACAACAGTCTATATTGGCGTAGCTATTATTACCAGGTGTAGTGGGGGATAATTCATGAAGGAGTGCAGACTCAAAACTGATGCGGAGGTTGTAGGCTTTCTGATGGACAGGAAAGGTAATATAACAGCAAAGTTTATTTTTACCGCTATGTTAGAAACAGGGCAGCGTAGTCCAGCAACTGCTCTGTCCTCCTGGCAGAAATGGGTCCCTGAGAGGGAGGGAGAGACGAAGGGTACGTGTGCACAGTACGCGGAGGGATATCAGCCCGGCTAGTTCACTGTCTGTAGTACAGCAGCAAGTTTATAATTGCTTATTTTAGACCCCAAATACACGACTCACGGTATTTACAAGCGACTTTAGAAGAAAAAAACAGGCGGTCATGACAACAGTACCAAAAACCATTTAACACGATGACCGTAGCTATTAGCAGAAGCTAATACATGAAGGACATGTTTACATTGTCACACCTATAATACTCCGAGGCTTCCGTAGTAGCTATCACTGCAAAGTCGTTTGTAATTCCCCAGTGTGAAAATCTTACGCACTGGGGCTTTAAACTAAATCTTAAATCAAAGCAAGACGTCTTTCAAAGATTGTAGAGGCCTTCTAAACGCTACTTCATTATCCACCGGGCCTAACAAACATGACCGTGATCTGGCTAACATTGGAAATAAAGACTGAAGATGAAAGGTCGTATCTGAGGTGTTCGTATCCGCTACAGTCGATAAACTTTGTTCTTGGTTCCTCCAACGCTACTTCAGTTGCTTTCTCATCATCTTCCACCACTTTCTTGGCTCACAATCCAAGACAGGGAAACAATCTGTGAGGTGTGAACGCTTCCCTGCCTGTTAGCTCTGCAGGGTCTAGTCAAAGTAACAGGATGACAGTGCAGAGCTCAGGTTTATGAGAGAAAAAGAGAACACAGCTGTGTGTTTAATGTGTTTGGTGGTCTGGTTAAACAGTTTAATTTAGTTTATCGGCCGTTCAAGGCGATGCATCTATGGAACACAGAAGAGTTTAAAACTAGAGTTGAAAATTAAATCAGCTGCATTATCCACCGAATCCTAACAAAGTTATTATTCTATAAAAGATGGGATTTTGGCAGCATTTAATTTCATAGCAGGTAGTTTTGACTCAGTTTCATTCATTTCTGTATTTTAGTTGTTTCAGTCAAGTTTTTCCCACTTTAATGTGGTTCTGCCTCTTCTCCCAACAACTGAGAGCCATTCTTAGATTGAGGATGACGAAGATACGTTCCCAGTGTCATTTTGTTTAATTTTTCCAGCAAACACATGTTAAGTTGTGCAACAGCACTGGATTTTCATCCCGTATTTGGTTTCCAGCACCTCCTCCTACTCAGCCAAGCCGTTGAATAGGAGCTGAAAAATGTGTTTTTCTGAAGTTCTGGGAAAGACGTGGCTCTAAAATCTCTGATGCTTTTTAATTGAAAGGATAGTTTGGATCTTTTTAAAGTTATTTCTGGATTACGTTTCATATCTGTAGTAAAAAATAAATGTTTTTTGGCTATTTTAACCAACTCGGACTCGACATTTCCAACTCAATGAGAAACAACACCACAGTCAAGGCCAAAATTATTCATACTTCTGGCAGATTGAAAATTATTTTTATTTAACCAAGAAGCTTGTCTCCGATTGGAAATAAGATAGGATAATAAAACGATGTAAAAGTACCAGTTATGAAAAAAAAGTCAATGTCTATTTAAATTTTAATAAAAAAGTGTTTTTGAAAATCATAAAACTATTTACACCCTTTTTAATCAATTGAAGAAAAAAAAGTCCAACACACAAAACCCCCCAAAATTATTAATAACATTTATAAAACGCACTAAAAAAGCCAAAAAGTAAAGC
Source organism: Fundulus heteroclitus (assembly GCF_011125445.2). Lineage (NCBI taxonomy): Eukaryota > Metazoa > Chordata > Actinopteri > Cyprinodontiformes > Fundulidae > Fundulus > Fundulus heteroclitus. The sequence continues at coordinate 21,506,686 of NC_046377.1, read as the reverse complement.
ACGAAGCAGCTTTGTTATAAGCAGTCATTCTCTGATCCTTTAAAAAGCATTTTAAACAATAACAAATGAAGAAAATAAAAATTACGATTATGAAATTGGTTTGTCATATAATGGTTTTGTTTTTTCCTAATTGTTTAATTTGTAGTCTTTGTGTTAGGGTTTTTTTTGTGACATTTTTATTCAATTCAATTCAATTCAATTTTATTTATATAGCGCCAAATCATGAAACATGTCATCTCAAGGCACTTTACAAAGTCAAGTTCAATCATATTATACAGATTGGGTCAGATTATACAGATTGGTCAAAAATGTCCTATATAAGGAAACCAGTTGATTGCATCAAAGTCCCGACAAGCAGCATTCACTCCTAGGGAAGCGTAGAGCCACAGGAAGAGTCATCTGCATTGTACATGGCTTTGCTGCAATCCCTCATACTGAGCAAGCATGAAGCGACAGTGGGAAGAAAAACCACCCATTAACGGGAAGGAAAAACCTCCGGCAGAACCGGGCTCAGTATGAACGGTCATCTGCCTCGACCGACTGGGGGTTACAGAAGACAGAACAGAGACACAACAAGAGAAACAAAAAAGCACAGAAGCACACATTGATCTAGTAATCTGTTCTACATTAGATGGAAGTAGCGGGTGAGCCGTCTTCTCTGGATGATGTCACAGTTAACAGAACGCCAGACCAGGTGTACCTACTATGAAGAAAAGGAGAGAGAGCAAAACTTAAAAGCTGAAATGACGACAGTCATTTCAATGTAATACAATGCAAAACTGGAGAACAGTAGACTGAAGAACAGTAGAAATCAGTAGAGTGAGAAAATTAGACCCTGATGTCCTCCAGCAGCCTAGGCCTATCACAGCACAACTATAGAGATAGCTCAGGGTATGAGCCACTCTAACTATAAGGTTTGTCAAAAAGGAAAGTTTTAACATTAGTCTTAAAAATAGATAGGGTGTCTGACTCACGGACCAAAACTGGGAGTTGGTTCCACAGGAGAGGAGCCTGATAGCTAAAGGATCTGCCTCCCATTCTACTTTTAGAGACTCTAGGAACCACCAGCAGACCTGCAGTGTGAGAGCGAAGTGCTCTGTTAGGAACATACGGGGTAATCAGAGCTCTGATATATGATGGAGCTTGATTATTAAGGGCTTTATACGTTAGAAGGAGAATTTTAAATTCTATTCTTGATTTAACAGGAAGCCAATGAAGGGAAGCTAAAACAGGAGAAATATGATCCCTCTTGTTGATTTTCATCAGAACTCTTGCCGCAGCATTTTGAATCAGCTGAAGACTTCGAACTGCATTTTGTGGACTTCCTGATAGTAAAGAATTACAATAGTCCAGCCTTGAAGTAACAAATGCATGGACTAGTTTTTCAGCATCACTCCTGGACAGAATGTTTCTAATTTTGGCGATATTCCGGAGGTGAAAAAAGGAAACTCTGGAAACCTGTTTAATATGGGATTTAAATGACATGTCTTGGTCGAAAACAACACCAAGATTTTTAACTTTATTACCAGAGGCCAAGTTAATGCCATCCAGATTAAGGGATTGATTAAGAACTTTATTTTTTGAAGACTCTGGCCCAAAGATTACAACTTCTGTCTTGTCAGAATTTAAATGCAGGAAATTTAAAGTCATCCAGCTTTTGATGTCATCAAGACATGACTGAAGTCGAAGTAACTGATTGGATTCATCAGGATTTATGGATAAATATAGCTGAGTGTCATCAGCATAACAGTGGAAATTAATCCCATGCTGTCTGATAATTTTGCCAATCGGAAGCATATATATAGTAAATAGAATTGGTCCAAGGACTGAACCCTGTGGTACTCCACAAGTGACCCTAGAGTTTGAGGAAGATTTATTATTAACATGAACAAACTGGAATCTGTCCGACAGATAAGATTTAAACCAGCCTAATGCTTTTCCCTTAATCCCTACAGTATGCTCAAGTCTTTGTAGGAGAATATTGTGATCAACTGTATCAAATGCAGCACTGAGATCTAACAGGACAAGTATAGACACAAGTCCATTATCTGAGGCCATGAGAATATCATTGGTGACCTTCACCAGAGCTGTTTCAGTGCTATGATGAGCTCTGAAGCCTGACTGAAACTCCTCAAGTAGGTCATTACTTTGTAAATGTTCACATAGTTGATTAGCAACTACTTTCTCAAGAATTTTAGATAAGAAAAGAAGATTAGATATAGGTCTGTAATTTACTAACTCATCTTGATCAAGAGATGGTTTCTTAAGTAAAGGTTTAATAACAGCTACTTTAAAAGCCTGTGGTACATATCCATTTACCAAGGATAGATTAATCATGTCTAAAATAGGACCACTGATCAAAGGGAATATGTCCTTAAACAACTTGGTTGGGATTGGGTCTAACATACAGGTAGAAGGTTTAGATGAAGCTAAAATTTTAGATAGCTCAGAAAGCTCTACTGCTTTTAAACAGTTCAGACACTGCGCAGGTTCTAAGGATTCCTCCAATGCTGCCTCACTTACTGAGGATGAGCTAATCATGTTTGGGAGGATGCCAATTATTGTATTTTTAATGGAATCAATTTTATTTATGAAGAATCCCATAAAATCATTACTGCTAAGAGCTAAGGGAATGGATGGATCAACAGAGCTGTGGCTCTGGGTAAGTTTGGCAACTGTACTGAAGAGAAATCTAGGATTATTCTTATTCTCCTCAATTAATGATGAAAAATATGCTGCTCTAACTCTACGAAGGGTCTTGTTATACAACAATAGACTGTTCTTCCAGATTAAGTAGGATTCCTCTTGGTGTGTAGAGCGCCATTTTCTCTCCAATTTCCTAACATTGTGCTTCAAGGAACGCAGCTCTGAATTAAACCAAGGAGCCAGCTTCCTGTGAATAATCACCTTCTTTTTCAAGGGAGCTACATTGTCTAATGCAGAACGCAATGACGAAGTCATACCGTTTACAAAGACATCTATTTGTGAATTGGAAGAAACAACATTGCTGCCATCTACAGGGCATTTCTGCAATACGGAGGATATTAAAAAGGGGACAGACTCTTTAAGTTTTGATACAGCATTATCCGATAAAGATCTACTATAATGGAACCCTCTTTTGGGGGTGGAGAACTCAGTTAGATTAAACTCAAATGTTATTAAAAAATGATCAGATAGGACAGGGTTGTGAGGAAATACTGTTAATTCTTCACAATCAATGCCATATGTCAGCACAAGGTCTAAAGTATGGAGCCAAGAGTGCGTCGGTTTATGCACATTTTGAGCAAAACCAATTGAATCTAGGATAGTTTTAAAGGCTACACTAAGGTTATCACATTCTGTGTCAACATGGATGTGAAAATCACCCACTATAATAGCCTTATCAGTATTTAACACCAAATCAGATAAGAAATCTGACAACTCATCCAAAAACTGAGTGTAAGGGCCTGGTGGACGATACAAAACAACAAACAGAAGAGGTTTTATTGCTTTGCAGTTTGGATGAGGGAAACTGAGGGTTAAATGTTCAAAAGAACTGTAGTTATTAATTGGCCTGGGACTAATTAATAAATCAGACTGAAAGATGGTTGCCACTCCTCCTCCTCTTCCCACAGATCTGGGAATGTGGAAATTTGAATAATTGGAGGGAGTTGACTCATTTATACTAACGTAGTCCTCTTGTAGCCAGGTTTCTGTGAGACAAAACAAATCAATCTGTTTATCAGAAATCAATTCGTTAACTAACAAAGTCTTTGGAGGGAGAGACCTTATATTTAATAGACCACATTTAATTGTTTTATTTTTAGGTTCAAGGTGAACCGTATTGATTTTTATTAGGTTTTTATGATTTGTTCCTTTTAGATCAGTTTTTGATCTGTTAAGTTTTGGTCGTGGGAAAGACACCATCTCAATAGGATAATTGATGGGTAACAGTACAGAAGCTGCAGAGAGGTGTGTTAAACTACGGCTCTGCTTCCTGGTCTGGACCCTGGATTGTCAGCATTTAGGAGGACTAATAAATCCGGCCAGATTTCTAGAAAGAAGAGCTGCACCATCCAAAGTAGGATGGATGCCGTCTCTCCGGATCATCATTATCATTTTTATATTGAGTTTCAACATTTTCTATGTATTTTTTCTAATTTATTATTTGTATTGTGTAAATTTTGATTTATCGCGTTTTATCATTTAAAAAGTATTTGCATTTTTTTCATTTATTTTAAAATTAAATGCACTATTTTGGTTTCATTTCTTTTATTTTATACTTAAGTTAATTTTCTCTTAATCTTCTCTTCAACCAGCATCAATGCATTGCAAAAAGTAGCTTTTCTAAATCCACTTTAATGAAATTTGGGTGTAGGATCGACAGAAACGCACAGGATGAAACCTTCCAGATATAAGTCAGGGTTGTCGTCTTTGCAGCAGTCCCTCTGGATCCCGTCGCTGCCTTAATTCCTCCGAGCATCGGTCAGGAAACGACGTGTCGGCGGTAATGAGACAGAGAAAGAATGCACAAACAGATTTACCGTCACCGGTTGCCTGGTTGCAACAAAGGAAACCGGAGGCAAACAGCAGAAAGTGTGAACGTGCTTATCTGCTGCACCGCTGGGACGTCATTAAACGCATTCGTCAAGAAAACTAAATCCTGCAAGAACAGCTGCTGTCTGTCAGACGTTTGGGAGTAAATGAGGACAAACAACGGCTGTAGATGCAACAAGGAGACACGTTTTATGGTTAAAGTCTAAAAATGGAGACGTCTGCAGAGAGAAACGGAGCAAGACGCTTCAGCAGATGGTTTTAGAAGCAAATATCAGTCAGGAATTAAAAAGTTGTTCAGATACCTGCAGCTGCAGCATTTTCTCAGTCACTGAGCTCCATCCTTATGTTCATCCAGACGGTGGAAGGAGGAGGAGCTCCGCCCGCCGCTGAAGACCACCCGCTCTGCTTCCTGCCCCGACCCGGAGACCCTGGGCCTCCTGAGGACCCCTCACCTTCCTCACCCTCCTCACCCTCCTCACCTTCCTCACCCCCCTCAGCCTCCCTCATCACCGGGAGAAGAAGGCCTGAAAACAGCTGAAAGCCGTCAGGTACGGACGGCCTCCAGCGCTGGATCAGCCGGATGGAGGTTTAACTAAAGATAAAGTTTATCAATTTATCAATTTATCAGTTTGTCAGTTTATCAATTTATCAATTTATCAGTTTGTCAGTTTGTCAGTTTATCAATTTATCAGTTTATCAATTTATCAGGGGCGGAAATGTGTCAGAATTAATCAATACTCTATGGCAGCAGCATGATGTCACACTGAATGTTTGTTTAAAAAATTAAAAATTTATTTGTAATTTGAACACAAAAATCCAATGTTGAAAAATATATAAAATGAGACGCATCCATCCATCATCCATCCATTTATCCATCCATCCATCCATCCATCCGTTCATCCATCCATCCATCCATCCATCTGTTTATCCATCCATCCATCCATCCGTTCATCCATCCATCCATCTGTTTATCCATCCATCCATCCATCCGTTCATCCGTTCATCCATCCATCTGTTTATCCATCCACCCATCCATCCATCCATCCATCCATTCATTCATCCTTCCTTCCTTCCATCCATCCATCCATCCATCCATCCATCTGTTCATCCATCCTTCCATCCATCCATCCATCTGTTCATCTATTCATTCATTCATCCTTCCTTCCATTATCCATCCATCCATCTGTTCATCCATTCATCCATCCATCCATCTGTTCATCCATCTGTTCATCCATCCGTTCATCCATCCTTCCTTCCTTCCATCCATCCATCCATCTGTTCATCCATCCATTCATTCATCCTTCCTTCCATCCATCCATCCATCCATCTGTTCATCCATCCATCCATCCATCCGTTTATCCATCCTTCCATCCATCTGTTCATCCATTCATTCATTCATCCTTCCTTCCATTATCCATCCATCCATCTGTTCATCCATCCGTTCATCCATCCATCCATCTGTTCATCCATCCATCCATCTGTTCATCCATCCATCCATCCATCTGTATGTATTTTGTAGATACTATTTAAAATGGGAAAGACAGGAGAACAAGCCAATCATATTAGGCAGATGTGGTTGAGATTAGCAAGTCATGAAATGACTAAGAGGAAATAAAGGGTTAAAAAGGTGGAAAAAGTCTGGGATGGATTTCAATATTTTCCTGGTCTGGAAAAATATAGAACAAGACAATAAGAATATAATCAGATATTTAGGTTTCCAGACTTTTTTCTCTCTTCCATTGGATAAACAATGTGTCCTTCCCTCTGTCCTTCTTCCTTCCTTCCTTCCTTCCTTCCTTGGTTAAACCTGCTCATCGTGTCCACCATGATGCTCCAGGTGACCAGAAGAATCAGCTCCATCCTGACCCGTCTGCTGAGACGAGAGCGAGCGACCGCCGACGAGGAGAGGGAAGTGGAGCTGCATCTCTACGCCGTCTGTCAGACCTCCACCCTGTACCTCCACCTGCAGAGCTCCTGGAACAGCTTCATCATCGTGGGTGGAGACACAGAAATCAGCGAGGCTGCGTGCTGGATGTCATCTGACGGCAGGATGTTTGTGTCTGTGTGTCCAGAAGTCCACGCTACTCCTGGATCCGCTCTACAGGAGGAGAAGCACCGCCCCGTCTGACTCCATCAGGTTGTAAAGGGCCTCAGATGTTTCATGTTTTAGATTAAAGCTCTCTGGTTCTGGATGATCTCTCTGGTTCCTGGATGATCTTCCAGGAACCTCAGGAACAGAGAGGCTCATGGATGTTCTGCTGGAACATGGCGTCTGCGCTTTAAGGACGCATGAAACGGTGCGTGGGCATCACTGCAACGCCGCTGGGGTGATGCTCATTCCTCCACTGTCCACCGATTAAATAAGCAAGAAGACGGAAACATGAAAAATCAGGTCATAGTTGGAGACGCTCCTTCCTTCATCACTCCCTATGTCCTTCCTTAGTTCCTTCTATCCTTGTCTTCCTTTCTTTCTTCCTCATCTTGGGTCCTTCCATCCTTAATTCGTTCAATCCTTGTCTTTTATCCTTCCTACCTTCTTTCCTTCCTTCCTTTTATCTTTGGGTCGTAGGTCCTTCCTCACTTCCTTCTATCCTTGTCTTTCTTCCTTCTTTTCGTAGTTCCTTCTATTCATGTCTTGGGTCGTTCTTTTCTTCCTTCTATCCTCATTTTGGGTCCTTCCTTGCTCCCTTCCTGGTCTTTCTTCTTCTTTTCTCAGTTCCTTCTACCCTCGTCTTGGCTCCTTCCTTCCTTCCTTCTATCCTTATTTTGGGTCTTTCCTTCCTGCCTTACTTCCTTTTATCCTCGTTTTGGGTTCCTCCTTCCTCAGTTCCTTCTATCCTCATCCTGTATCCATCCTTCTTTAATTTGTTCTATCCTTGTCTTCCTTCCGTCCATCCTCGTCTTGGGTGCTTCCTCACTTCCTTCTATCCTTGTCTTTCTTCCCTCCTTTCTCAGTTCCTTCTATCCTCGTCTTGGCTCCTTCCTTCCTTCTATCCTCATTTTGGGTCTTTCCCTCCTGCCTTACTTCCTTCTGTCCTTGTCTTTTGCCCTTCCTTCCTTACTTCCTTCTATCCTTATCCTGGATCTATCATTCCTTAATTTGTTCTCTCCTTGTCTTTTGTCCTACCTTCCTGACTTCCTTCCTTTTATCCTCGTTTTGGGTTCCTCCTTCCTCAGTTCCTTCTATCCTCATCCTGTATCCATCCTTATTTGGTTCTATCCTTGTCTTCCTTCCTTCTTTCCTTCCTTCCATCTTTCTATCGTCGTCTTGGGTCCTTCTTCACTTCCGTCTATCCTTGTCTTTCTTCCTTCCTTCCTTTCTCAGTTCCTTCTATCCTTGTCTTGGCTCCTTCCTTCCTTCCTTCCTTCCTTCCTTCGTTCTATCCTCATTTTGGGTCCTTCCTTCCTGCCTTACATCCTTTTATCCTCGCCTTGGGTCCTTCCTCCCTTAGTTCCTTCTGTCCTTGTCATTTCTCTTCCCTCCTTCCCGTGTGAAGATCAGGAGCTTCAACCCAACGCTTCAAACCGTCTCTACGACTCAGACCACACCGTCACGGTCCCAGTCGATGTTATATAATAATAATAATAATAATAATAATAATAATAATAAGTGTGCTTTAATGTACATTCCTAAGTGTATAAATAGGCTTTTAACGAGCGTTCTTCAGTAACATCATCAGTAACAGTTCCCCAACATGGCCTCTAGGTGTCGCTAACAGACCTAAATATTATAAAAACATGCATCTGGGCTGCAGACTTCCTCTGAAAGTTCATTGTTTAGGCCCGTCTCACAGATTATTCACCTGCAGCTCCAAGGACGAAGCCATGAGAGGAGAAGCTGATCTAAAGGCCGACCAGTGAAGGTCCCACTGGGAGACGTCTAGATTTAGGCTCAGCTTTGCAGAGCATCCCTCAGATCAGGTGCTACCTGCGGAGGGTTTGACTGTGTTTGGTTTGTGCAGCGGGGAGCGGACGGCCCACCTGTTCGCCCAGCTGAGCCTGGAGCTCCTGCAGGACGGCGTCAGCATGGAGAACCTGTACCTGCTGCTGCAGGAGCTGAGGACGGCCGCTCACCGCAACATCACGCTGCGCCGGCTCTTCTGGAGGGTGAGGCGTCATCATGGTGGACATGCTGCAGAGCAAAGACACGACCTGGACACAAAAACGTAGACAGAAATGAAGATTTTGGTTCAGTTGTACGGCCTTTAACTGAGATGTTGCGTCTGTTTCCAGTCCAGTGAGGTGTTCCTCTTCCTGGTTCAGACTCTGGAGGAATGTCTTCACGGCTGCCAGAGCCTCGGTGGAGTTTACACCACAGACCAGCTTCTGTACGTGGTTCATGTTGTGAGGAAACACAGAGAGACGCTCCACCTCCAGGGGCTCAGCTTTAGGTTTATCTGAATAAAATACTACTTTAAGAGGAGATAATCATTGCAAAGTGTAGGTTTAGGTTATGATGAGGATGAATGAAGTCAGACGTTTTGTGATTTCACTGATATTAGGGTTCAATTTAGATGATGATTTTACATCATTTTGATTTGGGGAAGTATATGTTTTATAAGGTTAGCGTCCAAGATTAGAGATCAAGAACGTGAAAGCTTTTAACCAATCAAAGATCTGAGAAAATCAAAAGCCCAGCAGTGTGTGCATCTTCCTTTTTGTAAAAACTGAGAATATAGTTCGTACAACAGACTTATTACTCCAAAGTAACTAAAAAGCTGAAAGATTTCCTCATAATTTATCGAGTATCTGAGCAGAGATGATCACATTTTCTGTATTCTGGCCAAATCCTCCCCAAATCTCCCCCCAAGCTGTTTTATGAGTTTGTTTCAGCGTCCATTCAAGGCTGGTAGTGCACCTTTCTTTTATGCCACACTTTTTTCTTCCACTAAACTTTCAGTTGTTTGGCTTGGACGCAGCACGCTGTGAACAGTCGGCTTCTCCAGCTATTAACTTTTGTGGCTTTTCAGGGAAAGGCAGACCTGAAAAACGTGCGTGTACGCATGCATTTCAGTACATATTAGCAAACTATTTCAGTATTAGATATCAAAATATTTTTCTAAAATTAATATATCAATTCATTACACACCGAGCAGCATATTTCTATCATTTATTCCTGTTAATGAGGGCATTCTGCCTCTTGTCTCTACTGTCGTCATCATGCTTGGATATTGTGCTGTTTTGCTGTGGCTCCTTATAGACCAGGGGTGTTAAACTCATTTTGGTTTAGGGGCCGCATTCAGCTTAATCTGATCTCAAGAGGGCCACACGAGTTAACTCATTGCAAGATTAAATAGAACTAATAAATGTGGACTTGTTGTTGATTTTTATATTAAGTTAATTTCACTTTTACACAATATATTATGAATAACCTCAGCGTTTTTAAGTAAGTATGTGCAATTTCAACAATACTTTTACTCAGTTAAACATTTACTTGTGCATTATGCATAAGAACTGATCACAGTGATTATACAATGTTGAAAAACATTTATTCACATTTTTTGGAACTTAAAAACACTGTACTGCATGACAAAATACATCAAACAGATAAAAATTAAAAAATGATTTGAATTTTTCCACACCTGAAGCTTAATCTGCTAATTAAAACACAGCGCCCCTCGTGGACAATATAGGAACTGCATATTTTTAATTAAACAAAGTACATGTTTTTTTCAAAAATTGTTTTATCATTCTCTTCCTTTTATCTTGTCCACTTGTGAAAGTCAAATCTGATGAGGTCTTTGTGGCATCTTATTGCCACATTGCCAGACAGGACACTGGGGGGAAATTTTTTTTTTATACTGATAATGCATTTAGCCACAGGGCCGGACTAAATTGTATAACAGGGGTGTCAAACATACGTATGTTTGACACCCCTGTTATAGAGCTTCTAATCCTCCATTTAAAGGTGCATTGCGCATGTTCTAAGTTAAATATTACCTATTTTCTTTCACACACACACACATATACATATATATATATATACACACACATATACATATATATACATACATATATATATATATATATATATATATATTATATATAGATGAGAGAAGAGAGAATGAGTAGACTATAGAGAGAGAGACCACTAGAGAGAGAGATACAACCATATAAGAGATGACACAGCTAGGAGAGAGACACCAGCTAGAGGTATAGTCCACATAGACAGATATAAGGAGATAAGAACACATATACTATATACCTACACATATACCATGAGACAGACACAGTATACATAGATAGATATATATATATATCTCTATAGATATATATATATATATATATATATATATAGTGTAAGGATATATATATATATATTCTTACAATTGCCCAATTTGCTTACCGCTGTTGCCTCTATAGGTTCAACCAACACTGCAAAAAGAGAACTAAAAATAAGTAACATTTTCTTGAAATTAGTGTATTTTTCCTTGATTTGAGCAGGTAAGTAACACTATTTGCCAATGGAATAAGATTTTTGCACTTCAAATTGGAACAATTCTTTGCCATCATCTTATTTTAAGAGCAGAAATCCTAATTATCTTATTTTAGGGGTAAAAATACTTATTCCATAAGCAAATAGTCTTATTTAGCTGCTCAAATCAAGGAAAAATTGACCAATTTCAAGAAAATCTTACTTGCTTTTAGTTCCTTTTCTGCAGTGAAAGACCAGCAACAAGCGCATCTCAGACCCCATCACAGACTCCACACACGAGTAAAAAAAAATTTAAAATGTCTAGTGCAATGAAAAGGGCAAAAATGGAGTCTGATCGGCAATGGATCAAGATCAGAGTAAATATGGAGGCAGTTTTCAAGCAATGCAGGGAGCTTCGTTCTGCTCTGACCTCTTGTCCCAGCGCTGTTCACAGCCTCCACGCCAGCAGGAGCTCCTGCAGCACTACTGCAGCTCACTGAACAGACGCTGCTTTCTTGTAAAGAAGATTATTTCAAACCCTCATAATTTTCAATTTATTCAAATTGCTCCTGCTGCAGGCGAGTACGGAGCTTCAGCCAGGAAGCTGTGTGCGAGAATCACAGCTCCCTCAAGTAACCGGAGAACAAATGGTGCCTTTCACGTGAAATCGCCAATAACACAGAAAAGAGCCGAGAAGTTGCTTTTGTGAAAATGAATAAATCAGTGGAGCAGAGGTCTGAAAAATCGTTGGTAACAGCGCTGCTGTGACAAAGAGCGTCAACCTCCTCAGGATGGCCAGTCCGCCCCTTCTATTATTGACCAAGTAAAAGGGTAGCTATTGGTTTTCCCCTAGAAAAATAGACTATTAACTCAATATGAAGTATTTTCATTCAAAGTAACATATTATCTTAATATTATATAACAAAATAATATTTCTAACTTTCTTACCTTAGAAGACATTATGCCTACAAAAAAAGACTTTTGAAGTAATTTTTTTCCTCTTCTTCCGTGCACGCGCACAACACATGTCATTTCAGCTTGTTGCCAGAGGGGGCAGACGCGAGTAAAAAAAACCTGGAACCTGCGCAATGCACCTTTAACTGTTCCTTATATTTTAAATCACTGCGTTAGGTGAGAACTTTGAGGAGCTAATATTAGAGAAAGCGTTTAGATTAGATCTCATTTAGGTTCACTTAAGGAAGGGGTTAATTTGAGATTAGAATCTAATTTCCTGTTTTCTTTGTTGAGCCGAGAAAAGCAATAAATGGAAGAAGTAAGGGAGCTTAAATTAACCTGACAACAGCCAGATGCATGTCTCGCTCCGCCTAGCTCCACTCACATACATCTGGGACACCGTCACAGGAATTGCCTTTATTGAAGGCTGGGCCTTATCAAAACTTCTTGCATATGATTGGATAAGCCACTTGTCTGTCATCTTTATCGACGTGCTATTTCAACCACTCACACCAAAGCTAACCCGTGACGCTGATGAGAGCGATGCAGGAAAACATTTTTTTTTTATTTATGTGTTTGCGGCTCTAGTGGCACACGTATTATTGACAGTGAGCTGACAGGAAGACGGGGGGTCAGGCGGCAAAGCGCCGCGGGTCGGAGTTGATCCCGGGCCGACCGCGTTGAGCACTAAAGGCCTCCTAATATGGTTCGCGCTAACGGTTAGCGGCTAACCGCTGCGGACGTGCCCCGGAAAACAAAACTTGCCAAATCCGGTCAGGAGAAGGGTGAAAACATGGTTTCCACCAACAAAAGCCTTCAGAGCCGTTCTCTGATGTTCTTTTAATGAAACAATATCAGGTAGATTGGACAACACAGAAGAAATAGCAGCATCAATGCTAACGCTTGCTTCCTCGATGCGAGCCGCCATTGTTGTTGGAATCTCACGGTCGCTTCTCCGATACGTCACATCCAGGAAACACCCGCCCTGCATCCTGATTGGCCAGACCATAAATTTGGTTGGGGAAATCATTTTTAATGGGCGGAGTCCCAGATGTATGTGAGTGGAGCTAGGCGGAGCAAGACATGCATCTGGCTGTTGTCAGGTTAAGCTTAAATAGGAGCTTAATTAAATGTCGTTTCCAGGTCACTTTCCGGCGTTTGTTTCAGGATGTGTTTGTGTTAACGCTGCTGATCTTGTCCAGGCTGAGCACGCTCATCCTCCAGACGCTCGCCATCATGTTCAGAGAGACGGAGGTGGAGGCCGCCAGGAGCAGCCTGCTGTTTGCCAAAAAGTAAACACCAAAAACCTTCCCATTTACCACCTCCTGTGGAACATTTTCAGTTGAATTCGGCTTCTTGGGCAGTTTTCATTTGATAATCATTAGCTTTCAGCCTTCACAGGAAATGCACATCTAATTTTTTTTCTCCACTCCTTGTAGAGGAGCTCTGATCTCCAGACTGCTGCTCGCCTTAATATGTGATCCTGATGGTGAGAAGCACAGCCGAGGATCTGCATCCGACTCTGAGGTTAACTAATTATTGATCTCTCTGCAGACATGTGTTCAAACGCGTTAGATAATAATTTGTTAACGTCTCCAACCTTTGTCTCCAGCAGCTTCAGGCTTTGCTCTCAGAGTATCTAGATGCTGCCTGCTCTCTGCTCTTTGAGCTGCTGCTGATGGGCTTCGAGGTGAGCTCTGACAGAGAAGAAATGTAAAAATAATTCTGGGGGTTATTACACATATATCAGGGCTCGGGTAAACAGGATGACCTGACCTGAGAGTTGCAGGATCTCTTCCAAACTCTCTGAAGTCCTGAAGTTCTGAGCAGTCCAAAAAAGTAAAAAAAACAACAACAACTGGACTTGTTTCCGAAGTTTTAAGACGTTTCACTTCCCATCCAGGAAGCTTTCTCAATTCAAAATGTCTGGAGTAATGTGGAGTTCCAAGCTTTATAGTACTGCCCAACAAAGGCTTAGATAACATGCATGATAACATTGAACCCCCTTAGTAATGGGGAGTCGTTAAGGTCATTGTAGGCCTGCAAATTGAACCGAAACCGGTCCACGCCTCTGCAACGGGGAGTCGTTAGGGTCGTTATTGGTTTGGCCTACAAGAGCGATGCCACCTCCTCAGGACAAGACTGTCCACCTACACCTTAAAGACAAAGAACACTCTTTGAGGATCAACATGTTCACATTTTGGACAAAGAAGACAGATGGTTTCAAAGTGCTGGTGAAGATTCTCAGTCACCCAGGTCATGGTCATTCCAAAAAAAGTAAAAAACAAAGCAACTGGACTTGTTTTCCTTAGTTGAAGACGTTTCGTTTCCTCTCCAGGAAGCTTTCTCAATTCAAAAAGTCTGGAGTAATGTGGAGTAACAAGCTTTATACTACTGCCCAAACAAAGGCCTTGTAATGGCTTAGATAACATGCAAATTCAACAGAAACAGGACCACCCCTTAGTAATGGGCGGTCGTTAAAGCCATTAATGCAGCAGATTGAACCGAAACTGGTCCACTCCTCTGTAACGAGGAGTCATTAGGGTTGTTATTGGCTTGGCTTAAAGGAACAATGTTTTGATCACCCGAATGAGGGTGAGAATTTAGGTGATGGTTGGCCGGAATTAATCCTATAGCTGTGTTGTAAGTTTTTGAGAGTTGGAACCTAAGGCCTCCTCTTCTGTTCAAAGTAGTTTTTTCTCTCTTAACGTAGACGGCTTCCTTCACACCCCTTTCAAACCATCTGTCTTCTTTGTCCAAAATGTGAACCAAAATGTTTTTTACTTTTTTTGGAATGGTTTGAAAGGGACGTGAAGGAAGCCGTCTACGTTAAGAGAGAAAAAACAACCTTAAACAGAGGAGGACTCAGGTTCCAACTTTCAAAAACATACAACACAGCATTAGTGTTGATTCCTTCCAATTATCACCTCAATCCTCACCTCCATGCAGGTGATCAAAACATCGCTCCTGTAGACTAGGCATATAACGACCTTAACGACTCACAATTGCAGAGGCATGGTCCAGTTTTGGTTTAATTTGCATGTTATCTAAGCCATTGCAGTGCCTTTGTCTGGCAATAATATAAAGCTTGGAACTCCACACTACTCCAGACATTTGAATTGAGAAAGCTTTCTGGATGGGAAGCGAAACGTCTTCAAACTTCGGAAATAAGTCCAGTTGTTTGGTTTTTTTAAACTTTTTTGGAATGACCATGACCTGGATGACTGAGAATCTT
The DNA here is from genome assembly GCF_011125445.2 of Fundulus heteroclitus. NCBI lineage: Eukaryota > Metazoa > Chordata > Actinopteri > Cyprinodontiformes > Fundulidae > Fundulus > Fundulus heteroclitus. The sequence goes on along the minus strand of NC_046377.1, from coordinate 21,491,546 downwards.
CACCATCATTCTGAGCAGAAAACATTTCAGATAGCTGCCCAGTGTCTGTCCCAGATATTTTACCCAAAGGTTCTACACATGCAGTCCTTATGAAAATGGCCCAGTGGCTGCGTTTCAGACTCTACCGGCGTCCGTTAGCAGGTGGAAGGTTAAAGTTCATGACAGGACAATGATAAAAGGCTGTTTGGAAGGGCTAAAGGAGAAAACTTCTCCTCTCTAAACAGAACATGGCTGCAGAACCGTTGTTTGTTATTCTGAGTGAAGACTTCTGGAAAATGTGGTTTGGACAGACCAAAGCATTATGCACCGAAAGCAGCACAAACAACTCGTACTGTCAAGCATGGTAGTGGAGAGCTGGTGAGCTGGACTAAAACAATAAATGGACGAGGAACACCATTAATGCAGTTTGAATTGACTGCAAAGTTCAGATTTTTCAACTCGAGCGAGTTGCAGTTTCGCTTCGCTCGTTTCGCCCAAATTGTGCCGATTGCATCAGGCTTCGCTTCGCGGACCACTACTTCGCTCCTGAACGCGCTTTTTCTAGGGATAACCTGGAAATCACTCGCTCTACACGTCTAACCCCATATGAACGCACCGTTTGCAGTTTAAGATAACTTCAAAACATCCAGAAAAAAAATGACCTTTTCATGCAACTGGAGTTACTTAGCTACTTATTTAAGAAAAACATTAATTAAAGATTTAAATGTTTTTCTTTTGTTTTAGACCAGCAGATGTTTCCAAGGAGACAACTTTGTGTCTGTGTGCTGGATCCTCAGAGTCCTTCAGCCTCATCCCAATCTGGTAAAGCTCCCCTCAGAGGAGTCGAGGTGTTCTGCTCCTTATCTCCTCCGTCTAACCTCAGTTTGCCCTCCCCAGCTGCCCTTCATCCGTCACCAGGCCCGGCAGCTGGTGCAGGTTCTGTCCGACCAGCAGGGGTCCATCCTGGGCCCGGTGCAGTCCGTCCTGCTCTTCCAGCGGTGTCGCCTCCTGCTGGCCTGTCTGCAGCACAGCAACCAGCTGGGGCAGCACCTGCAGACGCACTTCAGAGAGGAATTCAGGTCAGAAGCTGCGGTTATCAGGTGATCCACAGTCTGCACCGCCCCCTGGTGGCACAGCAGAGTACTACAGGAGCAAAACTGTCCGGTCCATTGGTTTCATTTTAATTTTAGTCACATAGGAGCAATAAAACAGTAAAGTATCAAGGAAACAAAAATATTTTACCAATAAATATTTAAAATATGTTTGAAAAGAGAGGAAGTAGTTATAACCTGAAAGGAAAAGAAGTATTTAAAAAAAAAAAAACTAGAATGAGAGAATATGAGATTATGGAATAATTCAGTGGTTTGTGACCAAGTTGATAATCAATAATAATAATAATAATAATAATAATAATAATATATTTTAGCATTTGTTTCATTTCTATATAATGCTCTTTGAAGAATAAAGATTTTTGTGTTTTACATGTTTTCTCAAGAACTTTGAGTTGAGTTTGATGCTATATAATATTTTTGAATACTGTAAAATGTAATTACAGCTAATATGGATAACTGAGACAAAATGGATTTAAATACTGTAAGAAATGATTAAGTAACAGAACCGATGCACAATTATCGTAAGATAAGTTAAAGGTATACTATGCAACCGGGGTTGATTTTCCAGCGAGGCTCCCCCAAGAGGGCGAAAGTAAAAGTGCACTGTCGTAAAGATGCTCAGCTGTTCTGGTTCCTCCGTCAAGCCAGGCGCGGTTGTTTTGAGCTTAGCAGACAGGCGAACGCAACGAAAAGTGGAAAAAACGGCAGTACAAACAATGACTAACACAGTGAAGGTATGAACATCAAGCTTCTTGCAGCGCTATCTTGGCGAGGCGGTCGCCGCCGCCTCGCCAAGCCGCGACCGCCGCCGCCTCGCCAGTTTTATTATTATTATTATTATTTTTTATTTTTTTTATGTTGGCGAGACGCTACCGCCACCGCCTCGCCAAGCCGCAGCCGCCGCGGTAGCGTCTCGCCAACATAAAAAAGATTATTATAATAATAATAATAATAATAATAATAATAATAATAATAATAATAATAATAATAAAACTCAATATGCTTGCATGTTTATTTGACCGGCGGAGCGGAGCGGAGCGGGGGGGGGGGACAAACTTTGCGCCGCTGACCGGCTGAGCGGAGCGGCGCGCATATCGAGTTAGTTTTATTTTTTTATTATTATTTTTTTGGAATGTCGGCGAGGCGGTAGCGTGAGGGAAACCCTACAATGTTACTTACAATCGCATCAGCAGAAACGCGAGGTCCGCGTCAGCCTTGCAGCCTTCTATGTTCACCCGTGTACGACTCCTCTCTCTGTCCAGAACCCTTTTCCTCTTTCTTGCCTGCTCCAACATGGGCTCTCGCTGTTTTCTCGCTGGTTCCGCCATGATAACTGCACAAATATCGCCACTGCGCTAGCAACCAGCACACCTTTCACTGCGGGCGTGTAGCAGTTCTCGCCGTAAAGCAAGACCGACTCTCATGATGCACACGAGACTACTGAGCCTGTGACTGCGGGCCGACTGCTCCTGCATTGCAAGTGCGGTATTTCCCCCACAGACCACCAGGGCGGCCGAGAAAACCTTAGTTCAACCTGAAATGACTAATTTAATCATCCAAAACGGTATGGAACATATTAATTAACTGAAAAATGTTGCATAGTATGCCTTTAAGGAGTAAAAATCATAAGATTGCTCTTCTCTCTGCTCCTTTTTTTCCCAAGATGCATTGATTTGCTAGAGTTGTGCGTATGCAGTTTAAAGTTGTTTTTAAAATAAATGAATAAAAACACACAGAGCATAGGGAAGACTGCTGAGTGGGCAGTTTGCAAGTAGATAGCCACCGACACTCTCCTCAAGATCGGTAAGAACAAAAGACGCTGGTGGCTTACGAACTACCATGTCTAAGCATGTTAACGGAAAGTTTAGTGGAAGGAAAAATTGGAGTTCCTTGTATGTAATGTTCCAGTTTTCTCATAAATACAGTTGTTATCCATATTCATACATGGGGAGGCCACTCATCAACAGGGATAACAGGATCCATCCAAGAGTTTGGAGGAGATTGAAAGAGTGTAGACCGCAGCTCTTAAAGAGCCACAATACAGAAAACTATGAATTATATCACAGTGTGACGAATCCACACATCTTACCAGTTTGAAAGGCTCCCAGTAATCCCGGTCCTGAATCATGGCTGAATGCTCTCCGTTGGTCTGAACAAGCCGGTTCTGTCCTGCAGGTACTTTGTGACTCCGTCCAGCACCGAGGAGAAGCTGCAGCCTCATTATCCCATCTATGGACCGACTCTACGACTCGTCCAATGCATCCAGACTCTCATCCAGCGCAGATGATTGGACGGGAACATCTCTGCTGCATTTCACCCATTTTGGATGTTCACCCAGCAGACATAATAAACACTGATAAAGAAATGTGCCTTTAGCATCTTTATGGATCTTTGTCAGGGGTTCAGCTTTCTAAAGCATCATTCTGAGATCCTACAAGGCCTCCATGTCATCTGTCATCACACCAAAAACAGGAAGTAGGCGGAGCCTCAACCTGATTGGTTCATCTTCTTGTTGTAAACACAATAAATGATCAGTTTTACATAAAATCCAACTGGAGTAAGCTTATTTGTTTGTTTAGTATTGGCTTTTTTTTTTGGTCATCAAACCAAAAGAAAAGCAAATTTGTCATAAAAAATGTGTTTTAATTAAATTGTTTTTATTTAAGGATCTGAGCTCAATGCAAAACCAAAGCCTGTGCAGCTCCTCACATGCTGATCTGATTAGGAGGTTAAAGGGTTACTGACACGATGAACAGTCGAGCATCCGTTCATCCATTCATCCATCCGTCCGTTCATCCATCCATCCATACGTTCATCCATCCATACATACATACATCTATCCGTCCATTCATCCATCCGTCCTTTCATCCATCCATCCGTCCATCCATCCATTCATCCATTCATCCATCTACCCTTTCATCCATGGGAAAATATTTGCTTTAAATTAAGATGACATTGCAATCCTGCAGAGATTTTACCGATGCAGCTCAATATATTGAAGCATTATTGAAAAATTTATTAATTTCAGTAATTCTGGTAAAAAAATAAACTCCTATAGATTCATCACTCTGTGACAAAAGTTTATTTAATGTTAGTTTTGCTAATTAGAGTATAGAGATACCGAAAACCCGATATTTATTTGCTCATAAATTAGAATATAATATGATTTACCAGCAGAAATATTACGTCCTACATCATCATGGCCAGTTGTCCAGCAGTCAGGGACTTTATGTCGAACCCAAACCTTTTAGTGGAAAGTTTAATGGAATAAAATATCTTTATTAAATGATATTCTGATGATATTGGATGGAAAGTATAATCATTAAAATTAACAGATCTAAATGCTTTAAATACAGCCTCCTTGTGTGATTAACCTGTAGGAATTTCACTTTTTGAAGAGAAAATCTGAAATAAATTAACTTTTTCTACATTAAAGTATAAACTTATTGTAATTTAGCAAACTGACATCAGAAGCAGATTGTTTAGTAGCTCAGTGAGATAAAAATAGACCAACATTATAATAAAGAATACATTTTAGCGGTCGTTCACGATTATCAACATTTTTAAAGTTGAATGAAGTCTCTCCAGGAGCTGTGTAGATATTTATATTCTGTCTGGGTCATATTTTTCAGTCCATTCAGTTTTCTATATATTTTTTTAACTATTAAGTCACAATATTTGCTGCAGAGCTGCTGAACAAGGTCATGGACTTTGAATTTCACAAATCCACCTTTTTTTTTTCACGGAACGATTTTGTAGTCCAAGGTTAAAGATGCCAAAGCTACAAGTGGATTATGGATAAGTCAAAATATAATAAATATATTACAGACACAAAGGTGAACTCTGCCTAATTATGTGACTTTTGAGGGCAATTGGTTATAACTGGTTTAATTTAGGGGCATCTGAGTAGAGGGGCCTAAATATAAAAGCACGGCACATTTGTATTGTTTTCAGTATTAGATTCTCATGTTTTTTAATAATTTTTTAAACTATACACCATTATTTTGTGCGACTGAGTTGGTCCCATTAAAATTAAATCGCAGCGCAGAGGGGCAAATACTGGCACTCTGTGTTGCAATTCTGCTTTTTGACCACTAGAGGCGCTTCAACTTACCCTAATTAGTGAGCCCAGTATGTTTATACTAATATACTTAAAAAAAATAATAATAATAATCTTTCTGATCTTTTACAGAATATACTGAACTTCACAGATGACATTAATAAGCTGTACCGGGATAAAAACATTATGATCTCATTTAGCCATCATGAGCTTCAACAACCACTCTGTTTCATTGCCCGTGGTGAAAACGATCTTCTTTTCTTACGTTTTTAACCACTCTCACGTGCAGCTGCACCATAAAGCGCCCTGTTATCCATCAACATGCCATCCATCATCTGAAGCCATCGCATAATCTGTTTCCCTTGTGTTGTTGACGCAGCCTCGGATGATTATTCATGTAAATGTCTTTTCGGTTAGCTGTCATAGCCTCACTGCCTCTCCTTTGTGTTTGCTCTGATGATATCGCTCATGGAAAACCAATTACAGTGATTGACTCTAGTTTCCTCAACCTCGGTGCACCTGCGTGTTTTTTTTTTTTTTTTTTTTTTTTTGGTCAGTTTTCAATAAGCAACCCGTCTGTTGAGATTTACACAATTCATTCAATCATGATTGAAATGAGGTTAGAGATGCACGCGGGGAATCCTACATTTTAATCAAAACCTGCAACAGTGTCCACCTTTATGTAAAGAAACTCAACATCTGCAGCTTTAAATCTAGTTTTTTTGTTGTTTTTAAACATTAAACGATGAAGCTGGATTTTGACGCACCCTGAAACAAAAAAAAAATTAAGATCTTTGAGCTGCAGGGGACTCAGCGCGTGGGTGTTCACGTATATTTCATTATTCTATTAAATCTCTGCTCTTTTTGCCATGGAAACCGCTGTGAATCAAGGCCATTCTGCACGTTATAAGCAGGGAAATCAATTAAAGTGTTGAAACAAAACGAGAACCCGAATGTAAGAGGAGGCATGACTCACTGCAGCTCATATTGAAGGCATCTAACCCCCCGACAGGCAGGTTTCACGCTACTGTACCTTTAAAAATACAGTCAAGGTTAAAAACACAGTAAACTTTTTTAATGATCTGAACTTTACCGGCTTCAAAACGATTTAAAATATAACCTCAAGTGTAGAAAAGCGGGCAACGAAATGCAGTTTAGGTCTAACCAGAAGTGCAATAGCAGGTGGATATTACTGTGAATAGAGTTCTACAGATATGTACAGTAGCATAATATACAGATGATTATTATAACAGAGTTTACATGTACAATGAATATATGTACAGGTGGCTATTACTATAGGCAGAACTGTGAGCATGATATACAGGTAGCTATTACTATAAAATGAATAATTAGAGTTTGGACAGCAGCTATTTAAATTAAAGTGCAGTGGAAGGTAATTTCATATTACAGTTAAATATGCAATTACCTTAATTGCATATTTAAGGAGGGTATTTTGCATATTTAAGAAGGGTATTTTTCTTTGCCAAGCCACTTAGCTCATAAGTGAGCTAAGTGGCTTGGCAAAAAAAAAAATACCCTTCAAACGGTGGAAAAGCAAGAAAGACCTGCAAAGATCTTAGAGAACAATTAACACGACTACTTTAGGTGATTAGAAGAAGGTTGGATCTTTGAGGGATGAGGAGAAGCTGCTTAAAGTCAAGCCTAACGAAGCTGCATGTGTTCAGCTGACGGCTCAGACAGCAGATTCATCTCACTTTTCTGTTGTTTCTGAGTTCTCAGGCCACTTCTGGAGCGTCACGGCTATCTGAAATTCAACCCTAATAGAAACCTGCAGGCTCAGACAAAAAGCAAACACGGCCATCCGGTCAGAGCATCCACTGGAGAAACAGGCGAGGTGTGAGATACCTGAAGTTACGTAACGAAATGTCCTGTCTGCGGTTCTGCAGCTGCTGGTTCTGATTATCCTCCTGCCAGCCATGTTCAGCTCCGACCTCAGCATCTGGACTCAGAGTTACAGACTTTCAGCGCCGCTGCCTCCCAGATGGGAGACGTTCCCCCATCTTCAGCTCCCAGTTAGCTTAAGCCTCTTAAGTCGGACCCTGAGGAGCCACATGTTCTTTAAATGTTGATTAATGTGCAAAGAAATGCTTATTTTTTTAACATGCATGCAACAAAAGGTCAGGAACTGTGTTTTTCTCCCCAAGACATTTGATCAAACATGGGTTCTTCTCGCCGAAGCTTTTATTTACATGCCGACTGTAACGTATTACAATAAAGGCCAACAGCTGCCCAGTTCTTTGTTTCACGCCACAGACTCTGAAGCTTCTTTCTAGTTCCAATCACAAATAACAGCAGCGGCTCTAATCTGAAGGGGAATTTACCTCAGACAGAACCACCATAAATCTAAAACTTTCCATCATTTTGCTAACGAGATCGTTTGAAAAACATAACGAGTTTAACCTTTGAGTAATTAGTTCATTAAGCTGTCTGCCGCCTTGTTTATTGAGCTTTCTGACACATAATTTCTTTACAATCAGCCGGAACATCATAGATCAACCTGAAACCTGCTGGGGGGAGGGGGGGGCACGTGTTCACCTTTCTCACATTTACATTTAGATGCTCTCTAAATACAAAAGTAGCCTAAATATGGCCTGCATGCCTTACACGCCTTAGTTTTTAATGAGTTTGTAGTAAAAAGTTGGTAAAATTGAAGAAAAGCTCAGAGATTTTCAGATTTCATTCTTTGTGAACGTTCTAGAAAATCTTTTGGTAAACTCTGGAGAACATTCCCTCATAATATCCAGGATTCAACACAGAGGAAGTTGAAACTTTTGGGGAACATTAGCTGAACATTCATAGAAAGTTATATAACCTTTAGGGAACATTTAATTCCCTAGGGCACACGTGTCAAACTCGAGGCCCGCGGGCCGGATCCGGCCCGTCACAGCAATTTATCCGGCCCTTAAGTGTCATAAAGTAGAGGCATATATCCCTTTAAATTGTATAAAGTGGCTTAAACTGTGCCTCCTGATGTGAATGTTGAGTTTTTTAACTGTAGTAACAGCCTCCTGCCACTAGAGGTCAGTTTTTCAACAACACATCAAACAACCCAAAAATGTCCAAAAAGAGAACAAGTGATACAGAATGATGAGTTTAAAGTGTAACTCACCCCGATATAAACTTTAGTTTAGCAGGTAAACTGTATAAACTGGGCCTAAGGTGCTACTTTTATGTTACTGTGCATTTTTTACATGTGTATGTGAACTGAAATGAAATTATGAAACCAAAAGTATCATCTATATACATGTAACCGGCCTTTTAATGACTTCATGATGCCAAAGTGGCCCAATGTAGAAATGAGTTTGACAGTCCTGCTGTACAGGGTCTCTACACTGTAAAAATTGTGCTTTGAGTAACATTTAGAGAACAATTACTGATATTCACTGGAATTCCACAGCAAGTGTTGAAACTAAACTTTAAATAACCTTCTGTGAAAGTTCCCTGAAATTATTTTGGAGGTTACAGATTTTCTAATCTTTAACGAACATTACTTGATGGTTCTGTTAGGAAGTATTGTAAACTTCAGATTTTAAAGCCTTTAGCGAACCTTTAAACCTCAAAACTGTCAAAAACTTTTAGGGAACCTTTAAAGAACGTTCCCAGAAACTCGCACTGTCACCTTTAGAGAAGGTTCCTGGAACATTTTCAAAAGTTAGAAATATTCTACAGATTTCTAGAACAATAAAGAACGTTACCTGGAGGTTCTCTGATATTTATACACCGTGCAACCTTTTAAAGATTAGCTGCATTGAAAGTTGGACCTAATCTTTACAAAACATTCCCTGATAGTTTCCAGAAAGTCGTAATGTCGGTGTTAAACTTTCAGGGAATATTCGAGAAAGGTTCCTTGAAGATCACATATTTTATAACCTTTATGGAACATTATCTGATGGTTCTCTAATCGTTAGATGATCTAGAAATGATTAAAATTGTCCAACTTTTAGGTAAACCTACCTGATGGTTCTCTAAAAGATTATCCATTGTGCAACCTTTTTACATAGTGATGGTTCTAGAACCTTACTGATCCCTTAGGAAAGGTAACATATTTTATTTTACCTTCCATACACACACACACATATATATATATATATATATATATCCAAGTCACTATAGAATTAATTTTATATGTGGAAATAACTTTCATGATCTAAAAAGTAGAGATGCATGAGTCCCTTTAGAGATATGAGTCCCTTTAGAGATTTGGTTAATATAATTGAAAATCGTAATCTTAAAAAGTGAATTAGTTTGCATGTTTGTTCCCATTATTCAGTGGAAGACCCTTCTGAACCCCAGCTCTGCAGCTCTTCCTGCCCAAACAGAAGCACTAAACAAAAAGACTCAACAAAGAAATGGAAAAGATTATGTTTAAACGTTAAGATACAAAAAAATTACATTATTTTTTAAATGGATATTAAAAATTTCAATTACAGCACAAGGAGAGAAATGATTAAGGTTGTGTTTCCAAAAAAAAAGTATCTCCACTAACAATATTTGTTAGTATTTAAATAATCCAAAATACAGTCCTGTTATGGATTATTGAGGATAACAGATTAATAACAGAACTGCAGGTTTTGCATCAGTGGATTATATCTTTGCTTTGGGGCTGCAGTACAGATGCTGTCGCAGGAAGCTGAGGATCTTCTTCCAGGAATCTTCCTGAGCCTCTGAATGAGCTTTGGTCTCTCCTCCCCACAGCAGTATCGCTAAAACAAACATATTATACAACATAAAGCTATTTCTGACAAAACAGGTTCAATTAAAGACAACTTTGTTGGGAATAATCAGTCGTTTAATCACAAATTAATTCATTTAACCTGACTGAACTAGTTCAAATTAGGGATGTATTTTGTTTATCTTATATTGTACAGGTTCCTTGTTTTATTTTTTATAGATATGTTGTATAATGATTGTGTTTGGCTGTGGTGTTTCTTCTCCTGCTGATTGTTTTTTAACTAGTACCGACCCCAGACAGATGTTTCCTTATTGGCGGGTTGCCTGATCGGCTCTTGTTTGGTTAGGCTGTTTTCCCGGCGTCCGAATTCACAGCGGATGAAATAAGAACTTAACACATCATCGAGTTTCTGGGTAAATATATTTCTAATGGTGCTACCGACCACCCAGACGTGCAAAGAGTTCAAACCATAAATGTCCATAAACTATGTCATGTGTAACAAACTGCATTGAACACATGAAGATGAGGGGTGGGGGTATAAAAAAAAAAAAGGTTTGGAAAGTTATGAACCCGGCTGAAATTTATCAGCAATTAGAAAACAATCATGACCCACAGTGCAAAATAACATCAGCTGGTTCAGTCCTAACTGAAGGACATGATGCTGTCATCACTAATAAAGACTTTAGTAGACAATATTAAATAATGACAATACTATTTGTAGTTCCTGTATGAACTCGGTTGATTTCAAGCCATCAGGAATCAGAGCATTTTTAAATAAATGTCTGCAAGAAGACTAAAAATGGGTTATCCATGGTTCCGTCACAAGGATGATGATCCAAAACTTTTAGCCAAATTAACATAGAAATGGTTCTGATGCAAAATAAACCCGGTTCTGTGGCAATCTCAGTCTACGTTCACACTGCAGGCCTTGATGCTCAATTTAGATTTTATTTTGTGAAATCTGATTTTTTTTGCGTGTCCGTTCACATTTCCAAATATATGCAACTTGTATGTGATCTCCTGTGTGAACTGCATTAATTCGCCTAAGTGTCCCGCATGCGCAGTAGAGGACGCGATGACGTCATACGTAGCAAAGCGTGCTCATTGTTTGCAGAAGTAAACATGGATCGTAATGCTGCAGCGTATCTTGCGTTCTTTACGTTATTCTCCAACCGGAGCAGCACATTACCAACGCAATCTTTTTAAGAAGATCGAAAAGGAAGAGAGACAAATTTTAGTGATGTGAGCGGCTTTACTGATACAGACTTCATTCATAATTTTCGAATGACAAAGGCAACCTTTATGTGCGTCTGAACGGATCTCTTTAGCGCTCTCACGTAAAAACACACATCTTCAGCGGCCATAGCAGCGAGTAAACGCGTTGTTGTGGGGCTGTATTTACAACAGGTGTTTGTTACCAGGGGCGGATTTACCATTAAGCGAAATTAGGCAGTAGCCTAGGGCCCCCAGGTTCCTGGGGCCCCCGATTATCCAGCCAGGCTTTGATAATGATGTTGTTCCACTAGACTGAGAGAGTCCAGCATCATCCACTCTGCTGGTAAGCAGTCAGCACAGTGTACTTCCTGAAGATGACCCAGCTCTGGCCAATCAGCTGTCTGATTGAGCACGCTGGTCAATAGTACTGAGAGGACCGCTCCAGGTGAAGAACAGGATCTTGCCAAGAAATGGAGACAGGCACAGATTTACTTCCAGCTATTATTTCATTCAAATAAAAAAATGGAGAACAGATAACCAGATCGTGGCTTGTCTACTAGAAAAAGGGACAAAAGAAAATATAGAGGAAAATAACAAGAAAAGGGATAAGAGAGGGACAAAAGGTAGAAAAAATAATGTATGTCTATTCTATTAAAATTTTTGTATCTGTATAATTGGCCTGTTTTATGTGTTGTCTTCACAATTCAAAGGGCCCCATGCCTTTCTTTGCCTAGGGCCCCAAATTTCCTAAATTCGCCCCTGCTTGTTACCGCACAATAGTCAACCTCTTTGGCGTAGCCAGGTCCACCGTTAGTGACGTTTGTCAAGTATCAATGATGTACAGGTCGGATTTGAAAAGATCAGATCTGTGTTGTTCAGACTGTCATGAAAAGATCAGATCCAGGTCGCATATGGGCAGAAAAATCGGAATTGGGTCACTTCAGGCTGCAGTGTGAACGTAGCCTTAGTCTCCACACCTGGACCCTCGAGAAACCCTGTGGGCCACGCGGGGAGTTGACCTTGCATCGAACTGAGCGAACCTCTTAATTAAGTTTCAGTTGGTTCCGTCTCACCTTTGTCCTTGGTGCCGTCTATGGCGAGGTTAGTGGCTCTGAAATGAGGAGAGAACGGCGGCTCGATCTGATGTCCGGTGTTGGGATAGTCCAGCCGGTACAGGAGGTGCGCCTTCCCCGCGGCTCCAACCACCTGGGCCATCTGACGGTCAAAGGAGACAAGAAGCAAGTGGATGAACTAGTCTCAAAAGCAGGAAGCGCCGATTGTTAACGACGTTAAAGGTGTAACTGAGCAGGCTGGTGTGAGCTCACCCTGTCCGCGGTCTCCAGAACAGGCCAGTTCTGATCGTCACGGCCGTTAACCAGCAGCACCGGGGATCTGATTTTCCCCATCTGGCACAAAGCACGTGTTGAAGCAAAGCTCAGTATTTTCCCTCGCTGTGTTCAGTCAAACATAACTTACATCCACTTTATACGGCGCGTCGTCGAGCAGAGCCAGACCGATGCCTCTCCAGATCTCGTGGTTGTTCTCATCCAGACGTATTTTGTCGAATTTCCTGCCATCACAGGTAATTGCTTGTGTCACTGCGGCTGTAAAAAACGGTCTTTATGTTGCTTATCATGCTGTTGGCCACTTACTTGGCCAGCAGGTGTTGGATCCCTGACAGGCCGCTCTCATGGGGGTAACAGTTGGCGTTACTGATGCAAACAACGCAGCGGGGCTGTAGCACAACATACTTTTCTCAAAAGTGCGCACATTTATCCATCTGGTTCACAACGTTCTGCTATAAACACAGCAGGGTATTGACCAGAAAAAAATGGAATATAAATTCAGCATCATAAAATATCGATTGCAAAGAGGTTGTAAAGAAATATGCTGGTGTTTTTTAAAATGTGTTTTTTGGGTATTTTGTTAAAACGTTAAACTTTCTTCATCCATTGCATTTATTCAGGGTTCCTGAATACAGTTCTCGTCCACCCGTTTTCTGTAGAAGGTTCTCATGGATCAGTGCTTCCATGATTTTTATGCTTCGGTTCTGCTGAGGCAGATGGCCATTCACCCTGACCCAGGTTCTGCTGGAGGTTTCTTCCTGTTAAAAAGGAAGTTTTCCTTTCCACTGTCGCCGCGTGCATGCTCGGTATGAGGAATTATTCCAAAATCAGGTAAAGCAATCAGACGAGTTTTCACAGATAGAAAGCTTTTTTACTATTTGGGATAAAATACTGAGCTAGACCGTATTGTTTAATACCTACAATCTAATTGGAAGGATGGATGGATGGATGGATGGATGGATGGATGGATGGATGGATGGATGGATGGATGGATGGATGGACGGACGGATGGATGGATGGATGGATAGCAGAATGGACGGTTGATGGATGGATGGATGGATGGATGGATGAAGGTTAATGGATGGATGGATGGATGAAGGTTGATGGATGGATGGATGGATGGATGAAGGTTGATGGATGGTTGACGGACGGTTGGTGGACGGACGGACAGACGGATGTTTGGATGGACGGACGGATGTTTGGATGGATGGATGGATGGATGGATGAAGGTTAATGGATGGATGGATGGATGAAGGTTGATGGATGGATGGATGGATGGATGAAGGTTGATGGATGGTTGACGGACGGTTGGTGGACGGACGGACAGACGGATGTTTGGACGGACGGACAGATATTTGGATGGATGGATGGATGGTTGATGGATGGATGGATGGATGGATAGACGGATGGATGGATGGATGGATGAATGGACGGATGAATGGATGGATGGATGGATGGATGGACGGACGGACAGACGGATGGATGGATGGACGGACGGATGTTTGGATGGATGGATGGATGGACGGACGGACGGACAGATATTTGGATGGTTGATGGATGGATGGATGGATGGATGGATGGATGGATGGATGGATGGACGGATGGATGGATGGATGGATGAATGGACGGATGAATGGATGGATGGATGAATGGATGAATGGATGGATGGATGTTTGGATGGATGGACGGACGGATGTTTGGATGGATGGATGAATGGATGGATGAAGGTTGATGGATGGATGGTTGACAGACGGTTGGTGGATGGATGAACGTATGGAAGGATGGATGGATGGATATTGATGGATGGATGGTGGATGGATGGATGGATGAAGGTTGATGGATGGTTGACGGACGGTTGGTGGATGGATGGATGAAAGGATGGATGGATGGATGGATGGTGGATGGACGGATGGATGGATGGATGGATGGATAAAGGTTGATGGATGGTTGACGGACGGTTGGTGGATGGACGGATGGATGGACGGATGGATGGTTGGTGGATGGATGGATGAAGGTTGGTGGATGGATGAACGTATTGAAGGATGGATTGTGGATGGACGGATGGATGGATGGATGGATGGATGGATGGATGGATGGATGGATGGATGGATGGATGGACAGATGTATGGATGGACAGATGTATGGATGTATGGATGGATGTATGGATGTATGGATGGATGTATGGATGGATGGATGGATGGATGGATGGATGGATGGATGGATGGATGGATGGATGGATGGATGGATGGATGGACTGTTCTTTTAGACTTGTGGAACAAGAAGTCGAGATTCTTTATTCTCCCAAATTCGATTGGATCAGAATTCATGAACCAGAGAATTTGGCCACATTCGCTTCTTTCAGTCATAAAACAGGAACAACAAAAGGACTTTGGAAATAAAGCAGAAACTCCTGAAAGTAAGACGCAAGCTTCGCCGTAGCTTTCCAAGTTATCAAGTGACTAAAATAAACAGGAGAAAGGCTTTCAGGACAAAATGATGTTCTTACCTGCACAGCCGTGCTTTCAGCTGCCAGGTACAGGGTCACAATGGACCCGGCAGAAGAGCCCAAGACCCCGACTCTATCTGACAACACCTTAGGATGGTCCTTCAGGATATTAAACGCCGCCTGTTCACGATCAGACAGCAGCAACATTACAAACCCAATAAAATATCAATCATGTTAAAACATCTTTGAACTACTTTTTTCTTTTATTGGCATGATCAATTATGGATATGGTGTACTTTTTAAAAATGTCAATTTACTGCCAGAAATTAAATAAAAAATGTATCTGTTTCACTTTTATTTCTCAAAATGCCCAATAAAGGTGAAGACAAATAGCCCAGATTTATGGTTAGCACTACATCACACAGCCCATGTTCTTCCAGAACGCCGTAATTCGATGAACCGATGCACAATGTTGGATTTCCTTAGACAGAAAACCTTTTTTTTTTACTAATTTTAATATTGAACTGAACTTGACTGCATTGTTTAATAACTTGGATCAAATCTGAAATGTATCTGACTTTAAATCTGTCTGTATGATTGGATTGAATTTACTTTATTTCTGTATATGAATAGTTTTTTTTGTACAGTGCCTTGGAACAACTTTTGTAAATCAGTGCTGCATAATTAACATAATTAAACTAAATTGAATCAAATACTTAAGTTATAGAAAAGTAAAAAAAAAAAAAATGAATGTAAACACTGCAAAAGTACCCAGTTAATTCTGGAAAAATTAGTCACTGAATGTAGCTAAGTCTCTTAAAAAGTTTCAGAAAAGTACTGGATAATTTCCAGGAAACTACGTGAAGAGCTCCAGAAAAGTACTTGATATGTTTCGGGAAACTAGCCAGTACATTTCACAAAATTACCTTGTAGATGCTGGGAAAGTTACTGGTTACTTTCAAGAAAGAAATAGACAGGGTCCAGAAAAGTGGTAAGTTCAGTAAAGTGCCTGATAAGTTTCTTGAAAGTTTCAGTAAAGTATCTGATAATATCTAGGAAACATCCTGATAAGCCCCTGGAAAGTAGTAGATTATTTCTGGGAAAGTAAGTGGTACGTTCCATGAAAGTCCCTTAAAAAAGTACCTTTTATACTCAGGGAAACCAACAAGTAAAGTTCCATGAAAGTACCTAAAATTATTATAACCAGGTACCTGGTCAGTTCCAGAAAAATGCCTGGTAAACTGAGCAAAATAAAAAAATATAAAAAAAAAAAAAGTTCAAAAAGGTACCTGGTGACTTCAAGGAAACTACTAAGTAAGTCCCAGAAAGTTTGGGGAAAGTTCCTGGTAAGTTCCAGAATAAAAAATTACATAGTAGTTTATTCGAAAAAGTAATTGGTAAGTATTACAAAACTTCTAGCAAAAGACCAGGAACTGTGTTCTTTAGAAGACCCATGAAGGTTCCTGGTAAGTTTGGAGAAGGTAGATTGTTAGTTCCATGAAAATATCTGAAAAGTTCCTTGAAAGTTTCTACTTGGCATGTATCTGGGAATAAATGTTAAATTTCAGAGAAGGAACAGAACTATTTAAGAATCCAAATTCAGAACCAGTGGATAACAAATTGAAGCAAAAGCCTCCAGAATCCCATTTTGTCAATAAATAAATAAATAAATAATATAAATAAATAAATATTATTTACAAGCAAACCTCAAAGGAGCTGAATTCCAGATCTGTTTGCAGCTCTCCAGGTTTTAAATACTCCACCGTCAGAGAGGCGAAACCACGGGAGGCCAACAAGGCGGAGCGATACTCCAGCAGTCCTCCCCAACCTCCCCAGATATCCAAAACTCCAGGGAACGGCCCTGGACCTGAAAGCAAGAAGAAAAAGAATACATTTAACTGAATATGTTGCTTTTATCTGCAGTTGAAGCTATTACAACGTATTCATTTTCAAACTGACTGGAAAACAAGAACTCTGTCATAAAACTGTCCAATCAGAGGCCAGAAACATGCACCATTGTTGATCAGCTCGATAAAATCCTGATAAGAAACACCGCATAGCAAGGGGCTGTGCGTTATTTGGGTTCTGCAGGTTTACCTGGAGGTATAAACAGAGTCCCTTGAACTTCTTCCTGTCTGATATCGACCCTGTGGACCCCTGGAGCCATGTACCAGCGCTCTGTTACGGCAGAAGCCAGCGGCGTCTGATCTCTGAAGTCGTTGTGGCCGCGATAAACGGAGATGTTGACCAGCATGGGGGTGGTGACCTTCAGCTTCCTCAGCCTGACCAGGAAAGAGGAGAGGATTTGGCATTTTGCCTCATGTTGGCGTGAAAGAGACATCTCAACTGTTTGCACGCGATAAACGCTGTTTTAAAAGATTCCCGTGGAAATATTATTCCAGTTTTGTGTATGAATGTCATTATTAACTCCTCAACAAACATAACAAACATTCAGGAAATTTCTCATCAGTTTTAGTGATTGTAGTTTCTAAATAAAACACAAAAAAAGGCATTTTTTTCCCCCCTCCCATCCCATATATGGTAAAAGGAAATGCCAAACGCTCATTCTGAACACATTTTTATTTTGCTCAGAAAAGTTGTCAAAAAGTAAAATGTTTTCATGCACATTGTTAGATTTATTGTCACATCAAGGAAGAAAGGGCAACATGCACTGCAAAAACAGAACTAAATATAAGTCCAATCTTCTTGAAATGAGTGCATTAGTTCTTGATTTGAGCAGGTAAATAAGATGATTTGCCAAGGGAATAACATTTTTCCACTTAAAATAAGAACAATTCATCTCCATCATCTTATTTCAAGTGCAGGGTGTCTAATTATCTTATTTTAGGGGCAAAAATACTCATTCCATCGGCAGATAATCTTATTTACAGGCTTAAATCAAGGACGAATAGACTAACTTTAAGAACATTTTACTTGTTTTTAGATCCGTTTTTGCAGTGTGAGCAGATTTCACAGCACCAGGGAATTAACAAAACATTTTCTTCAGTAAAAAATCTAATTGCAGTTGTCTGTTCTAATCTCTATTCTAATCTCGTAGGACTTGGATTTGTCCCTTTGGAGGATTATTTTGTAACGGTTTTTCCATCAACAGATAGGACTTTGGTGCTTTTTGGTTGAAAGCTTGTAAATTTTTACCTGAGGCCGGAGCGGCTGCCTGGGACCGGACGCATGCTCCACAGCAAAGCCATAGGCTGCTTTCCAGAGAACGTCCCTCCGAAGCTCAGGTCCTCTGAAACTGCACCAAAAAGCAGACGAAATATCTTCAGCAGGGAGTTTATAATCACAGCCCGGCTCCAAACAAGCTAAAGCCTGGCATCTGAGGTCCATCTGCAGGACTTTAAAAAGCTGGAATGAATAAGAATGCTTCACCTAGCGCACATTTTCTTTACGAATTCATGATAAGACAAACAATGTAGCCACTTATGATAAAATAAAGGATCAATAAGTATAAATAAAACCAAAAAATTATTTTTTTTGTGAGAATTGTCTCCTATCTTGAGGGTAAATCCTGTTTGGGGGCATTTGAAGCCACCAAAAACTCAAATCTCGTACATTTTCTGCCAGATAGCTTTGACATAATTTAATAAGCCGGTCATATTTGGAGACACACATGAAATAATTCACCATTTCAACTCCTGAAGCTTTCTGCACACGCTGAACGTAAACCGCCTGACCTTCTGATTCCCACAGTTCACGCACATGTAAAATAAGGCACAATGCATGCCGTTATTAAAAGAAAATCCACCAATATTTATTCATATTGTTGTAATTTACAGCGAGAGCAAACAGGGTCACATTGACCAGAACTCTTTGGGGTATACAGATTTAATAGAAATACCGTCTGCTGAAAGTTGATGCTAATGTTGACATAGGTGAAGGTTGCACATTAAATTGTTCTCCAGGGTTTGTTTGCTTCTTTATTTATTTGTTTTATTAAACAGGAACCAGGCATAAGAGCATTAATGTCAGAGGAAACTGTGTTTTGGACCAGATTCAAGCTCTCAGGGCTCATTTCCATCTACACTCCCTGACACAGAAATATATTACACAATCACCAGGATAAAAAATAATATATAGCACATATGTAATCAAAAAAATGCACATTACCCGATAAAAGTTAAAATATAAAAATAATGAAAATAATAAAAGGACTGCTTCAACCTCCTATTCCTAAAACTCACAACAACAGATTATTTGCTCAATGACACAAAATGAGTGTTTTCCCCTGATACCAGAAAAAGGTGTAATTGAAATTTACTTTGCTTGTTTAAAAGTTTTATTTATTTTTTTGTTTCTAAGGTTGGAGTTGGAGCTTTGAATATAAACATCTAGGTGCAAACTAGAGGTGTTCTTCCAATTATCTGTATGGAAACTCTGGGAATGAATGAAAGAAAATAGATGAAAACATGAGGAAGGAGCCAAAAGCTTGTTAACTTATACGGATTTTAAAGCAATCCCCCCCCCCCCACCCCACCAAAAAAATTAAATAAATAAATACGACTTTGAAGAATAAAACAAAATGTCGCTCATTACCTTGAAATGTTGTAAAAAATAATGTTACTGACTTAATTCAGGGGAAGTTTTCAACTAGATTTTCAGGAATCTGAGCTTGTTATCCACAGCAGTAGTTTAGCCAAGATGAACAAAACTAACTGGGAGGTTTTAGGATCAGAAATCTATTAATTTAGTCTGACTACATTTAAAAATAAGCTTTAAATGAAGTCACCGTGTTTTCAATAAGAGCTCATTAGAAATTAACTCAACCTTGCACTGCAAAAATAGAACTAAAAAAATAAGAAAATTTTTCTTGAAATGAAAGTATTAGTCCTTGATTTGAGCAGGTAAATAGGACTATTTGCCAATGGACTAAGATTTTATGCACTTAAAATAGGAACAATTCGTCTGCATCATCTTATTTCAAGTGCAGGATATCTAATTATCTTATTTTAGGGGTAAAAATACTCATTCCATTGGCAAATAATCTTATTTAGCTGCTCAAGTCAAGGGCAAATACATTCATTTCAAGACAATTTTACTTATTTTTAGTTCTCTTTTTGCAGTGTGGAGCCAAAACGTCTTAATTTCCAAAACGTTTCCAAAACTAATTACTTTCCATGTTATTTATTAATTAATGATTTATGTGCAGACGTTAAATAACTCTCCAAAACCTGGTATTATTTGATCTGATTTAAGGAAGAACCCACCAGAGACCTTCCCGCTGTGGTCGCTGACGTAGCGCCCATAGGCCTCCCAGTCGTCGCCGTCCTCAGAGCGGTGGAGCGAGCGGACGGTGACCGGACCCCCCGGGGGCAGATTCTCCACCGAAACCTCGAACGGCTCGTCCACCAGAGCCCGAGACGGCCGAACGGAGAGAATCGGAGGAGGAGAGCGCAGAGACATGGCCGACGGGACGTCTGAGGACAGAAGCTGTGGGTCCGGCTTAATAAAGGAGAAAAAGTTACAGGTTCAGGGAGACGAAGGTTAAAGTGTTGCTGCTCCAGGACAGAACGTACCGGCTGCTGATCACACAGCGTTCTCTCTCTGGCCAACCTGCAACATTTCTTCCTCCAGGGTTCCTACAGCACAGGGCAAGTTAAATTGAAGACTTTTTAAGACTTTTTAATGCAACTTGAAATAAAAAGTTAAGACCAACTTCGCGATAAACAAGATAAACCTGGTTGCGACAACTTCACCCAAATGTTTATTTTAACATAAACCATTACTTTCTGGCTCAGTAGACATGTTAAAGATTTTGAAAAACATTCCATATAGGAAGAAAGCTAAAAAACACACAAATTACAGATATATTTTTAACAACTACTGAACTGAATTCACAAACTTTGTTTTGTTCCCTACTAAAATAAACTATAAACCAGTGCCGACTCTTTTTCACAGCTATGATCCGGCCGCAACAGTTTTTATTGGTTCCGCTATCGGGACGGAACCAATAATGGTTACATTGAGCCGTTCGGTAAATTTAAAAAATATATAATTGTATCAATTATTTGACTGGTAAGGATTACAAAAATAAAATCCTATTTATGACCTGGTAACAATTTTAAGACCTAAGAAAGACTGATTTAAGACATTTTAATGCCAATTAAGGCCTTAGTTTTATATTACAGAATTCAATGCCTTTTAAGACTTTTTAAGGATCCGCAGGAACCCTGTTCCTCCCAATGTTTTCAGCCCGTGAGAGAAAAAGATCGTAAAACATTAATAACAGTTGAAGAAAACGGCGGGTAACAAGCTGGCAGTGGGTGTTTAACCACAGGAAAACTCTACAAACGTTGCTGAGAGAAGCAGCTCACGTTTTCCTAAATGAAGCCCTGCAGGATCTAAATGTGAAATTAAAACGCATTGATCTGTCCGAGGCCTCAAAGCTTCAGAGACGGCTTTCAGCCTTTAGATGCAGAGATTTCCTCACACTCTGATTGTTTTGGTGACGTTTTTTCCCCCCGTAGATGTTCTGAGACCTCAGTTCTGATCTCGACACCTTCTGTCTGCCTCGCAGGAGGACACGTCTCAACGAGCTGACCCATCCAGACTCTGCTGATAAATAAACCAGCGGTCCTCACTGACTGAGTGGAACCAGCTGGAGGCTGAGCAAACTGAGGGGAACCCAGCGGACAGAAGCTCCACAGACAAACAGAAACCCAGGAGAGAACCAGACGGCGGTCTCCACAGAACAAGAATCAGCCAGAACACAAAACCAAACCAGAAAAAGAAGACCACTCAAAGTTGGAAGGATTTATAACTCACCTTTAACTGGACTGTAGGAGCAGAACTCCCAGAGGTGTCCCCAAGCCAGCCTGCTTGATCGAACTTAAGGACCCCTTAGTGTGGTGTGTCAGGAAGAGGTCTGGATTAAAACAACCTGTCAGAGCTCCTCAACTTGTTCCTAAAGCCAGCATCCTCTGGAGGAAGTCATTCTGATCCTCGACATCACAGGTAAACTGGAAGCTTCTGCTTTTCAGCCGCGCCGGTGTTGTGAGCAATTCTGCTCCCCTGTGTAAATCTGGTCCCCTGTCTCGGTAAAAACAACTCCTATAATCATTTCAAGGTTGTAACATTCAGTTTAATCGGCAGCTGTTTACAAAATTGTCAAATAAAAATAAATAAAAGACGTCTTCTTACGCTGTTTCGTGTTATTTTAAATGGCAAGATAATCTGTCTTTTTCCAACTTTTGTCACTTTAGCCTGACAAATAAAAGTAAGCCACCAAACACAGTATTCCAGCGCGTAGTGTGTATTTATGATTTTACATAGCTGAAAAATGAGGATGGCTGATGGCAGGACACTGTTGCTGTGTCTCGTGAATTGAGAAACAGCCTTTTCTCAATTTACTGGGAAGTGTAGGCTTCCCAGTAAATCCTGTTGTAATGTAAAATATGACAGTTTACTGGATTAACGAAAGTTCTAGTTTACTACATGCTATCACACATAACAATTTTTGAGAATTTGGAAATATTTGCCCTTTTTTTCCCAAAGTTTTCGGGGGAGGAGAGGAGATAATGGATATTTCAGATGTCGGAAAGACCCCGTTTATTTACTTTTATTTGACAATTTTGTAAACAGCTGCCGATTAAACTGAATGTTACAACCTTGAAATGATTATAGGAGTTGTTTTGCCGAGAAATCAATTAGAAGGCCCCATCCTCCCAGGCCATCATGTGGGTCCAGAGGGTCCTGGAGAGGAGAGCCAGACTTCATTCAACTTCTGGGTTGGGAATTTTAAATAGAAAATTTGAACTTGAATTTTCTATTTAAAAAAACCTGGCAGAACTGGAGACTTTACCTGAAGGTTGGCATCCATCCAAACTTTGAAGCTTCTCCTTTTTCCTCCCCACTAATCAGGCAACATATCCAGTTACATAAGGCTGCCAGCCTCCCAGGGTTCTGCTTGTGGAGGAAAGTCATTAAACTGGAGCAAATAGCTGTTTACCGGATGTTTAATGGGAACTTTATGCACAAACCTTGACTAATAGGACAGATTAGGCTAAAGGGAAGCTTCGTTAAGATTAAAATCAACATTCCTGCTTGTTATTTATCTGAATCTGGGCTCTACGCTTTCTGATGTGGAGCATATTCCCGAGGTCCAGCTGCAAAACATGTAAATCTGGAGGTTTCTGCTATGGAAACATGAAAAAAGGCAGTAAGTGATGCACTCAAGCTCTTGTTTCTGTAAGAATGAACAGAAAACTAAATTATAAACAGGTAAAACTCTGTTAAATCTACCCGGTCTGCTGTTCGTAGTAACACCCAGGAACTCAGGGTGCTACTCTACATTCTGGGACCACCGTATTTTGTGACTCTTGAGTTTTATTCTGTGAGGCGCTGTCGTTTTTTCATAGCTTGACTCGTCCTGAAGTGGAAAAAAAAAAGTTACGCAATGCAAAAATGTCAATTAACATTTTAACATTGTGTCTGTTTTAATGGTAAACGATGTAAGGTGCCCCTGAGCGCCAAGAAAGATATCTACGAATAAAATTTATGAATAACTTCCTGAATAAGAAGTAAAACCCAACTTTTCTCCCATTTGCTCTTTAATTTGGCCGTTATCTGAAACCACGCCGGTTTTTAGCTTCAGGACAAACACAGAAGAACCTGAGATGAGACGTTATGTAAACGTAAACCCCCACAAAGAAGAATCAAAGTGTTGCAGTGGCCTAGTCAAAGTCCAAAGCTGAACCCTGAATGAAATGCTGTGGTGAAAGGTCCACAAACCTCAATGATCTGAAGCTATATTGTGAAAAATCAGACCAAAACTCTTCAATAATATCATAAAATCTGACAAATCGAGACAAAACAGCAGCTGTCAGTTTTTGCTGCTGCGTGCTGCTGGATCAGGGTGAGGGTGCACTTACTTTTTACACATGTTACCACATTTACTTTAGAACTGAATAAGTAACAGGGTTGTTTTTTTAAATATAAAAGTAGATGAATTAGGAGAAGGAACACTTTTAGTGAAATTTATCCTTATAAGATAGTTTGCTTTATTACCTTAAGCACTGGAGGCATTTTGTGTAATCAGTGAAAGACTAATTTAATTTAATCAGATGTATCGCTAATCCAGGCTTATACGTGAGCTGGAAGCCTTTCATTTTTTTTATTCATTTCTACATGCATGAATTAGTCTGTCAGATATCAGCAAAATTGCCGCCATAGGGTATTATTGTCAGTTTTGCAGTTAAAAATGTTAAAACTACATAAAGTTCAGTGTGTGTGACAACAAAATGATGAAAGAGTTAGAAAGTGAGAAGAAGTTGCACAGACTCTAAAGGATCTAAATGGTCTTTAGAGGGATTTAAAAAATGCAATTCTGAACTCGTGAAGTTGTGCATATTCAAAGCGATTCAAAACTGCTGCAGAAAGAAAAGAAAAACAGCAATGAAGAGACGAGCGACTTCAAATACCTGTCAAAACAAAATGAGGAGAGGCTGTGATCAACCTTCAGTTCACTGTTGACATTAAAGGACATGAAAAATGGTTCTGTTCTCGCAAGATTACCGTCTGCTTAAGTTAATTAATACACGCTCTGTTCTCCTTCAGATTAGAGCGGGGAGTCACAACAGAGCACGGCCGTCAACTCAGCCGTCTCCGGCATCAAAAAGGACAATTACCAGTTTCAACTCTAACATTTAAAGCTGTGCTCCAATTAAACTGAACTGTTCAGAACAACAAACAGAGGGTGTTTAAAGCCGAGAAAAAAAAAAAGGAACATGTGGATGTTGGTGGTACACGATGGGGAAAAAGACCATTTAAAGGTCCAACAAATCAGAGCAAACCATGGAGGCATCAAGGAATGTGGTCAAAGTGAAGCCCAGGAAGTTAAGAGGTCCCAGTAATACTTTTGTTTGCTGTCACATAGCTTTAAAAGCCAAAGATAAAACATCTCAAACCAAATCTTCACATATTTTTCTGACTTTTAGTGTAGGTGGTGTTAGCAATACGGCACAGCTAGCTGCAACAGGAAGTTAGAAAAGCAGCTGTTTAATGCTCCAAGGAGGAGATCTCAGCAATACTAGTGTTGTTGTACTCTTATAGACAGGCAGAAAAAAACTAAATCTCTAGTTGTTGTTCCTGACTTTATATAATTAAATGCTAGCATTGTAGCACAGCTAGCTGTAACAGGAAGTTAGAAAAGCAAGTGTTTATTGCTCCAATGAGCAGATCTCAGCAATACTAGTGTTGTTGCACTCTTATCAAGAGGCAGAAAAAAATATCTCTAGTTGTTGTTCCCGACTTTATATGATTAAATGTTAGCATTGTAGCACAGCTAGCCGTAACAGGAAGTTAGAAAAGCAAGTGTTTAATGCTCCAAAGAGCAGATCTCAACAATACTAGTGTTGCTGCACTCTTATCAAGAGGCAGAAAAAAATATCTCTAGTTGTTGTTCCCGACTTTATATAATTAAATTTTAGCATTGTAGCACAGCTAGCCGTAACAGGAAGTTAGAAAAGCAAGTGTTTAATGCTCCAAAGAGCAGATCTCAACAATACTAGTGTTGCTGCACTCTTATCAAGAGGCAGAAAAAAATATCTCTAGTTGTTGTTCCCGACTTTATATAATTAAATTTTAGCATTGTAGCACAGCTAGCCGTAACAGGAAGTTAGAAAAGCAAGTGTTTAATGCTCCAATGAGCAGATCTCAACAATACTAGTGTTGTTGCAGTCTTATAGAGAGGCAGAAAAAACTAGAATTAAATCTCTAGTTGCTGTTCCTGACTTTATATAATTAAATGCTAGCATTGTAGCACAGCTAGCTGCAACAGGAAGTTTAAAAGTAAGCTTTTTTTAATTCTCTAATGAGCAGCGATGCCAACAGCACGATTTATTACAGAGAGTGAAAAATAAAACTAACAGCTGAAACAATCCGTGAACTTTTTTGATGTACAAGCTACCACTGCAGGAAGAACAAGGACGGACAGCAGAAGACTGGAGGAAAGTTATTTTCTCTGAGGAATCTTCTGATTGTTTGGCGATAGCATGGTGGGATCCCCCCAGAAGAAGAGAGAGAGTCCACATCATGATCAAATCCACGCGTGGCCAACACTTCTCCATAGAGGCAGGAGTCCTTCCAGATTTGTCCAAAGAACGATCAAAACGTCTCCTAAAAGCAACTTCTGTGTTAGAAGGAGCGCCGTATCACAAGGTTAAAATGGTGGCAAAGTGGCTCAAAAATCAGAACTTTGATATTTTGGAGCTGGTTGGATCTAACATTAGGATTTGACAGAATTTAAGAGCCTGTAGTCAGTTGTTTAAACAACTAAGATCACAAGTGGTTGGACCTTAACCATCCCCAAATTCTCTGACAATAAATAAAGTTCTACTTTTCTTAAGCAAATGTGGATTTACAATAATGGGAAAAAAGCTTTTTTGTATACAGAAAAAAGGAAATCTTTGTATTTCCTAAAAAAAAAAAAAAAAGACAACGAATCACAGAAAAATTGTAGTTTAAATGTTAACGATGTGTTCCTTTGCCTAAAAACAGTGGAAAGGCCTCGGAGGCAGACAGAGGAGGTCATTTTGCATCTGCAGAGATGAACACAGTGGCTGGATGTAAATCAGGCTGGAATCTGGATCTATGGACAGATAGAGGCCAGCGGACAGGATGGGACCCCACCCTGACGTCTTTCATCACGTAAACGGCTCCTTTTCAAAAGTCGTCTGGCTGGCTTTGCTGCATTCATCTACACTTCCTGTCTCAAACAATGCACTTCCTTTCCCTGATTTCCTGCCTTCAGCGCTTTGATAAACTCTGCCCATCACCGTGACAGACTGCCGCGGTGCCGTCTGTTCTGCCAGTCAACTCAGACATGAATAAATCTCATTACGGTAGGCCGAAAGTAATCCTGAAGAACGACACAAAATAGCCGAGGAAAGGGTTATGCATGAATAACAAACACACAGATGACGGATAAACCAGCTGGGTGTACACTGGAGGCACCTTGGAGCAGCCGACATGGATAGAAACGGACTTAAATGTGAAGAAATAAGACCGACTTTACCTCGTTTTAAAGTTTGTTACTGTCAGCAGTCCAGTAAAACATGTCCCCACTTATTATTATTCAATAGTTAGGATTTTTTAACCCACACTCTTCCACTCCTGCTGCACAGAGATGCAGCTGTTGGCCCTGTTCCCTCAAGGAAAGGAGGTTCTGGGTTTGAATCCCAGCCGGGGCCTTTGT
Organism: Fundulus heteroclitus; assembly: GCF_011125445.2. NCBI lineage: Eukaryota > Metazoa > Chordata > Actinopteri > Cyprinodontiformes > Fundulidae > Fundulus > Fundulus heteroclitus. The sequence continues at coordinate 21,464,484 of NC_046377.1, read as the reverse complement.
GCATGGAGCTTCTATGTTCTCCCTGTACGTCTGCGAGGTTTCTCAGGGTACTCCGGCTTCCTCCCGGTCCAGAATCCTGCTTGTTCACTTAATGGACCGGTGCAGTGGCGGAAAATTACTACAATTCCACAATAAGCATTTAATTAATAAAAAAAAACATTGTTCACAAAGGATTATTTTGGTGTTTTTGTCTTATTAATCCTTCTAACAGACTCATGCCAGAGGGTTTGCATACATTGTACATGTACGTATAATATTACGAAACGAACGTTTACGTCTTGACTTAAATATATATCCTAATTTTTTATTTATATAATGATTTAAGTAGAACAATGACAAGTGCAAAATTAAGTTGTATTTACCGGAGATGAAGTGAAGACTGCAAATTCTGTCGTGGTATGATGGCTCCCCCAGTCGATTGGGATTGTCTGCCTGCATCCTTTTCATTGAAATTATCCTCTTCTTTCTTCTTTCTTCCTCCTTCGATAAACGAAAGAAACGTACATCCGACGATTTGGAATGCCTCTGTGTGCAACTGGGAGCACAACAAGTCGTAGGCATTGTTTAGATTCCAAAAATAAACTAAAAGTACGCTTTAATTCACCCGTTTTGTCACGCTGGTAAGCGAGAACAGTACTGTTTATGCCTACCACCGTGCGGATGTAGCTCGTAACGTCACACGTGAACTGGTCTATACACCTATCACTGTGTAGCGGGGGCAAAGACTCCAGGAGCCCCAAAGCCATTCATTTTGGCAATGCTGATTGGCCAAATATTTATAAATCTTCCCTAGCAACAGTATACGATTGGTTATTTCGCTACACTTGTAGGGCTCCTTCAGTCACAGCCCCACAAGTGTAGATAAGAGAAATGATACGTTCTGTTGGTGGAATTGCAATGTTAAATGATAGAGTCAATTAGTAGAAGTGTTTTAATAATTCTTATTACATGTAGCCACGTACTATTAAGTAAAAACTGACATTAATAATACTTTTGAAATCTCTATATATTTTGACTTTTCCCCTCCACATCTAGGGAGGGCAGCGCCCCCTATGGGCCAGCCGCCACTGGACCGGTGTGTATCCCGCCTTAGCTGGTATCTAATCGACAGAAGAAGCAGCAATGGCTTTGTTTGAAATCAGTCAATCACAGTAAAGTTTGTGGTTCTACCGTGACAAAAAGCATCAAAGTTTGAGGGGTTTTGATTCAGTTTAAATGAATTTATATAGAGAACTAGTTTCTGCAGCTCGTTGCCTCAAACTTGGCCTCTGGGTTTTATACCTCTAATAATTTTTTTGCTCGTCCATCTCCTCAGCTGAGGGCTTCTTACATTTCTTCTTTTTTTTTAGCAAAGCAGTTAAAAAGCCAGACAGGAAACGGACTACTTAATCAATTTAGTTGCTTACAAGCTCATTAAGTTATCCCAGATGGGAAGTTATCGCTGCTTTCATCCAAGAGGATTACTTAGAACCGCGAAACAAGCTGCATGAATAAAGAGAGGCAGCTTTTAGTTTTCCTGCTTTGCCTCAAACGTCCGCAGGTTTAATCTCAAGACTATTTATTGACAAAACCTGATAGATCGCCTAATTTGAACGTCATAAAACGGGTTTGCCGCCTATTTCATCAGGATGCAGATTATCCGCTGTCAAACCGACTGAAGCAGGAGTTTATCTAGCGAAGGCGAAACGATAAGGTGTTTACCCGTGCATCCCTTTGGGTTAAGTCTCTGCATAAAGTGGAGGAGCTCTGTTTCAAGAGGCTGCTTCTGCAAAATAAAGAATTACACGAAGCAATGTCCATCTTTTATTCCAACGCGTGCACAAGACAGAAAACAGCACTTTGGTTGAATATTTTACACCCGCAACACCCTGAGGGACACCAGTACCATCCCAGCACACAGCAACGCACCAATATTCAAGCAGACGTCAAGAAACTGCAAACCACGGCGTAAAAGATGCATATTTACATCATCGATCATATCAAACAAAGTGCACATTAAAATACAGCAAACATTAAATCAGATTTTTAAAATCATCTCAAGATTTTGGTAAAAGATTTAAAGACTTAGACATCAAGGTTACAAAAAAAATTATATATCCTGGCTTATTAATGAAACCATTTTCAATCTATAAAACCGTTTGCATTATTTTTCTGTCGATTCATGGAGTAAACAGTTATGAAGGAGTTACCTCTGGACAATCATATGTACGGTAAACAAGTAAAGTTTACATGTAAAAAAAAAATGCACAAGCAATAAGTGTTTCGGGTTAAACGTCACAATTCTTCCAAAGTTACGCAGAATTAGGGAAAATTAGGAGAATGAGCTGGAAAATGAGTGGAAAGGTGAAAGGTATGAGAATGGGTGGAGCTTTATGAAAGAAATGGGTGGAAATGGGTTTAAAAGCAGCGAGGGGGGTAACCGGGAAGAAATGGGTAAAGGGAGGAAGAATGATGAAGTTTTACGCTGCAATGAGGTAAATAAATCAAAACTGGAGTTTCTCATTTGGACTATGTGTCTGGTAATTGTAGGTAATACAAACCGTAACTAACAGATGAGTTTAACTCCGTAAAGCAAACTTATAACGATATAAACTCTGGGTTTAAAGCAGTGGTTCCTCTGAGTCTAAATCGTTCAGGTACCAACCAGCTTAGGAACTTATGTGTATTTAATCAGAGGATTTATGGTTCTGCCCCTTTAACTGTAAATCCCAACTACAATGAAAGATCCCAAAACCTTCTGGTGGCAATTTTTGCTTCTTTTGGTAAAATTATTTTGACTATACATTTTATTTTCCCAATATTAAGCACAGTTTTGAACTGTTCCTGTAGAGCAGGGGTGTCCAAAGTGTGGCCCTGGGGCCATTTGTGGCCCCTGTGCTGATTTTGTGCGGCCGTCCATCTGAATTTCAAGAAAGATTTGGCCGATAAGCGCTGGTGGCTTTTTTGCAGATGAAAACTTTTTTTTTATTTTTAATTAGGGTAAATTTCTTACAGATAACTTAAAATCTTACAGTTGAATATTTAATTGAATGTTTGTTACAACACAAAACATTTGTCTTTTAATAAGCACACTTTTTACATTTGATTTAATTTCATAGTAAATAGGACTTTTACTCAAGTGCAGACCTCTGTTGCATTAAATCTGATTGGAATTAATTTAATAAAATAGGCTAAATACAGTTTAATTTCTTTTCTTAAAATGAACGTATTTTGTTGGGCAGGGTTAGTATTTTTGGTTATTTATTTTCATTCATTTTTTTAGCCCTCGAGTGTTTTCGATTTAACTGTTTGGCCCAATAGCCGAAACGTTTGGACACCGCTGCTCTAGAGGATCAGTGCTGTTTCTCTTAGGAAATGTTATTTAGTTAACTTTAAGGTTCATACTTCTTCCCCTGATAGATAAAAAAAAAAAACTGTGGATTCTCAATATTAATGTAATAAATGTAAACATTAGATGAATATGTTGCTCTAAATGAGCGATTCTGACGTTCTCACACATGGTTCCTCTATTTAGTTGCATTAAGATACCAGCTGTCAGGAAATTCCCAGCCCGGTTTCTCAGTGACTGAAACCCGAAACAATGATCATTGTTTGTGCTGATGGACCTGACGGCCGTCTTCTGATGCTAGATTATTATTTGATAAATACAAAAGCAGAATGCAAAGCTGAATTTCTTAAAAAAAATAAAAATAAAAAAATGTCCTGCCTGGAAAGGGCCAATCATGCTGACTATGAAATACGTCTTCTGGTTTTAATCGGTTTAGCTGCTTCTTTGGTCCACAGCGTTTCAGATCGTCTGCTTTGGGTCGGACGGTTTTTGTGCGTTTATGGTTCCTCGGATCTAATCAGGAACCAGAATTTTTCTCCCCTGATTTGGGTAAAACAATCAACACATTTAGGCTTATCAGTAAAACGACGGGGTAAATCCAAAATTACAAATTCGTCGGATAATTATTTTCCTAAAACAGCACAAAAATGCAAAGAATTTAATAAGTTACAATTTATAACAACAAAAAGCATATAAACCTATTATTTTATCACATTTTGGAACATTAATAATATTAGAAATATTGTTTTTTTTCTATTATTTGTGCTTAAAGGCAACAAACGCTCCAAAGAAATACAGAAATATGGTTTCAAAAGGATTTATTTTGAATAAATCCCCTACGCAGCAGCATGGAGCGGTAAATGGTCCTTTCCAGAGGCCATATTCAGGCATTTTTCCTGAAAGTTTTTCATCTGAATAAGTTAAAACTGCCGTTTAACCCTTTAAAGCGCGACACGATGGCGGCGTGATGAGCTCCTTCCTGTGCCACGGCGTAAACGTTCCCCGTTCGGACCGGTCCAGGGAGAACGGGTCGGGTTTCCTGGCGTGTGCCGAGGCAGACGTGCAGCTCCTGCGGGGGTCAGGATGCAGGCGTAGCCTGTGGACAGTTTCTGATGGTGAGGTCTCTGAAGGGCTCGGACAGGCGCGGACCCTGCAGGCGGGACAGCAGCGTGGTCCGCCGGATGCTGCTGTCCGAGTCCTGCTGCCGGAACCGGTCCCGCAGCCGGTAGCAGCACGGCAGCAGGCCGAAGAAGTCCGACAGCAGGTGTCCGCTGAAGATCATGTAGATCCAGGGGTTGCAGCAGCTGTTGAGGCTGGCCAGCAGGGCGGACAGCGTCACGGCGGGGTTCTCGGAGTCTGCAGGGGATCAAAAAACCGTAAATCAGGCTTTCTGACTCTGTCTGGCGACGTTTGTTCACCTCTGGGAACGAAGCCTGTAGCTCTACGTCTGTTCATCCTTTCAGCCTCCACACTTTTAGGTACCGGACGTACAATGAGACGATCTTTAACAGTTTCCAAAGCTTTTTACATCTAACCTCAAGCGAATAAAAAAGATCCAACAGACCAAACTCTCAGAATTTTTATACCAAGATGAAGCTAAAATGGAAAAACTGTGTGGACAATTGACTCTTGCTGTTTCCATCTGGAGCAGAAAGGTGTTGGTCAACCCAACGAGAAGCCAGGAAGTCCTCAGCAACGCTTTCAGAGAGACGAGCGTTGCTGTTCGTCAATCTGGGACGGGTTATAAGGTCCAAACGACCCAAAGGTCATTAATGTTTCAGGCGGCTGCTAATCGTCTGAGAAGAGGACGTCCCGGTAAATTCAGACCAAGGGCAATAGGGTAAAGACTGAACCCGTAGGTCTGGAAGGGATGAGCGAGAAAGCGTCATCATGGCATCAAGACTGAGGTTTGCAAAGAACCACCAGACTTCTGTATCGTTAACTTTTGGACGGACGAGTGAAATGCAGAGATGTTTGATCCTAATGCAGAGAACCAGACAACATGTCTGCTCCACTGAGCTATATTATACCCTGGAGTGCTAATCGCCCGCTGTTAGAACGAGTCGCTTTGAAGCCACCAGCCGCCATATTGGTACTCCCTATTTCCCTCCAGTAACTAGGGAATATGTGCGCTACAGCATCGAATAACGAGAATTTTCTCATGTTCAGGGGGGCTTAAGACTCTTAAAATGTCAAATGCCATATACTTTTATGTTATGTTCTAAAACTAGCAAGTACTGAGAAAGTCATGTGCCGACGTTTTTTGCATTTTATTAATTTAAATATATATATAACATTTATAAATATATAAATAATATACAAAAACATATATTTACATATATATATACATATTTATATATACATATGTATATTTAATGTCAATAACATGTAAAATATTTCAGCACCTAATTTCCTAGTAGTTGATAGTGTTAGTACATCCACTGACTGTAGAATTACCTATGAAACGTTTTCACTCAGCCAGAAAACTGCTTGTTGTTGCAACCAAATCCTGTGGGATTCTGTCAGAGTAGGGAGTAGCAAGATGGCGGCCAGTGACTTCAGTTTTTCGGCAAAATCAGCACTCCAGAGTATTATATAGCTCAGTGGTCTGCACAAACAGCTCACACCACGGCTCAGGATGCGGCTTGTTCTGGACACCTGGCAGACGCTGAGTGGAAACACGATCTCCTCTGAGTAACAAAGGATTCTAGAGTCCAACACCAGGCCGTCCGTCTGAAGCCCGGCAGAACAATAATCTAAAACATGGCTGCGACGGCCCAGTTACAGTCCAGACTTCAAACCATCAGATAGTCGCCCAAAAAACAAATGTTTGCAAACCTCAAAGAACCAAAGAGTCGAATAAAATTCAGACAGAACCACTGCTGAGGGTCGGTGCTGGTGGAGGCGACCCGACCACAGGGCCGACTTAGTTTGTCCGCATACAGCTTCTCTATCTGGTCTCTGTCGTTGCTCAGTGATTAAAGACAGCGTGGATCTGCTGTTTAAGGAACAAATATTAGCACCAGAAACCATTTCAGTACACAGATAATGCATAAGAGCATTTTTTTTAAAAAACAAGCATTTATTAAATACGGTGCAGCTCCTTTAAAACATTCAGGACTCTTCATGATTTTTGGTTCCTTACATCGGTATCAGGGCAAAAACACACAAACTGGGCACAGATCCAGACCATTTACATCAACATTAGTCAGAATGATGATTAAAAGATGAATCATATAATTAATGCCATGTAATAGCTAATTCAATGGGGAGAAAAAAATGCACTTAATGTACATTAAGTCAGAATTCTGATGAGGCTCGTCAAATTAAAAGCAGCTTTTGAAATTAACCTTTAAGCAGGTATTAAATAAATTTTCCATTAAGTCCACGTTTCTGTATTTAAATGTTTTTTTATTGCTCTGATGTAACATTGTCATGTTTAATGTTGGGTTTTCATCGGCTGTAAGCAGAAAATCACCAGAATAAGTGACAGACTGCGTCCTGGACGCACCGAGGAGCGTTAAAGCAGCTCCTTCCTCCCAGCTGCTGCTGGCCTGAATTATTATTAAGTTTCTTTGTGTGTTTTTCTAGTCAATTACACACGCAATCATCCAACCTTACTCAATTTCACATTTAATCTGAGTACGGCATTTTTAATAACTGTACAAAATTTCCCTTCTGTGGTAAACTTCCATCTGACTTCCAGGCTGATGCGCCTGACGACAGTAAAGGGTTTTGTTTTTATAAATAACAGAAATAAAGGTTTTAAAACATCCATCTGTGTGTAATTAAAATATTTAGTTACTAAAATAAACATACTTTACAGCCGTTTATTAAATGTAACATTAGTCTGGATATTGTTTGGTGTGAACACAATGAAGGAGTCGGTGGGAAAAAAAAAAAAATAGGTTGGTATTGGCCGATGTTTTTCGTCGTTTCTTTAGCATATCGGTATCGGTCCGATGAGTAAAACTGGTTAAATATTAACAAATGCTTATTTTCATCTTGTTACGTGTGTGTTTTGTGTTATTAAAGCGTGGGGAGGGGTGGCCATGTGGTTTTTGTTTGGTCATGTGACATGGATGCAGAGCATGATCGGTTTGGGTCTGACTGAAGCAGAGAAGCGAGGCCAGCGGTTTGCTTGTTTTTTCACGCTGTCAAACACGCAGAAAATTATATGTAAAATCAGTTAATATCAACCATACAGCTTTATTAATATGGGATATCAGAACAAAATAGGAATCAGTGAAAAAACTAGCCTAGAGATGGGCGGTATATCGGTGCTAGGTTTGGTATCGGCTCATTTTTTAGCATATCGGTATCAGTCCGATGAGTAAAGCTGCGCTGATATCAATAACTGATGTTTATTTCCGTTTAGTTACTGTTTAGTTACCGGGGAGGCGGTGGCTACGTGATGTTTGTTTGGTCATGTGACCCTGGTAGTGATGCGGAGCAGGATTGGATGTATTTAACTTAAGCAGAGAGGCAGTGGTTTGTTTTCATGGTGTATGTAAAGATCAGCCCTAACAGCAATATGAATATTGGATATTGGCCCAACTTTCCCATATCGGTGCATTCCTGATATCAATCTTGAATTCTTTACGTATTTTCTTAAGAGGAAAAAAAATGTTAAGACTGTTTTGTTATCAAAACTATAACTATGAAAAACCTTTATAGCCTTCCCCCAACTGTAGATCGCCCCATGGTAGCAGGAATAAGAAGCTGCGCCTCATTCCTGATATAAATATCACCAAAAAAAACTTCTCTGGGAATGAGTAAATATTTGAAATTTGAAGAGAACCTGCATTAAACCCAACGACGTGCTCGTTTGGGTGTTACAGGAACCTAGACTTACATGGTAGATCAGGATTTTAGTGACTTGTTAATAAGTTACTGTTTAAAGGGAATAAATAGTCACTTCTCCACTTCACTGAACCCAAACAGCAGCAGAATAAAATACTGCTTTTAACCTGCTTTTCCTCCGGATTTCACCTCAGCAGAACAATAGTAACATACAGTTTTTATATAATTAGGTTGCAAATATGCGTTTAGTATCATGTCAGGGATGCAGCCATAGGTGACTGCATACCAGACGAAACAAATTGCTTTTAATTAATAAAAACAGGATAAAATCCAGTTAAAAACACGTAAGAATAAATGTCAGAACACTATTAACATCCATACGGGATTAAAACCCAAAGCAAAAAAAGCTGATTTATGATTTACTTGTATTTTTACACAGATTTGGTAAAAACTTTAAAAACTCTGCAGCTTTTTCGGAGCTGGCGATAAAAACAATTAAATTATTAACAAACTATTTTTATGCTCATGTCAGTTTGGCCTTGATGCTCTTTCTCAACGTAAAGATTGAAGAGTTGTAGCTGCAATATTTTCTTTGTTTAAGTGTTATGTAAAAAAAACTGAGTTTACATTTTGTATCAAATCTTTTTTTTACACTAAAAATCTAAATTTCTTGTTGGATTTGAAGGGGGAAAAAATTGTAAAAATTGAAAACACCAAGAATCCGATTAAAAACAATAATCAAACATTTTCAAGTAACAGATGGCAAATAAATCTGATTACTGATTTATTTAAATGTGCTAAATTAACTATAGATTAAAGTGGTTTTGGGGGAATTATCAAGTTTACATGATTATTATAATTCGAGACGTTTTGCTTTATTACAGGAATAATAGTTTTTATTTAAAAAACACCGTTTTCCACGCTGAAGGGCGCACAGAGGTCTGCGTTTTGCTGTCGCCAGCAGCCAAAGGAAGGTTTACTTTGATCCAGAAGGAGCACTGGAGACCTACCGTGCCAGGAGAAGGTCTTGTCCCACACGGACCACATCTGCACGATGAAGAACGGAGCCCAGCACACCACGTAGGCCACCACGATCACGAAGGTCATCTTGACCGTGCGTAATTTGGCGCGGGAGATGGTGGAGACGCTGCTCACGGAGTTCCTGCCCAGGATCCCGGTCTTGGTGGCCACCACCACCGCGTCCGCGCTCTTCCTCCGGGTCTTGCACTTCAGGTTCCTCCAGATCGTCCTGCAGATGAGCCCGTAGCAGAACACGAGCACGGCCACGGGGACGAGGAAGATGCCGGCCGTGATCCAGGTGATGTAGGCGCGCAGCCCCCACGGCTCAACGAAGTGGCCCCAGCAGTCGTAGACAGCCGATCCGGGCCGCACCTCGCTCAGGGAGAAGATGAAGTACTGCGGGGTGCTGAGGACCAGGCTGCACGCCCAGGTGGCGCTGATCATGATGTAGGCGCGCTTCGTGGGCTGCTGGAGGGTCTGCAGCGGGTGGCAGATGGCGATGTAGCGGTCCACGGTCATCATCACCATCATGTAGGTGGAGGCGAACATGCCCAGGACCTGCAGGTGCTTCACGATGCGGCACAGAGAGTCCGGCCCGTAGAAGCGGAAGGTGACTTCCCAGCAGAGCTGCGGCAGAACCTGGAAGAAGGCGACCACCAGGTCCGCCAGGCTCAGGTGCTTCATGAACAGGTGCATCCGGGACAGCTTCCTGCGGCTCCTGTACATGGCCAGCAGGACGCTCAGGTTGCCCACCACCGCCGCAACGAAAGCCAGGCTGAGGACCGTGATTTCGATCTTGGCCACCTCCTCGTTGCGCCCGAACGGGTCGGTGTCGTTGGTTTTCCGGCTGAGGTTCCAGGCGGACTCCGTGGCTCCGCTCTCTGGCTGCTGGGTTACATTAAAGGCGTCGGTGATGTTGCAGGGGCTCTCCGCGGAGCAGAGCATGGTGGCAGCGTCTTGCTCCGGGCGCACGGAGGTGCCAGCCCGCCTGTGCGTAAAGGTGACCCGCGGACTAGCTGGCCGTCAGCCTCCCTGGTGTTCCGCTCAGGATGACCGGGGAAGGATGGCTGAAGTACAGAGAAAGTGAAATATTCCGTCCGCGGCGCACAAGCGCTGCTGAGCTGATGCTGATCTGCCTCTTTCCTGCCACAGCCCCCTGTATCCACTCAGTCCACACAAAACACCGTGGAAACCCTGCACACACTCTTCTCCACACCTCCCACAGCAACATTAAACGCGCACACATCCGGATTTTTGTCACAGCCACAAATTTAGGCGTATTCTGGGGATTTTATATGATGGATATGAAACAAATGTGTGAACAGTTATTATAAAACTGCATAAGAACAAGAGCGGTTAGCGGATCCTTGGTGAGGGAGGCCCAACCTTTACTTTGTCCAAACAGAAAATGGTTTATTTTTAAACTCCAACATAGTGAAAATCTGCATATCACCACAAAACCAAGCATGAAAAACGTTTTCATGTGCAAATTCAGCTTAAAAAAAAGTTAAATACTGTATTCCCAAAAAGTTGAGTGGAAGGAAGACATGTGGTACGACAAGCTAATGTCACATTCCTCATGTGAAGACACTCATCAGAAACATCTTACCTGGACTGAGGTGAAACAGAACCGGATGAGTGCTCAGTGGTCCAGTTGCTCTCAGTTTAAAATAAAATTCTCATCTCATTTGGAGATGAATGTCCCAGACTCTGGAGGAAGCATGAAGAGGAACAGAATCCACGTTGCTTGAAGTCCAGATTGAAGTTTCCACAGTCAGTGGTGATGTGGGGCACCTGGTGGTTCTGGTCCATTGGTTTTTCTGAAGTTCGAACTCAGCACAGCCATCAACCAGGAACTTTTTGTGCACTTCAAGCTTCCTTCTGCTGTCAAGCTTTATGAAGGTGATGATTTCATTTTCTAGCAGGACTGGGTACTGACCCACACTGCCAAACATGGGCGCTAGGCGCTATAAGGCAGACCAGGGCCAACAAACTTTGAACCAATTCAAACCCACAACAGCAGAAAAAGTTCCACTGACAGCATGGATCATAGGCTACATTCACACTGCTGGTCTTTATGCTTAATTGCATTTTTTTTTGTTGCTGAAATCTGATTTTAAATGGTGAACGTAATTGTTTCTAGAAGTGTTCAAGGACGTTTTGTTAAAAAAAAAAAAACCTTGAAAAGAAAAAAAAAAACACATATACCGGCCGGCATCTCTCCTTGTTATTATTAGAAAGCAACAATATTAACACCACATGATAGCGAGACTAAATATGGTAAGAAAAAAGCAGCACAGCTATTAGCAACTGTCTTTATGGACCATTATATGCCAGCAGGACCTGAAAAACTTTGTATGTAACCAGAGTGAGTTATAAAAAAGTCCAATAACATGGCTATGCACCTTTAATGAGAGCATGGGTGGGCAGTTATTCAAAAATGGACTTGATCGTTTCTTAGCTACATTTCCAGAAAAATCCTGCACTATACATTTAAATGACAGATTTATTTATTTTTATTCTGATGTGCACTTTGTGATAACTAAAATTAAAAAGTTTCCATTTTTGTCAGCACTAGATTTGATTTATTTGATGAAACCTGGTCTGAGGCCCCTTGGATTTTTTTTTGCTTGGGGTCTCAGTAGACCCTCGCAGCGCCACTGCTGCCAAACGTACCAACAGCTGGTTGGGTGACCATGGTGGTACTGGGCTTGAATTGCCCATAAACTGATCTGAATGAAACCAATACCTGCTTTAATCAGCATTGTAACACCAGCAAACTGATCTGAATACTGCAGAGAATCTGTGGAGTATTGTCAGGAAGATTGGAGACACCAGAACCAACAATAGAGATGACCCGAAAGCTGCTGTCAAAGCAGCCTGGAGCATCAGAACCACATGAAATAATACAGACTTTTCAGAAACCTGTCACTTTAGTTTGTTATATCTTTTTTAATCCACCTCAGCTCCTTCATTCTGGTCGCGGCATTCAGTCAGAAAACCCGGAGGTGACGTTTGATACGGTCCCATGAAGAAAAGTAGGCAGAGAAAACGGTTCCTCTTTGTAGAAAGAGATTAAATATTAAATACCTTCCTCACCAACAGTAACTGTTAGATGTAATCAGCATCTAATTACCAGCCACTGCCTCTTTAACGAGTGCAGATTTAGGTATCCCTACATCGTGATTCTGACATTAATGGGCCTGTGTGTCGCTAAGCAGATAACCTCAGAGGCTGAGCTTGTTTTCTAATCACAAAGTGAGAGGGCAACCTGATGGAGAAGGAAAACTCCTGCAGGCCGAGTGGAAAGCAGATTAAAGTTTCACCTCAGCCTTAGAAGATCAAGGCAAACTTTGATAAGAGCCGACAACCTCCCGAAGTTCGTTAAGGCATTTGTTTCGTGGTGGACTCTTTAGTGGAATTAAAAAAGCACCAGCAGATCTCTCCAAAGAGCTTGGTTTATTTCAGAGTCTAGAAATGGTTGGAGTGGAGATGTTCTAATGTACGCAGCTCTACCATCTTCAATAAGCATTGCCCGGCTGCTCGGTCAGCTGAAACGTACGCTACCATTCAGATTTTTTCCTTTTCTGTCCCTCAAAAATGTTTCAGATCAAACTATATTACACAAAAGTAACAATAAGTTCACAAAGCAGTTTTCAATCATGATTCAAATTTCACACATAGACCTTTAGAATTAAGAGATCACTATAACAGAGCCTGCCTGACAACATGAAGTAGGCAGTAAGAAAGAAACTGTGCATAAATGGCACCAGTGAGGGAGTTTCAAGGCAAAAAACACGTCTGGTCCCAAAATATCTTGATTATCTCCTGGACCTTTGGGAAAATTGACAGTATTATTTTTTTTAGAACGTGTTTGACCTGCGACATCTGGTGTAAAACTAACACATTTCACAAAAATAACATCATACTTACAGTCAAACAAGCTGGTGGTAGTTTTCTGATTCTTCCTGTAATCAAAGGAACCATGAACTCTTCTCTAGTAGGAAATCCTGATGGAGAATATTTGGTCTGCAGTTTGTGACCTTAATTAAGATCAAGATCACTGAAATTATGCAGCAGGATGATGATCCAAAAGCCAAAGACCATACAGAAGGTTTTTGTTGTGGCCTAGTCAAAGTCCTGACATAAATCAGATTAAGATTCTATGTCCTAACCTTTAAAAAAATCAATTCATGCTCAACCAAAACATGGCTGATTCTGCAAAGCATTGTGGGTGAGTATTCCTCCACAGCGAAGGGAGTTGTTGGCTGGTAATTACTTCTTCACTTATGGCCAGGTTGGTTTGGACCTATTTTCTCTCAGATGTTCAGATTTGTTTGATGATCTGAAAACATTTAAGTGACAAAAGAACAAAAAAAAAAAAAAAAAAATAAGGAGGGCGAAAAAACGCCTTTTTCACACAAATCTCACTATATTAGTGTCAATGCGGAGAAGCAGCAGGTCTATTATTCCGCTGATTCCTTTCAAAGATCCTTTATGCATCGTCATCTGTAGGAAGGTTAGGATGCCTTTACAGAAGGAGAACTCTAAAAGGCCTTAAAGTTAAAGGTTGGGGTTTAAATTCCCGTTTTATCACACCCTGAGAGTCTCAACAGAGCTAGTTCTCATCACCAAAGCTAAATGTCATCTCATCCAAGGCTGCAGCTTTAAAACCCGTCCATTAAAGAGAAAAAGCATAAAAGGAAACCACATGCAGGCTCGGTGAAAGCTCCAACTTAATATGATTGCATCAGGAGACCTGCAGTCGGTGCTTTTAGACTCTAGGATTCATAAAGGCGCTTTTATTTCATTAAAATGTTATAAATTCTAAAGATGCTTCTTAACTTTACTACTGTAAAACTCTTAGAAACATGGCCGACTCTGACTTTTAAAACTGGGGTAGAGGGTTTGGAGTCACACAGTTCATTTCAAAGATGCTGATGTGCTGAAAAGATTTTCTTACTTGTGAAACGGATACTAAATTATACCTTTACAAGACGCTCAACATTCCTAGTTTTAAACCAGGGGGCAGGCAGCGTTGTTTTGTATATATATATATAGATTGGACAGCTTTGCAGCTCTGACAGGTTCAACTGTTCTGGTAAGGCGGTCCACAACGTTCTGGAGGGTTTAAGGGAATTTTTTACCTTTCTACCAGAAATTCATCAGTGAGGTCAGACACTGATGTTGGACGAGAAGGCCTGGCTCTCAATCTCCAATTTAATTCTCCCCAAAGGTGTTCTATTGGGTCTTCTCTAAGCCCCATTGGGTGGAGGCAGATGAGCGTTCACACTGAGCCTGGCTCTGGTTCTGCTGGAGGTTCTCCTCCCTGTTAAAGGGGAGTTTTCCTCTCCACTGTCGCTTCATGCATGCTCAGTATGAGGGATTGCTGCAAAGCCATCAGCAATGCAGACGACTATCCACTGTGGCTCTACGCTCTTTCAGGAGGAGTGAATGCTGCTTGGAGAGACTTGATGCAACCTGCTGGGTTTCCTTAGAGAGGAAACTTTCTCACCAACCTGGAGGATCTGATGGAGTCTGACTTTGGAAAGAGTCTTGATGATATGTTTCATGAATTGGCGCTATGTAAATAAAATTGAATTTAGTTTTAAAGGTCTTTTTGCCAGACTGTGTTTAGAAATCCTGCTTAAAAAAGTTTTTAATTTCTGTTTTTAGACCAGTTAGGTTTGTAAAAAGTGTTTGATTGTAAAAGCATACAAACAGTGTTCGTAAATTCACCCATTAACATTGGTTTGCCAGGATAAGGAAATAATAAGGTTTACTGATCCAATTACACGTTAAATTACAGAGGAACATATTTAACCACTAAGCCTTGTAATAGTGTTTACATCCAAGGGTAGATTGATCTGCATCTTTAAGTGGCAGATTTAGAAAACAAGTTTTATTTCAGTTTTACTCAGAATATAACATTTTGCCATACTCCAATAATAGAAGCTGATATTTCTTCTTTTTATTTGTGTAGGACATTAAAGAGTAAAAAAAAAAAAAAACAGCCCAGTTCAGTTACTAAACCCAAATGTTTGCCGAGTAGTTTCTTAAATTTCCCTGCTTGGATTTCTCAGGATCATATTTCACATCGGTTTGCCAGGATAAGGAAATAAATAATGCTGTGGTTCTGGTAATCATCTGGATTCTGTAGTTTACTGATCCAATTACACGTTAAATTACAGAGAAACATATTTAACCACTAAGTCTGGAAATAGTGTTTACATCCAAGGGTAGATTGATCTGCATCTTTAAATGGCAGATTTAGAAAACAAGTTTTATTTCAGTTTTACTCAGAATATAACATTTTGCCACACTTTAATAATAGAAGCTGATATTTCTTCTGTTTATTTGAGGACATTAAAGAATAAAAAAAAAGTTTGCTGAGTAGTTTTTAAAATTTCCCTGCTTGGATTTCTCAGGATCATATTTCAGCCGCCCGCCTCCTCAGTATGGTCAGATCAAAAAGCACATGGGGAAAAAGAAAAAGTCAGAACCCGGCTCTGATCCGGGCACCAACCCAGGCGCGTTACGAGTTTCCAGCAGCAGAACTTACAGAACTTACGTTGAGGCTTCTTTTCTTTCCACAAGCAGTTGTTCTTAGACTTCACCCTGAATCAAAACATGGAATAACTAGGAGCGGTATCTGTGTTTCGGAGGCCCAGCTTTGCCTCCTAATGTCCAATCTATATGCACAGCCCGGAGCGAGCGGACCTGGAAGTCGATGAGGCCGACTGTGTTTGTCGTGTGGCAGGCAGAGCCGGCGGCCGACGCAGACGCTTACATAATGCGTCGTGGTTAAACAATGGTGGGTAATGTTCAGACCTGTCACCACTTCTAGATTTATGACTCTGCAGTTATGGGCCTGTCAAACTCGCACAGACGTGATAGATAATGAAGGGTGGTGTGCACGCTGATAAGAGCTCGCCCACTGATGGGGCACATGTTGCATGTGTGTTGGAAAGAACAGAATAGAAATATCCTTCATCGTCCCACAGGGGGGGGGGGAATATAAATACAAGAAAATGAGAATAACCTGTACAGTTAAGGCTAATTTACAGCATAATAAAACATACTGGACAGTTATAAAGGCATGAACTGTAGTAGTGCGTTAAAAAACAGCAACAAATGGGGGAAAAAAAACTGTAAAAACAGCAGGGATGAGTTTCAGAGCGGAGCATCGTGTTTAAAGTCCACAACTTTCACTGGATCAATGTGTGCTTCTGTGCTTTTTTGTCTCTGCTCTGTCTTCTGATTGATCACTGCACTTTATCCTGTACTGTAATTCACTGCAAGGTATCCTGTAGAGTTACTGCAATATTTCTGAGCTGTGTGTAAACGAAATTTCGTTCTGTATGCACTCTGTGTATACAAAATGACAATAAAGAAAGTCTAAGTCTAAAGTCTAAGTCTAAGTTCTGTAACCCCCAGTCGGTCGAGGCAGATGACCGTTCACACTGAGCCCGGTTCTGCTGGAGGTTTTTTCTTCCCGCTAATGGGTGGTTTTTCTTTCCACTGTCGCTCCATGCTTGCTCAGTATGAGGGATTGCAGCAAAGCCATCAACAATGCAGACGACTGTCCCTGTAGCTCTACGCTCTTTCAGGAGTCAATGCTGCTTGTCGGGACTTTGAAGCAATCAACTGGTTTCCTTATATAGGAAATTTTTGACCAATCTGTATAATCTGATTGATTTTGACTTTGTAAAGAGCCTCAAGATGACATGTTTCATGAATTGGCGCTATATAAATAAAATTGAATTGAATTGAACTGAACTAAATAAAAAAAATCATTGTTCATGGTGTCAAGCATCAAGGGAGATCCTCTGGTGGCTCGGCGCTCTAAACGAAGGTAAGGACGTTTGGATGTTTCCGAGTAAAACGCCATCCAAGTCTTTTACTTGTAAACTCGACAGGATCCATTTTGCTTTTCATCAACCGACTTCCTGCCTGAACGATCGGCTCTGCTCCAGATTCACGTGGAGTCGGTGCGGAAAGCGGCAAGAGAAGCGGTGAGCGCCGGCGCATCTGGGACGCTTTAGAGATGCACCGCGGATACAGGCTGAGGGGAAGGAGAAAAGTGATGATCCTTGAATTAACAGCGGGGAAAAAAATGATCAGGACCATCACCTGTAAGATGATTTAGAGCCACAAACACGGCGGAGAACCTTCTGGATCATTTAAACTGTAGCCGCCTGTCAGAGTCCTTATTTCCATTTCTGGATGCAACGGCCGCCGTCGCATCGTTGATCCAGACGCCCAGGACACACAAAACCATTTTTTAAATGAATGGAAAACTTCTGCTAATTTCTTTTCTTTTAAAGGCATACTATCCAACATTTTTCAGTTAATTAATGTGTTCCATACCGTTTTGGATGATTAAATGAGTCATTTCAGGTCGAACAAAGGTTTTCTCGGCCGCCCTGGTGGTCTGTGGGGGAAATACCGTACTTGCAATTGCAGGAGCCCTCGGCCCGCACCCACAGGCTCAGAAGTCTTGTGTGCATCGTGAGAGTCGGTCTTGCTTTACGGCGAGAACTGCTACACGCCCGCAGTGAAAGGTGTGCTCGTTGCTAGCGCAGTGGCCATATTTGTGCAGTTATCATGGTGGAACCAGCGAGAAAACAGCGAAAGCCCATGTTGGAGCAGGCAAGAAAGAGGAAAAGGGCTCTGGACAGAGAGAGGAGTCGTACACGGGTGAACATCGTGCAAGCTTTTTCCGAATGGCGAGAGCTTAAAGAAAAAGAAGGCTGCAAGGCTGACGCAGACCTCACGTTTCTGCTGATGCGATTGTAAGTAACATTGGAATGGTTTCTCTCTCTGTGTGCATGTTCATACTTTCACTGTTAGTCATTGTTTGTTCTGCCGTTTTTTCAACTTTTCGTTGCGTTCGCCTGTCTGCTAAGCTCAAAACAACCGCGCCTGACTTGACGGAGAAACCAGAACAGCTGAGCATCTTATGACAGTGCACTTTTACTTTCGCCCTCTGGGGGGAGCCTCGCTGGAAAATCAACCCCGGTTGCATAGTATACCTTTAACGGTTCAAAAAGGGGAGACACGGTCAGTGCTGCGGCACCTGAAGCGTATGACGGTTGTTACGCTGGGTCTTCTCACATGATCCAGCTGCTGCGTTTTCCTCTGATCTGCTCCTGCTCTTGTAGATTCTTACATTTCATAACCTTTTTCGTCCCCTTTCACAGCGACAGGTTTGTCACCTCAGCCTCCACCCTGACCAGACACTGTTTCTCCTGTATGTGTGCAGGACTCCTCTAAGTGCGTAATTATGCAGAAGGCTGAGTTTGAAGCTGTTCTCCAAGCAGATGTTTCATGTTTGTTCTCCAAGCGGACCCAGGGAGGCATTAACTCCTGCTTTTATGTCGTATCCCCAAATTCTACAAGTACAGGCGCAGCCCTTTAGGCTCAGCGCTTCACTGCGTCTCAATTTTCTACACAGCCTAGATGGCTGTGGACAAAACAATCAGCT
Source organism: Fundulus heteroclitus (assembly GCF_011125445.2). Taxonomy (NCBI): domain Eukaryota; kingdom Metazoa; phylum Chordata; class Actinopteri; order Cyprinodontiformes; family Fundulidae; genus Fundulus; species Fundulus heteroclitus. The sequence continues at coordinate 21,445,846 of NC_046377.1, read as the reverse complement.
ATTTGGGAACTGATTGTCTGGTCCCAGCTTAATTTATGTTCAATGACTCCTAGGTTGAGGTGGTGAGGGGAGCGGAAACAATTCCCCTGGTTCAGTGGGAGGAAGGATCTGTGACCGGGCGCTTTGGTGCACCCAGGATGCAGCAGACGGCCCCAGAAGGAGCTCTCCAAACACTGACTTTTCTGTTTTTTAAGGTTTCATAACCATGTCTGGTATGAAGGAACACGTGTGTGGCCACATGGCCAAGCTTCATCACCTTCTCACCTACTCCAATAATGCAACTGATCAGAAGTGGTGGAAACTGAGCGATAAAGTCCTGCCTCTTTATGATAAAACTTTATGTTCTGCTGCTTTTATACCGGGTTGTTTCTGTTAGGATGCACATCTGATGACCACAGAGGGTTGAAAGGTTGATGGATCAGAAACTACAGAAAGTCACAGACTAGTTGAGCTCCTTTTTTAACACAACAGACATGAGCAATGCTCTTAATCTCTCCATCTCTGCTTCTGTACATTCTGTCTGCATATTTGGGTTTCGTTTCAGTCATTTTGTGTCATTTGATTCTCTTTGGGATCTTTTACTTCTGTGTAAAACGAATGTTATTCTTTGCACATCATGTTTTCAGTAAAAACACAACGTGTCTCCATTTAAACCACCCAGTGTGATCCATTTGCAGGTCCATTTAGAGTTTCTGAAGTCCTTAGACTTAGACTTAATTAAGTCCTTTTGTTTTATTGCAGGTTTTATGATGAATTTTTAATCCTTTTGTTGTCAAATAATTTCCCCACATTTGGTTTAGGTATGTAATACAAAAGCCAAACATCTAAATAATCGGGTTTGGAGCCCCACTGGTGTGTTTGCTGACAGTCTTTATCTTGCTATTGTTGGTAATTGAATCATTATCTGCAGCTCAAACTCCTCAGTCAGTTCACTTTTCCTCTTTTTGTCATATTACAGTGTATATAGTTGGGATTTTATGTGATAAATCAACACAAAGTAAAATGATATATGAGAAGTTTAGTGTGCAGTTGTATTCAGCAAATATAGTCTGCTTGCCTGTGATCCGGTCTGAGTCCAACTGTAGCTGTTCCGTTTCTGGCCTCTTTAGAGAACATCAGAGAACATCCAGCATCAAGAAGACCAAGGGACCCAGCAGGCAGGAAGTTCTGGTCCAGTTTAAAGCAGAGTCAAGTTCCAGTGGGGAAATTCTGCCGTGACAGTGGCAAAAAACACCCAATTAGTGATGAGAAAAGAAAAAAAGAATACAAGTAAAGAAAAGTAAACTAATGTAAAGTTACCTCTAAATAAAACACCAAGATTAAAATATAATGGTAAACAGATAAATTGACCAAAGGAGAAAAAGTTATTTGATAGTGGAGAAACAACTCCAGCCTATAGACCTAACACATGACAATAGAATATGTAAATACTCTACAGCAGGGGTGTCAAACTCATTTCCATATGGAGCCACTTTGACGTCATGAAGTCATTAAAAGGGCCGGTTGCACGTGTATAGACGATACTTTTCATTTCATAATTTCATTCCAGTTCACATAGAAGTATAAAAAATGCACAGTAACATAAAAGTAGCAACCTTAGGCCCAGTTTATACAGTTTATTTGCAAAAAAAGTTGATATTGGGGTAAGTTACACTTACAGGAGGCACAGATTTAGCCACTTTATACACTATAAAAGGATATATGCCTCTACTTTATGACATGATGCCTTTTTTTTTTGGCTCTTGAGGGCCGGATTATTTACCTTGACGGGCCGGATTTGGCCCGCGGGCCTTGAGTTTGACACCTGTGCTCCACAGCAACGTCCCAGAGCTCTGATCAGTCCATCATCTGAACCTGGGGAGAGGATGGACCACCTGAAGACCCACCAAGACATGGACGTCCACCTGGACAAATCTGGAAGAAGACCTGTTGGAGGCTCCAGACTGGGGTGGAGGTTCACCTTCCAGCAGGACAATGCCTCTAAACATCCAGCTAGAGATACTATGGGATGGTTTAAATCAAGGCAGATTCGTGTTAGAATGGCCTAGTCAAAGTCCAGACTTAGATCTAGGTGAGAATAACTGGCGAGACTTGAAGACTGATGTTCACAGATGTTCTCTATCCAATCTACCTGAGCTTCTGAGTAAAGGAGAATGTGCAGACATTTCAGTCCGTAGAGGTTTAAAGCTCGTGGAGACAAACCCTAAAGGATGTAGCTGTAAAAAACAGAAAACCGTTTGTGCTCTTCCACTGACTTTACTACTGCGCACTATTTTGTGTTGGTCTATCACATAAAATGCCAGTAAATTATATTAAAAAAGCTAAAAGAGTGTCGACGCTTTTTTCCAGGGAACGTTTTTAGCTGTTTTTATTCACAGAAACAGAAAAAGAAATTTCCTCTGCGGGAAACTAGAAACAACTTGACCTTAAATCTGATTTATCTCCACGGCTCAAAGTTTTTCTGCTCCAGTATTCCCCACCGGAGCAAAACTTGTTTTTTTATCACCCATTTCTGCAGGTGGGGAGTCTTTAAAGAATATTTCTTTGCTCCAGGATAGATTGGAGCGTTATGCGGAGGTCTGCCCCGGCTGAATCGGTGCTACTGATCCTCGCCCACTCACAGCACCCACGGGTGCCACTTCTTCTGCAAACACTGCAAATAAAACACGCTTACTGCACCTCTGGGCGTCGCTCTGCCCGTAATAAACCACGCATTACCCCGGTGAGCCTTGGTTATCACTTCCCAAAGTCCAGGTTTGGGAACCTGATATGAACTTTGGTTAAAGGGACGGACTTCGTGTAGAAGAGGATCCTTTAACAAGAAAAATACAACAAAGCATAACTGATATACTAATATAACTAATAATACATATCTAAAGTCGATTTCTCATTTTTAATGCAGTTTCTGGGATCTTTTAAAAACATCACAAGGTTTGTTTGAATTCTGGGTTTTGAGTGATTTTCTTGGGGTTGCATCGCAGCAAGAATGTGCCGGTACCTCTGGCATTGGAGGAGGCCCGCAGCACGTTTAGAACAGACATAAATAATATCAACATGTGAGTTATGCATTTTTTTTGCTGCAAAGCCATCAACAATGCAGACGACTGTCCACTGTGGCTCTACGCTCTTTCAGGAGGAGTGAATGCTGCTTGGAGAGACTTGATGCAACCTGCTGGGTTTCCTTAGAGAGGAAACTTTCTGACCAACCTGTCTGTATGATTTGATTGAATTTTACTTTGTAAAGTGTCTTGAGATGACATGTGTTGTGAAATGGTGCTATATAAGTAAAATTAAATTGAACTGAAATGAGAATGATTTAGGTTGATTTTTACAGTGAATGTTTTATATATAGCTCCTTTAATGAAAAGAAAACAGAGTTTAACTGTAAAACTGGAAAAAAAAAGTAAAAAAAAATATGAATTACAGTAAATGTATCATAAGATTACAGTAAAACTGATAAAATCACGGTAAAACTGTAATAGAATTACACTAAATGTATCATAAAATTACAGTAGAACTCATAAAATCATGGTAAAACTGTAATAGAATTACACTAAATTTGCCCAAAAATTACAGTAAAACTGATAAAATTACAGTAAAACTGTAATAGAATTACAGTAAATTCATCAGAAAATTACAGTAAAACCGTAATGAAATTACACTAAATCATCACAAAATTACAGTAAAACTGTGATAGAATTACAGTAAATTCATCACAAAATTACAGTAAATCATCACAAAATTACACTAAATCATCACAAAATTACAGTAAATCATCACAAAATTACACTAAATCATCACAGAATTACAGTAAATCATCACAAAATTACACTAAATCATCACAAAATTACACTAAATCATCACAGAATTACAGTAAATCATCACAAAATTACAGTAAAACTGTGATAGAATTACAGTAAAACTGTAAATAAAATTTTTAGGTCACCATATTATCAAACTGGCTCAGCTGGTCCAGGCAGGCGGCTCCTGGGTTGTTCCTCAACATCCAAACCAATTTTATTATTATTTATGGGGACAGGTTGGTTCTTCTTTCAGGCTTTGCCAAAGTGGTAATGCATATTAATAACTTTTACTCACATATTGTTTTAAAATGATGATTGTCGGATCTGCAAACCCAACTGCAGGACATTGTTTGGCAGGCCAGACCAGAGAAAGGTCGAACCTTCTGGCTGCAATGATGAGAAGATTGTTTGGAGGAATCAAAGCGAGGCTTTCAAACCCAACAAGATAGTCATGACAGGCGAGCATGGTGGTGGGCGCATCATGCTGTGGGGCTTTTTCACGGCCACTGGAAGCAGTCAACAGCACAAATTAAACAAAATAATGGATCACCCCCACAAACTCTTCACCTTAAATGAACAGACGGTTGAAATTTAGACCCAGTTAGGTGGTTCCAACATGACGACGATCCAAACTGGGTTTACAATGAATGTTTCTGGGTTGTGTTTAGAAGTGGGATCTGAGTATGAAAACCACCAAGATCAAATATCCGATCAGAAAGATGCTAAATGAAGGCTGGGCAGCAACATGCCGACCAAATAACACAGGTATGTCTCATTTTAACCCAAAACTCTTGTTTTTATCAGTTCCAATGTCATTAAAAGGCTGAATTGAATCTCAACGTTCACAAACTTAAGGACTGGATGGAAAGTTCTGATCCCAACAGTCGCGGCAGGCATTTATTAGTGAAGTTAGAAGCTAATCTCTGTCCAGATTAGGCAGAAAAGCATCGCGTCTACCTGATGCGCCGAGCTTCCCTAATGTTTAACAGAACTCCATCTATCAGAGAAATGAGCTGGAGAGCAAAATCCCCCCACGACTAAAGACGCTGCCTGCGTGGAAATGGTTTCATACATTAAAAGATGCCTTAGCTGCAGGATCTTTAACTGCAATTTGTCATGAAAAAGAAACCGTCCTCAGCGAGGAAAGAATGTGAAAACAATTAGCACCCCGAGGTTTGACAGAGTGGAAAAACCAGCCTGTAATTACCGTCGATCGGCGGCAGCAGGTGATGTTTTCTCTGAGCGAGCGGCGCGTCTGCGGGGGTAGAAACTATAGAAAGTGACAAATGTGACCTTTATGCCTCGTTCTCCAGAGAAATCCTGGAAGTCTAATAGTGTATTTAAAGCCGACTCTCATCACGAATAAAGGTGACGGTGTCTCATGCTGTGGCCCGGTTAGTGAGCCGTTCCTTTCCCTTCTCAGTGCTTTTGCTTCATAAAGTACAACTAATGCCTATTGCTAAGTTTTTTTTATAAATAAACCATTTGGTTTTTAAGTCTTATGGTAATTAGGGGCTAGGTAACGGGTTGCTGGTTGGATTTTCCCAAAGTTTTGGATCACATTTATTGGGGTTTTATGTGATAGCGCAGAACAAAGAGCATAATTGTGACGTCAAAAAACATCATTTTGCAAATGATGTGAATAATGTGTTTATATTTAGTCCTTAACTGAGTCACCAGGTCCAGCTGCTGGTCTCTACCAGCTTTGGACATCTACAGACTCCTCGTTAACGCGGTCCTGTGCTGTGGCGGCAGCATTAAGAAGAGGAAAGCTTTCTAGCTATAAATATATCCTTGTTTTTTTGAAGAAGAAAAAAAGGCTCAAGCTCAGTCAGATCGATGGAGAACATCTGTTAACGTCAGTTTTCATTTCTTGCCACATAATCTCAGTTGGATTCAAGTCTGAACTTTGACTAGGCCATTTTACCACCTTGGTCTGAACCATCCATAGTATCTCTGGCTGAATGTTGAGGGTGGTTGTCCTGCTGTCCGTCTCTTATGATTTTATTTCAACTACTTTATTTTTTTTTTTTGCCATTCTTCCATGAGATCAGACAACAACTAACAGTTTTCTGTTGGACAAATTCTCCCACCTGAGCTGTGGACATCTGCAGCTCCTCCAGAATTACGATGGTCCTGATCGCTGCTTCTCTGATTAAAGCTCTCCTGTCAGTCCAGGTGGACGTCCATGTCCTGGTAGGTCTGCAGGTGGTCCATCCTCTCTCAATGTTCAGATGATGGACTGACCAGAGCTCTGGGATGCTGCTGTAGAACCAGATCATGCTTTAAATTGGAACCTTTAAAGAACCTTCTCCCTGACCCGTCTGCTGGGTTGCTTGGTCCTAATGATGCAGGTTGTTCTCTCGTGTTCTCCAAAAACCCTCACAGAACATCTGCATTTACACTGAGATTTAAGTTAGACACAGATGGACACTACTGACTAATTACATGACTTCTGAAGGCGGCTGGTGTCAGAGTGAGGGTTACGGTTGACATGCGTCTGGCTTTTACACCTGGAATCAGTGCAAACCACTTGTTTCAGGTCTTTTTTTTGTAAAATGTCTTTGAATCCTTGCACCATTTTAGACTCCCTCTGGTGTGCGGCTCTGGTTGAACAAAGAGTTGCATCAAAATGTCCTCCAACAAGAACGTCATCCAAAGGTCCAGGAATTCAATTCAATTCAATTTATATAGTGCCAATTCATGAAACATGTCATCTCGAGGCACTTTACAAAGTCAAAATTAATCATATTTCACAGATTGGTTCAAAATTTCCTATATAAGGGAACCAGTTGATTGCTTCAAAGTCCCAACAAGCAGCATTCACTCCTGGGGAAGCGTAGAGCCACAGGAAGAGTCGTCTGCATTGTACATGGCTTTGCAGCAATCCCTCATACTGAGCAAGCATGAAGCGACAGTGGAGAGGAAAACTCCCCATTAACGGGAAGGAAAAACCTCCGGCAGAACCGGGCTCAGTATGAACGGTCATCTGCCTCGACCGACTGGGGTTAGAGAAGACAGAGCAGAGACACAACAAGAGAGACAAAAAGGCACAGAAGCACACATTGATCTAGTAATCTGTTCTACATTAGATGGTAATAACGATGATCTGTCTTCCCTGGATGATGTTACAGTTAACAGAACGTCAGACCAGGTGTACCTTCTTTGAAGAAAAGAGAGAGAGAGCAAAAAGTTAAAAGCTGAAATGACAACAGTGATTTCAATGCAATGCAAAACTGGAGAGCAGTAGGAGAAGCAGTGAGAAAAATAGACCCTGATGTCTTTCGTTAGCCTAAGCCTATGCACTGTAAAAATGGATCTAAAAATAAGTAAAATGTTCTTAAAATTTGTGTTTTTGTCCTAGATTTGAGCAGGTAAATAATATTATCTGCCAATGGAATGAGTATTTTTGACCCCTAAAATAAGATATCCTGCACTTGAAATAAGATAGTGGAGATGAATTGTTCCTATTTTAAGTGCAAAAGTCTTATTCCATTGGCAGATCATCTTATTAACTTGCTCAAATCAAATCATTTTAAGAAAATATTACTAATTTTTAGTTCCGTTTTTGCGGTGTAGCAGCATAACTATAGAGATAGCTCAGGGTAACATGAGCCACTCTGACTAGAAGCTTTGTCAAAAAGGAAAGTTTTAAGATTAGTCTTAAAAATAGACAGGGTGTCTACTTTTAAAGAAACAGTTTGTTGAGGGATTTCAACAAACTAAATAAAGCCTTGATGAAGTGATTCAATGATCAGAATATGGAGAAAAAAAAAACTCAAATTGGAAACCCATATAGAAATAATAATCTTTGAACCTGCAGATTGGACATTAAAGTAGTTAATCACAGTAATTATTTTAATTAGGGAGATGGGTAAGTTTACACACTGCAAAAACGGAACTACAAATAAGTAAAATATTCTTTAAAATTAGTGTATTTGTCCTTGATTTGAGCGATAAATAAGATGATCTGCCAATGGAATAAGATTTTTGCACTTAAAACACGAACAATTAATCTCCATCTGCTTATTTTAAGCACAGGATGTCTAATTATCTTACTTTAGGGGTCAAAATACTCATTCTGTTGGCAGATAATCTTATTTACCTGCTTAAATCAAGGATTAAAACACTAACTTTATGAACATTTTACTTATCCGTTTTTGCAGTGCACACCTTTATTTGTGTCCGTTTAATCCTGAGAGTTCAGGGACAGTTTGAACATGAAAGAGCCTTAAATTGTGTCCAGTTGGTTGTGTTGATAGGATGATCCCCTGATCAGTCGCTTCTCACCGAAATCTGTCCAAACTCATCGGCTCCAAACGCTAATCGGCTTCCTGGCTTCGCTCCACGGGAGCAAAAAGCTGAAAGCTAAAACCGAGTCCAGCGCCAGCAGAGAATGATTTGGACAATTAGGTAAAGGCCTGCTGATGCGGCAGGAAAAGCGTCACGTAGTGTCCTCGAGGTCGGGTCTGGATCCAGAGAAGTCCAGGTGAGAAAGATGAGGTAATGGGAGGGAGGGGGGGCTGCAGAGGAGGAAGATCAGCAGACTGAAAGAGACAGAAAACATCCAGAGACCCCCTGCAGCTCAGTCATGTGCTCCTGTTAACCAGGGCCAGATGTGGATCTTCTGGATATCACCTCATTGATGTGATTCTGTCTCATTCCATCAGTTTCACTCAGATCCGTCTGTTTCAGCTCTCTTCCCAATCCTTGCTTCCTTTTTTTAATCAATTTAAGACTATTTCTGTTTTCTCTGTAGCTTTAATTCTGGTGTTCGGTGTCTCGTGTTTGTCAGTCCAACGTTTTGGGACCACCTCATATCTTAATTTGGACAATTTAGTGTCTCTGTCGTGGTTTTATGCAGCTGAAAACAGACGTTTACATGCACTGTATGAAAACATCTGTCATTAAATCAAACTAAACGTTTCCTGTTTGGGGCCAGCTGGGATAAATAACATTTTTACTTGCTAAATGCCCAAATAAGATAAGATAAGATAGGCTTTATTGATCTCACATTGGGGAAATTCACATGTCACATCGGCTCAGTAATCAGTAGTCATAGGAAGAAGGAGTCAAGTAGGACGAGGTGCATCAAATATATACGGTGTGTCCTCGTTATACTATGGATCAAAAGGAGTAGGTAAGAAAAGAAAAAAAGAAAAATACAAAAAGAAATAAGGCAGAGGATGTCTTCTGTACATTCACGGTGACTTATACGCGTGTGTATTGACATATATTCGGGTGTGGTAGCAGCAGAAGTCACTTCCTTCAGGAAATAATGAGAAATCCTTGCTGTTCGGTCCTGATGGCAGGGATTTAGTTTTGGTCCCGCTCTCACCTCCTCAGTCCCTCGAGTTCTGGGGGTATCGCCTTATCTATTGGTTGTCCCACATGACAATCATTCACGTAACGCCAGTGTCCGCGCTTGCTCCTTGTTAGTTTCTGCCTGCCGGCTGCGCAATATCTAATGTTTATGATTCCGGTTAGCTTAGAGGTTAGCTTAGCCATAGACATCATATACGTAGACGCGTCATTGGGCGGGTTCTGCCTCTGCTGCGATGCGTCAGAGCGTCCGCCATCTTAAATGTGGCAAATCCGCAGTTACTCAGTCACTTAAACAGTATCAGAGGGACTTTAATCTCTGAATATACTTTGTATTCGTAGTATTTTTATTTTTGTAATATTACAAGTTTATTTTTGTATCCCTTTAGCTTAATTCTCCTGATTTTATTCTTGTAAAGAATAAAAATAATTAAAATAATCTAACCTGGCCCTATTACTCCAGGAGTGAAATAATTCTGCAAACTGTGACTATTCTGGAAATGTTCCCTCTTAATTCTCATAATATGACGTTTTTCTCATAACATTACCACTTTTTTTTATTTTTACTTTATTGTCCTAGGTCTTTTTTTCCCTCATATTAGTAATTTTACCTCTTTAATACTCACCCAAAAAGTCTGTTACTAAAGGTTCACATGTGACACGGCTTTATGAAATAATGAAGACCACAATGTTTAGATTTAACAAATTGATCCTTATATTCATAACACACACACACACACACACACACATATGTATATATTTATTTAGAAAGATATAGATATGTATAGACATCTTAACCTATAGTTATTTATATATATATATATATATATATATATATATATATATATATATATATATATATATATATATATATATATATATATTTCTAATACTTGAAAATCTATAAACGCACATCTCTGTCTAAATACAATAGTCTGTACTGTATGCAAGCTAAAAACCTTGAAAGAGAATGGTCTTGCACAGCTTTTTCCTAGTGTTGCCACTCTGCAGCTTTAGTGTGTCCAGTTTTGCAACATGGTGCAGCCTTAGTTTATAGAAGGCAGATACAAGTAGTGAAATCAGCCAGAATACATTTCCATGCAGCACAGGAATGAGGCATCTTCTCTGATCCACGTTCACTACAATGAAACTTAACTTTTTTCTGCCACAAACAATATGGCGGTGATGTTGACGTGCGAACCTGCGCCCAACGACGCGTCTACGTATATATGTCTATGAGCTTAGCGGTTAGCTTAGCGGTTAGCTTAGCGGTTAGCTTAGCGGTTAGCTTAGCGGTTAGCTTAGCGGTTAGCTTAGCGGTTAGCCGTTCATTGTAGCTTCGCTGCTCTCACCATAGACTTTGAACATGGCTGAGAGTCGCAAGAAGCTACCAACCGCTTACAAAATTATGAGAAGAAGAGGAAGGCCTCAGTAGAAAGAAATAAGACCAGAGTGGATATGGGAGATTTTTTTTTCACGTGATCCCCCTGGGGAACGGAAGAGCAGGAAAGACGGTCTTGCGTAGTTATTCAAAAAGGGAACTTGGGGTAACTTCAAGAAAAATCGCTGATTCTACCTTTAACTGTAGATAATGATAATCTTAGAAGCTTCAATCGACATCTTCCCAAGGTTTTCAGCTTTTGCCCCGAGGTTGTTTCACACATTTTGCACACAAAAAAAAAAAACATTTCTCACCAGGACACAGAACCCGTCTCCTTCCAGGACGATATGTTAGCAAGACATTCTCATATTGTTCATGCTTGCTTATAATCGTCAGAACAGATGAACGTGGAACCTTCAGCATCTGAAGATCAGAACCAACGATGAAAGACTTTTTAAAAAGACGAAGTTGTATTTCAGAGAGTGAGAAATATGTTTCTTGTGTATAATTAATGTTGTTTAATCTTTTATGTTGGTAATTCTATAGGTTTTATTTGGTATATTCCTTTTTAAACTGTAAAAAACATTTTTATGAAATCAATGAAGATATGCATATGTTTACTATGTTATCACTTATGGGTCTAGATGTCTTACTTTAGTACATTTCAGCACATATTTTACAGTCACAGCTCCATTTCACAGAACAGTTGTACTTATTTGTCACCCGGAGCTCTAACTATGCGCTACGTTAGTAGTTTGGGTTTCAACAAGTTCCTCAGATTTCTCTCCTTTTGTATTTCACCCATCCCTCCACTGCTCCAGCATGAGAGTAATATTTATAGTTATTATGCTCTTCGAACATTTTGTGTTGCATCACCATGCAGCTGCTCTGCCTCTTCTCTGTCATTATTTCTCCCCTAACGGTCATTTGGTGATTGGGGAAATGTACATGAAGCCAGTCTGACGCTGAAGGTGAAATCCGTTCCCTCAGCTCTGGATGTTCTGCACGCAGATTTGTAGCAACAATAATGTCTAGGAGCAGCAGGTGTTGTGTAGGCCTGATCACAGTAGAGCTGTTTACCTCAGTGGGGTCCAAACTATTTGCTACATTGGCCAAAAACAGCAAAATAATTTTCTTTTGACCCGCTCAGCAATCAATTAAACATGCAATTCTTTAATAAACCTAAGCAGGAAAGAAGGTCTCAGATGTTTGTCCATTTTTTTGGGTTCACATTGAGCCTGGCTGTGGTTCTACTGGAGTTTTCCTCTCCACTGTCACCACATGCAGTTCTGTCTTTTTTCTCTTCGTAGTAGCTACACCTGGTCTGGCGTTCTGTTAGCTGTGACATCATCCAAAGGGGCAGATCATCCGATTTTTACCATGTTTTTCGGACTATAAGGCACACTTAAATAGTCTCAGAAATTGATGGTGCGCTTATAATCCAGTGCGCCTCATATATGAATACCGTTGTGCTTACTGACTGATTTTATGTGGTACAATTCAGAGCATTACGGTACACTGTGTCACTACCTGATAGGACCCTTGAGCTGTCTACAAGACTGCCTGACTGTAATGTCTAAACTAGAAGTGCATTCATGTAAAGATCCCCACATACTCGGGCGTACTCGAGGCGTACTCTGCGCATACAGGTACGTGTCACACGGTAAACACAAGAAGTCTTCACATCAAACTGTTTCATATTTAACACCGAGCTTGATGCACTGAGCTGCTCCAAGCAGGCATTCTCCAGGACGCAGCATCACAGTCCCTCTCTTTTCTCACTGACAGGTGGGAGCCTGCTGGAAAAGAAACACCTCTAGCTGCTCAGCTAGCTAATCACACATTTTACCATCCGTTCCGCCGCTTCGTCCCACTGGCAGAAGGTCTGGGAATTGTAGGAAGAAATTTGCAGGAAGAAATGAAGGCAACAGTACGCTCGACTATGAAGGGTAAAACATCCACGGAGATGCAGCGTGGAGTACGCACTAACAACAATTCACCTAGTAAGTTAATTCAATATAGAAGTTACGTTTATTTTGGCCTTATGTTAGAAACAGGGCAGTGTAGTCCAGCTACTCTGTCCTCCCGACAGAGACGGATAGCTTTCCCTTTCAGGAGAGAGCTGTGAACGTGGAGGAGTGATATTACACACTTGGGAAGATTATTTAGTGCGGGTTATATTCTGAAACATATGATATCTTATAACGTAGAAAATACTCCTGGGTCAATGTGAGCTTCTGTGCTTTCTGTGTCTCTGCTCTGTCTTCTCTAACATAGAAAGTACTCCTGGGTCAATGTGAGCTTCTGTGCTTTCTGTGTCTCTGCTCTGTCTTCTCTAAGCCCCAGTGGGTGGAGGCAGATGAGCGTTCACACTGAGCCTGGTTCTGGTTCTGCTGGAAGTTCTCCCTGTTAAAGGGGAGTTTTCCTCTCCACTGTCGCTTCATGCATGCTGAGTAGGGGTGTGCAAAATAATCATCATGACGATGCATCGCGATTCTAATATTCGCGATCCAATGCATCGATTCTTGACGCCAAGAATCGATTATTAATTTAAAAAAATGAATAAATAAAATTGCATGAATGGTTGGCGAACATCAGCTAAAAACAAGTGGAATACAACTTCCAGTCCAGTAGATGTCGCTGCAGATGTGTTGACGCCCGCTGCCTTGTGTCACAAGCATTTCCAGCCGCGGGATACTGCGACGAGTCATTCATAAACAAAACATGGAGGAGACTGAGAACATTCGCCCGGCTCCCTCACCTGTCAAGTCAGATGTTTGGACGCATTTTGGCTTTAAAAACAAAGAAGGTAAAAACAAAATTGATATGACGCACGTAATTTGCAAACACTGTTACATCGTGATGAAATACTGTGGGAACACAACAAACTTAAAAGGCACATGCTGAGGCCATCCAGAAAAACAAGATGGAGTGCCGCAAGCACTGATTAAACTAACAACACTCGATTGCAAGCTAGCCCCAATTTCTACACGCGCAAACATTTGAATGTTTTCATTTCATTGGTTTAAAGGACCACTAAGGCCATGTAAACGGCACTGATTATCCTTATTTTGTTGTTTTAAGTTTTATAAATCCTAAGCACTTTTTGTCAGTGTGTCCACTCCAGTAATAGTAATGTTTGTGTCCAGTTACAGTAATGTTTATTTTCACGGCAATACCTCCAAAAGTCATTTCAATAAATACAGCTATGTATGAATTCAGTTGCTTTCAGTTACAGTACGTATCAATTAAAGACACTATCCAGATCATACACAGCCAGTCAGCCACTGGTGTACAGTGTTCAGTGAAAATATCACAATGCATTGCGATGCATGCAATAATTCAAGTATCGTGATGCATCGTGATAGAATCGCATCGTGGCATGTGAATCGTGATTCGAATCGTGACTTCTTTGGCAATACCCACCACTAATGCTGAGTATGAGGGATTGCTGCAAAGCCATCAACAATGCAGACGACTGTCCACTGTGGCTCTACGCTCTTTCAGGAGGAGTGAATGCTGCTTGGAGAGACTTGATGCAACCTGCTGGGTTTCCTTAGAGAGGAAACTATCAATCTGGATGATTTGATTAAATTTGACTTTGTAAAGAGCCTCAATATGACATGTAGTGTGAATCAGCTCTATATAAAAAAAATTTAATTCAATTCAGTTTGTTCAACATTTCTCTAACTGCCAGAATAATTAAAAGTTCAGTTTAAATCTAATGAATGGCCTGATAATGGGCTTTAGCTGATAAACGCAATGACTGACATGGAATAATAAAAGGTACGAAGGGTTGGATTGTTGAGGATCCTTTGGTATAAACTGCATAATGGAGGCTGTATAAGGTTTGCTTCTGCTGCACAGTTGTAGGCGATATCTGTCAGTTGTGATTAAAATACAGTTAAGGAGAAATTTACTATACGTAGTACTAAGCGTTGCCTTGTTGGACTTTGCGGAGTGTCTGAAAATGAGAAAAATCCAGAGAATCTGTGCTGTGAGGCTTTGGGATGTTTGCAGCATTACGTACAGTATTATGTAAGCTTTAGTACCGCTCCAACAGGTTTTTTTTTTTTTTTTTTTTATCTCAGCTGGAGTGCATATGCGGGTATTTTTCATCCATCACCCCAGAAATAATTACGGTGGCAATTACACTCTGTGTTTCTGAGCACTCACTGGCCGCCCTTGTTCCTATAAAGCGGATCTCTGTTTTTTTTTTTTTTGCCTCAGCAAAGAGCTGTTTGTCCTTCAACTTATTGCATCAACTCGGGGGAATGAAAATATCGAGGTGATAAATGGAAAAACGTCGAGATAAACTGTGCCGCAGGTCACCAGGGAGGGCAAAACACAAACATGACAACATTTCAGAAACACCACTATCAAAGAACAAATACCAGAGAAGAATTTTTTTATAAAAAGGGTTTTTACATATTTTTAAAATCCATACTTTTTGTTATTCCTGATGAATTTAGTGTAAAACAGCTCTAAATGGCATTTCAGTTTGGTAGATTCCTACACAAAACATGTTCCCCTTTTAAGTTCAACATTTAATGGAATTATAATAATTCATTTTTAACAAAACCGAAGTCACAGTTATTCACTCTGCTACCAACAATACCACTAAAATATTTATAACTGAGTATTTTAAAATAAACATAACTTTTTTTGTGAGTGCAACATTTCAGACTTTGAACGTCATCAGATAATTTTGGATACATACCTTGTTTTTAAAGGTTTAAATGGACTTGCTCCTCCTCCTCTGACACATTTTATAAGCAAAAAAAGAAACCCATTACCAGAATAAACACCGGAGCTTTAACAGGAAGAGAGTGTAATGTTCAGCGGCGTAAATGGTTACGTCCATCAGAGGAGCACAGTTATGGAACACAATGCCAGCTCATGTTAGGGGCTATGCAACTTACATAACTTTTAAAATCTCCTTGAAATACTGGTTGAAAACTAACCAGACATGTGTTCACAGACATAAACTGATCTGTTTCCTTGGATTTTATATTGGCATCTTATCTGTTTGTGTCCACTCTGTTCTCTCCCGTAGTGTCTTGTTTATGTTCACTGTTCTGACCTGCCTTAGGACAGCTAATGTAAATCAGCTGTTGTGCTAATTCTGGTATATTTACATTGATGCTTTAAGCTGACATGTTGAATGTGCATTGTCCTAATTCACATAATATTAATAAATAAATAAAAATAAATAAACTTTTCTAATAAAGTAGCTTCTTTGACAGCAAAGCGAGCGGTCGAGGCAGATGACCGTTCAAACTGAGCCTGGTTCTGATGGAGGTTTTTCATTCCACTGTCGCTTCATGCTTGCTCGGTATGAGGGATTGCTGCAAAGCAATGGACAATGCAGACGACTGTCCACTGTGGCTCTACACTTCTTCAGGAGTGAATGCTGCTTGTCAAGACTGGTGCAATCAACTGGGTTTCCTTAGATAGGAAGTTTTTTGATCAATCTGTATAATCTGATTAAACTTGACTTTGGAAAGAGCCTTGAGATGACATGTTTCATGGATTGCTACTATATAAATAAAATTTAATTGAAAAGTCGAATCCCTAGTTTGTGTGCACAAACGTAGCGATTAAAGCTGATTCTGATTAGCACTCGTTAAAATACAAAAGAAAGGGAAAATGAAACTCAAATAACAGAACTGTGTTGATCCTCATGTCAGGAAATGAATACAAATAAGCTAGTCTCATAAACCTGTCAGTTACTGCAGTCAGAGCATAAATTAATAAGTTTAAAACGGCTGAAACTGTGACAAACTAGGACCCACTTTTATCTTGTTGCCACAAACAGCGAAGAGGATGATAAAAATGGTGACCCAAACCAATCGAGGATGAAAGGTGCAGTCATCTTGGTTTGGTCCCACTTTTTTAGGACACCACCTCACTACAGGGGTACCCCAAGGCTTAGTATTAGGACCTTTTCTCTTTGCAATGTACACCACATAAATGGGGCTCTCACACCACTGCAATGCTAACAATATTCAGCTCTTTAAGTTATTTCCACCTGATGCCCTCATGGGGTTCACCCCAATACCCTTATTGAGTAAGGACTCTTTAGCCAAAGTGGAGGTGCATCAGCGGCCACCATGAAAAGTGCAGTCAGTAAAGGAGGAGTTAGGAAAATTCGCCTGTATGCTCCCTCCTGTGGCTAGTTTAGTCTTGGAACCATGAGACGTCCCTTACAGGCGCTAAGGAGGAATCCCAGAATCCTTTGCATGACATGACGTAACAGCACAGCCCCCTCACCGAAATTAACAAAAATGAGCAGAGAGAAGTTAGATAGTTAGAGGTACTTGGATGGAGCCATGGTTACCTGACTCCGCCAGATGGATTTGCTCCGCATATCCATCTGGAAACCTTCCGTTGAAGTAATTTTGGGAAGGGGCGAAAATACTGGTTAGCTGATTGGCCTATGTTGGTGATAGACGGGCCAAATAAACCAATCAGATCAACGAAGCATATGACGTACTAACAGCGACGACGAAAACACAACCACAAGCTCTCGCCGAAACCAGTCGGGAGAAGAGCAAAAGCATCTTTTCCTCTGAGAAAAGCCTCCAGAGCAGTGTTTTGCTCTTCTTTCAGCGAAGAAATACTCTGTAATTCCGATAAAACTTGCTCGATAGCCACGCTAACGCTAGTTTCATCGGCTGAAGCCGCCATGTTCTTTAGACTGAACTGTCGCTCCTCGTTGCGTCACACCTCAACCCGCCTCAAAGCCAACGCTGATTGGACGTTCGTTTGGTGAACGGCTCCAAATTTTCTTTAACGGAGGGTAGCCAGACTGATCTGCGAGTGAAACCTTGAAAGCTCGCGAGATCAGGATGGTCTCACGAGGCTAGAGCCATGGTATCAACATGAATCTTGAAATTCATCCATACCATTTTTTCAGATTGGTTATGAATGAGGAAAAACTTCTCCAAAACTGAACTGTTGTTTTCCCACCCAACCGACCATACAGCCCAGGATCTGCATCAAAGTTGAATCCTGATTTATTGCTCCTTAAAAAAGGTAACTAGAAACTCATGGGCATGATTGACAACCAGCTGACCTTTAAAGATCATGATGCATGTCGCTTCATTGTGCCGCTTAGAGTTGTTAAACATAGGAAAGGTCAGGTCAAATCAAACCCAACATCAAGCTCCGGGTGTGGTATGTGGTTGTCGACCGCCTTGACTAGCGGAACATGTTCTTAACTGGACCTAAGCCTGTGCTTTAAAACATCTGCAGGTGGTCCAGAACACAGCTGTACATGTGGTCTTCAATCTGACGAAAAGAGCTCCACAAACTAACTGTAGCCGCCTTCATAAAGTTGAAGTCACTGGTGTTGGCCAACAACGTGCTTAATGGAGTGGCTCCAATCTACTTGAATGCTCTCCCAAAGGCTAATGTTTTAATTCAGTCAGCTAGCAGCTACCACGCTTAAAATCCAGACTCTAATGTGTCTTCCATGATGGTGAAATGACCTACCGATTATTATTAGAACAGAACTGTATTCAAGAACTTCTTCTTCAGAGAGCATCTATTTCCTTTTTGACAAAGCTTCTAGTCAGAGTGGCTCATGTTACCCTGAGCTACCTCTATAGTTATGCTGCTATAGGCTTAGGCTGCTGGAGGACATCGGGGTCTATTTCTCTCTCTCTGCTGAGTTCTCCTACTGCTCTCCAATTTGCATTGTTTGTTGTTATTTCATCTTTTAACTTTTTGTTTTCTGTCATTTTTTCTCTCCGTAGAAGGTACACCTGGTCTGGCGCTCTGTTAGCTGTGACATCATCAGGGGAGGCAGATCATCCTCTATTACCATCTAACATAGAAAGTACTCCTGGGTCAATGTGAGCTTCTGTGCTTTCTGTGTCTCTGCTCTGTCTTCTCTAACATAGAAAGTACTCCTGGGTCAATGTGAGCTTCTGTGCTTTCTGTGTCTCTGCTCTGTCTTCTCTAAGCCCCAGTGGGTGGAGGCAGATGAGCGTTCACACTGAGCCTGGTTCTGGTTCTGCTGGAGGTTCTCCTCCCTGTTAAAGGGGAGTTTTCCTCTCCACTGTCGCTTCATGCATGCTCAGTATGAGGGATTGCTGCAAAGCCATCAACAATGCAGACGACTGTCCACTGTGGCTCTACGCTCTTTCAGGAGGAGTGAATGCTGCTTGGAGAGACTTGATGCAACCTGCTGGGTTTCCTTAGAGAGGAAACTTTCTGACCAATCCGTCTGGATGATTTGATTGAATTTAACTTTGTAAAGAGCCTTGAGATGACGTGTGATGTGAGTTGGTACTATATAAAAAAAAATGAATTAAATCTCCTATTCTAGCCACTACAATTGCTACCCCATATACCGCTCTACCTCTGTCTGCACTTCCCTCTGTGCCTGAACTCTTTATTTCTCTACTGCACTGGTCCATCCTCATTTGTAAGTGGCTTAGGATGCAAGCGTCTGCCAAATGCAGACAGCTTCAGCAAAGAGTGGCATTATGGGTTGACAGAGTCTTTATAACACCCATCAGATGCTGCCTACAGGCCGATCACTTGTTTGGGGAGACGTCAGAAAAAACACTTATCTGACTTCGGATGGAAGATAAAACCTATTTTTAGATGCATCAAGATTCCTGAGTTCCCATCCTGATTTCTGACCAACCATCATAAATGTAAACCTGTGGAGTTATATTAAGGTTTCCTGCAACAAGCGCTGCAGTGAGCCTGCTTTGAAGCAAAGAACGACTACAGTAAGTGAAACGCACCTCTTACCCAGTGTTAAGTACAGCGAAGGATCTGTAATGCTATGGATCTTTCTCCACATTATTATGTAACTCTCAGGACACCAGGGCCTTTTAAGCATAAATCTAGTAACTTCTATTAGCAAAGTGAAAAGTTTTTCACTGGGTCTTTCAGTACACTGCAAAAACTGAACTAAAAATAGGTAAATCTTTCTTAAAATTTGTGTATTTGTCCTTGATTTGAGCAGGTAAATAAGATGATCTGCCAATGGAATAAGATTTTTTTACTTAAAATAGGAACCATTCATCTCCATCATCAAGTGCAGGATGTCTAATTATCCTATTTTAGTTGTCAAAATAATCATTCCCCTGGCAGATGATCTTATTTAACTGCTCTGATCTAGGACAAAAACACAAATTTTTAAGAACATTTTACTTATTTTTATATGCGTTTTTGCAGTGTAGGATAAGGATCCAGAACATGTGGTCACATCCACATCCTCCTGCAAGCAAAGGTTGTCTTCTTGACTGGACTGCATGCTCCTAGAAATAAATCACACCCGTTCCCTTTGTTTGTTGCCATCCTTGGATGATTTTCAGTGGTTATTTCTAGACAATCTGTGCACTGGCCGACGTCGAACCAAAAATGCAAAAAAATAAATAAATAAATACCAAAACAGAGTAAAAGAAAGTTGATCTCCTTAGATTTGGCCCGCCTATAAGGATCAGTGATGAGACACAAGAAGACAAATCCGTTGTCATCGCTCTGATCAAGAAGAAATTATCCGCCTCAGAATAACAGAGTGGGAATTACACACATTTATGAACGTGCAACCATGAAATCAGCTAAATCAAATCCTCCAAATCTCACAGCTCACTGAGTCAGAGGGAAGAGGGAAGAGGGTTTGTGCAATCAGGTCGGTCCGGGACCAAAATATTTCATTTTCACATCCATCTGCCAGCCCAACTCCACTTAATTCAAATATTTACTGGACCCAGGGTAAGGTGGGAAAACCTTTCATCATCAGATTTAAATCCGACAGGTCCAGAACTTTTTTTCTGCAAAAGCAAAAGGAAACGACAGGATGAGGTGTTGGATAAACGTCCGGCCGTTTGCTTGGGACACCTGTGCCAGCGTTTTAACGTAGCCATTAACCTGCAGCTGCATCATCATTTTCATTACAGCAGAACATATATGGATGCTTGGAGGCAGAGATGAGCTGGATTCTACGGGTGTTTTCAACTAAATGTTCGGTAAGAAAAAGAGAATCCTCCACAGCTGAGGAGCTAGTAAAACTCGTCCCCAGGGTTGAATCCAAGCCCTCAGACTTGAAACATAAATCTCTTCATAAATCTGCTCTGACCTGATCGTACTGAGGATAAAAGCGTTTTGCAGCACATCTGAGGTTTCTTTGGACTTGGTTGTGTTTTTCAGAAATACAAAAAGTTGCAAAAAGAAAGCATTCATTAATAGAAAACATAACGATACATAACAGCTCAATAAAGTTTGATTTAAACAGCATCAGAATGACAACAAACAAACTTTATGACATTAAGTGTTTCAAGCCTCTCCATGATCTTCTCCATGTGTTTAATCATTTTACTAAACAATCTTTTTTGAACATTTTCTTATTTTAAAAAAGAAGGAAAAGCTGATAGGAAGTAATCATGTGATGCTTCAAGCACAGATGGCCTTTATTAAACCATTATAACTCTTAGCATGAGAGAGCTGCTCACTCAACCATCTTCTCGGTCGAGAACATGATGTTGGTTTAAGAAAACCTCATAAAAACTCAGAGGTTTTGGAGCCTAAAACACAGAAACCTGCATAACTTCTACCAAAGTGTGTAAAAGGCTTTGAATTGAATTCAGTTTGTATTGTAATTTATTTGTCCCTCGGTAGTAAAATCCACACTGCAAAAACAGAACTAAAAATAAGAAAAATCGTCTTGAAATGAGAGTATTTTTCCTTGATATGAGCAGGTAAATAAGATTATCTGCTAATGGAATGAGTATTTATACCCCTAAAATAAGATAATTAGATATCCTGCACTTGAAATAAGATGATGGAGATGAATTGTCCCTATTTTAAGTGCAAAAATATTATTCCATTGGCAAATAATCTTATTTACCTGCTCAAATCAAGGAAAAATACTCTCATTTCAAGAAGATTTTTCTTATTTTTAGTTCTATTTTTGCAGTGCATTTGTATCAACGGTAAATTAACAGGCAATGAAAACACACAGTGACAAACCAAATAAATGATTGCATGACTGAATCAAATCTATATAGTTCAATAAAGAATATTAACACAAGTACTATTAGTGTTACCTGGTCTTCTTTTTTGTCAAACAGGGAAGTGACAAATTCTATATCTCTCTAAACGAGATTTGAGTTGTTTCGCTACTTGTTGAATTTGCTCTAATTAAGGAAGTAAAAAAAAATCATATTGTTCAGATTAACATCTTTTGGTCTAACCCAGAAAGAATCAAATTTTAAAAACTATTGCCACTGTATAGAAAATGGTATCAAATTCAAACTTTTAGTATCGTGACAACCCTGCTGCAGATGTGAGCAAGTTTAGCTATTTCCTTGACCCGTGATTGTCAAAAAACATCGGCCTTGTTCCAAAGTCTTATCTTTCCAGAGCGGCTAAGTGAAACAGGGCTTCTGTTTTTCCTCTGTATAATCCAGCTGATCCAGAAATCGGCCCAGATTAATACAATCTGGAACAAACTGAGATCGCTCCAACTGCCGTCTCCTGCAGGTAAGATGCTGACTGCTCATAAATACTCCTCAGAAGTCCACTATAAGTCGAAAAACCTTAACTATATCATTAAAAACACAAAGAAAAGCATCCCAGAATGAATTTAATATGTAATAAAGCAACCATTTAGAGGATTCCCCTTTTTTACCGACTGCTGAGGTTTTTTTCCCTTGAAATAAACAAAAGATGTGAAAGAAAAATACTTCAGAAAACCAGATGGTAAAAATTCAAATCCAGATTTTAGGGAGATGATCTCCTTATTAACGTCTTATTTACACCGATCAGACGCAGGTATTTTCAAAATAAGAATACAGATCAAGAACCAGAGTTTAACTTTGAATACTCAAAGAAGAGACAAAGACAAAATATTCCCGTGTACAAAAATGACCAAAAATCCATATTTACAAATAAAAAATAATAACTTAATATAGAGCAGGCGAGGTGATCAGAGGCAAAGTAATGAAGAATAAACAAGAACATGACTTACTAAACAAAACTAACTTCAGCCAGAACACAGCATAAAACTAGGACAAAACTGTCTTTTATAATCAATCATAATAAACTAAATAACATTAAATATAATCCAAGTTGTCCAGATAATAGATCCAAGACGTTGGGAACTGAGAGAAACCACAATAAATTGTTTTATTTTAGCGTAACTTTGGCTGGATTGATGCAAACGGCTCTATGTTTGAACAGGCTGTGTATTTTGGGTTTAATTTTAGTTTTCCATCATTTTTGGCTGTTTGAACTAAGCAGATTTGTGCCTCCTTTAGCATTTTTATTCCTTTAAAATACATTACAACCTATTTTTAATGCACTACCACTAATATCTGATTTCCATTTTTAAATTTTTGCTTTACTTTCTGGCATTGAAACACCTTCAAATTCTCCTGTCATTGTTTTTCTGGAAGAATATATTGTTTATATGCTGTAAATGTATAAATTTGCAGAGCTAGATGGCATTAAAAACAACCTTTTAAAGCTTCAGTTACACTTTAATGGCTAAAACTGATATTAAGGAGGTAAAACTGAGAAAACTGAATTTTATTTATGCAAGAACTGAAGGTAATCATGTAATTTATTACAAAAAAAAAAAAACATGCATATATGACCATTTTTAAAAGAGAATTTTCTGTGTCTGAAAATGCACGAAAACTAGATATCTATCAGAACCCATGTTATTGTCAATTCAGGACTCTTCTGGTCTTGGATAATAAGGTTTAGTATGAAGGACAGATGTTAGTAACGTCACTGATAAGAAAAATAAAATTACAAAATACATTAATACACATAAATTAAATAGAAATATCTTTAAAGCAGCATTTGGAGGACTTAAAAGCATCCAAGAACCTATTTAGATTGAAGCTGACGGCCTAAATTTGAGCCGTTTTCCCAGCCTGCCATGGATCCGTCCTTCTTCTCATGGATCCGCTGCTTGTTTGCTTCTCATCCGTTCTTATGCGTAAACGGTCCAAAGCCCGCTTGCTGCCTCAGAACTGGACGGTCGCAGGAGATGTTTACATCCTGGGGTATTAGAGGGCCGATGGAGGTCAGGGGCCTCATGGACACATCCTGTTCTTCATACGTTCTCCCAGCCTCTCCGAGGAGCGCTGTCACGCTCAACCTCATTTTCTTATCAGCTTTTACAACCTTTCTGGTTTTGCTCTCGTTTGGGAAGGAACCAGGCGGACGGATGGAAAACCCAGAGGGCACATTCTTCTGTGAGGCTGATGAGAAACGCTGACCATCACTGGGAACCGCCGGATCCTGACAAACGTCACCGTGAACTTATTACTGTGTGGAAATGAAGCAACTTCTATACCATACGGGTCTATGTTCCTGGACCCGTGGTTCCAGCTGTCCCGTTACGTGGCCCATTTACAGGGAAATCTCAGCACAACAACTAGTTCAGACCAACTAGAGCAGGGGTGTCAAACATACGGCCCGCGGGCCGGATCCGGCCCGCCGAACAATTTAGTCCGGCCCAGTGGCTAAATGCATTATCATTATTAAAAAAATAATAATAATAATAATTTTTTTTTCCCAGTGTCCTGTCTGGCAATGTGGCAATAAGAATTGTTGTCTTAATGCCAAAAAGAGCTCATCAGATTTGACTTTCACAAGTGGAGCAGTACTGCTTTTGCCATAGTGCTCCGCTTGATTTATTAATGTGAATAGTTTTATTATGATTCATGCGGGGAATATCTCAAATGATATGGACACTACAATGGGAAAGTAGGAGAGGAAAGGAAGAACAATAAGAAAAAAAACAAAAGGTGAAAGAAAGAGGAGATAAAAGGAAGAGAATGATAAAACAGTTATTGAAAAAAACATGTACTTCGTTTAATTGAAAATCTGCAGTTCCTATATTGTCCACGAGGGGCACTGTGTTTTAATTAGCAGATTAAGCTTCAGGTGTGGAAAAATTTAAATAATTTCTTAATTTTTATCTGTTTGATGCATTTTGTCATGCAGGACAGTGTTTTAAAGTTCCAAAAAATGTGAATAAATGTTTTTCAACATTGTTCAATCACTGTGATCAGTTCTTATGCATAATGCACAAGTAAATGTTTAACTGAGTAAAAGTATTGTTGAAATTGCACATACTTTTCTTAAGAACACTGAGGTTATTCATAATATATTGTGTAAAAGTGAAATTAATTTAATATAAAAATCAACAACAAGTCCACTTTTATTAGTTCTATTTAATCTTGCAATGAGTTTACTCGTGTGGCCCTCTTGATATCAGATTAAGCTGAATGCGGCCCCTCAACCAAAATGAGTTTGACACCCCTGAACTAGAGGGTTGTTCTCTGGAGGGAAGGTAGCAGCTGTGCAACCGGGTCGCTTGCCACTTTGGATCAGTGTGTAACACAGAACAAACAAAACCATTAAGTAAGGTCGGTGAGGGATCCTGGGCAGGTGGTGGAGAAAAGATGCCAGGAACTTTATGCTAGATTGCGTATAAAAAAAAAAAAACAACTGAAACTGCATTTTGAATGAAAACAAACAGGTTTTGCTAATTCTGTACAAGGAGATCAATCGTGGATAATCAGACTGGGCTGAAGCTACGGCGTGGTTCTGCCAACAGGCTCGGCCCGACACGCTTCCTGCCACAGAACCCAGCCCACAGAAGCTGCCCGTACACCAGGAAGACATGTGCCTGCAGCCTGTGGCACGTTTCAAACGTGACCTCAGAGAGATGCGGTCTACTAGTGGTTCCTAGAGTCTCTAAAAGTAGAATGGGAGGCAGATCCTTTAGCTATCAGGCTCCTCTCCTGTGGAACCAACTCCCAGTTAGGTCCGTGAGGCAGACACCCCGTCTACTTTTAAGGCTAAGCTTAAAACTTTCCTATTCGACAAAGCTTAGTTAGAGTGGCTTCATCCAGGGGAGGCAGATCATCCTCTATTACCATCTAACATAGAAAGTACTCCTGGATCAATGTGAGCTTCTGTGCTTTCTGTGTCTCTGCTCTGTCTTCTCTAAGCCCCAGTGGGTCGAGGCAGATGAGCGTTCACACTGAGCCTGGTTCTGGTTCTGCTGGAGGTTCTCCTCCCTGTTAAAGGGGATTTTGGAATGAGTGTTTATGCACTTAAAATAGAAACAACTCATCTCCATCATCTTATTTCAAGTGCAGGTTATCTAATTATCTTATTTTAGGGGTCAAGATACTCATTCCATTGGCAGATCATCTTATTTACCTTCACATATCAAGGATAAATACACTCATTTTAAGAATATTTTCTCATTTTTAGTTCCGTTTTTGCAGTGTGGTGAGATTCCTGAAAGTAACTGGTAAAAAAAAAAAAAACTGCCAATATAAACTCTAAAACAAATAAATGAAATCACTGCTGCAACTCTGTTCCCTTCCATGTGGAGGCAAACCCACTTTAAACATATTACTGACACTTAAAGGACGCGTCTGATCCTTTAGAGGAGCAATAAGCGAAATTTCATTATTTTAGATAGAAAGAACCAAAAAAATAATAGTTTTGAGCACATCCATCAATTTTAAATGATAAATTATACTGCCCAACATGAACAAAGAAGTAAAACATTACCGTCTATAGCCTCAAGAGAGCGCTCTAGGCTTGTGAGAACTATGTGTACCATTTAAAAATGAATTGAAACATTAACTTATAAACAACAAAGACTGAACACATGTACATATGTTGTTTCACTGTTTCAGTATGTATCTCGAAGGAACCCTGTCCGTGACGCTAAAAACAGCTAGCGGTAGCTTACAGGTCTGTTGTAACAACTTCGCTGATTAACCTGAGCTTCATAATGGTCTGAAACATCTGTGTCGTACTGTTAGCTTAGCATGTAGCACCGTTACGCTTACGGTCTAATTTCAGCTTAATTTTTTACAACTTTTAGCGTAACAGGCCGTTACGCTGAAACGCGCTGGATAGAAGTTGTCGGTTGGAGTTGCTGGTGTTTTATGCTAATTTACCCCCATTCCACCTCTCTGGTATGTTCCATGTTATTCAGCCTGTTGGATGCAGTTGTGTAATTGAATAAATTGGTTTACAAGATTAAATGTAAAAAAAATTTCTTGGCATTGTGTGAAATTAATTTCTAAATAAACGAGTATATACGTTTTTTCTTTTTGACTGATGCGACTTATATTCCGGAGTAACTTCTAGTAAAACACAGTGTGTGTGTGTAAAAAAATAGTTTTGTGAGGAACTAAACGTAATCTTTTTAGTTGGACTATGGCTAAACCTCATAAAATGCCACCGCCAGGCACAAAATGGCGGAGAAAAACTCATCGGATCAAAACGTTCTCTTGCTAACAGCATTATAAAGTTATTAGTTAGTTTCTTCACTTGATTCGAGGCGATTGGTGTCGAGTGCTGGAGCGAGGTAGAGAGAGGTGTGGCTTCATACAAATCTCTGGTCTACAGACTTTAGACTTTAGACAGCTTTATTTGTCATTATGTATGCACAAAGTGCGTACAGTAAATTGCACTAAATTCCAGGATAAAGATGCAGCAGCGATTTATGTGCTAAAGCTTCACCTGCTGGTGAAAAATCACTTATTGCTCCTTTAGATATTACGTAGCCAAAAATTGCCGACCTCTGCGATTTGGAAATTGCATTTTTTAAAAACTGCGATTACATTGCAAATTGGATTAATTGTCCAGCCCTAGTTCCAACCTGCTTGGACACATTTCTTCACCTCTTTTCCACACACTGCTGACCTTAAGTACTTCTTTATCTCCGCTCCCTGTAACCTCGTGGCTCCAATTTGGTCCCTCTCATTCACACACACAGATTTCTGCAAACATTATAATGGATATGCTGTCTGACCTCCTCTGTCAACATGTCCATCACCACAGCAAACAAGAAGGGGGTCAGAGGCGATCCTTAACGCACTCCCACCTTTAACTCCTCTGTCACTCCTCTTGTGACTGACTGAATGAAGCTGAACGTTCAGTAGATGCAATCTACAACAGACCAGAAGGACCAGGATCCTTTCCGTTCGTTTTCCATGTCTTGAACGTGTTTCTCACGTTCACTGACCTTCCGGCGCAGATCTTTCATTATCACGCAGTTTTATTGGAGAAAACCTTCCTAACATCAGTCCCCTCTGCTGTTCTCTGACTCATTCAGCAGAGGAAACAGAACAAAGCACTCACTCTGAGAGCTGTGCCAAGAAAACCGACATCTGAAGGCAACATAATTTACAGCGCAGAGCCAAGGACACTGGATTCAAGATATTCTCCTGCTTTGTGGGCATTGTTGTTTTGTTCCTGCACTCGAAACACTTTCCCAAGTTCCTTCTGAATGTGCATCGTTGGCTTTTACAAAGTTTTCAAAACTGCTTTCAGCCTCAGTGTTTTATCTTCCCACAAATACAACTGGAAGTAATCTGTCATCTCGCTACAAGAAAAGCAGAGGAAACATTTCCAGCCTAATTATTTATGTCGTTTATCTACTACTAAGCAGATATAAAAAGCACAAAACACAAAATACTACATCCATCAACAGTGTGCTTTAAATATATCATCTTATTATTTGATTAAACACCGGCCAATATCTGCTGGAGCTAAACAGCACAATTATTATTTGTAAATCATAAACATAATATGTTTTTTCCCCTCGCTGTTTTATATTTGTTTTGAATTCTACTAGAGGAAATCACTGAAAAGCTTTATTGGCAGGGGTAAAATTATCTTTGGAAGACAAAATAACATCAAATAAATTAAAGTGTCCCCAAACAAAATGTGAAGAAGATGCAATTAAAACATATTGGACAAATCCAGCTGAAGTGTAGTAAAACCGAACAGTTCAATCATTCCTGGGGATTTAGGCCAACTATGAAATCATCTAATTATGTCAGCAGGTAACACAGCCTACTACAACAAATATAGATAAATTACTACAGTAATATGAATATATTATAAGTTGAAATGTTCGCCATCTGTTAAACAGACATGAGGCTAGCATTCCTTCGTTAAACTTTCATTAAAACTACATTTTTCACCAGAATTGGCAATATAATGAGAAAATGACTGCCATGCAAACATTTTGTTTTTGTTGTTGCATTTAAAGCTCGGGTTACTTCTACTTTCTTGGTCTTTACCATTCCGATTAAACAAGAGAGTCTTGATTTTAATATTATCCTGTTTATCTACCTCTGTTCTGTGATTGGTTTTGCTATTTGCCCTTCAGTCACACCTGGTTTTGTCTAATTGCCGCACCTGTTCCAGATTAAGTGTTTAACTTCAGATGTTCCCTGGTTCCTTTGATCATCGGCGTCATATTTGTGTCTTAGTCCGTGTTTGCCATGGGGTGTATAAACCTCACCCTGTTTCCTGTTAAATGGACTTCTCTGTTAGGATCATCTGCCGTTGCAGTGCTACAGGTTGGTTAAAAAAAGAAATATGTTCATGTTTCAATCTGTTGCCTCGAGGTTGCTAAGATGTGTTTGGGTTTGTTTTTCAATAATAAACTCTTTGCTAGGTAACACGTTCTGGTATTTTTCCATTCTCAGTGACGCCAAATTAGATAATGGGACTCCCTAATTATTAATGTGCTATATGTGTTTGTAGTCTTATAGTGGAAAACCTAATCATCACCAGTCCTAACCATAATAGAAGGTTAAACATTAAAGAGTCAGAGGGGAAATAACATCTGGTCACCGAGATTACATCTCAAAATTAAGAATATACCAGGAGAATTGGTCAAAATATGGTAAAATAATAGAGGTACATCTCAAAAAAGTTCTTGTTTCAGGCGGTTTACGACGTAAAGTCCAGTTAATCTCTCCACCCGAGGAAAGTTGCCGTCACCAAAGTCACATCTG
Source organism: Fundulus heteroclitus (assembly GCF_011125445.2). Classification (NCBI taxonomy): domain Eukaryota; kingdom Metazoa; phylum Chordata; class Actinopteri; order Cyprinodontiformes; family Fundulidae; genus Fundulus; species Fundulus heteroclitus. The sequence continues at coordinate 21,416,516 of NC_046377.1, read as the reverse complement.
CAGCAGAAGTGAGGAAACGCTGAGCACATCCATCAATTTTAAATGATAAATTATACTGCCCAACATGAACAGAGAAGTAAAACATTACCGTCTGTAGCCTCAAGAGGGCACTCTAGGCTTGTGAGAACTATGTGTACCACTTAAAAATTGATTGAAACATTAAGTTATAAACAACAAAGACTGAACACATGTACATATGTTGTTTCGCTGTTTCAGTATGTATCTCGAAGGAACCCTGTCCGTGACGCTAATAACAGCTAGCGCTAGCTTACAGGTCTGTTGTAACAACTTCGCTGATTAACCTGAGCTTCATAATGCTCTGAAACATCTGTGTCAAACTGTTAGCTTAGCATGTAGCACCGTTACGCTTACGGTCTAATTTCAGCTTAATTTTTTACAACTTTTACCGTAACAGGCCGTTACGCTGAAACGCGCTGGATAGAAGTTGCCGGTTGGAGTTGCTGTTTTTTTATGCTAATTTACCCCCATTCCACCTCTCTGGTATGTTCCATGTTATTCAGCCTGTTGGATGCAGTTGTGTAATCGAATAAATTGGTTTACAAGATTAAATGTAAATTTTTAGTCTTGGCATTGTGTGAAATAAATTTCTAAATAAACGAGTATATACGTTTTTTCTTTTTGACTGATGCGACTTATATTCCGGAGCAACTTCTAGTAAAACACAATTTATATATATATATATATATATATATATATATATATATATATATATATATATATATATATATATATATATATATATATATAAAGATAAAAAGATAAGATTGGCTTTATTGATCTCACACTGGAGAAATTTACTTCTCACATCAGCTCAATAGTCAGTCAATAGTCAGAAGAAGGTGTCAAAGGTAGGAAAAGGTGCATCAGTTGTATACAATTTATCTTCCTATATACAGTGGATCAAAAAGAAAATGAGAATATATATATATATATATATATATATATATATATATATATATATATATATATATATATATATATATATATATATATATATATATATATATATATTAGGGCTGGGCAAGTTAACGCGTTAATTTTGCGTTAACTCATTAGACTATTAACGGCGATATTTTCTTTAACACGCATTAACGCATGTTGCTCACATGCTTTTATTTTGTGACGGTCTGTTGCTGCGGTGTAGGGGTTTGAATCAGAACAGTAGGTGGCGATAAAGCGCCAATAACCTCGCTGTCAGCCAAGCCTCGGATTCAGAGGAAGAAAGGTGCTGGCCGGAAAAAAACAAAGCCGACATGCGGAAGGCGGTGTTTCCCTGTTTAGGCGAGGCGGTGAGTTGGCGAATGGAACAAGTTTTCTGCGGTGCGGGGTCTGCTTAGACGCCGTTGGTGAAGTCGCTTCTCGTTTCAAAGTATCCATGTGTTTTTGCCTGTTTTTCCCTGCCATTCACTATATGCACGCGAGAAAGCAACAACAAAAAACCGCGTGTCAACGTCAAATAAACGCAAGCAACGCAAGCATATCGAGTTAGCAAGCATTTCAGTTTAAAGTTCTTCCAGCATGGAATATGACAGAAACAAGTTAGTTGTAACCACTGCCAAGTTAAACTTTGGTATTGAACATAAAATGGTAATGCTGCTCCCTGCTGTTACCTCAGAAATTGCCTGTTTTTGGTAGATTTTCCCCCCATAAATAATTCCCTGTCAGTGGCAATAAGCTTTAATTTATTATTATTGCTATTTTTTGTTTTACATGTTTAAGTTGAGCTTTACACTAAATATGTGTTACTGATAAGTGCTACAAATGTTACAACACTTTTGTTCATATGGCAGCAGAACATTAAAATAAAAGTGCTCTTTACACTACTTTTGAATTCATTCTTGGAGTTTGTAAATACAATGCGATTAATCGCGATTAATTAGGGCGATTAATCACGATTAAATATTTTAATCGTTGCCCAGCCCTAATATATATATATATATATATATATATATATATATATACACACACACACACACACACACATCACATACATATATATACACACACGTGACTTGATGATAGCAGCAGAAGTTATTATTATTGCAGAATTATTGCACGGGTTATAGCACAGTGTATTAAATAGATTATTGCACATTAGTTATATACATTTTCACAAACTGTATTTTGTTGTTAATTTTCTGCAATAATGCTGCCGCTGATTCGGTCTGTGGTGGTAAAGAAAGAGCTGAAACAAAAAGCAAATTTCTCGTTTTAAGTCGCGACCCTCACCTATAGTCATGAGGATCAGGACAGAACGAGATCCTGGATCCAAGCGGCTGAAATAAGCTTCCTCCGTAGGGCGGCTGGACTCAGCCTTAAAGTTGGGTTAGGGGTTCTCCGCACTGAAACAAAACAGTTCAGGTGGTTGGAACATCTGATCCTTTTAGATGCTTTCTGGCCCACTGGGAAGACCCAGAACTTGCTGGAAGGATCATAGATCCCGTCTGGCCTGGGAACGCCTGAGCTGGAGGATGTCTGGATTACACCCACGACCCGATCTCGGATGAACAGAGGACAATGGAGGGATGCAAGGATGGGTTATTTTCTTCTGTTTTTTTTTTTTTTTTTTACAAACAAGTCAAACTATTACACAGAAGTGTTGCTGAATCAACAACCGGATTGTAAAATTTTTGAGAGGCTGTGGAAAATTTTCCTCCAGTGGTCTCTGCGTCTGGCTAAATAAAACTTTACGTTCCCCTCCTGGGCACACACTAGCCTTTTTTAATGAAATATGAGGCCATCAGACCAAGAAATGTGAAGTCAAACCTGCAGTGAACAGCAGGGCTAAAGCACACACACACACACACACACACACACACACACACACACTGCTCATCATTTCCACATGTATAAAGCCATTACATTATCAGACATCCCCCCAGCTGGCCTCACTGTCAGACCTCAGACACAGGAGACAAGACGAGAAAAAAGGACGGGAGACGAGGAGATAATTTAAACTTATTAACAGAAAAAAAAAAAAAAGACCATCATTAATTCCTTTCTTTCAAGTGCCGTCTTGAATGCAGCTGGGCTTTGGGAGCCCTGCACGCCTGTATAAACACATTCCACGCACATTAGCGACATGCTTCTGTAGTAAAACGGCTGTCTGGTTTAAATTTGTGAAATAAAACAATGGCAGGATCTACAAAAGCTGCGGAAAATTTCTAAAGAAACCGAGGAGAAGCAAAGGCCCTCCGAGTGATCTTTGAAAACATCCATTCTGTAGTAAATCCCCTGGATCCCCTTTCTTTCTCGGTTTAGGTATAAAACGCTGTCTAACCTTTTCTCAGCCGGTTTAGTTTAGGGTCATTATTTTTCAAGAAAAAGAACAAATTCCTCCAGTTTAGGGCTTTGATGCATTGCCTTCCTAAAGATAAAACAAATTTCTTGTAAATCTTTCTGTTTTGTATTTAAACCCTGAAAAAAAACATCTTAACTTTTCCCTGACAAGGCTTTCGGATTCACACGGCTTCAATTACCGTTTTCTCCTCCGCTCGCTTTGAACGTTTCAGGCCTTTTGGGTCGTTTGCAGAGTCGTGGCTAATTTACAGCAAAAAGAGTTTAAAACCGTCCACAGGCGCGCGCTCCAAAGCCTCCTGTGGTGATTAAAGTGTTTAATGTCTGCTTTTGGGGGGTATTTCAGAGGAGGATCAGCGCGGTTCTTAAAACCCTCCTTGTCTTGTGCGTCCAGATGATACGACTTGACTTGATCCGTGTTTGATCCTCGTTTTATTACAAATCGCTCAGCTATCGGACAGCCGGCGAAGCAGCAGCGACCTCAGGGAGAAGTTCACTTCCTGAGCAACGGGCAGCGCCTGAAATCAACCCGCAGGAGACGAGATTCCTACAAACTAGTCAGTAGCAGCTACCAACATCTATCGTTTGCTTCCTGATTCGTGTTAAACGAGGAGGATAGAAACTCTGCAGTGGGGCTAACGAGGGAAGGAGAACGTCAGAATGATCGGCGTGTAGGAAACCAGTAGATAAGTTGATACACCTGGAACCTCAGGGTTAGAGCAGGAACAAAACTCTAACTCTTAGTTTGTTAAGAACGTAATTTTGGAAACTTGAGCTCAGTTTAATTAACTGCATTAAAGCCGGATTAGCACTGGACTTGTGAAACAAATGAATCATTTAATTAAGATAAGATAAGATAAGATAGGCTTTTATTGATCTCACGTTGGAGAAATTCACTTGTTACATCGGCTCAATGGTCAATAGTCAGAAGAAGGTGCCAAAAGTAGGAAAAGGTGCATCAGTTATATACAGTTTATCTTCGTATATACAGTGGATCAAACAAGATCTAGGTCAGGGGTGTCAAACATACGGCCCGCGGGCCGGATCCGGCCCGCCGAACAATTTAGTCCGGCCCTGTGGCTAAATGCATTATCATTATAAAAATCTTTTTTTTTTTTTCCAGTGTCCTATCTGGCAATGTGGCAATAAGATGCCACAAAGAGCTCATCAGATTTGACTTTCACAAGTGGACAAGATAAAAGGAAGAGAATGATAAAACAATTATTGAAAAAAACATGTACTTCGTTTAATTAAAAATATGCAGTTCCTATATTGTCCACGAGGGGCGCTGTGTTTTAATTAGCAGATTAAGCTTCAGGTGTGGAAAAATTCAAATCAGTTCTTAATTTTTATCTGTTTGATGTATTTTGTCATGCAGGACAGTGTTTTTAAGTTCCAAAAAATGTGAATAAATGTTTTTCAACATTGTACAATCACTGTGATCAGTTCTTATGCATAATGCACAAGTAAATGTTTAACTGAGTAAAAGTATTGTTGAAATTGCACATACTTTTCTTAAAAACGCTGAGGTTATTCATAATATATTGTGTAAAAGTGAAATTAACTTAATATAGAAATCAACAAGTCCACATTTATTAGTTCTATTTAATCTTGCAATGAGTTTACTCGTGTGGCCCTCTTGAGATTAGATTAAGCTGAATGCAGCCCCTAAACCAAAATGAGTTTGACACCCCTGATCTAGGTGTTCTAGTTAAACTGTTATATAATAATAGTAATAGTAATATAGTAATGGTTTTACTGAAACATCATTAGTTCTACTTTGTAGTCCAACTGTTTTTAATGTTTGCTTTTATTTTCCCATGTTTTGTTTTGCTTCTACATTTTATTCCAACTAGCTTTTATTCTGTTTTATTTTCCTATGTTTTAACCATGTGAAGCACTTTGCATTGTGCGATACAAATAAATTTTCCTTGCCTTGCCTATTGGCACCTGAGTCTGTCGCTATATTCTAATCTGAGAAAGTGAATGCAGAGTTTTCATTCGCTACAATCCGTACTCATCCAGATTAACCGGAATAAACTCAACCACACTGTGTGTAATGAATCTATAAGTGCTTATAGATTTTGAATTCAGTTAAAAGTCGAAAACCAAACCTGACCAAATTATTCTCAAGCTCATTCCGACAATGTCAGAAACTTTGACTCCTTAGAGGACTTGGCCACGACTTTAGCAGATTACAGTATATCTGTTAATCATCTCCGTTATCCATCATGTTCTCTGCACCAGCGGGCCTCAGAGAGATTATCAGAGCTCTGCTCAAACAAACAGCAGAGCGGATTCGCCCGGCGGCCAGAGACGCATCCTGCAGCAGACAAAACACACGAAACACAGGCAGCACATGGGTTCAAGGCAGCGGGTGTGTTGTTTTGTGCGTGGGTGGGATATTATCTTATCAGCCAGGAGCCTCGTTGCTGGAGGTTCAATTAGAGCCATTTATCATCACAAGCATTAAAGCTGCGCAAAGTTTGTGGGATCTACAGAGTTTTTAAGGTCGGAGGCAGACAGAAACTCCGGGGGTTGAGATAAACTGTCCAAATCTGACAATAAGAAGCTATTTTGCTCCACCTGAACACGTTTTGAAACACATTTTCCATCCGTTTCAGAGGAAAAAACACGAGTGTGGATTGCACGATGGCGGGTTTCTGCCACCAGAGCTACGTCCCGCGTTGGATCGTTTATTTTTCCTGTTTTCGTTCGTGTTTCAGCTGAAAACGCTCACAAGCTGCTGAAAGCGTTTCAGTTGGAACAAAGGGGCCAAAGCTGCAAAAAAAAAAAAAAAAAAAAAAACGACACAAACAAATTATGCAACAATGGGGACGTGCAGACCGGCTTTCAGAGGAATGAAAGAAGTGTAAAAGGAAAAATGAACCGAGAAAACTGCTCACAGATGCGGCTGGAACATAAAAAACAAGAGAAATGGACTGAATTCAGGAGTAAAACACTTCAAGATTAGAATCATGATGCTAAATCTACGCAGAGGAACCAATTAAAACGACAACAAGGGCCACAACAACAAAACAGACAAAAATCATTATAAAGCTTATAAAACAGATACGAAATGACTTAAAGTGACAGAGACCAAAAAACATGTAATACAGGAACTAAAATGAACAATTTTCATACAACTCCTCATTTCATATCAACACATGGCCGTAAACAAACCATTTCATGCTCATGTACTTAAACTATATTATGTCACTGTATTTTTCACTTCAATTCAAAATAGTCAGGACTTTTAAGAATTAAAAAAGCATAGATCTCACACATAATTTAATTTATCTATAAATTATTATTAAAAGATGTCTTAAAAGTCGGTTTCTATTTATTTTGGTACTGCTCCCCATTTGAATTTCATAAAACATGACAACTTATCAAACCAGGACAACTCAAAGTGACCACCTTGTTACTCAATCTTAACAAAATAACAAAATGTAAGAAGTATAATCACTGTAACGACCCAGAAGCAGGATGCATTGCTTGAAAAAGTTATTTTTTTGCGGTTCTTGCACAGCTTGCTCATCAGCTTTAAGAACAGAGGATTGCAAGGTCGTCATTTTTATTCATTCAAGAATATTTTGTATCTATTTTTTCTATTTTATTTGGACCTTAAGCAGGGAAGAACCGACTAGTTGTAATCAATCGGTACAAAAACCTGCTAGTGTGTAAAGATATAGGTGTGAGATTTTTTTTTAGTCATGAACTCCTCATCCAGCATTAATTAACCACTTTTGTCCTCAGTTCAGCTTAATAAAACTAATTTTAGATAAATATCTCCTATAAAAACCTGCTGTCGCTTCATGCATGCTCAGTAAAGGGGACGGGTTAAATGCTGGGGACACAGAGCAACCTGTCTAGTCTTTTAAAAATCTTTGACAATTGGGAAAGTCATATATTCCCAGCTTAGGTCTCTTAATAAAGTTTAAAACTTACTATGTAGCTCTTTTTGTTTAATTATGGCTGTAAGACATTAACTACATAATGTCAGGGTCAACTTTATTTATAAAGCAGATTTAATACAGATACCTCTGTCCAAGGTGCTGTACACAACAAAACAATCTAAATATAGAAAATAACAAATAAACCACACCCAATAAGAATAATCAAAAATAGCATAAGTTAAAATACTGAAAAATAAAGATAGTAAAAAGATTCTGCTCAGATTGAGTTGAAGGCCAGTGCAAACCGGAGGGTTTTGCTCTGGTTTTCAGCCGTGATATCAGCACAACCAGACTGGAATGTGGACCGGCAGCAGCTCAGAGAGATTAATGGAAAGCTAACCCATACAAACATTTAAAAGAAACATCAACAAAATCTTAAAAACAAACCCTGTAGCTGGAAGCCAGCGCAGAGAAGCCGACACAGGAGTCATGTGCTCACGTTTCTTTGTGCAGCTTAAACACGAGCTGCAGCGTTCTGGACCAACTGCAAGCGAATAATGAACGCCTGATCAAGGCCACAATATAAAATATAAAGTGCAGCAATCCAAGCAAGACATAATAAAGGCATAAATGGCATAATCTAGAGCACACGTGTCAAACGCAAGGCCCCCGGGCCGAATCCGGCCCGTAAAGGCAATTTATCCGGCCCTCAAGAGCCAAAAAAGGCATATAATGTTACAAAGTAGAGGCATATATCCTTTAAAATTATATAAAGTGGCTAAAACTGTGCCTCCTGCAGCGAGTTTTTTTTAACTGTGTAGTAACATCATCCTGCCACTAGATGTCAGTTTTTCCCACAACACATTAAAACAACCCAGAAATGTCCAGAAAGAGAAAAAGTGATACAGAATTATGAGTTTAAAGTTTAACTCACCCCAATATTGACTTTTATAGCAGATAAACTGTATAAACTAGGCCTAAGGTGCTACTTTTATGCTACTGTGCATTTGTTTATATCTCTATGTGAACTGAAATTAAATTATGAAATCAAAAGTATCATCTATACAGGTGCAACCGACCATTTTAATGACTTCATGACGCCAAAGTGGCTCATATAGAAATGAGTTTGACAGCCCTGGTTTAGAGCAACATGAGGCCGATACGGCTTCACTTTACTAAGCAGACGCAGCTGCAAAAAGCTAGATTTAACAACTGAGTTTATTTGCTTGTCGAATTTTAAAAAGCTATCCAAAAACAACACCAAGGTTTCTGATGACAGTAGCTGCTCGGCGTGCTTTTACTGAAATTAAAATGGAAAATAATGGCGTGTGGCACTGCTCATTAGGTTAGATTTGCATATTCATTGTCGAAAGTCTGGATAATTATAAAAGATTACAGTGGAGTGTACTTGGTTGCTGAACCTCGTTGTGGAATGTGGCAGAAAGCAGGAAAGGAGCATTGATCATGTGACCTAAATGTGTTTTATTTCCTGGTGCAGGGCTTCAGCCAGCAGAAAAATTAAATCAGACTGTTTATAAGGAAGTTTTCTGTAACCTGGAGTTGCATTGGTAATGGGTTGAATACATACCAGACTAAATTAGTTAAGCTAATTTCACCTCATTCTGTATTCTTTAAGATGAACCAAGGTTCTCTAACTTAGATATTCAGTGAACTCTGAATTCACAGAATAATTTTTCATGGTGATAGTTTTCAGCCATTTATATTTGTCCTTTTGTGTGTACATAGTTCCTTTTTTCTTAATTTCACAAGCCTAGTAGAGAGGATCTGATTGAAATATATTACATATAAACAGCTTTTTATAGTGATGTTCTCTGGATGTTCATTTTATTTCTATTAATACGTTTTTATACTTGAAGAGAAGTTGTCACTCCTTTATTCTATGTGTGCAGAATTTGTGCTCAAATCATCCTTTCAACTCTTGTCCCGATATTCAGACAATACCTAACAGACCGAGAGTTAATTATCAAACATTAAATAACTTAAAAACATGCATAATGGCACAACATTTGTAAAATATTTAGTTATAGGCCCAAAACTTTGAAAAATAAATAGTGTATTACTGTCACTAATAAGTCTAGGAAGAAAAATCTGTTTTTTGGATGAATAAAGTAAAACAATCTTAAAAATAAAATAAGGGATAATGCCCTAAATTAAAGGATGCAGTAGAGGCGTCTGCAAAGTCCATTAATTTCTGATAATTGACACCTCGCAGGGCATTATACCGCCTATACCAGGGGTTCTGCAACCTGTGGCTCTTAATAACATTGGCTACAAATTATATTTTTATTATGGTATTTAAATGTAATAATGACAATAAATGCAGGTGTTAGCAGTTTTTTTCTTGGAATAATTGCTTTTTCACAACAGAATGATGCTAAAAGTGCCTGGAATATTTAATTTTAAATCAATATTTTTTTCATTATGTTGGAAACAGATCTGTTTTACATTATCCACAAATAACATCCCATCCATCCTTTTTTTTAACCTCACAATAGACACAAAATGGCGTTTCTTTAACGATGACAACATGTTCCCTACAGTAGATCTTTAGCAAAAATTGGAACTTGTCTTTTTTCAAAAGGCCAGACAACATTTGTGGCTCTGAACAAATTTAATTCACGAGGACTGTAGGTAAAATGGCTCTTTAGACTGTAAACTTTGCAGACCCCTGGCCTATACCATGGCCACTTACCAAAAGAAAGAAATATTAAATCAATTATTAACACTTAAATTGTTCTCTCAGTTGCTTCTTGTGAAAAACTTGTGGAAAAAAAATCAACGTTTGAGCCAGCGCAATAATTTAGGTCAGGCTATTTGACCAGAACTTTGTTCTGTAACACATTTTAACGGACACAATGCAGCCAATCAGAATCCAGCATTCACCCAGACCATGGTGTAAAACATAAATCATAAACGAGGTGAACAATGTGAAAGTCACAACAAGCTGCAAGAACTCCGGACGCTTTAATGTTAAATTCGCTTTTTTTTTTCTGCTACCAGATCTCTGACTGCTTATCGCCTCTTTATTACCTGGCCTTCCTGCGAGATCCGACTTCCTGAAGGCTTTACTGTCCTTTATGTGTTTTCACAGCCAAGAGACAAAGAGCGAAAACAGAGCAGCTGATCCACCCCGACCGCACCGGGTCGAAGTCCTCGGTCGGATCCGCTTTAACCTTCATCCTCAGACATTCCTGCAGGGTGAGGAAATATCGAAACAATGGTGTCAAAAAGCATCACGCTTAAAACATTTCTGTACGACTCAGAACCAGAAATTGTCTGAATATCTTGTAATTAAGTTACTTCAACTCGTAGATAAAAAGTATTTATAAATATTGTCGCTTTTGGACATAAAAGTACCGACTCAGGTTACTAAATCAGCTCTTAAAACATTGTCGGAATAGAGGAGAAACTTTCCTCTGGTGTCTTATAAAGCACTTTGAAGTGCCTGGTGTCTGAATGCTGCACTGCAAAAAGGGAACTAAAAATAAGTACAATTTTCTTGAAATTTCAGTATTTTTCCTTGATTTGAGCAGCTAAATAAGACTATTTGCCAATGGAATAAGATTTTTGCACTTAAAATAATAACAATTCATCTCCACCACCTTATTTAAAGTGCAGAATAGCTAATAACCTTATTTTAGGGGTAAGAATACTCATTCCATTGGCAAATAGTCTTATTTAGCTGCTCAAATCAAGGAAGAATACACTGATTTCAAGAAAATTTTACTTACTTTTAGTTCCCTTTTTGCAGTGTGCTATAGAAATAAACTCGCCTCAGCTGCTATAAACTGAGCGCCGCCTGCTTTCAGGAGCTGCAGAGGTTAAAACGAGCGGTGATTAACAATAAAGCAGCAGAATAGAGAACTAAATTACAGACATAACCCTTCGGTCATTGGTGGTAATGTTCGCGCATTAAACCCTTCCAACTATCCAAGTTTCTTCATGAACGGATATATATTAACAGTTTTATTGGATTTCTTGTAAAATTAAGCAAAAAGCGTCCTCTTTCAGCCAGCTGACAGGCTGTGTGCAGCATCAGTTGGAGCTCATTAGGAAGATGGACACCCAGTTTTTGAAGCTCAAGGTAGTGAGAGGAGCTGAAAGTTTGGTTAACTCTTTGCGTCCTTGTGGAGTTGCAACATAAACACTTTAAGGCCCTGAATTCGAGGCTCGCCGGCGCTGCCCAGGACAGATAAGACGGCTCAAAAACAGGAAGCGGCACAACAAACAGAACCATTAGGTCTCTGGTTCCTAATGGAAACGCGGGCTATGTATAGCAACAGCCCACAAATTACATTCCATATGTTATTACCTTATTTAGGCGACTGATGATATCTGCAGGTCCTCGCGAAACGAGACGGTCGCTCGCAGGAACAGTTCGACATTTAGGCCGAAATTTCATTGAAGTGGAGACAGACGGTTGGTCTGGAGCAGCAATCCCCCCGAGAAGTTGGAGTCGTTTAGCTTTTTTATGTAGTTTTAAAAAAAAGAAGAAGCAAAAAAACACAACTGCACAGAAAGAAAGAAAAAAAACGTCTCAACAACTTTATAAAGAAACCTAAAGGGTAAATATGATTTTGAATAAATGAATGAAAGATGGGCCGCAACATAAAAGGAGACGGTAAGGAGAATATATATATATATATGTATTAATTAAATAGGGAATAAAAATGACCTTAAAAGCTTCATATATGATAACAAAAAGACCAGAAACACAAATAAAACAAAGCATAGAGAATGAATTAGATCTATTTTACACACGCAGTTCACATAAACCTCCGTGTGATAATGATGTTTTAATTTTTTTCTATCATGTGGAAAGTTTAAATTAGCTAAATTTACAGTTTAAGCAGAAAACCGACAACATTGCCATGCAGATTTAACTCCTGGTGCTGATCTGTGTTGAAATGCCTGAGCTTCTGCAGATTTTCACTCTCATGGGTTTAAGGAGAACCTTCCCTGGTCTGATGGCTGTTTGAGAGCCGCAGCACTCTGCTACCTTCTGGTGGCAAGTCAACAAACATGCACAGTCTAAACAGCATGAAGGCAAGTTAAGAGATATTAAAAAAAAAAAAAAAAAACAATCAGACACGTTTTTGCTCAGATTCAGGCTTACATGCAACAGGGAGAACCAGAGCAGAAGCAGGAAGAGCTTAAAATCACAAAGTTTGTAATAAAAGAGGCTTGGGTCCAGACCGGTTAGTTCTAAAAGGAACAAAATAAAGCAGTTTCACTGTTTATACTCCTGAGTACCTAACTTGGTCTTCTGTTGTTTCTTAAAGATGTTTGTCCTCTCATCCCAAAAGAATTTAAACATGGTTGGAACTACCCGTCTTTTAAATTATAGTCAGAACATTCAGCCTAATACAGCCATTAAAGTCTCTAATGAGTCATTATAGGACACAGGATTTATCGAGAATTTATCGAGTATTGAGATTTTTTTTTAAAAGAGATATAACATGAGACTATATAGTTTATATCGAGATGTGTTAGAAATATACTTTTCTGTGTTCCAGAAGCTTATTTTTCAGCCCTTTCTCAATTTTGCCCTTGAGATAAAAAGACAAAAAAACATATGGAGAAAAATATTGTATATTGTCATTCAGCCTTAAAATATCCAGATATTATTTTTGGTCCATATTTTCCAGTCCTACATGGGAGTCACTGGCCCTACGCTCTATTTACCACCTCTGTTTATGGTTAACCCTAGACAACTGACTATACCTATAACACCTATAGGTGCAATTTTAAAAGCATTTTGGACTTTATTAGTAGTCTTATTTATGGTTAAAAAAAAAAAACATGAAATATGGGTCTGGAGAGCAGTTCCATTTCAACATCTGTAACTCTTGCCTTTCCCAAATAAAGATGGATTATGGTTTAACAAAAGCAAATTCTTTTAACTAAAATATTTGCTTTAGGAACATTGGCACTTTCATTTCATCTGTGAAACTTTGAAAGTGTTGTTTGGTGCAACCGGTTCGTTTTAACATGAATTTGAATCTGCCTGAAGCCCAAAAAGCAGTCAAAGTGTTCTACTCATTTTATTACGAAAGTGCATCAAGTCCAAATATAAAACAATCTAAAAGAAAACAACATTACACCTGTTAAGAGTTATATTTTTTTAGACTTAGACAACTTCAATGTTAGACAACCCAGAAATGTCAAAAAAGACAAAAAGTTATGCAGAATGATGATATTGTAAATTTTTTATATTTCTATGTGAACTGAAATTAAATTATGAAATCAAAAGTGTCCTCAAAAAATAAACTTCTTAACCAATCACTTAATCTGGGTGGCATTAACCTGGCCTCTGGTAATAAAGTAAAAAATCTTGGTGTTATTTTTGACCAAGACATGTCATTTAAATCCCATATTAAACAGGTTTCCAGAGTTTCCTTTGTTCACCTCAGGAATATCGCCAAAATTAGAAACATTCTGTCCAGGAGTGATGCTGAAAAACTGGTCCATGCATTTGTTACTTCAAGGCTGGACTATTGTAATTCTTTACTATCAGGAAGTCCACAAAATGCAGTTCAAAGCCTTCAGCTGATTCAAAATGCTGCAGCAAGAGTTCTGATGAAAATCAACCAGAGGGATCATATTTCTCCTGTTTTAGCTTCCCTTCATTGGCTTCCTGCTAAATCAAGAATAGAATTTAAAATTCTTCTTCTAACGTATAAAGCCCTTAATAATCAAGCTCCATCATATATCAGAGCTCTGATTACCCCGTATGTTCCTAACAGAGCACTTCGCTCTCAGACCGCAGGTCTGCTGGTGGTTCCTAGAGTCTCTAAAAGTAGAATGGGAGGCAGATCCTTTAGCTATCAGGCTCCTCTCCTGTGGAACCAACTCCCAGTTTTGGTCCGTGAGGCAGACACCCTGTCTACTTTTAAGACTAGGCTTAAAACTTTTCTTTTTGACAAAAATTATAACTAGTGACTCATGTTACTCTCAGCTACCTTTATAGTTTTACTGCTATAGGCTTAGGCTACTGGAGTATATCAGGATATAATTTTCTCACTATATTGAGTTCTACTGTTCTTCAATTATGCATTATGTGTTGTCATTTCTGCTTTAACTTTCTGTTCTCTCTCTTTTCTCTTCATAGTAGGTACACCTGGTCTGGCGTTCTGTTAACTGTGACATCATCCAGAGAAGACGGCTCACCCGCTACTACCATCTAATGTAGAACAGATTACTAGATCAATGTGTGCTTCTGTGCTTTTTTGTTTCTCTTGTTGTGTCTCTGCTCTGTCTTCTGTAACCCCAGTCGGTCGAGGCAGATGACCGTTCATACTGAGCCCGGTTCTGCCGGAGGTTTTTCCTTCCCGTTAATGGGTGGTTTTTCTTCCCACTGTCGCTTCATGCTTGCTCAGTATGAGGGATTGCAGCAAAGCCATGTACAATGCAGATGACTCTTCCTGTGGCTCTACGGTTCCCCAGGAGTGAATGCTGCTTGTCGGGACTTTGATGCAATTAACTGGTTTCCTTATATAGGACATTTTTGACCAATCTGTATAATCTGACCCAATCTGTATAATATGATTGAACTTGACTTTGTAAAGTGCCTTGAGATGACATGTTTCATGATTTGGCGCTATATAAATAAAATTGAATTGAATTGAATTGAATCTATACGTGCAACCGGCCCTTTTAATGACGCAATATAGAAATGAGTTTGACAGCCTACTTTAAATAATGGAAAACAGGATTTAAAAGAGAGGGGGGGCGTTTTCCCATATATCTCTAGATCAGAGTCATGGCCAGCTAAAATTCTGAGTTTTAAACCCTATTTTTTAACCTGATGTTGAAAGTAGTTCGATAAAAACTAACGTTAGTATGTTTTCACCAAAGAACATAATATGCAATATGCAAGTAATGTGCAAATTTTTGTTGAATATTAAAAAAACATTTTATTACTTTTTAACCTAAACACCACATTGGTATCAGTCACAAGTTATTTCAGATGATTTTTTTTTTTTCATTTTGGACAAATCTTTTGAAGTATTTGCTAATTGAACTTTTAAGAAAATATTTCTATTATCTTTTTAAATGTAAAAACTTTATTTTGACTTACCTGCAGCCATTTCTGAACTTTTTTCAACTTTTCTTCTTCACTAATTATTTCTGTTTGGAAGCTGCAATCAATAACTAATCAGCTGGCTAAGCTAGCATCTCCTTTTCCACCAAAAACTGTATTACGTCATGACGCAGAAACGTCATTCCCACTCCCGACGTGTTGTTCCTGGATCGGCATTATTTTAACGCCGGTGTAGATAGTGCCGGACATTGTGGGCGGAGTTTAATGTCAAATCACCGTGCGCTCATTTGGATCTGCTCACATCCAGCGAAAAAGTTGGAACACATTCACTTTGACTCCTAATATGGACAATATTGGTTTGTTTTATGTCCCATTAGGAAAACAGACGATGTTATGTTATAGAGAGGCATGAAAATGTTGGAGCAAAACCTTCAGGAGGAAGCATTAGAAGCTGGAAACCACTTCTTCAGGCAACTATGGGAAAAGCTTCAGGTCTTGCACCCCATTAGCATCCTAGTTACCCTCCTCCACCCTAAATTAAAAGTCTTTTTTTTTCAGCCAGACTAAAGCCACCAAAGCAATTAAGAGTCTGACCTCAGAGTTTGCCACCATCATGCCTTTTAGACAGAGCTCAGAGGAATCTCCCAGGCTTCCACCTCTCATGGAGGTAATCTATCATTTTTACTATTTGGGATTATTTCTATCAGAACACTTGCTAACATGATCTGATGTTTTCTCTTAGGTAGGGAACTGTGGCATCGTTTGGACATCATGAGTGTAATGGAGGAAAAACAAACGGGAAATGTAGCCACGGACGCTGCAGGTGAAGTCCAATATTAGCAGAATGGAAAATACAGCGGAGTACTGGGAGAGGCAAAATATATCCATACCCCAATTTACACAAACAACTTGCCTTTTTGTGCACGCCAGCATCTTCTGTGCTCTGTGGTCAGGTGTTCCCAAAGGCCTAAGAAGTAGTGCAAAAAAAAAAAAAAATTATTAGAAGTTACCAAAAACTGTTGAAAAACTCTTATTTCTGAATACAATCTCTCGTTTTGCACATCCATGCCTTCTTCCATGTTCCACGAGCACTTTTACTGTCTGCTTAGGCCCATGCTAGTTCACTAAAGTGACAGAAAAATATGCACAGCTTGCCACGTAAGATCGGACTTTTCTTAGAAAATTACACACACAGAACTTGTTTGAAAATATTTATTATGCAGAATTGACAATCATAAGAGAAATGTATATTTATTACTTGTTAAAGATAATTTGCAAGGGCCCTAAAGGATGAAACATATGTGTAAGCATCACAGATTGTAATAGTGACTGTGATTCTACACTTGGCCAGAAGGTGGTGTCATGTGCGAATGAAGCTTTGTGAAATTAATCCTTTGCTAAAGCAAGTAGATCAGTGTCCCATGAGGCCTCCTCTCACTATAACTAGATTTTATGTTTTAAACCAACACAAGGTAGCAACAGGGAAGTGGTAGAAGGACATTTATAATCATCCGCCTTTACTCTGATAGCTGGAAGCTGAACAGAGTGGGACCAATTACCTTCGGGAGTCGCCTAATTGGTAAATAGACTCCTTCTGTGTCTAATATAATCTCAGTATCAATGCAGCTCTGGAGGAGCTGCAGAGATCCACAGCTCAGGTGAGAGAATCTGTCGACAGGACAACTATTATTTGAGTATTCCTCAAATCTGACCTTCTCAGATTAGTGGCAAGAAGAAAACCATCACTGTAAAAAAAAGAAAAAAAAAAAAACTCCACACCGTCCACACAGTGAAACATGGTGGTGGCAGCATGATGCTGTGTGGAAGGTTCCCCTTCCAGCAAGACGACCACCCAAAACATGCAGCCATAGATGCAACGGGATGGTGCAGATCAATGTGTTAAAATGGCCTAGTCAAAGTCCGGACATAAATCTAACTATGAATCCATGGCAAGACTTCTCCATCTGATCTGCCTGAGTCAGAGCTGTTCAACAAAGCATAAAAAGCTGAATTTGTTTTTCTTTTGACGCCAAAACTAGAGCGACAGAAGAACTTCAGAGATACACGGTTAACCAATTAGATTTGTTGGTTTTATAATGAAATATAGTTAATTTTAAGCGTGAACTGAATTGAATAAACGAGTTTTCCTCAACATTTGGACTCACTAACATAGCCGCCAAATATTCCCAGGAAATGACATGAAATGCTTTGGTTGGTTTGGTTTGAATGTTGCGATTAAAATTAAATATCTGAATTACCGCCTAAGTGTTTGTAGGACATGAGCTAAACCACGTGACCCGGTGGTTCAGCGTTTTATTTCATTATTTAGCTTTTTACAAATGCCGATTTTGCAGTTTTAAGCGTCGCAACACAACATTTTGGCCAGAAGGTGGCGTTAGCGGCCACAATTTCAGGAACACGGAGAGAATCTGTTTGTAATGCGCACTGTGACATGTGGCGCTGATCTCAGTCTGATTTATGGGCAGCATGGACATACAACGCAGGATCCTTTTGAATCCAATGCAAAAAAAAAACATTTTATCGGAATAAACAACTGGATAAAAACCTTGTTAATAAAGAAATGTAATTATTAGAAATCATGCTTCTACTATGCTGTGACTAATTGGCCACTCCGGCTGCCCGTCACGCCTCTAGCCCCGCCCTCGGCGCCGACACACCCATCTCCTCACCGGCGCCTTTCATTCATTTCGTTTCACCCTCGCTGCTTTTAGATGCGCCTGGGTAAAAAGGTGACGGCGGGGTGAAGATAACATCAAACGCAGAGGTGTGCCGTGGCGCGCGCCGGTGTGTGCACGTGTCTGTTTCTCCTCTTCCTCCCTCACTCCCTCCCTCCTCCTCCTCCTGCTCCTCCTCAGCGTGGAGGTGCGGGGCCACTACTGGCTGTGCGGTTGCGGCACTGGATGGATGTGAGGAGCATGTGTGCGGGTGAGGGAGCCTCGGGCGGCGCACACGGAGGGAAATAACCAGAATCCCTTTTTTTTTTTTTGGGTGCTTTTTGTATTTAAGTTTTTCATTTTTTTATTTTATTTTTGTTTTGCCAACCCACCGGCCGATCGGTCACCTCCAACAGGGCGAGATGTCAAACTCCAACAAAAGCAAGAAGGACAAAGAAATCCTGGCCGAATACGAGAGCCAAGTGAAAGGTGAGGTCACTCGGACGCGCTCGCGGACGCGTTCGGGCACCTTTGCATGCACCTGCAGGCTGCAGCACTCCGCCGCGTGCGCCCATGCATGCATGCGTGCGTGCGTGCGTGCGTGCAGGGTGTGATTCCTGCACCGGAGCTGACACCTCACGGTGAGACGTCAGGATCCGTGGGTTCATCCTGAGTGCTGCATGGCGCCTCAGGGAAGGAGGAGGAGGAGGATGGAGAGGTGTGTACGCCTGTGGTTGCATATGTGGGAGCATGTGTGTGTGTGTGTGTGTGTGTGTGTGTGTGTGTGGGGGGGGGGGGGGGGGGGTTCAGGTCTGAAGCAGCTGATTTCCTGATGTGTCTCAGATTTTTTTTCTGGGAATTTACCTGCAGACTTGCTCAGGAGGGAGACAGCCTCTGTTCCAGAGACGGATGACCTTTGGTTTTCAGCACATGCACCAGAGGAGCGATGCTCCCTGCGTTCCTGGGCTCTGAATGTCAAACCTTTACACCGTTAACCCTCCCTGCAGCACATCACACCATCATCTCCCTACTGTCCCCCCCATATAGCACAAAGAATGGCCTCTAACCGAGTGCTGAGGCATAACTGAGGCTATCTTTTTTTAAATGGCCTCCTGCCAAAGCCCACTGGGGGATGCCCTGCATCACAATGACCGCCTGGGCCGAGTCGCCGCCTCCCGGTCCTTTCTGGTCCTCTGGCTCCTCGCTGCGTCCTCCCGCCGAGGTCCAAACGTATGGATCCGCTGCTGTAACTATGTGCTCTCCAAGTCTGCCTGGCTGCCGCAGCCCCTGATTGGTCGATGCAGAAGGTGGTGTGTAATGTATACACAGGGGGTGGCCGCCGCTCCCTCGCCGTGGAGGTGAGGTGAGCCTGGTGGAAAGGTAGAGACGGGGGGGGGGTGATTATGCACCGTGCTGACAGTACATCTTGAAGCCCGGCTGGTAGAGGCGCTGAGCGTGCTCCTGTGACACCTCCTCGGTCTGAACGATGGAGATGAGGATCGCTCTAATGAGAAAATGCAAATGAAGGATTGGTGAGAAGAGAAAAGCGCTCTGAAAGGAGACGTGGAGTTTCCTTCCTCACACGGCGGCGGCTGCTGCTGCAGATCCTCCGGTTTCTGCTGGCGTCTGCATGGCGGTGATTAGTGAGGTCTCAGCCTGCGCCTCATTTCTTCACGTTTCTCCTTCAAGTCGTCTGTTGAGGAGGTTCTTCACGGCTCCTCAAGGTCTATCAGACATTTTCTTTGGCCCTTGAGTCCCAGTCAGCTGTGAAAAGGTATCCGCCCCCCTTTTCACAGCCCATAAAGTATCTTATTTTATTGGTTTGATAAAATAAGATATCAAACCAACCCGGCTCTATATGGAAAAGAAGTCCCCCCCCAGGTTGGAGTCAAAGGTTTGGGAGTGGGAATTCAGCCCCACTGGAGGGTTTATCCAGAATGAAAAGCCTGAATTACTTTGACTAGGCCACTGTGGACATTAATGTTGTTTCTTTTGAGTCTCTCTCTCTTTTATTTATTGAATCGTGACGTTAACCGAGGCAGTGAGGCCTGCAGAGCTTTCAACGATGTTCTGGGTTCTTCTGACCTCCTGGATGAATCCTTCAGGCTCTTGGAGTAACTCTGGTAGTAAAAGGTTCTCCGCTGTTTTCTCCAGAACCGTCATTCCATCACGGTTCTGGAGTCCGTTTCTCATCGGTTCTTGATTGCTTTAGATCGGGTCGTGCGATCCTGGAGTAATCAGTCTGTGTCGCTGACCTGAAAAGAGTTTCTAATCACGGTTCATTTTTAATTTAATGAGGAAGTACTTTT
This sequence comes from Fundulus heteroclitus, assembly GCF_011125445.2. Taxonomy (NCBI): domain Eukaryota; kingdom Metazoa; phylum Chordata; class Actinopteri; order Cyprinodontiformes; family Fundulidae; genus Fundulus; species Fundulus heteroclitus. The sequence continues at coordinate 21,396,250 of NC_046377.1, read as the reverse complement.
CACACTTTTCCTTTTAACAAATAAAATCATGTTCTGGAAACTTTCTCTTTTTTTTTTTTTTTGGTTCACCTATATTTCATCAGGTATTAAAATTTGTTTGATGGTCTTAAATTTTTACGTGTGATTTTAAAAAAAGAAAAAAGAAGCAAAAGCAGAAAAATTTGGAGGACGGACAGGAGCACTGCAAAAATAGAACTAAAAATAAGAAAAATCTTCTTGAAATGAGAGTATTTTCCTTGATTTGAGCATGTAAATAAGATTATTTGCCAACGGAATAAGATTTTTGCACTTAAAATAGGGACAATTCATCTCCATCACCTTATTTCAAGTGGTGTATATCTAATTATCTTATTTTAGGGGTAAAAATACTCATTCCATTGGCAGATAATCTTATTTACCTGCTCAAATCGAGGGCAAATACATTCATTTCAAGATAATTCTACTTATTTTTAGTTTTCTTTTTGCAGTGAGGGAATCTCTCCTGCGACTTTAAAAACACCTGAACCCAATAATGAGGCTGAACTTGACCCCATGCAGAGTAGATAATTAAGCCATTTGATTCTGGATGCATCTTGAACCCGCCGGTCATCGTTTAAGACTTTAGGAATCGTCCCTCAGCTCCTCTACTGAATACCAACTTCCCAGCTTTGGGTCTTAAATCCTATTTTCCGTCTGTCAAGCTGCGTTAACGTTATTTTCCATGTATTCAGCTAAATGAACGGCAGCAGATTGTGTCTTGCTGACGGTGAGAATGAGCCTAAAAAACGGAAGCGCCGCGCCGCGACTGGAGGCTTTATCCAGAAGGTGACACGTCGGACTCAGACGGGTTTGAAGGGGACCGCTCGGCGCCGGGACGTGGAGCTGCTACACCAGCCTGCACTGACAGGTTCAATAGAAAATAACCGGGGGATCCTGGTGTGTCTGATTTGGATGCTGTGCCCTTTACACTGGATTAAGACCACGGCACGCTCCCCATGAGTCCACAGCCTGCAGAAATGGAGTTGGGCCTTTGACACAAGCTCAAAGAAGCTCTCTAATTTCACCGGGGGGCCATGTGATCCAAACACGCCCCAGAAGACTTTGCCAAGATGCTGCAAAGACCCTCCTGGGTCTGGCTGGTGTTTTCTGTCCAATGTCGATCCGAGTCCAGTGGGTCGGAACTGAAATAGGTTTTGCTGCTGAGTGATTGGAGGACTATTCAATTCAATTTTCAATTCGATTTTATTTATATAGCGCCAATTCATGAAACATGTCATCTCGAGGCACTTTACAAAGTCAAAATCAGTCATATTATACAGATTGGTCAAAAATGTCCTATATAAGGGAACCAGTTGATTGCATCAAAGTCCCGACAAGCAGCATTCACTCCTGGGGAACCGTAGAGCCACAGGGAGAGTCGTCTGCATTGAACATGGCGACAGTGGAAAGAAAAACTCCCCATTAACGGGAAGGAAAAACCTTCATCTGCCTCGACCGACTGGGGGTTACAGAAGACAGAGCAGAGACACAACAAGAGAGACAAAAAAGCACAGAAGCTCACATTGATCCAGTAATCTGTTCTACATTAGATGGTAGTAGCGGGTGATCGGTCTTCCTTGGATGATGTCACAGACTATCGATGCAAACTGCGTTAAAACAGTAAAAGATGTTTGGATGAGTCAAGAAATCCCCAGAAAATGATTGACGGAGATGGATAATAAGTTTCATGCAGAGAATGATCTGAAAGGATCAGATCGGATGTCCCTGGACCTGGTTTTTATGGTTTTAATCATAATCTCGGAAATTAGGACGTATTCTGCAGAAATGACGTTAAGCAGTGGGTTGTTCCAGTCTTTATGTTAAACTCACCACAGGGGAGGAAGATCCAGTCCGGTTTCTTAAACAACCCTCCAATCAGCTGAATTCAGGCAATTCTGCAAAGAGGAGCGGGCGAAAATTCTCACTGCCAGCTAAAATATGTTTAAATTTGACAATAAATGTTTTACTATGGGTCAGGTTTGAATTGATTTATTTTCCTTTTAATATATTAAATCATCATTTGGAAGCTGTGTTCTGGATTCACCCTGGTTCTCTTTGCCTGATATTTACAGAGTTTGATCAGAAATTTGCTAAAGGTCAAAAGAAAGCCCAAAAAAATAGAAGAACTCAAGAAAAGGAGCCAAATCCCACACCACCGTGTTCATGTGAGGCTAAGCTTAGTGTTTTTATGACAATAAACAAGCAGAACAAGGCTTTATTAGCTGGGCTGTCAGTTCTTGCCGCTAGCCTGCAGCTGGTTGGGAGAAATGTTTATTTTGACCTTTGTGTAGCAACAGGTGGGGGAGGGGGTAGCTCTGCATTGCTTATCTTACTACACAGACTTTAAATTATGGGATCAGTAAGTGAGGAAATGTGTTTAAAGCTTCGGTTTCGCCTCATTCCCAGGATGGCGACGTGCGTAGAAAGTCTCATTTCATTCCCGGGGTGCTCATGGAGAAAATCTCTGACTATTTATGTCAGTAAATAATGAGAGGAACTTCATCAGCAGCCGTTCAAAGAGGCTCACAAGAGGACATGGATGTCTGAGAGCAAAACAATTACCCCCCATTCTCTTTATCAGGAAATTATTTGATTTAATCGCCCAAAATTGGCGCCTTGAAATCAAATATTAGAGAGATAAAACCTGAAGAGACAAAACAAGATGTTGTTTTGTTTTAGCTGGCATAAAAAGCTGAATTTGTTTTCTTTTGACCCCAACTCGAGCGACAGAAGAACTTCAGAGATAAATGGTTAACCAATTAGATTTGTTGGTTTTTATAATGAAATATAGTTCATTTTAAGCATGAACTGACTTGAATAAACAAGTTTTTCTAGTTTATTTGGACTCACTAACATAATCGGCAACTGACTGGCTCCTTTTTTTGCCAATTATTCATTCTGGCCACTTGGGGCAATGAGGATCGCAGTGCTTCCCCTCCCCTACCTGTTGCTGCTTACTGCCGGTCAGCTGGCTGATTGAGACTATGTTTAATTCTCCCAGGTCAGCCCGGGTCCAATCTCTGTTCTGGTGCTATTCTGTGGGCTCGTGGGCGTCTATGATAGTCTAAAGGTTCATTTTGGTATTCTGTCGTCAGTTTTTCTGTATGTTTTAATAAGAAAAATCTTTTCTGCAACATCCTGGACAACCTGACCTAGTCTCTGCTGTCGGATCAGTTTCACATCTAGATTTTAGTCCCTTTTTTTTGCATATTTCAGCTCATATGTTTCTTGATTTTGCTTTAAAAATATTTGTATTTGTAGGGTTGCGGTAAGCAACAGGGTTGCAGTTGTATAGCTTTCTGTGGGGTTGTTCTGACTTTTACTGACTTTTGCGTCGTTTTTGTACAGCTGCTGTATAATCTCTTTACAACTCTTGCAAGTACATCTCAGTGAATTACAATATGTGATCAAATGAGTCTGGTCAGAATAAAACTACCTTATAAAAAAAACAACAACAACCGTAAAGCAGGTATTAAACATATTTTTATTAAATCCCAGCTGTTATTTTTATCACTAGTCTGATGCAAAATCTTAATCTTAGATGCTGTTTTCATTAAGTGTTGGAGGAAAAATCACAATTAACAGAAATAAAAGCTTGAATACATCAGTCCCTGTGTAATTAATCGATATAATGTATCCTATTTTTATTTTATAAGGAATAATGTGCAGAAAAACGTTAAACTCTACCAGAGTGAAGATGAAACGCACCAGATTCTTGCAGAATCAATGGAAAAGACTCGTATAAGAATGAAATATCATCCAAAATCCTATGCTACAAAACATGCATGCATTAAGTGTTGCAGTAGCTGTAATAAATCAACTTTTTAATAATATTCTAATTTATGTAGATGTACATAAATCCGTTTTTTAAAGTAGTCTCTCACAGTAAACACTGCTGGAGAAACTCTAAATATTTACAACACTGAATAAAGCTGAAAATTAGACTAAATCATAATGTAAGAACTCCACGTTTACCTACATTTTCATATTTATTTCAATTGCTTTCGTTATTTTTGCCTTAATTTTCTTGTTTCTTGGTCTCAGATCAGAACTTTTGAAGCTTTAGATTTCATCAATATAGTGTTCATGTTTTCCCATCCAACATTTAAGTGAAGAAGTTTTAAGGGAGCTTTAAAGCACTAAATACATGTTTTTATTTGATTAAACAGAAAGAAAACCCTCTGTTACTCAAATAAAAGAGAAGCTTATTTCCATGTTAATCCCTTCCTGGTAAACTTTAATCTAACATTTCTGTCTGGGTCTCCATATTTCTGCAGACAGCTCCTTTTCCTGGTTTTTAGTCTTCGTTCTTCTTCGTGTTTCGGCGTTTTTGGCACTCTGAGGCGTCCTGAAGGCAGCGTTCTCTGAAAAGAGGCTGAGTCGTGCCGTTCGGGGCGTAGCGAGGACACACAAGGAGGTTTCTAAGAGCAACTATTTCAGAGATCAAAAGGGAAAGCACAGCGGATTTCCTCTCTTCTCTTTCAACAGGCTGTGATCCAAACCGAGGCGTTTCATTGATATAATCTCGCCTCCCGAGTTGAGGAATCCTCCTCCTGCTCGGCAACAGCCAACCTAATTTTTGTCTTATTCACAGGAAACAATTGTTTCCATTTCATTCATGAAAAGCTCATTGAGTTTAATCCATTCTGATTCTCTTATCTGCAATTCTTTAAACCTTTTTTGATTTTTAGATCTAAGAGTCTTTGAGTTGGTTTTCCTGAACATTTCTCTCCAGGCAGACCGAGGTTGTAAAAGCCGAATCACAAACCATGTGGGACGTTGCTTTCTGTTAAATGATGCCAAGTGTCAGGAAGCTGACAAATTAAATCTGTCATTTCTAGGTTTTATATTTCTAATGCCCCCGTTGAACAAACTGTCTAAAAAAAAGCTGCATTCGTGATACCAGGATGTCTGATTTTCACAAACGTATTCGTCTCCGACGGGAAATTATGTAAAGCGAAGTGAAAATCACACGTCGTTTTGTCGGCGCTCCGGTTTGCATTTGCACTCTTTTGATGTTCTGTGCTGAAATCCCAGCTGAAAGCAAGACTGGGAATTCAAGGAAAAAAATAGTACGCCGCGGGTAAATCAAATGAAACCGGAATGCATCACCGCTGGGGAAAAACGGGCCATTTTGTCTGAGTGCTGCAAGTGAATTTCTGAAGTTTTCAAGGCAAGAGGATAAAATGTTGTAGAGAACCGCAATGTTGTGTTAAAAAAATTCAAAACAAGAACGTCCAAACTTTTGTTGCAGTTTTTCCTCTCATGTTTTAACGGTGCGTTCTCTTTGTACTCCGTAGTTGGAGCCAGAGACTTTTGACTTGGAAAGGTCCAGTTTGCCAAGTAGCCCCAGTTTTGGGGCTACTTGGCAAACTGTAGCCCCAAAAACTGGCTACTTGGCAAATGTTCCCATTTTTGCACCTAAAATGGGAACAATTCATCTCCTTCACCTTCATTTCAAGTGCAGGATATCTAATTATCTTATTTTTGGGGTAGAAATACTAATTCCATTGGCAGATAGTCTTATTTACCTACTCAAATCAAGGATAAATACACTAACTTTAAGAACATTTTACTTATTTTTAGATCTGTTTTTGCAGTGCTCTGTCTCTTCTTGTAGACGGCCCTGCTGTTGTGTCACCAGTCCGGTCTGTTTTCCACCACCTACACTTCCTCTCCCATCAGTGTTTGTTTTTCCTCTCACACCATAAAGTCTCTGATGCAATGAGTCTGTCTCTTCCTGGAAGAGTTTAAAAAAGAGAGGGTGAGAGTACAGCTCCCTGTGGTGCTCCTGTGCTGACGACTACCTGATTGGACGCATTCATTCATTCATTCATTCTCACAAACTGTGATCCAGGCAATTGTTGATGCCTCCAGCTGGAGTTTCAAATCAGGCTCAATCATCTTAAATGGAAATTTGATCCTCCCGGTGCAGTCTGTCTGGTCCAGCTCGCAGCACTGCAAAAACGGAACTAAAAATAAGTAAAATGTTCCTCAAAATTAGTGTATCTGTCCTTGATTTGAGCAGGTAAATAAGATGATCTGCCAATGGAATAAGATTTGTGCACTTAAAATAGGAACAATTCATCTCCATCATCTTATTTCAAGTGCAGGATGTCTATCTTAATTTAGGGGTCAAAATACTCATTCCATTGGCAAATGATCATATTTACCTTCTCAGATCAAGGACAAAAAGACTATGTTTAAGAACATTTTGCTTATTTTTAGATCCATTTGTGCAGTGTGTGGCTTAGCTTGTTAAAAAAGGTGTTTGACGGCATCTTTAACTCCAACCCCGATGCAGCTGCTTGTCTGCTTACTCTAGTGGGCCAGCAGGAGTCTCTGTGGGACCTTCATGATGTGGGACGTCAGCGCAACACGTCTGAGGACTGATCGCTGAGTTTTTCTTTGGTACCGGAACAAAGCAGGAGGTCTTCCACAACACCTGAAACCTTCTTCTGGGTCGTGCTAATGTCAAAGATGTGCTGCAGAACATCTGCACGGGCCTTTAGGACTGTGGTGCTGACCACATCTGGACCTGTAGCCTCGGTCAGGTCCAGCACATCTGCCTCTTTGCCTGACCTCTAGAGACAGACTGGAGGAGGAACCAAAGGAAGCACCAGCATCTCTTGGTGTGCATCTTTTAATTTAGGTTTTAGACCAATGTGAATCATACAAACTAACGTGAAGTGACTAACCTGATAACTCATGTCTATGTTTAAAATTTAACCAATAAATGTATAATTTGATCAACTAAATTAGTGGTTTTCAGCTCTGGCTCTTCGCCTGATTGTCTTCAAACGTAATAAAAATCTAAAAAATACTATTGATGGGTTTAAAGTTACTACTATACAACTTTTTGAGTTTTTATTCCCTTTAAGTAAAGTTTTGAGGAGAGATTTTATTTCATGGGTTTATTAATGGGATGATCATTAGGCTTTTATTAGGAAATGTCATTTAAGACTTTTTCCGGACTGAAATTGAGATAAAATGTAAGAGCCTTTGTTAAGTTATCTTTTCTTGTTATATTTTATATCTTTGTCTTTATACGTACACTTTGACTTGCATATCCCTGTGCTGCTGCTACACCTGAATTTCCCCAGTGAGAGGAAAATAAAGGATATTTCTATTTTATCCTAAGAGCCTGTCGATTTAAAACATGGATTTAAGTAAATGTTTGCTTTAATCACTTGTTTTTATAATTTTGGTAAATCTTTCTCACTAACATCAAGCTGTAACTGCTTATGGTGGTTCAGCATAACTTGATTATTTATTAGTGTTAAAAGCAACAAAACACAAAAACAGAAATTATTTGATTTTTAAAAAGCTTGACAAAAAAAAAAAGATCTTAAAAGCCTTAGTTGGCATCCAAGCTATTGGGTCAAGTGTTTTTTACTCCTTTTTTGTTTTCTTTATGTAAATATTTAGAATTGTTTTACAAAATCCTTCAAAATAAGGCAATTCAATATGAGATTTGGTTGCTGTAAACGGAGGAACTTGCACAACGCGCCGTACGAGACCGTCATAAGATGGCAGCCATTTTAATTTACTAAGCAAAGAAAAGCGAAATGATGCCCGAATCAATAAACACACGCCCGGTCACATCCAACAATGGAGTTTTTATGGACTCTGCAGTTTTCCACAGAGATCTGGGCAAACTGTGCACCAGTCGATGGTGCAGTTGCAGGCTCCTCACCTTCCTCATCACCTTCCTCATCACATGGTTCACACACTGTGTGTGGTTACCAAGACAACAGGTAGTGGAGTGGATTTGCTCTCAGGGGATTGCTGCGTGTCGGTCTGTGTGTCTGTGTGTGTGTGAAAGAGAGGGAGGCGGCGTTGCTGGTGTAGTCGGTGCTCGCTCTCTCCGGTTTGCTGCAGAAAGATCGAGCGCTGAAACACAGAGAGGCAGTGGAGCGTGCAGCCAGGCTTCACCATGCTGACTAGCAGCCCGATTCTCCGTCTCTGTGTCTGTCTGCGTGTGTTTTTCCTCTGCTGCTTTTTCATTTCAGTCACACGATTAAGTCCAAGGTGACTCCTGAGAGAAAAAATGGACAGCCTTCATCTGTGAGGATGACTGTAGGGAGGAAGAGGAGGCCATTTACGCATTTTAATAAGAAGCTTATCGGTTTAATCAGATTTTTTTTTTATTATTAACTATCCAATTTACCGCATTAAGTGGTTTTACATCCAAATTCAGTTTTTTTTTTTTTTTTTAGAATGGATGGCGTTGAATTATTTGCACCGTTTCATCAGTTAAGATGAATGGAGAAATTTAAAGACGTCCTTTGTGATTCATTCAGTCCTGAGAAATGAAAAAAAAAATCAAGTAATTCTCCTCAGTTTTAACGGGTTTATCAAGGCCCTGTTTTACATTTGTTCTGATCATATAATGTGATTAATCCCAGCAGGACTTTCAGTTAATTGAAAATGAATTCTTTAGTAATAACTCTTCTTAATGTTATTCATTTCATCCGTCTTCCATGCAGTAAAAGAAAATAAAAGCTTTTTTTTTTTGTATTTAACGCCTGTCTTAAGTACTTTTTGATTTTCGCTGTGGTATGTCCACGTTTTCAGTCCTGTAGTGTTTTAAAATGTGAAAAAAAAATCGCCGACAGTCACAGGAACGGTTAAAACCCCAATAAACAGACGACGCATTCGTTAAATATCATAACATCTAGAATATGAAACTGTAGCACAAATAAGAAAATGTAAATCCTGAAGCCATGCGGAGCAGTTTTCCAGCACAGTGCTGATCCTTCTTTCAAGTTTTAGCATTTTAAACCTTTTTAATCGTCGTCTTACGGAGTTAAACACAGAGAGGTGAGTTGTGACCCGAAGTCTCCCAGAAACGCAGATGCTGAATCTCATTTTAGCCACAATCCCTGCATGCTGCTCCTTTTATGGTATTAATTAACAGTAAAAGGTTTGCTGCTAACTTTTCGTTGAAGGATTGTTGTTTTTAGTTTCATAACTAAAAAGAAAATTATCTGTAAATGGTTTATTGCCACAATAACTGTGATGTCTCATTTGATAGTTATGATTATTCCTTCCTTAACCGCTCTAAAGTGGGGAAAATATTGTTATATTTCTCTGTTGGAAAGTCTTTAACTTGCAAAGCAAAGATTGAAAAGTGTTTCTCTGATTAAAATATTTTATTGGCAGGGTGGTGTAGTCCTAAGAGGTATACACTGGTACTTTTACCAATCTATTGAAGCAGAATAATTATTCTTATGTCTGTTGTAGGCTTGTTTCATTTGGTATAAATGGGCGTATAGAAAAACTATTCATGCCTGTTAAACTTTGACACGTTTTGTGATGTAACACAATCACAAAATGTAAATGAGACTGTGAGTCTCCAGAGATTTTACAGCGTAATAAAAAAAATTAAATAAATAAAAATTTATTTTAAAAAAACATGACACAAAAAAGAGCAACAGCAAAGTGGAAGGAAAATTAAACACCGATTCCAAAATGGCTTACAAATGAAACATCTGCAAAGTGTGCCGTGCATCTGTATTCAGCCCCCTGCAGCGTTTAAATGTGCACCAATATTTAAGAAAATAATTTAATTAGGTTGCATTGCTGCCAGTTTAATTTAAATGTAAGCTTGTGGGATTAATTATATTTGATGGGTGTAGCAAATTGGAGGTGAGGCTACTGACCTTTTTATCTCTCTATGTGGAAAACGTAGTTGGTTTATTGTTTAATCCCAACTCTAACTCGTGTCTATGTGTAAAAAATGATAATTTGGGGATTGTAGTTGCATTTATGAGGGGAAAATAAATATCTGAAGGTTTTTAGGTTGAATATTTTAATCAGAAACTATAATTATTTTTGCAGTTCTGCTGTGTTGCTTCTTGATATCCAGATCGTGCTTATACACTCACAGCTCATTGACAAAAATCTCTTTCAAACATTATGTTCTTGTATATCACACTGCTTTTATCAGCCCATAAATTACACTGCAGAAAGGATTTAAGTCTCCACGTTTTTCTGTCACCATCACTTAGCATTTTGGGCCTGGGGGTATTGACTGTGCTCTTGCTTGTGTGTGCAGATGTGCGGACCCAGTTGGTGGAGCAGCAGCGCTGCCTGGAGCAGCAGACGGAGATGCGGGTCCAGCTGCTTCAGGACCTGCAGGACTTCTTCAGGAAGAAGGCCGAGATTGAAACGGAGTATTCCAGAAACCTGGAGAAGCTCGCGGAGCGGTTCATGGCCAAAACACGCAGCACAAAAGATCATCAGCAATACAAGTACGTTTAAATGTGTGCGTAACGCTGCAGTCGGACATGTTGGGCACTCAGTCTAACAGCGGCGTCAGTACTTCAGTACAGTAAAACTGATATATTGAGTTAAATAAAGTATTATATATGCAACAACCAATCAGCCTGATATCAAATGCTAGCAACCTTCAAGTGTCCAGCTGTTATTGATGGTCTAGGACAAAAACGTCTAAATGAGAATTTGTTTTTCTGGTTTATTATTGCTTTAAAACTAAATGCTTTCGCCAATTTGTGGTCTATCATCCAAAATCGTGCAGGTTGTTCCATTTATTAAGTTTAATCAATATCTGAAAAAGATTTAGTATTTATGCTTTGATGCATTTCTTAATGTTCTACAAAACCGATCAGCCCTAAAAGAAAAGTGGACATTTTTATTTATAAAAGAAACCCCTGACAGTTCCTCTCTATTTAAGCAAAATTCATTAAGGTGTTTCTAAGTTTAAATTCATCAGGTACACAGGTACACAACCTTATGATTTTAGATATATTTACACATTATTTGTCTTCAAATGGAAAAGTACGCTAATCAAGGCATTTTCTCAGACTTGTTATTTTGTCCTTGTGTAGACTAAGCAGCTAACTTATTTTCTTTTCCACCAAAGGGCTCGTGGTGTCTTGTTTTGGACCCGGTTCTTAAGTGGTTCTATAGGGAAACACAACCCTGACTGACCCACACAGATTTAAGCAGGTTTTAAAAATCCTCACGATGTTAAAAGAACAAAAGTGATTATAAAGAGCTCTAAATGACATAAAATTCAGTGGACGCCGCTCTAAGCAGCGTGTTGACATAGGATAGTGGCGCTTAATATAAAAACAAGCAGCAGAAACAAGACAGACATGCTCTCGCGTTGTTCTCATGTTTTGGGTAATTTTATTAATAATGAAGTTTGGTGTTATTATTGACTTTGTCCTAAATGAACCAGATTAGGAGTGAAACATGGTGTTCAAAACATAAACATAAGCTAAAATTGTAGTTAGCTAGTTGACAACACTAGCTTGCTAAGCTAGCAGAAAAGCTGAAACATTTCACGACCTCATCTCTTTCTGGAGGTATTTAATTGGGGTTTGTTCAAAAGTAAAATAAATAAATAAATATAGAACAACTTAAAAGGTAATAAAGATGAAAATAGTCATGTGAAACTAAACTAAACCATGCTTGTAGTCTTTGTTAGCATCTGAGCTCATGCTTGAAGTCTTTGTTAGCATCTGAGCTAACAGGTCAAGTATTGTAGCTCCATTTTACTATCTTATCCTTTGTAATTTTAAATAAAATATCTTAATATTTATTTATAAAAATTTAATTTTTAAAATGTTTTTTTAATATTATTGTTTTAATTACAGAAAGGACCAGAATCTGCTTTCTCCAGTCAACTGCTGGTACTTGTTGTTAAACCAGGTGAGTTAATGTGTTTCCAACTTTTCCAAAAGAGACACAGAGGAAAAAAGATTAATTATTTAAACCTTTTTTAGGTGAGGAGGGAGAGCAAAGACCACGCCACCCTCAGTGACCTCTATCTGAATAACGTCATCAGCCGCCTGACGCACATCAGCGAGGATTCGGCTCGTCTCCTGAAAAGGGTGAGGCCCCTGATTGTCGTTGTTAGACGTGGGCTTAAGCACTGGATGTCATTTGAATAACCCTGGATCTCCCAGGAGCTGAAATTTATAATACAAATCTATTTTAAAAATCTACGTTTTAACCCATAACTATAATTCCCTGTGTTAGCCTAAAACCAATCAGTTTTGTTTGCATATCCTGTGTATTTTATACAATGAGTCCACTGCACAAAACATGTTACTATTGACTCTTAATGTGTGCAAATGTGGAACCGCCGCAGCACAACTTCTTTTCTTTTCAAGAAAAGGTCTTAAAGTAAATTGTTAATTGGTAAATTAGACCTATTCATCTTTTATCGTAAAATGTATTTAATTATCATAGTCCGGGGGGGACTGTATCGGTCAGAGTTAGGTAAATAACACAACAAAGTGTAAGAGAAGAATGTATTTATGCATCTATATATATATATATATATATATAGATAGATAGATAGATAGATAGATAGATAGATAGATAGATAGATAGATAGATAGATAGATAGATAGATAGATAGATAGATAGATAGATAGATATATATATATATATATATATATATATATATATATATATATATATATATATATATATATATATATAGATAGATAGATAGATAGATAGATAGATAGATAGATAGATAGATAGATAGATATAGATAGATAGATATAGATATATAGATATATATATATATATAAAAACCAAACTGACAATTTTTTTAATATCACAGCATTCTGGTAATAATTTAATTAAGCATGGTTTTTCTAACAGCATTACTTACGGCTTTTAACAATAAAAAGCAGCTAAAAACTATTGTTATTCAAAAAAACTCAACTATTTCTAGGCTGGGCTAAGCCTTTACTGTCTCAGAATCGTAGCATCACTTCTGATTATCGTAAGATATTTTATTTGTATACTTGTTTTATGCTACAATTTTATGTTTTGAATACAAACTTGTAGATTAGGATAATTATTTGCCTTTTTAATGGAAGAAAGGAATTTTCTTTAAAAGAACAATCGCGAGGCAGTTGCCAAACAGTGATGATGTTATGTACAAAACAACAAATATAATCATTTTTAATGGTTGCCAAACATTAAGCAATAAAAGGTCTCCGACTTAAACATGAGCTTATAAAGCGTAGAAATATGAGATTTGACCACAGAGTCGGAGAAGTTCAGGTCAAACGTTGTGTAACAGGCTGTAGCTTGGAGATCTAACAAACCTGCACCTTACTTAGGGTTTTAAAAGCATTCTGGGATGAGCTGGGTGTGCTTGTGTCTGCCCAGTGGAGAATGACCACATGTGAAACGGTGATTAAAGAAATTCAGTCAGCATTTAAGTAGAGGCAGTATTTCTGCTCCAGTTCTGACCAGCATTGTTGCTCTTACGCGCACAGATACCAGCACTCCCTTTTACTTCCAAAACCCGTGTCACCAGCATGCTTTATATTCCAAAGTCATGCAGTGGTTGTGTAAAACATAGCAGTAGTGAATGGAAGCAGCTGAAAGTCTCACTTCATGAGGTTTTAGGTAGTATCACTGCAATTTATCCATCAGAAAGCTTGCCTAAAGTGTGTTTCTCTGCAAAAATGGTTTCCTAAAGGCCACATGTAGGAATTGGAGAAAAAATTCTGACATACAATCTTTCATTCACTTGGCTCAGACACAAATGAAAAATGATTCGTTGTGGAGCAAATTGATGTAGGTAAACAAACAAAAAACATTAATTCACGCAGTAACCAGAGGCCATTAAATGTTTCGTACTAGCAGAGGAAAGGTGAATAATAAAATAAAGGTCACACCTTTTCTTACCTGATTATCGTTATACCCACAACCACCAGCAGTCGTCGTGGTGAAGATTCTCATTGCTAGAGTTGTCGGTCGTAGTGGGGGCTTCTGCTGTGTCTTCGTCCCACAGATTTGGATTGTTGCCTCTCCAGAAGCCAACATTACAGTTGTTCCATGAAACCTTGGGGGGATTTGAAAGAAGAGTCAGTGTGTTGTGAGTGAGGAGAAATCTGGCCTCTTTGGTTTTGTGAGCTTTCCATTCTTTTGCATAGGGGATCAAAGTAAAAAGTGCTCACTCCATCTTTTTCAGTCCCAACATTATTTTTCAATGCATTCCTGTTTAAAAGGTCTGTTTCTGTTTTCTATTTTTCTTGCTGCTTTCATACGACAGGTCATCATCCATACTTGCTGGTGCCACCGTTTTTCAAAATTAAATCTTATTATCTTAATATTTTCAAGATGTTTAGGTTTGTTACGCTTTCATTTAAACTCATAGAAACAACAAAGCATCTAAAACGTGAAGAACCTGACAGACCTGACAGCGATCGGTACACTTTATCACTATAAAGACGTCGACTACTAGCTTCTTTAAATAAACCACGCGAGGACCTCTTTAAATGCTGCGGGTCAGAAACATCGGCCGAGCAGCATCAGACGAACAAATGGATGTGACCGCACACAAACAAATGAATTCATAATTGAAGCCGAGCTCGTCTTCCTGCTCCGCTGAGCCCCCTGCCTCATGCATTAAACAGCCAAGCAGTTTGGGTAAGGAGTTATGTGGCAGCATCAATATTGCATTATGCTAAAATGTCTGGAATCCCAGGATGGATGAATCTCATTCCCAAAGCGCCCACGGACGGCCGGCGTCGTCATGGTCACTCGGCCGGATGTCTCATCTCGGCGTCCGTCTTCTGAGGAGGGTTTGACGTGATGGAGGTCCTCCGCTCAGAGCTGCTGGCAGTCGCTGCACTTTAGCTGGCATGAATAAAAGACGAGCCGGAAGCCAGATTAATAATGAACGCTGCGAGCTAAAGTTAGCGGCGGCAGAGACTGCGCTTGTGTGTTTAATTTGTTAAAGTCCACAGCAGGCCCGCGCAGAGCTCTGTGGACTTTACTTCTCATTAAAATCCACTCTTTTACTGCAGTAATGACAAAAAGGACACATGTAGAGACCTGCACACACACAGAGACGAAGCCCAGAAAAGTCAGTACAATTTACCCAGTGACTTTGATGATAAATGCTTTTAAAATAACAGAATCACTGCAAAAACGGAACTAAAAATAAGTCATATTTTCTTGACATTAGTGTATTTGTCCTTGATTTTAGCAGGTAAATAAGATTATCTGCCAGTGGAATGAGTATTTTAACCCCTACAATAAGATAATTAGACATACTGCACTTGAAATAAGGTGATGGAGATGAGTTGTTCCTAAGGCAATTACCCAGTGACTTTGATGATAAATGCTTTTAAAATAACAGAATATGCCCAAAAAATGAGGCTAAAAACTCAACATATTGGTTTGAAACTGGATTTTGTGGTCCAGTACGTTACAATAAATATCCTCTTAAACACGTTAAAAAGATTTCTGAAAGTCTTTATCTTCTTAAAATGACTAAAACAGCAATGTTTTTGTTTAATGTCACTGTTTTTTAAGTCTAAAGGATGTTTATGTACAATTAATGATGGTCTAAAATCTCTCTTACATCTACAAAAATGTATTGAATCCTGCAATTATTAAACTATGTCCAGTATGAATTTAATACAAAATTAAGCAGATCTTTGTAAAATATAATTAACATGTTTTCAAAAATAAATCTAAGTAGGACATCCATCCATCTATTGATCCAATGTGAACATCCTTGTACGTCTTTTATGGCTGTTTTTGGTTGGTTAGTCCTTGTCTTAATTAAGCAAAGACAAATATATAGAAAACTGGACTTTTAACTCCATACATTCTATCCAAATTTAGCCTAATTATCAAACCCAATCCCATTTCCAGCACGTTTTGGCATCAGTAGACATCTCTGTGTAGATCTTTCTTAACCCTTTTCATTTTTCCACCACACTGTCATGTTGATTAGATGATAGAAAGCATTGACTTTGCAACGCAACACCAGTGCTGGGTGGACAATCCAGCCGCCATGACAGCTCAGAGAGGGTGAAGATAGAAATCTGCTGCCCAAGTGATAGCCATTCTGCAAGTTTGCATCATAAGAAGTTAAAAAAGTCAACATAAAATTCAAGCAATGAGTGAATCAATAAAAGAAAAGGCAGAGTAAAAACAATCATAAGGCTAAAGTTCAGAAAGACTCATATTGAGGGCTTAAATCTAATCTAATTTATTTCTAAAGCACATTTAAAACACCAAAATTTCACCCCCAGATTTATGGCAGGAGATTTCAAATATGGAGTCAAGGGCCACTGGGGCAGAATATGGGACTTTTCTCAAGTTCAAAAGAATTCACGGCGATCCAAGCTTTGATTTGATTTAGGCAAAGTATAAGCATCATGTTTTTTCAAAGAAATGTAGACTAAACAATCATCAGGATAAGAATGAAATGAAATTGGAAATGTCCTCAAAATTTAACCCAAAAGTGAGAAGATGAGAGAAAAGAAGGGGTCCCAGTAATGAACCCAGAGGCCCCACTGGCAAAAGACATTCCAGATGACACAAACTAATTTATGCCGATACAAAAATGTCCCTCAGGTAAGACCTAAACCACTCCAAGGCTTCACCTGTTATACTAACACAGTGAAAAGAAAATGTCATGATCAACTGTGTCAAAGGCAGCCGTACGGTCAACATAATTAGCAATTATAACCCTAACCCAGCAGCTAAAATTATCGTTAAAACCCTTTGAAAGAGCAGATTCAAGGCTCTAAATGAAACACCTAAGCCAGGGGTGTCCAAACTTTTTGTTAAATGGGCCAAAAGTCAAAGGAACTCAAGGGTCAAAAAAAAAAATTTAAAACCAAAAACATGATGTTCATTTTTGACCTGCTCTACTAAATACGATCATTTTAAATAAATTAGTCATATTTTATTGTCGAAAATGAATGTGTAAATTATTGTAGAGCCAAAATTTTAAAAATGATTTTGCTCATTTGTTGTATTAAAAGATGGTCGTCCAGTTTTAAAATTATTTTTGAATAATTTAATTTGACTCCAACATTAAACTGAACTCTTTTTGTTCTAGCAATATAATAACAGTATTTGGGTCAGTTGTTCTTCGAAAACACTTGCTGTAATTAGCCAATTTTAATAATTGGATTCAAAGCAGATTTTAATGCACCAAAGTCTGCATTTAAGTAATTAAATGTCATTGGATAAATGTTACTATGAAATTAAAGATTATGTCAAAAGTGTGTTTATTAACAGATGAATACTTTTTGTTGTACTTAACATTTTCAATTGTAGGATTTTAACATTTCTGTAATGATTTTGCCATAATTAAAAACTAAAATCTTCCTTCTGCATCAGCCATCTATGCGGGTGGAGCAAATCTTTCTTGAAATGCAGATGGAGGGGCCACTCAGAATCAGTACAGGGGCCGCACTTTGGACCCTAAGCAAAACAATTTATCGCTAAAACTGAGTTTTATTCGGCAAAATTAACTTTTCCCAGTATTTTTATAAGGAAGGGGAGTTTGGGGATTGCTTTAAAATCTGGAAACAAATGAATGGAAAACCCATTCTTTCTAATTTAAATGTTTAATCCCTTAAAACGTCCAGGTCTAACTTTGAATAACGACAGCCAGGACGGGTTTCTGCGATGCGATTTTGAGCTTGTGTTGATATATTCTTCTTTTTTTTTATCACCTGCGTCTCTCAGAGTAAGGAGATCCTCCTGCAGCTTCAGGAAGACCTCATGAAGCTCCTTAATGAGCTTTACACGGTAAGTGAAACCACATTTTTGAGTGTTTTAACGCAGAATATATTACGTTTCTCAATACCCTGGGTTATTCCACGTACACTGGACTTTAAAATCAGTGTTTATCACGATGTGAAGAAAGAAACCACGGTCTGACTGCTGTTGCACAGGTGATGAAGACGTATCACATGTACAACGCGGAGATGATCAGCGCGGAGGCCAAGCTGCGCGAGGCGGAGCGCCAGGAGGGCCGCGTGAAGGGCGTGTCGGGAACCGGCGGAGGGGTGGAGCCTGTGTTCGGCCTGCGGATAGAGGAACGCCACCAGAGGCGCAACGCCGCCCGCAAGATGGAGAAGATGAGAGAGAAGGTAGAGTAATCCTGTCCCTGAAGAAATGAACGCAAAACGTTGCAGAATAATGACTATAAATGGATTCATACTTTTATTATTTTATTGCTTTTGTTCATAGAGGAAGGCAAAGTATTCAGAGAACAAACTGAAGACTCTGAAGGCGAGAAATGAGTATTTACTGACCCTGGAGGCTACCAATGCCTCCGTGTTTAAATACTACATCCACGATCTGCCCGACATCATCGACGTGAGTATAATAGCCGCTGTTTATGGGAAAGTAGTCCCTCTGTACGATATGACTGGTTCAAAAATCCTACGACTATAATTAGAATCAGAAACTCAATGGAGTCGTCAATTGAGGCCAACTGGGCTGTTATTCTGTCCATTTTAAAATGTTTTCTAAATGCATCAGAGAAAGACTTGCTCATTTGTCTAACTCAAAATAAAATGAATTGGTATAATTGCAACTGTAAAAGTTAAAACTAAAATTACTTTTAAAATCCTATAGCCTAAATTAGAGGATCTCTCGAAAATCACTTGTTTTTTTTTCCCCAATATTGATTGGAAGAGTGATTAACTGTCACATAATTTCAGTACAATCAAAGGAAGAAGTAAGTTTAAACTTCATTATCAGATAATGTTTTAAAGATTTTGACAAAATCTCTAATGAATCACTAGTTATTGAACCCTGAGGGTAACATAAACAGCAAAAATAGCACAGAACCCGAGGATGGAGCCTTGGGGAACTCCACATGTAACTCTGGCTGCAGATTACAAATATTGAACAATGTGGACTGAGAAACTCTGATTTATTTGAATGTTTTATTTGGTTCATAGCTAGAGCAGAATTGGAGCTGTATCAATTTACCTGTATCTATTTACCTGGAAATTAATTTCAACCATTTTCACAGTTAGTTACAATTACAAGAATGACTTATTCTAATCATTTTAGGATTTTAAGAACATTGGTAAGGCCTATGAAAACATTACATTTAGGTCATTTCTGATTAAAGCTACAA
This sequence comes from Fundulus heteroclitus, assembly GCF_011125445.2. Lineage (NCBI taxonomy): Eukaryota > Metazoa > Chordata > Actinopteri > Cyprinodontiformes > Fundulidae > Fundulus > Fundulus heteroclitus. Next base: position 21,377,322 of record NC_046377.1, on the reverse strand, counting down.
GAGTCAGAGAAGGATAAACTTAACAAAAAACAACCAGAAGAAGTGAGCTGAGTCTAAGGTAACGTTTCTATATTTAGAAGAACAAAAGGCACATTAAACAGCTTTTTCACAAATGTAGTAACTTATTTCTCAGGTCAAACAATCTCAGAAAAACATCTTTCCCAAAATAAACCGGTTTTTAGCTTTTCTAAAACTTAGTCTCAACGTGTTTCTTAGTGCTGTGACTTAGGGTACCACTCCAGTCTGAGCCGGGCTCTGAGGACCTACCTATCCGCCGAATTGAGCCTTGAAGCCTCCAGGAGGGCGGGCCTGGAGGTCCTGGAGGGGGCTGTGGAGAACCTGGACCCCGCCCGCGACCGGCAGCGTCTCCTGGGCCTCTACCCCACTGCCTTCTGCCCGCCTCAGCGCTTCGGCTTCCAGGCGCACATGGGTGACACGGTGAGTAGACGTTTAATTGGCAAAAAAAGGAAAATAAAAAATGAGAACAAAACTCATAAATGTATTTCTCTAACAATCAGCCAGACTTTCAACAGATAATTTAAAGTTTTTACAGGGTTCCCGCGGATCCTTAAAAAGTCTTAAAAGGCATTGAATTCTGTATTATAAAACTAAGGCCTTAATTGGCAATAAAATGTCTTAAATCAGTCTTTCTTAGGTCTTAAAATTGTTACCAGGTCATAAATAGGATTTTATTTTTATAATCCTTACCAAACAGTAAAATAATTGACACAATTAAATTTTTTTTAAATTTACTGAACGGCTCAACTTAACAATTATTGGTTCTGTCCCGATAGCGGAACCAATAAAAACTGATGCGGCCGGATCATAGCTGTGAAAAAGAGTTGGCACTGGTTATGTTGTAGTTTTTAAAACTGATTTATAGTTTATTTTAGTAGGGAACAAGACAAAGTTTGTGAATTCAGTTCAGTAGTTGTTAAAAATATATCTGTAATTTGTGTTTTTTAGCTTTCTTCCTATATGAAATGTTTTTCAAAATTTTTAACATGTCTACTGGGCCAGAAAGTAATGATTTATGTTAAAATAAACATTTGGGTGAAGTTGTCGCAACCAGGTTTTTCTTGTTTATCATGAATTTGATCTTAACTTTTTATTTCAAGTGGCATTAAAAAGTCTTAAAAAGTCTTGAATTTAACTTGCCTTATGCTGTAGGAACCCTGTTTTAAGACAGAAGTGACCAACTTAATGCAGAATCAATAGCTACAGGGTCTTCAGATTAGCTGAAACAGTGCATAGGGAGATTTATAGGATGGACCTCCATGGCTGAGATGCTGCATCCAAGCGTTACGTCATGAAGACCAACGCAATATGTCTGACGCGGTGATTTAAAAGACGTCAATGCTTGACTCTAAGCAGTGGAGACGTGTTCTCTGGAGTAATCCCTAATGCAATGGACGACCAGGACAAGAAGAAACTGATCTGGTTTCACAGAGTCCTGAACTCAGCCTGGCAGCACATCTCTGGTATGAATCAGAGCAGAGACTGCTTCTCATCCAACATCAGTGTCTGACCTCATAAATAGACTTTGAGGAAATCAAAGTCTTTGAGATGTCACCCAAGTTTACTTCTGGATACTTTGGCATTATAGTCTCTGCTCTGTCTTCTGTAACCCCCAGTCAGTCGAGGCAGATGACCGTTCATACTGAGCATGGTTCTGCCGGAGGTTTTCCTTCCCGTTAATGGGGAGTTTTTCTTCCCACTGTCACTTCATGCTTGCTCAGTATCAGGGATTGCAGCAAAGCCATGGACAATGCAGAAGACTCTCCCTGTGGCTCTACGCTCTTTCAGGAGTGAATGCTGCTTGGTTTCCTTATATAGGAAATTTTTGACCAATCTGTATAATATGATTGAACTTGACTAAAGTGCCTTGAGAAGACATGTTTCATGATTTGGCGCTATATAAATAAAATTTAATTCAATTGAATAGTGTGTTTAGTCCAGTCCCCGTTGAACAGACTTCCTTGACTAAACAAATCCGTGACTATCAAGAGAAACGTCTTATTCTGAATAGATTGAGGACTTCATCTAAAGCGCTCCGGATCAATAGTTCTCCGGACAGTTTCTTTGATTTATTTTTTGGCTCATTTTCAGCCGAGTACCTGAACTTTTTTCAGTCATGATTATAAATTGGATCCCTGGGCTCTTTTGTTACTAGCAGCTTGTCACAAAGACGCAATTTGCGTTAATTTCTTCAGTCGAATCGATAAAATAATCCCAAAGATAACAGTTTGTCAGGCAGGAAACAGGATTTCAGCTTCAACGAGGTGATTCTAAAGAGTAATGAGGGGAAAACCTGGTACTAAGTAGATTAACTGAAGGATGAAGCATCCATTACGGTCACTGTTTGATCCTTTTCCCTGCTTCTTTAGGACATATCTTTCTGCTCTAGAGTTTCCGGTCTACCTCTTATTTTGTGGTAAATAATATTGACTGAGAGAGTGCAAAAAAGTAGCCAAAGTAAAAAAAAAAAAAAAAAAAAGCTTTAGGAAACGTGCAGAACAACTGAGCAAAACCACTTTGAAAGATTTAGAGGAAGTCTTTGAATGAAATATAAAGACATTAGGGCTGCATCAAGGCCTTTCCAAATTAAAGAAATACCTAAAACGAAATTCAAGGTAGCCATTTGTGCAAATTTAAACATTATTTTCTGTTATGTCGTTGTTTTTTGTCACAATAAGACTTCAGTCCTTCGTAAAAAACAAAAAGAAGAACTTTATCATATTTTTGGGACGTTTTAACAATATTCCGACATATAACTTGCTATTTAGAGCTCATCAGATACTGTAGCTGTAAACCAGAGCTAATCAGGATTTTTCTTCTCGCCGTGACGCTGTTTATCTCCATATCAGACGACGCAGATCGCCTCCCAGCCGCAGGTCCAGGCTGAACTCTCGCTGCGCCTCACTCAGCTCCAAACCCGCCTGGCGTCCCTGAAGATCGAAAACGAGGAGGTAAGACACACAAACACAATAAAATGATGATGGTCAGAAAATCTCACATCTAGCTACACTCATACAGCCACTCTGTGCACAAAAAAATAAAACTAACCTCCTCCTATCCAATGAAATAGAAGCAACGATGATTCAAAAAAGCTGAGATGACTTCATTTAAATTAAAGGAACTCTTTAAAACCACTTTTTTCTTTTCTAAAAACACAAGTTATAGGAAGCCAAATGCTGAAAGAAAACTAATCATTATCTACCGACAATGAAACTGATCCTGAAAGAAGTTGTGACAAAAGTTTTAGTGAATCATTAGTTTTTGAAAAAATAGCATTTTTATGAATCCCCTGTTAATTTGGGAAATTTATGATTAATTTGAACAAATACTTTGCTGCAAGGTGCGCATATTTAAATTTTCTCTAAATTATACACACAGGCTCAAATATATACATACACCCCAGCTAGTCTTTGGTTAAACGGCTCTCAGCAAGTCGCGCCTCGATCACAAGATTCCAGCATCCTTCTGGTCGGACATTTGACATTCACAGTCGGTTTAAATGGGTTTTGGTTCAAATCACAGACCAGATTTTAAACAGAGTCCACAAATTTCCAATAGGAGTGAGGGCTGGAGCTTTCAGAAGACCATTCCAGAAACTCTGTGTTAGCCTGTTCTATCCTTTCCTGATGTTTATGTGTGTTTATGGACCACACTGCAAAAACGGAACTAAAAATAAGTAAAATGTTATTAAAGTTAGCGTATTTATCCTTGATTTGAGCAGGTAAATAAGATTATCTGCCAATAGAATGAGTATTTTGACCTCTAAAATAAGATAATTAGATAAACTACACTTGAAATAAGAAGATAGAGGTAAATTGTTTCTATTTTAAGTGCAGAAATCATCTTCTATTGGCAGATCATCCTATTTACCTGCTCAAATCAAGGAAAAATACACACATTTTAAGAACATTGTTCTTATTTTTAGTTCCGTTTATGCATTTTCCTCCTGGGACACCCAACTGAGTCCAGATCTCTAACCATTTAGCTGCTGATCTAAAGTAAAGGTAGACACTGGACTAAGTCATCCTCCCTACTTTTTCCATCCAATTTTTGTAAAGCTTCAGTACATCTGGAAGGTAAACGTTCCCACAGCATGATGCTGCCACCACCATGCTTGACAGCTGGTACAGGCTTCTTCACATTGTAGCAGGTTAATCTCTAACCTCCTCCTTTCAGAAGACATTTGGCTTGTCTGTGTGGATAGTTACAACGTTCAGTCCATCTTGAAGGCGTTGACGTTGGAGCAGGAGCGTCTTTCTCGGTTAGCACCTTCTCAAGCTAGCCTCGCTGTGGACGGGGACACTGGTGCTCCAGCAGTTTCCCGTTCATTGCGGTCTTTATGCTCGGTGAGGTCCTGGGCTTTTCCTGAAAATACTGACCGGTTTCCTCTCATCTGGGCAAAATTATTCCCCAAGTGGTTTTGGAAATGGAAAAAGCAGGCAGGCCAATGGTAAGCTTCTGGAATCATGTTGAGAAACTAACCAAATTAAATTAACTCTATCAATTCTGCTGAGAAGAGAGATCAAATATGCAGCCCGAATGATGCCTGGAGCTTGTTAATGGCCACAGAAAGCATGTAGCGGTCAGAAATAGAAATGTGTACCCCCGTTTCTTGTTTTAAAAAAAAAAAAAATCATTGAAACTGCTAGTTGCGTAATATTTCCACTCTAGAAAAGAACGAGTCAAATAAAAATGACTTTCATGACGATTAGTAAACGGAAACTTAGTCGCAGCAGCTCCCAGGGAGCTGAATAATTGACCCGTTTGACCTGCTGAAATAATTCAAATTAATTGGATTTCTCCATCTTTTCAGTACGACTGCTGCTGAGCATTTTCTGGTTTGAGCTGTTAGATTCTGTTTAGTGTGTTAGATAAGCCCTAAAAACAGCAAAAAAAAAAAAAAAACACTCCAGATCACAAGTCAAAATAATTTATACCGTTTTAATTGGGTGATAATGCAGCAGATGTAGCCCCTAAAAATAAAGCTGGGCGACTCGCTGCTGCTGCAGTCTGACGCTGCTGTCCTCGCTGTTGTAGAGCACAGAGGGCAGCTGTTAACTCAGCCTGAAGGGCATAAAACTGCTGAAGGCGTCGGGATTAATGAGCAGCATCGCATCGCATCGTCTCAGCAGCTCCCAGCAAACAGAAAACCACACCCCGATCATCACAGGCAAATAAAACCCGCCCTACCTCCAGTATATGAGCTGTAAATACACTTTGCATATGAGGTGTTTGTGAGGAATTAAACCCTCTTAACGTTACCTTTCCATTTAACCCGACATACTTTACTTTAAATCTTTCAAGCACAAGCTTCGTTATGTCGGACCCACAACGGCTGAGCAGGCGAAAAAGCACTGCTTTTTAAAATAACATAAAAACGAGAGGGAAAAAAAGTAGCCAGCGTCAAAATTAAAACCGTGAGATTTTCAGGAAGCCTGGAGAACTATTTCACGTCTTGTCGAGCACCCTGCAGGCTGGGGTGGAGGTCCAGCCACCCTAAACCTACAGCTAGGGATACTATGCAGTGGTTTGCATCATGGCAGAATGGCCTAGTCAAAGTTAGTGATGCTTACAGACAGTCTATTGCAGGGGTGTCAAACATACGGCCCGCGGGCTGGATCCGGCCCACCGAACAATTTAGTCCGGCCCGGTGGCTAAATGCATTATCATTATTGAAAAAATAAATTATTTTTTATTTTTTTTCCCCAGTGTCCGGTCTGGCAATGTGGCAATAAGAATTGTTGTCTTAATGCCAAAAAGAGCTCATCAGATTTGACTTTCACAAGTGGAGCAGTACTGCTTTTGCCATAGTGCTCCGCTTGATTTATGAATGTGAATAGTTTTATTATGATTCATGCGGGGAATATCTCAAATGATATGGACATTACAATGGGAAAGTAGGATAGGAAAGGAAGAACAAGAAGAAAAAAGAAAAGGTGAAAGAAAGAGGAGATAAAAGGAAGAGAATGATGAAACAATTATTAAAAAAAACATGTACTTCGTTTAATTGAAAATCTGCAGTTCCTATATTGTCCACGAGGGGTGCTGTGTTTTAATTAGCAGATTAAGCTTCAGGTGTGGAAAATTTTATTTTAAATCATTTCTTAATTTTTTATCTGTTTGATGTATTTTGGCATGCAGGACAGTGTTTTTAAGTTCCAAAAAATTTTAATTAATGTTTTTCCACATTGTATAATCACTGTGATCAGTTCTTATGCATAATGCACAAGTAAATGTTTAACTGAGTAAAAGTATTGTTGAAATTGTACATACTTTTCTTAAAAACGCTGAGGTTATTCATAATATATTGTGTAGAAGTGAAATTAATTTAATATAAAAATCAACAACAAGTCCACATTTATTAGTTCTATTTAATCTTGCAATGAGTTTACTCGTGTGGCCCTCTTGAGATCAGATTAAGCTGAATGCGGCCCCTAAACCAAAATGAGTTTGACACCCCTGGTCTATTGAAAGATGAACTCTTGAAGATGAGCAGTTTTCAGACATTTGTGTGCACAGATGAGGAAAATTTTAATGTTTCTTCTTCACTTCACAGTTCTGCCCTAATTAGAGTTGATCCATCACATAAAACTGTAATTAAACACGTTTAAGTTTGTGGTTGTAACCTGACAAATGTCAGGGGTGGGGGGGTATATGAAGAAATAAGGGATAAACCAAGACTTTAGCCAACAAAGTCAACGTATCTCAGCTTCGGCATGTTTTAAAAAATGTTTCCTTCAGGTGAAAAAGACCTGGGGTGCCACTCTGACCACCCTGCAGGACATGACGGTGTTGGACGACTGCGACGTCTCCCAGAGCTTCACCCACAGCCCGTCCTCCGAGTCGGTCAAGTCCAGCGTGTCGGACGGCTACCTGAACAAACCCAGCCTGGCCAAGAGACGAGCCAACCAGCACGAGACGGAGCTCTTCTACTTCAATGTGAGGAAAGCGCGGAGCAGCGCGCTCACACTCTCGCTCTCCGCCCTGGACCTTACTTCTCACACCAGAAAAAGACACTTAACCTCTATTTTCTTACAGACTGACGCTATATCAGACCACACGCTTCCTGTTTTAGGCCTGTTAGGATTACCATGGATTTGTAATATTCTGAAATGGTCGAAGCAACGGCTGAAGAGCTTCTAAAGATGATGGCTGAAGTACTGCACCAACATGGGCTGAAAAGCCGCTCAGAGAGGAAGAAGCAACACTCAGAGAGATGCCCTGTGGTCGGGTGAAACCAAAATTGAAGCTGTGGAGTACAGAGGTGGTGTTATCATGTCGTAGGCGTGTTTTGCTGAATAGTGAATTGTCATCTTCAGCCATTGCAAGAAGGTTGAAGATTCAGTTCAGTTCAGTTTATTCGAACAACAAAACAATATAAGATGTGTAAATACAACACAACACAATGAATACATAAACCATAATAAATTGTTCGAAAAGGAATGGGACAAAGTATAAACTTTTAAGTTTCCCATCCCTAATGATTCAAGTGACCTAAGTTGCTCATTTAACTAGTTACATTCACTCTTCCATATTAATCTACCTGTTTTTTATCTTTCCTCGTCTACATATTTATCCAAAAGTAATTTTTTGTACCTTCTCTTAAACAAATTTATGTTCACACTCTGCTTTAAACACGGCTGTAAACTATTCCATAACTTCACTCCACTACTTGATATAGTCATTCTTTTCATCGTTGTTCTTTCAAAAGATTCAAAGTTAATGTTCTGGAGCGGCGAACAAACGGTCCTGGAGGAGTTGAAATCCATGAGCAAGGCGGCCCATAAATCTGACCCAGCCTAGAGAAATGTACATAAACTCTTGAGAAGCAACTTGGGGGATCCTAACAGACCTAAAACAGGAAAAGTTTATCCTGAATTTAATGTCAGAGGCAAGAAAAAAAAAAAAAAGGTTATATATCTTTTTACATGTTGTGGTTAAATATTTTCTGATAAACCATTTCAGTGGCAAGGTTAATGTGTAGATGTTGTTTGTCTTTGTCTCTGAAGAAACTGAAAATGTCCCTTTTTGAAAAAGTGTATAACTTAGAAATGTGAGCTTTAGAAAAGCCGCTGCTGCTTTTATCTGGGCTGTTTTTGTGTTTTATCTGAAAAAGCAGCAGGAACTCTGCAGATTTCCTCTGGGGGTGAATAAAGCTCTGTGTCATTTTCTCTATTTTTCAATCCTCAGAAGTTTCGCGAGTATCTAGAGGGCAGCAATCTCATTTCTAAACTCCAGGCCAAACATGACATATTAAAGAAAGCCTTAGCTGAAGGTACGACTGACAGAACCTCTCGTCCTTCAGGACTCGTGTTGGAATACAGACAAGCATCCGCAACTGTTACCTTTAAAAATGTTCTCTGTTCTTTTTGTTTCAGGATATAAATCTGAACTGCTGACTACCAGGTAAGGCATTTTCTCATTGTCACATTACTCATTATCTCTTCATTTTAATAACAAGTCTTACTTCTCTTTCGACGCTCTTTCTCTGCATCTCTTCCTCCTTTGCTGCTCATCATAGTCGTGGGCGAAAGAACTCCCATAGCAAGCACCAGGTAGAGTTTCGCCTTAGTCTGACCAAAGGGGTTCATCTTGGTTTTGCTAGATTGATAAATGCATAAATTTCACTGGTTCTTCAGTCCATATCAATCAAAAATATTTTAAAGTGTATTTATTTTATCTCTATCACAAAAAATGGAAATATGAAAAATGGAAAAGCTAATTGTTTGAATTCATTAACTGTAGTTTTAAAATTCTTTAACAAATAAATGAAAGAGCAAAGCAGCATGCTAAAAGCAAAATCACTCCATTTGATGTTTTAAGCTTTCATTACAATTTCATGACCTTTTCTTGATCTTTTTATTTTTATTGTCTCTTTTAAACTTGGTCAAAAGTCTTCTGCTCTCTGATTGGATATGAGGATTTCTCCGTTAGACATTAATACGCCTCTGGTTAAAAAAAAAAGCTGTCCTTCAATATTGGTTTCACTCTCTCTAAAAACAATCATAATTTCAAGTTAATTACAGAAAACATTAATTTCAAAGTTGCACTCTTGGTGTTTGTAGGATTCAACTAAAGCCATACCCTTGCTTGTGGAGAGCTGCATCCGCTACATCAATCTACACGGTAAGTCTGAGCTTTCATATTTAATGTTATTATTTTGAGATATTTTACACATTATTTTGCCAAGTAATTTTAAGTGATAAAAAATATATACATATTTCTTTTTAGTATTTTTTCCCCACAATTAACAGATTAGGATCATGAAATAAAATTGAATATCAGACAAGCATAGGCTGAGTAAATGCAAAAAAAGTAAATAAGGACTTGCCTAATGCTTAATCCTTAATGCTTCATGCATTAAGCGAAGAAAGCTTCCTAAACCAAACTAGCTACGAGTAAAAATTTACTCAAGCCCTTGTTAAATCCTAAATTAATCAATTCTTTTGGAAAGCTGAGTTTTTTGTTTTTCTTTTGTTTACACACACCCAAACCTCCTCAATGCCAGACCAGAACAGAACCAGTCAAAGATCTCATATCGTGCTTAAAAAACTGAGAGGGTTTCACCATTTTTGTGCATAAATTTCAGATTAATCCGATGTGAAAGGTTTTTATCCCATTTGATGGATGTTATTCTTTTATGCAGTGGTTATGATAAATATGTATTAGTTATTTTGCATTATGCTGATGATAATGATATATTTGGAGGGTCAAAATCTAGCAGTGAATCCTTATGGAGAGGCATTCTGGCATGGAAAATGAATAAAAAGTCTATTAGATTGTTCAAAATCTTCCTACTCAGCTTTTAACTTTTGCTTAATAATATAAATATTTATGAATTGTGTAGATCAAAATATTTTGGCCAAAGTTGTGAAGTTTAGAGTATGCAGTATTTCAATGAAATAAAAAAATCTATTATTTAAATACATTCCAATAATTTATTATAACTATTTCAATTTCTAAGATATTTTGTGGTCTGAAATTTTTTTATTTTATCTTGTTCTAGATTTTTTTCTCAATTCTCCTCACTAAGAAGGGGAAATGGGTCACTTTTAATAAAAAAAAAAAGCTTCCTGTATTTGGTCATGCTAAACCAGCGCCGTTTACAGTACAAGTCACTTGATGTTTGTGGTCCTATATTATATACAAATAAAATTAAAATCACATAATTAATATGAGACAGTGTTGTACCCAACATTTTCTGTCAGGAGGCTCCCTGATTACACCTTGGGTAGAGTAGAGCCTTGATTTATATTCAGGATGAGATAAATATGGGTAATAAATATTTTCTTCCACCTATTTTGTTTAGACCAGGGGTGTCAAACATACGGCCCGCGGGCCGCATCCGGCCCGCCGAACAATTTAGTCCGGCCCTGTGGCTAAATGCATTATCATTATTAAAAAAAAAAAAAATATATATATATATATATATATATATATATATATATATATATATATATATATATATATATATATATATATATATATATATATATAATTTTTTTTTTTTTTTTTTTTTTTTTTTTTTTTCCCCAGTGTCCTGTCTGGCAATGTGTCAATAAGAATTGTTGTCTTAATGCCAAAAAGAGCTCATCAGATTTGACTTTCACAAGTGGAGCAGTACTGCTTTTGCCATAGTGCTCCGCTTGATTTATGAATGAATAGTTTTATTATGATTCATGTGGGGAATATCTCAAATGATATGGACACTACAATGGGAAAGTAGGAGAGGAAAGCAAGAACAAGAAAAAAAAACAAAAGGTGAAAGAAAGAAGAGATAAAAGGAAGATAATGATAAAACAATTATTGAAAAAAACATGTACTTCGTTTAACTGAAAATATGCAGTTCCTATATTGTCCACGAGGGGCGCTGTGTTTTAATTAGCAGATTAAGCTTCAGGTGTGAAAAAAATTAAATCATTTCTTAATTTTTATCTGTTTGATGTATTTTGTCATGCAGGACAGTGTTTTTAAGTTCCAAAAAATGTGAATAAATGTTTTTCAACATTGTATAATCACTGTGATCAGTTCTTTTGCATTATGCACAAGTAAATGTTTAACTGAGTAAAAGTATTGTTGAAATTGCACATACTTTTCTTAAAAACGCTGAGGTTATTTATAATATATTGTGTAAAAGTGAAATTAATTTAATATAAAAATCAACAACAAGTCCACATTTATTAGTTCTATTTAATCTTGCAATGAGATTACTCGTGTGGCCCTCTTGAGATCAGATTAAGCTGCATGCGGCCCCTAAACCAAAATGAGTTTGACACCCCTGGTTTAGACCCTGAATAGGATGAATTTTATTTTTGTTACTTGTTTCACTGATTTGGTCCATTGCCACATTAAATCGATTCTATCAATTTGAAATAAGTTTTATATCTAAGGATTAGGGTATTAAATGAGAATCTAGTTATTATTAGAGAGTCATCTCTGCCTGATAAATACTGACGGTAACAGACCTTCATTTATTCCTGCTGATAAAAGCCGAAATAGTAGAAATAAGTAAAAGGATAAAGACAAACGGAGAGTTAAACGCAGCTAAAGTTAACATCCAGATGCCGTCCCCACAGGTCTTCAGCATCAGGGCATCTTCCGGGTTTCGGGGTCGCAGGTTGAAGTCAACGACATCAAGAACTGCTTTGAGAGAGGTGAGACGTCACCAGAGGGTCACATGACCGACCGGCTGTTCAAATGTCAGGCCGTGACGCCGCTTCTGCTGGTTGTCCAGGTAATGACCCGCTCATCGACGAGGAGAGCAACCATGACATCAACTCCGTGGCCGGGGTGTTGAAGCTGTACTTCAGGGGTTTGGAGAACCCTCTCTTTCCCAAGGACAGGTTTAATGACCTTATCTCCTGCGTGCGTGAGTACCGCCCGGCATTAAAGCGCCGCTTGAATCTGTTTATCTGCAAACCCACAAGGCTCTCAGTTTCCCTCTCGGTTGCTTCCTCTTTGTTTCCCATCATTGTGTCTTTGTCTCTCTGAAGCCTGTCCCCCCCCCCCCCCCCCACCACCACCACCACGTTAGAGACACCGAGCCGCCTGCCTCTCTCTTTCTTTGGTGTTACAGACACCTCTCACAACATCTCTGTCACGCCTGTTTTCCTGCTGCAGGGATGGAAAACCTGTACGAGAGAGCTCAGTGCATCAGGAAGATCCTGCTGGGCGTCCCGAGGGCCACGCTGGTGGTGATGCGCTACCTGTTCGCCTTCCTCAACCAGTGAGTGTCCTCGCCTCATCGCCTGCACTGCAAAAACAGAACTAAAAATAATTAAAATGTTCTTAAATGTTGTGTATTTTTTCTTGATTTGAGCAGGTAAATCAGATGATCTGCCAATAGAATGAGGTTTTTGCACTTAAAATAGGAACAATTCATCTCCATCATCTTATTTCAAGTACAATATATCTAATTATCTTATTTTAGGGGTCAAAAATACTCATTCCATTGGCAGATCATCTTATTTACCTGCTTAAATCTAGGATATAAACACAAATTTTAAGAACATTTTACTTATTTTTAGATCCGTTTTTGCAGTGTGGTTCTCCCCGTTCCACGTGGTTCACTGGGAGCACTGCAAAAACGGATCTAAAAGTAAGTTAAATTTTCTTGAAATGAGTGTATTTGTCCTTGATTTAGGCAGATAAATAAGACTATTTGCCAATGGAATGAGATTTTTGCACTTAAAATAGGAACAACTCATCTCCATAGTCTTATTTAGAGGGCAGACTATCTAAATATCTTATTTTAGGGGTAGAAATACTCATTCCTTATTTATCTGCCTAAATCAAGGACAAATACACTAATTTCAACAAGATTTTACTTATTTTTAGTTCCGTTTTTGCAGTGAGAGGACATGAGCCTCATCTCATAGCGGGAGGCTTAAGAACCACTCGTTCTGGTTCTGCAGCCTCACAAATAAATATAGAGTGAAGGCGCTGCGATGGGATGGCGAGGCAGGAAGTGGGACGTGCAGGCATGATGTTCCCGCTGCGTTAAATGCAGTTCTGATTAAGAGAAAAGGGTGTGTGAGCTGGACTGTTATTCACTGGCCAGCAGTCGAATTAAAGCTGCAAAGACAGACTTGGAACCATCAATCAAGAACATTTAGTCTCTATAGGAATGTAGCAGTCTAGCCAGACTTTATTCAGACGACGCAATCAATGATGAGGACTGATGGACTATTTATTAACAGACAGAAAAAGACACCATAGACACACCGTAAGAGCTGTAGATAAATAAAACAAAATTACTCCCATTAACATATGACCATGTTTCATATCTATATAACAAAACCATAAAGGATGAATGCCATTAGCTAGCATTAGCTTATTCAAACTTATTTTAGATATATAAACTCTAATAAACGTAGTCATTATAAACATAAAACTACACAACAAAGCAAACTATACCTGTTCGCCTTCCAGCTAGATGCCATATAAAATGTGGATGGGAACCCGTAATGTCCTTTAACAAGCAGCAAAACCGTTAGGTACGGCCGTTGGAACGTAGCGCTTCTTTCCGTTTTACCGGAACCGGAAATAGAAAAACATGCCTTCAAAATAAAAGCCCCGTGAGCCTTTTTGCCGCAATTCACTATTAATGTAGAATTTATTACTTAAAAACGGAAGAATCAGGAACATTAGGCATAAAAACTAAAGAAAATATATGAGTGAAAGTATATCTAACAAATATCAGTTATAACAAATAGTCTGGGTCATTTACAAGGAGGTTTATAAAAGTGTAATTTAAAGGCATAGCCTCACTCTTTGTAGGTGGGGCTGAATTAATCTCAATAATTTGGCCTTCTTGTTTATTTTTATTTTTCTTTTAGTTGTTCCAGAGTTGATACAAAAAAAGCCGTTTTCTAACGATTATTTTGTTTATTAGGGAAAATAAAAGCCCTCCAAACCAACCTGACCCTGAGAGAGAGTCTTTTCAGTCGCCTACTTACACGGGGTTAGCAACAGCGAGCGCTCACTACTTCGATTCAATTCAATTCAATTTTATTTATATATTTATATATATATATATCGATTTAATGTGGCAATCAACTGGTTTCCTTATATAGGATATTTTTGACCAATCTGTATAATCTGACCCAATCTGTATAATATGATTGAACTTGATTTTGTAAAGTGCCTTGAGATGACATGTTTCATGATTTGGCGCAATATAAATAAAATTGAATTGAATTGAATAGCGCCAATTCATGAAACATGTCATCTCGAGGCACTTTACAAAGTCAAAATCAGTCAGATTATACAGATTGGTCAAAAATTTCCTATATAAGGGAACCAGTTGATTGCATCAAAGTCTCTCCAAGCAGCATTCACTCCTGGGGAACAGTAGAGCCACAGGGAGAGTCGTCTACATTGTCCATTGCTTTGCAGCAATCCATCATACTGAGCAAGCATGAAGCGACAGTGGAAAGAAAAACTCCCCATTAACGGGAAGGAAAACTCCACACAGACGTAGCAGAGTTTTACGCTGATTTCTGAAATAAATGGGACCTTTCTGGCAACACGAAGTAGGCTGAAAGGTCTACGCAACACATCATGCTCTGATAAAGCAAAGGAAGTAACGCATAAAGTTATATATTGCCATTTATCATTTGTTAGTTTTGATGATCGGGGTTTACAGGCGATGAAAACGGCAAATGAATTTCTTCAGGAAATTTGAGTATTACACCAGACCAGTAATAAAAAATAATTTTTAATAGAGAAATGCTTTAAGGCGAGACAGTCGTGGGGAAGGCTGTTGACTCTGACGCAGGGGCGGTTCTAGACAGGGGCCAACAGGGGCCCATGCCCCTGTAGAAATAGTCCTGGCCCCTGTTATGGCCCCTGTACTGAAGACATGATATTAAATACACTTCTCTTAATTTTTTGCAATGGCAAAGAAACCATAACTGATTGGTCACTTTGACCAATATTATTACTATTTTTTACCTATACAGTTTTACTCTAAAAAAGTTTAAAACTTAAGATGTTTCACGTTTAGCTTTAGCCGTATTGAGCAGGGGGGAAAAGTTTTCAACTGCTAGATCAGGGGTCTGAAACCTGCAGTTCCAGAGCCACAAGTGGCTCACTTAATATTATTACACAGTTAAATATTGCCATTTTATTGTTTTTTTTTTTTGTTTTGTTTTGTTTTTTTTGTTCTGTGCCCCTGTGAAAAAACACTGGCCCCACCTTGGCCCCCATGGTAAATTTGGTCTAGAACCGCTACTGCTCTGACGTCCCCCATGAGGTGGGGAAGTCACCAAAGGTCCTTCCTACAGAAGCTGGATGATCAGAGTCTCCCATCGTGGCATTTTAAGGGAAAGTTTAGTGGAAGGAAAGATGTGTCGTATAAAATAATAGTATAACTAACAGGCCTCAAATCCAACAACCCAGACAAGCTGAAGGACGCCATTGAAGCTACCTGGGCTTCCTTCACGCTGCATTGATGCAGGAAGAGAAGCAAAAACCGAGAACTGAGTGCAGATGCTGAGCAGTCCACGGACATTTTGGTTTTTATTCCTGACGCCTTGTTTATTAAAAGCTCCGTCCTTTCCCCCCCCCTCACAGTCTCTCCCAGTACAGCGACGAGAACATGATGGACGCCGGGAACCTGGCCATAGTGTTCGGCCCCACCCTCCTGCCGACGCCCGACACTCTGGACCAGGTGGCCTGCCAGGCGCACGTGAATGAGGTCATCAAAACGGTCATCCTGCACCACGACAACATCTTCCCCGACACCAAGGAGCTTCCGGGCCCGGTGTACGAGAAGTGCATGACCGGCGACCAGTACTGGTGAGCCCCACCGCCGCCGGCCTCCGCCCCCGATGCGCGTCTCCCGTTCACGTTACACTTCAAAAACGTTTAAATGTTCTGCTTAGATTTAAAAAAAAAAAAGCATCTGCAGGCTTTTCCTGGTAAATATGGAGCCGGGCGTGAAAGCGAAGCTGGTGAGATCCTCCTTAAGGCCCATTCATACCTCACGTAAAAGACGGATACGTGTGGAGTGTTTCATACGTTCTAACCGTCGATTTCGTCCGTATTTTGACACGAAAATTGGGAGCTTACGATTACGGACGAAACGGATCAATACGGAGCAACGCTACCGGAAAAGGTGGGGGCGCTATTGAGTTTGTAGTACATGGGGCCCTCATGGGTTCCATTTCTTTCTCAGTTGGGGCCCTCATGGGTTCCCTTTATCTTTCTCAGATGGGGCCCTCATGGGTTCCCTTTATCTTTCTCAGATGGGGCCCTCATAGGTTCCCTTTATCTTTCTCGGATGGGGTCCTCATGGGTTCCCTTTATCTTTCTCAGATGGGGCCCTCATAGGTTCCCTTTATCTTTCTCAGATGGGGCCCTCGTAGGTTCCATTTATCTTTCTCAGATGGGGCCCTCATAGATTCCCTTTATCTTTCTCAGATGGGGTCCTCATGGGTTCCCTTTATCTTTCTCAGATGGGGTCCTCATGGGTTCCCTTTATCTTTCTCAGATGGGGCCCTCATGGGTTCCCTTTATCTTTCTCAGATGGGGCCCTCATAGATTCCCTTTATCTTTCTCAGATGGGGTCCTCATGGGTTCCCTTTATCTTTCTCAGATGGGGTCCTCATGGGTTCCCTTTATCTTTCTCAGATGGGGCCCTCATGGGTTCCCTTTATCTTTCTCAGATGGGGTCCTCATGGGTTCCCTTTATCTTTCTCAGATGGGGCCCTCATGGGTTCCCTTTATCTTTCTCAGATGGGGCCCTCATGGGTTCCCTTTATCTTTCTCAGATGGGGCCCTCGTAGGTTCCATTTATCTTTCTCAGATAGGGCCCTCATAGGTTCCATTTATCTTTCTCAGATGGGGTCCTCATAGGTTCCATTTATCTTTCTCAGATGGGGCCCTCATAGGTTCCATTTATCTTTCTCAGATGGGGCCCTCGTAGGTTCCCTTTATCTTTCTCAGATGGGCCCGCTTACAGCTCATAGCTTATCTCCATCAGTCCATGAGGTCAATATGGAACCTGTCCCCCAGGGGCCCCACTCAGTCACCCTTATGGGTCCCAATCAGCCTGACAGCAGCTGAGCCAATCAGGACTAAACTGGTCCCTCTAGAAGACTTTCAGACCTTAGGGGTCAAACGCTGCTGATCTGGTCCTAGTGAGATGAAACCGGTCCAGTCGGTTCGGTTCGCAGTTCTAACAGCAGCAGGAGTTCTATTCATATTTCCGGGCAACAAAATCACAAAGAAGGTTATAATTCTGGGCTTTAAACAATGGCGGGATTCAAGGAACGACTTGTGGAGCTTGTCTGCAAATACCCACACATATGATGTGTCGTGTCCGGGGCACAGGGACAATTAAAAAGTTTACTTATGGAGCAAATACAACAAAATCACGTCTTTGACCGTCGGCATGTTTGATCAATGACGAATTATTGGCGCCCAGCACTGCCACCTAGAGGACATATTGGTTATTGCGCACCTCAACGGACGGAGGTATGAAGGAGTCAACGGATAGAACGTACGGACAGAAATACGGACGTGTAGGCCAAACGTAGGGTATGAACGGGCCTTTAGAGGTGCTGCAGGGTGACGGAGACGTTACTTGTCAGGCGGTTTGGCAGGAACACGCGTTGCTGAAGCGAGATCCGCTCAGCTCCTCTTCCTCGCCGCCCCTGACTTAAATCCTGACATCCTGTCGGTCTGTGTGGAGCAGCCTCGCCTCCCGCTGTGCAGCGCTCCTCCCTTTGTTCCCGCGCTGAATGGACGGCCTGTCAGTCTGCTTCGCTCCCCTCATCCTCTCCTCCTCTTCCTCCTCTTCCTCTCCCCGCAGCGAGAGTCCGTTCAGCGAGCCGGGAGCCCTGGAGGAGACCGAGCCCGACGCCGGCACCGAGACCCAGACCAGCGACGAGGGTACGCCCTGACCCCTCACACGTTCGCCCACTCGCCATCCCAATCCCTCCGTCTGCTGGTGGAGAGGGGTTGCCGCGGCAACGGCAGCCATGGAGACGCCACATTCCCTCGTCCCAACTCCCCTCCACCCCTCCCTCATCTCCTTTCTGAATTGATGGAACTTGTTGGAATGCCGTCGTCTGATTGGCTGCGGCCTTCCTCTCTTTTTTCCACACCCCCCCCCCTGCAGAGGGCGAGGCCGTGGAGGCGGTGGCCCGGTTCGACTACGTGGGGCGGTCGGGCCGCGAGCTCTCCTTCAAGAAGGGCGCGTCGCTGCAGCTGTTCCAGCGCGCGTCGCACGACTGGTGGGAGGGCCGGCACAACGGCAGCCGCGGCCTGGTGCCTCATCAGTACATCGTGGTGAAGGACAGGCGAGTGCACAGTCCCAAATGGTTTGTACTCGTCAGCGTCTGACAACGCTACGTTCTCACTGCTTAACGAACGCCGCCGAGCTTTCAGGAGCTCAAAAACTGATTTGTTGTCTCATCTCGTTTTGATTCATTCGTTTATCCCAAAAACCCGCTCCATCCTTATGTCTAACAGTAATTATTAGTATTATCTAAGCTGTAATTTAGATTTTATTTGAAAGTAAATTGCATTTTTTTTATTAATTAAGCTGAAATAAAAGTAAAAATTTCAAACTAAAATTTCTAATATGTTTTAATATCTGATTTTTAATCATCATAATCTCAGGTCTTCCTTTAAAAAGAGGTTTATATAGAGGTAACAGATTACCTCACTGTTGACTGTCCTGGTTGAATAAAGCTTATCGCAGTTATCTGAAGAAATTAAACCTTTTTAATTTAGTTTTTTATGTAAATATATTGAAAATTTTATAAATTACAAACCCACAGAATATATTTCAACACATAATTGCAAATAGAACCAACAACATAATGTATATGCTGTCTTTTAATTACATTAATTATGCTATATAATTGTATCAATCCTATTTAATCACATTTAAATAATTTTCTTTTATTTACCTTACTCAATTTAATTTCCTTCACTTTAATATTTCTTATTGAATTTTTTCATGTTCCATTTTTAAATTATATTTAATAAAAAAATATATTTTTACTTTAATTTTAATAATAACGTATTCTGATTTAATTTAATATATTTTATTGTATGTTTCCCCTTTTTTTCTTAATGAATTTGATCCGTGTTCTTGGCCAGAATTTTATTTTATTCTTCTCATTAAATTCAATATTATTTCTTATGTTTCAGTTCAATGTAAACAATTTCTTTCTTTTGATTTAAATAATTTGTTTTACATTTTCTCATTGAATGTAAGAAATATTTTCCTGTTTTTTCATATCAAATTAATTTATTATTCAATTTGAAATAATTTTTTCTTTTCAATTTGGTTTATTTATTTTTTTAAGTTTTAAATTACAATCCATAATACGTTTTAAACCAGATAAGAAACATTTTTAGTTTTAATTAATTTTTTTATTTAAATTTAAAATTAATTAATAAGAATATTTCTTATGTCCATTCAGAAATACTTACATTTATTCTTATTTTGGATTTTGTAAGTCAAAATATATAAAAAATAATCACTTCCTAACAAAATAAATAGAATCTAAAATAAGTCTGTTTATATTATCCATTTTGCAGATTTATATTTTCCTCATTAAGGGTGAGGATAATGAAGGAATATTATCACTACTACTACTATGACTATTATTAATACTGGAAACCTTAAGTGTGAATTGGGGATATTCTTGCATGGGACACAGATGTAATTGTTCATGTTATAAACTTATTATACTGCTTTGGATCTGCTGTTTTAAAGTTTTTTTCTGTTTAAAGCTGTTATTATGTTGAAGGTTGTCTGTTTTTGTAATAGTATAAAACTGCCATTTCATAATTACCCGGTAATTAGTCTGTGTTATTCATTGACGAGCTCCTCTGATGGATTTCACTGGATCTGCCGCCCTGTTGATTAACAGACTAATTGGACTCAGGAGTCTCTAGCCTTGCTGCTATTGATCTCCTAATTGATGATTGGTGCGTTGTGTTGGCTCAGCAGCGATTTGTCCTGACCGAGTCCGTACTCTTGTGTCTTCAGGGCCGACGCCATGTCGGACACGCTCAGTCAGAAAGCCGACAGTGATGGAGGGAGCAGCAGCACAGAGGACAAGAGGTCCAGGAGCGAGCTGAGCTCCCCGACCGACATCCGACCGCCGGAGAATTTTAACAGGTCTGTAAGCCTGAAGTCATGGTGGAGTCTCTCATCTCCAGCTCCTCACCTCTAAAAATACCTGCGGATCCAGGCGTGCTGTTTAATCAGCTGCTTCCCATGTGATGCTTCCCTCCCTCCAGCTGTCTCTCAGTCTTTTCCTCACATTAAAGCCTAAGAAACCAGAAATGAGCAGGAGAAATGCCAGTTGTGGCGCATTAAAGAGACCCAACGGATAAAAGCTGGAGGAAAGTTGAGCCTATGTAAATAAATCAGTCCCATATTCTATTAAAAACATTCTTAAGAAGGCTAATCGTGAGTGTGAAGCAATCATTTTATAAGAACTCTTACGTTCTCTTATGTTGAGCATCGTGCAAAGGTATAATTTGGTATCGGTTTCACAAATAAGGAAATGCTAAATCTTTTTACCACATCAGCATCAAATTCTTATTAGTATCAGGACTTTGAAACAATTTTGTGACTTTGTTCTCAGAATATTACGACTTTGCTCTGGTAATATTAGAGTAAAGGCAATAAATATTTGGCCACAGAGGAGTACATTTCCACAAAGTAACTCAAAGCTCTTGGGATTAAGTTCACATGTTTACATTTTTAAAAGTTGTAAATATTTGAGAGAAAAAATCTACAATTTTTCATGATTAAAGGCATAAATTTGCTATATTAAAACTAGGATATTCTCTGAGAGAGTCAGAAATCTACGCGTAAATAAGCTCAGACGTGTATTAAAAATGTGATTAAAGTTTGATATAATACATTTCCTATTGCAAAATTAATTATTACGATTACAAGTTGTGTAAACCTGAAATAGCTTAGTTACAAAAGCGCTCCAATGTTTCCAGAGATGGAAACCCGTGCTCTAGATTATAAGAATCTATAAACTCAAGCACCTAATTAATCATCAGTCAAACAATGTCTATCCTCTACTGATCCACAACTAAAGAACAGAACTGCATTTCTAATCTCTGCATATTAAAGGAATGGTTAATAGCTATATACCAAACGCCCAAATCTACAGTAAACGGCATTTAGGGGGTTCCTGGAAGCTAAAAGGAAAGTTTATTTGCTGGCCGACATGTTTAAAACATGTTATTCAGCAAATATAGTTGTTTCCTGGTACTCGATGCCAGCACCAGTCAGCGGCTGCAGTAGAACCACAGAGCGCCTTACTTGAGGTCCGATTCGCTGCTACTCGGGTCTCTGCTGACATGCAATTCTATGGAGTTAGTTTCCTGCCAAAAGGTTGTACACAAAAAAATGTGTTTCACCCAAAAAAAACTTGTTTTGCAAACTGTCCCCAAACGTTGCACTCAAAATATCATTTATAAGTTTTCCCAGAGTACAAAACGGTCTCTGCTCGCACAAAACAGACTACAAAGTGGATACCCAGATAAATGCATTGCTGGCGGGTTTTTTTGTGTACAACGTTTTGGCAGGAAACTAACTCCATACAGTTCTCTCATGACGGGTTTGGGCTCTGCCTGAGGCCGTGCTCCAAGGACGGTGTTGAATGTCTAGAATGACCAAGCAACATTTGAGGCGCTGTCTATCTAGTATATTTGTATATCTATATATAAATAAAACAACCTTTCTTTAGATCCTTGCAGATGAGATGTGTTCTCGTCTTTCCCGATGCCAGCCACAGGAGAAAGCGAACCGACGGTCTCTTCCGCCGCCCTCTCTGCCGCTCCAACGACAACCACGGAAACGGAGGCGTGATGGAGCGAAGCTCTCCGCCCGTCACGGGTCACTTCAGTCCCAGGGATCTTCTACTGGGGCGGAGCCAGGGCATGACCCCGCCCCTCGACAGCCCGGAGCGCCGGCGCCGCTCCGCCGCCGTGACCCTGACGGTGAGCCGCCACGATTCGCTGCGGAGGCCGGAGGACACGCCCATACGGCGCTCCAGCAGCGGCCAGCACAGCTTCAGCGACTCCCTTCGATCCAGAGCGATGGACGCCGAGGCGCTGGCACAGGTTCTGATGTTTTACTGTGATGTCTGAATATCTGTTCTCCAAAACTAAATACAATATTTGAAACTCTATAAAGACATACAGGACTGTCTCAGAAAATTAGAATATTGTGATAAAGTTCTTTATTTTCTGTAATGAAATTAAAAAACATGAAATGCCATACATTCTGGATTCATTACAAATCAACTGAAATATCGCAAGCCTTTTATTGTTTTAATATCGCTGATTATGGCGTACAGCTTAAGAAATCCAAATATCCTATCTCAAAATATTAGAATATCGTGAAAAAGTATACTAGTAGGCTATTCAAATAATCACTTGAATCGTCTAATTAACTCGAAACACTGCAGGGTTTCCTGAGCCTTGAAAAACACTCAGCTTGGTTCAGTAAACTAAATCACAAGTGTGGTAGTGGTTAAGAGACGACATGAGATTCTCACAGTAACTGGTGTACTGACCATGGCATTACTGTCCTTGATTGGCCTGCCAATTCCCCTGACCTGAACCCCATAGAGAATTTGTGGGCTATTGTGAAGAAGAAGCTGAAAGACACCAGAGCCAACAATGCAAATGAGCTAAAGGCCGCTATTGAAGCATCCTGGGCATCCATAACACCTCAGCAATGCCACAGGCTGATTGCCTCCATGCCACGCTGCATTGATGCAGTAATCTGTGCAAAAGGATTCCCAACCAAGTACTGAGTGCATTAATGGACATTTTCAAATGTTGGATTTTGTTTTGCTGTTATATATTTTTTGTTTTTACTTGGTCTGAGGAAATATTCTAATATTTTGAGATAGGATTTTTGAGTTTTCTTCAGCTGTACGCCGTAATCAGCGATATTAAAACAATAAAAGGCTTGCGATATTACAGTTGATTTGTAATGAATCCAGAATGTATGACATTTCATGTTTTTTAATTGCATTACAGAAAATAAAGAACTTTATCACAATATTCTAATATTCTGAGACAGTCCTGTATAAAGATAAAACTATAATGACCAACTTCACACTTTATGGCTTTGTACAATTCTCCCGTCTTTTCTGATAACTCGATGATAATTTTCAAGCCCATTTCAGTCACTCGAAGCCGTCTTAGAGATGTTTCGATCCAACGGGTCAGCTCTGATTAACTGGGTTGGACCGAAACGAGACGAGATCAAAGGTTTTGAGGGTCAAATTGACTCGTCTTCCTGTTTGCAGGACATCGAGGAGACGGTGACCGTAGCTCTGGGCGAGCTCCGGCAGCTGGAGCGGCAGGGCTGCCGGCCGGCCCCCGATGTGGTGCTGGACACGCTGGAGCAGGTGAAGAACGGCCCTGTTGCTACCTGCTCCTCCGAGTCCCCCAGCCCCCACAGCACACCTAGCACCCCGGGCACACCTGGAACACCGGGCACCCCTGGGACCCCCGGAACGCCCGGCACCCCGAGCCCCCTTAGCCCCGTAAGCCCAATTAGCCCGCTACCCGGACCCCCCGCCGGGCCTCCCAGACCGGCCAACCCGTCCCCTGACGCCCTGGGCTCGTTCAAGCCTGTGGCAGCTGCCCGCATGGGTGCTCCCCTGCGGCCCCCCGCTCTGAGACCGAAACCCGTGGTGCCCCCCAAGAGCAGCACCCCGCCCCTGCCCCCTCCGCTAGACAAATCCTGCACCATGTGAGCCAAACCAGGCCAAAAAGCCAGGCCGAATCAGGCCTACCCGGGCCAAAACTGGGCCAGAAGAGGAGATCAGGGTACCGCTTAATGATTCTAATCAACGCGAAGGTAGAAAGGGTAGGGAAAAGGCTTTTAATGTAGTAATAAATTATAATCTATGACATGACCTATGATATGATATGCCATGATATTTCTGTGTCGTCAGGTTGGTGTGTACTCTCTTGATGTGTAGGAGTTTCCTTTCTCCATGTATCGAAGCATTAATCAAAGGTTAGCTAAAAAGAACTGCTGGTGAGGCGGAAAGAAAGTCCCGTTAACACGTAGTCTCGGTGAAGTGAATGTTGTGTCCCCAAAGACACCCGCTGGCCGCCGCGTCCAGGACCCCCACGGGTCGGCAGGAGGACGGCGGCTCGACAGCGTGCGTGACTTCAGTTAAAGCGTTTCACTCGGTTTCAGCTGCTACGCTCACCCGGGCCTCTCAGAGGTCGCTCGGTGACACCCCCCCACCCCCAACCCCCCCAAAAAAAAACAAAAAAAAAAACTTTAATGAATGTGTTCAGCTTTTTTAACGACTGTTCGGCCATCTTTACTGAATGTTCGGTGGGCGGCCCTCGCCGTTTCACAGCATCCTTGAGTTTGTCCTCGTTTGTTTGAGCGTCGACGCCTTGAGTGCCACGACACACGAAACCCGAGCGCAGAAAGCATGCCACCTCCGTCGTGTCTGTCTGTACGTCCGCGTGCGTGTGTGTCTGTGTGTGTGTTACACTGAAGTCACTAGTTAACCTTAAAATCTACAATAAGCTAACAGGGTGGGGCTCTGTGTGTGTGACAACGCCCAAAAACTACACTTGAACAGCACAGTGAATGTGGAGCGTGGTGTTAAACTGGACCGGGCCGTGTGTGCACATGTGTGTGTTTTGGTGGAAGTGCCTTTTTTTTTCTAGACCCTGGTGTTTTTTTTCACCCCCCCCGCCAAAAAAGTTGTGAATCCACTCACGCATGTCCTGACTGAAAGAGCAGCAGCACTCCGAATGAAATGATCCCTAAAGTGTTTAGTAGATCCCTGAATTATGACTTCTAACATTAACCCATTGTGACATTGCACTTTGATGTATAGGATTGTGTCCTTGGCATGTAGCATCATGACATGTTGGTGCATTTTACCTGGAGGGAGGGAGGGATGGTGGGAGGGAGGGGGGGGAAAGGGGTGGGGGCTTTCTCTGAATGTGTTTGATAATAAACAGAAAGGGTTTCTGTCTGTCAGTGTTGCTGTATTTGAAAAACTGAGCTTCCCCCCCCGAGTCGAGCTCATATAGCCAAATGGATTGTATCAATGTGTTGTATTTATATTATAAATCAACCCTGAATAAATTAGCGTTCAAGCCAGAGACGGACTGGGAGTTTGTTTAAAAAAAATAAACAAGCAACGATGCAGGTTGAAATCACTGATCTCTATTTATTCACTGGAGTGCTGATTAGCCCAAAAAAACTGAAGTCACTGTTCGGCATCTTGCTACTCCCTACTCTCACAGAGCCCCGTAGCATTTGGCTGCAACAATGGGTGCAAGTATGTGCATACATACTTGTGTGTATATATAGTATATGCAAATTCTCAACTAGAAACGCAACTCTGTATATCATTACATCATTGAAGATATTTTTGTCATTTGTTTACTTTCAATATAATAATGCATAAATGTGTGTGCATACACATGCTGTGTATTTAATGTATAGATATACACTTGAGTGTTTATTTTGCAAATTTGTAATTTTTCTAGTGTAGAAACTGAAGCTCTGTGGAGCCTAAATCTGTTCATTAATTTAGCTCTATTTTAAAATTTATGTCAGATTTAAAGGGTAATGCACAGACACAGCATAACAGTAAATGGCATTTGACATTTTAAAAGTCTCAAGCCCCCATGAACATGAGAAAATCATCGTTGTTCGATACTTTAGCACACGTATTCCCTAGTTACTGGGCGGAAAGAGGGAGTACCAATATGGCGGCTGGTGGCTTCACAGCAACCTGTTCTACCAACAGCCAATCAGCATCCAGTGAATAAATGGAGATCAGTGGTTGAAATGTGAAGACTAAATGAATGTCAGAGCTGGCGTGACGTTTCTTGGTATGGATGGAGCTCATCTCAGTCGGTTTCCAGGATTCCTGAACACCTTAACGACCTTCAGCTCTTCAGCTGGGAACAGTCTGACCACACCATGAACTTCCTTACCATATTTTGAGATGTTTGGAGATCTTATCACTTCCTGGACTTTGGAGTGTTTTTCTGTCTGCAGGACCGTCTATAGCAGGGGTGTCAAACTCATTTTGGTTGAGGGGCCGCATTCAGCTTAATCTAATCTCAAGAGGGCCACACGGGTAAACTCATTGCAAGATTAAATAGAACTAATAAAAGTGGACTTGTTGATTTTTATATTAAATGAATTTTTACTTTTACACAATATATTATGAATAACCTCAGCGTTTTTAAGAAATGTATGTGCAATTTCAACAATACCTTTACTCAGTTAAACATTTACTTGTGCATTATGCATAAGAACTGATCACAGTGATTGTACAATGTTGAAAAACATTTATTCACATTTTTTGGAACTTAAAAACACTGTCCTGCATAACAAAATACATCAAACAGATAAAATTAAGAAATGATTTAAAATCAATTTTCACACCTGAAGCTCAGTGCTACCATCTGCTGATTAAAACACAGCGCCCCTCGTGGACAATATAGGAACTGCAGATTCTCAATTAAACTAAGTAAATTTTTTCTTTTCAATAATTGTTTTATCATTCTCTTCCTTTTATCTCCTCTTTCACCTTTTCTTTTTTTCTTCCTGTTCTTCCTTTCCTCTCCTACTTTCCCATTATAGTGTCCATATCATTTAAGATATTCTCCGCATGAATCATAATAAAACTATTTACATTCATAAATCAAGCGGAGCACTATGGCAAAAGCAGTACTGCTCCACTTGTGAAAGTCAAATCTGATGAGCTCTTTTTGACATTAAGACAACAATCCTTATTGCCACATTGCCAGAAAGGACACTGGATTAAAAAAAAAATTTAATTAAATTTTTTTTAGAATAATGATAATGCATTTAGCCACCGGGCCGAACTAAATTGTTCGGCAGGCCGGAACCGTATGTTTGACACCCCTGGTCTATATATCATTATTTTTATAATATTTTGGCCTGAATGCGTCATTTAGAACAAGTCATGGACGACTTTGCGTATAAAAACCTCGGGACTTCTGGAGCCTTTGGACCGAGGAGACAACAGGTGGATCTCTTGATGTCAGCTCAAAAACCTGCCAGCTGTCCAGCACGGTGGAGGCGGGTTGATGGTTTGGGCTTTTCTCTGCAGCCTCAGGAGCTAAATTAACCAATTAAACTCATCTTAAAGAGCCAGAGACGTTTATTTGTTGAAAGCTTTATTAGGTTAGTTTGTAAATTGTGGAAAAACACTTGGAACGTTAAGCCTCGTCGTGGTCCTGTGCCTAAAGTCTCGGCTCAGCCCTTGGAGCCCGGCTTCAGGACGCTGAAGGGTTTGGAGTTCCTGAGCGAGCCGGAGATCTCCTGCAGGAAGGAGGTGATGTGCTGGTCCTTCTCCGACTTCCTCCCGTCGAAGATGACCACCAGGGTGAAGTGCGGCTCGGGCCGGGTGAGGTAGTACGTGCTCTGGACCTTGTCGTCGTAGAACTGCGCCACCTTGTCCAGGGCGTTGAGCTCGGCGGCGCGGTCGCTCATCATCATGATGACGTTGGGCCAGTGGGTGAGCGGCCGCTCCCCCGACGGCAGCGACACCACCGCCGGGAACTGCTCCACGCCTTTGGGCGCCTCCCGGTACGAGTGCGGGTGGTGGTACCCGTGGCCCTGGAAGCTGTCCGAGCCGCGGTTGTCGAACACCAGCGACACGTTGCTGGCGTCGTGCTTCCTGATGAACGCCGAGATCTTACCGTAGTAGTCCGGCACGGCGCGGGCCGTCAGGGTCTTCATTTCCCCGGGGGCCGCCTGCCGGCTCAGCGCCTCGTGGAAGTAGAAGCTG
Organism: Fundulus heteroclitus; assembly: GCF_011125445.2. NCBI lineage: Eukaryota > Metazoa > Chordata > Actinopteri > Cyprinodontiformes > Fundulidae > Fundulus > Fundulus heteroclitus. Next base: position 21,349,480 of record NC_046377.1, on the reverse strand, counting down.
AACTTGGCGAGCAGCCCGGCGTGGAAGCGCTGCAGCCACACGTACAGGTGAGGGGGCTGCACGGCCTTCTGGGACTGACCCCCGAACAGGTTCTTCCGGGTCTCCTTGTGCCGCTGGAAGAGCAGAGCCCAGGCGGCGAGCTTGGTGTGGGCGCCGTGGAGGCTGAGCAGCGCGGGCAGGAAGTGCCACTCCGACACCTGGGCCTGGCAGCGCAGCAGCTGCGTCACAACGTCCACCTCCGTCTGGAAGCCCTCCTCCACCCGAGCCAGGATGGGGTGGTGGAACCTGAGAGAGAACGGGGCGCAGAAGGGTTAAAAACCCGACACCGGACCCAGACCCTTGGTTCTGTTCACTCATCAGCGACAGGAATGGCAGCGATTTTCTACACCGACGCTGTAAAAAGGGAACTAAAAGTAAGATTATCACACATACACTGCAAAAAGGGAACTAAAAGTAAGTAACATTTTCTAGAAATTAGTCAATTTTTCATTGATTTGAGCTGGTAAATAAGACTATTTGCCAATGGGATTAGTAGTTCTACCCCTAAAATAAGATAATTAGATATTCTGCACTTGAAAAATGATGATGGAGATGAAATGTTCCTACTTTAAGTGCAAATATCTTGTCCCATTGGCAAATAGTCTTATTTACCTGCTCAAATCAAGAAAAGTGCACTCATTTCAAGAAAAATGTACTTAATTTTAGTTCCGTTTTTGCAGTGTAAAACAGGAACAACTCCTCTCCATCGTCTTATTTCAAGTAAATCTAACTTCAGTCTTATTTTAGGGGTAAAAATACTCATTCCATTGACATATAATCTAATTTTATCTGCTCAGATTAGGGACAAATACACTGTAAAAACAGACCTAAAAATAAGTAAAAAAGGTCTTTAAATGAGTGCGTTTGTCCTTGATTTGAGCAGGTAAATAAGATTATCTGCCAATGGAATGAGTATTTTTACCCCTAAAATAAGATAGTTAGATATACTGGACTTGAAATAAGATGATAGAGATGAGTTGTTCTTATTTTAAGTGCAAAAATCTTATTCCATTGGCAAATAGTCCCATTTACCTGCTCAAATCAAGGATAAATACACTAATTTCAAGAAAATCTTACTTACTTTTAGTTCCCTTTTTGTAGTGTATGCATCTACACTGCAAAAAGAGAACTAAAAATTAGTAAAATTTTCTTGAAAATAATGTATTTGCCCTTGATTTGAGCAGGTAAATAAGATTATGTGCCAATGGAATGAGTATTTTGACCCCTAGAATAAGATAATTAGATATACTGCACTTGAAATAAGATGATGGCGATGAATTGTTCCTATTTTAAATGCATAAATCTTATTGGCATCTTACTTACCTGCTCAAATCAAGGATAAATTAACTCATTTCAAGAATATTTTAGTGATTTTTTTGTTCCCTTTTTGCGGTGAACGTGTTTGTTCTCAGGTAGCAACGATTATACAAACAGACTGCAGTGATTTTAAAAATTTTAAATGAAGGAAGACTGAATCCACACAGCATCTAAATTATATACACAGACTAGCAGTGATGCTCAACGCTCCCTGGGAACCTGCTGCTGCTTCTCCATTAATCAGCTTAATTTTTAATCTCTGGTTTCCTGACACAGAGCCGAACTTTTAGGCCCATTTCACCATCAATAATAAGGTGGAGCTTAACGTTTTCTGTGTTATCCCTTCCAGAACCAGTCTGGATCTGTGTTTGGGATCCACACTGCAAAAACGGATGTAAGAATAAGTAGAAATGTTCTTAAAATTAGTGTTTTTGTCCTAGATTTGAGCAGGTAAATAAGATTATCTACCAATGGAATGAGTATTTTGACCCCTAAAATAAGATAATTAGGTATACTACCCTTGAGATAAGATGATGGAGGTAAATTGTTCCTATTTTAAGTGCAGAAATCTTCTATTGGCAGATCTTTTTTACCTGCTCAAATCAAGGAAAAATACACAAATTTTAAAGAACATTTTACTTATTTTTAGTTCCGTTTTTGCAGTGCAGTTGTCTCTCACTGCAAAAAGGGAACTAAAAGTAAGAAACTTTCTTGAAATTAGTGTATTTTTACTTGATTTGAGCAGGTGAATAAGAATATTTGCCAATGGAATACGATTTTTGCACTTAAAATAAGAACAATTCATCTCCATCGTCTTATTTTAAGTGCAGAATATCAAATGATCTTATTTTAGGGGTAAAAATCCTCATTCCATTGGCAAATAGTCTTATTTAGCTGCTCAAATCAAGGACAAATGCACTAATTTCAAGAAAGTTTTACTTTTAGTTCCCTTTTTGCAGTGCAACGATCTCCCAGTTTATCTCAGGTCGAGTTGAACAAGTTGCTCTTCTTTATTCCACTCAATTTCAGGTTTTGGCATGTTGTGCACGGTGGTGGCAGCATCATGCTGTGGGGTTGGACGAACAAAGGATGCTTTATGCTAAATCTTCTGATGGCTAAAACTTTGGTGCTTCGGGTCCAGAAACGCATCCAAGCTGGGCTGGGATGGAGCGAGCAGGTCCAACGTACGGCTTCTAGAAAAGCCTGAAATGAGCGGCCGGGACTTAAAAAGTCGGATCTGTGTCAGAAAAGCAAACGACGCTTTAAAGCATCGCGGCAGAACGAGGCTGCAGGAAGCAGGCGGTGGAGGAGCAGCTTCGTCCATCATTAGTGCGTCTCCTTCATTTTGAGCTAAACCAAAAACAGTGGTAGCTGCATGTTGTGTAATAAATCCCCCTGGAAAGAGCAACTAAATATTTAAACAGCAAAAAAAATTAATAATGAATGAAATCCATGACCAGAAGTGCACCTGTGGGGACATTCAGGTACGTCCGTCTTACCTAACAGAGGCTCTCCTGATTTACAGCCTAATGTTTTAATGCCTTTGGCTGTAGCGTTTTAAAAGTGGGACTTTCCTTGGACTTTTTTTCAGATTTTCACTGATTCCTGGGTAACAATAAGCTGAAGGTTGGCCTGGTTCAGCCCGCTGTGCAGATTTTTTACTGCAAAAAATGGGGGAACTGCAGAAATTATCCTTTCTGGTTGAAAAACAATAAAAAAAAAACTAAAGAAAATCATTCAGAAAGTGTTGAAGGGATGAATACCTTCCAGCAGCCATTTAGGGTGCAGGACGGCCTCAGCCTGCTTTGTGCTCCAGCAACGACTCTGTTTCGCTGACACATCTACCCCCCCCCCTCCACCAACCTCATTGTGTCACTTTTTAGCAGCGCTTTACTCTCTAAATATAAAAAAAGAAAGAAAGGGAGCGTGCTTGGTGCTGCAGGGGTAGTTAATCATTTACAGGAACGCACGCAGCCAGCAGCTAAACTCCTAACGGGTCACGGTGAAACTTTAAGCTGCAGACTGATTGGTGACCCTGAGCAGACGTGACGGTCCCCCCCTCCTGAGGAAAAGACGCGCTCGGTGCAGCGGATACACACTTGGAGCTGTATTTCTGCAGCGTGGCCTCCAGCGCCGACACCAGCTCCTCGGAGTTCACGCTCTTCTGGCTGCCCAGCGAGTGCAGCTTCTCGTACAGGTCGGCCATCTCCATGCGGGCCTGGGTGAAGTGGCAGAGCTGCTCCGACAGGTGAGAAAGGAGGTCCTCCAGGGAGGAGGAGGAGGAGGAGGAGGAGGAGGAGGTGGGCTGGCTGTGGCGCCCCACGGTCACCACCTTCCTGAGCTCGTTGTACAGCGACGTGTAGACGGTGCGGATGGAGTCTTTCCGGCTGAAGAAGGATTGGCCGCCTGCAGAGGGATGAGCAGAGAAAAGCTGCTGAGGTGGACAGATTGTCTCCTAACGCAGCTGCTAGAGCGCCACCTGGTGGCGGCGTTCAGCAGCTCTATCTGCTCTCGCCTAAACTTCTGTGATGAAACGACACGATGAGCTCAGCCCATTGCTTAAAATATCTAGAATAAAATATCATGCCCTCATCCAAAGAGAGAACTAATCTGCATATTTGTTCATACATCTGTGACCCAGAGCTTCTGCCAAGACAAAAAAAAAATATTAAAAATGGCGATTACGTGTGTTCGGAACTAAAAATTACCTTTAGAAAATGATTTATGAATTTTAATAAGCTGCCTGAATGCACACTACATTAAACGAACTGTAGCAGAAAGACCGTATCAGAGGCGCACAAAGTAAACGAGGCGAATAAGGATATGTTCTGCACGTCTTGATGCTCAATTTAGATTTTTTGCTGAGATCTGATTTATTTATTTTTCTTTTTTTTTTGGGGGGGGGGGGCATTCATACAACTATGAAATGCAGCCGTCATCATTCTGCTGTCTGAACGGTTCAAGACCGCAAAGCGACCCGCGTCTGTAGATAACAGAGGGAGACGTCACACAGCAGCGCGCTGTTTGTGGAAGTAATGGTTAATATAATAGTTTCTAGAAGTGTTCAAAAAGGTTTTGTTTAAAAAAGAAAAAAAAGAAAAAGAAAAGAAAACGCAGATACCGGCCGGCATCTCTCCTTATTATTAGGAAGCTGTTGAGCAACAGGAGCCGACAATATTAAGACCACATGACAGCAAGACCAAATAAGCTAAGAAGAAAGCAGGATAAAATGTGAGAAGATCGTTCAGAGTGCAGACGCTTTGAAAAAAATAAAAAATAAAAAAAATCAGATACATATCCGAATTAGTACCACATACAGAAGTAGCACAGATTGGATTTTTTTGGGGGGTGAAAAGATCGGAATTTAGCCGTTCACACTGCCGTGAGAAAGACAGATATAGGTCGCATATGGGCAAAAACATTGGATTTGGGTCACATTTGGGCAAAAATATAATATAATAATCATCTCTATTGTGATAGCAACATATACTCAAATGAAATTTGTTCTCTGCATTGAACCCATCCACTTGGGGAGCAGTGGGCTGGCCCTGTGTACCGGCCGGGGAGCCTGTCAGACCGCGCTGAGGGAAGTAAGAACCCTCATTGCAGCTCTTGCTGCTCCCATTGACCCCAGAACGCCATCAAAACAAAAAAAAGTCGCTTATTCAAAGAAAATTGCTAGAAGGGTCTGAAAAGTTGCTAAATATGACAAAAAGAAAACGCTAAATGAGCAACAACGGACTGTTGTCTCTAGTTTTCCTTCCCTCCTGAGCAGCACGGTTGTAAGAATTTTGTTCCAATATTGTTGCAAGTAAAGAACATGTTTTGTGAATGGAAATAAAAAAAAATAAAAAAAATAACCGAAAATTTATGGAGTGAATTTTGTTCCAATATTGTTGCAAACAACATGGAACAAGATTCACCCCCATATGGTAGCTGCAGCCAAACAGGAAAGCACAGGCAGTGTTGGCTTTTCAAAATATAGTACATTTTAATCTTTCCTGATATTGGGTGTGTCTCAATTAAGGGGCTGCATCCTTCCAATGATGTATTTGTAGGCCGATTACATCATTGCCAGACGCCAAATGTGAGTAAATTTTCCGTTTGCCAAGTAAATTTCAGAGGGCTAGCTGCCACATGGTGAGTAAACGTCATCATTTGGGTGGAGGCTTCTTTATGTTCCTCTGCTTTCAGCTCGTATGACAACAAATGTGCACGTATACAAACACACGCACATGTGACGTGAGAACATTGCTAATTGTATCCCATGATTCATTGCAGGTTTAAAATTTTTTTTTTGTTTTTTTTGTTTTGTTTTTTTTAAAAAGGGAAACAGCAATGGTGGAGGGGAGTAAAAAACTGAATAAAGTTGTATTTATTACGATTTCTGTGACTAAAGTAACGTTAAAAACGTTTTTAGGCGAGAGGTTAGCCATGTTATACCGAAATATCTGCTCGGTTTAATATATCGCTTGATTTTAAAAACGCTCAGCTTTGCGTTGTCGGCTTCCACCTCCGAGGCTCACCACGCCGAGAGAGAACGCCTTTCTACCGACTGTGTTGGAAAAAAGTTCTACAAAAATCACGCAAATTTATTATTGTGGTATTTTGTTTAGTGATATAGTTATAATGAATTAGAAAATAATAAAAGATGACAAATTAATATTTTTAAATAAAATAATGTGGCCCATAACGAATATGTAAAAGGGGAATATAAAAACCGTGTACAGTTATTTGCAAAGCAGAGGAGGCAACGGGCTTCGCGCTGTCTCGGTTGCTAAGCAACAGGAGTAACGCCGGTCTTTTTCGCGTTCTACGTAGATAGGGTCCTTCGAAGGATACTCATGCATACTCGGAATTATGGTTAGTATAGGTGTGCAAATATAGGCTATACGTAATAAAGGGTGTAAATATATCGTATGCTTTACATTGTTTTAACATTTTTAAACGTAATTCTGAAGCTGTAGCGGCTTTTATTTCAATTCCATGTAGCGGAAACCCTGAATAGAGAAAACATGGAGCAGGTCAGCCGATCATAATGACTCAAAACACGCAAAGAATCAACCAAGAGAGGTCGCAAAACAACCAAAACCACTAAAAAATATATGCGGATAATCTCCGAAACTCCAGGAAAATATTGTGAGGAGACTAAACTGGGCCTGTTCCATCAAACAAAGTTTAATGCCTAACAGAGTCACGTTGTTGTTGTTGTTGTTTTTTCTCTAACAATAAAAATTAAATATAAATAGGCCGCCTTCCTTCCGATTACAAGTCTAAAGCGGGTCTTCGGTTAAAAAAAAAAAAAAAGTTACCTATCTTCTGCCCCAGGAATGTCAGGTTGTGGTACACCTTCTCCGCGGCGGCCAGGTGAGCCAGCGCAGCCAGCAGGGAGCTCCAGATGGGCCCGGAGCTCCGGCTGCTGTCCTTCTCCCGCTCCACGTAGTCCTTGGCCCGGTCGAAGGAGAACATTCCGAGCTGAGCGAAGAAGCTCTCCAGGATGGCCCTCTCCCGCGGGACGGGCCGCAGCTCCTCCACCTCCGCCATGGTTCTGAGCTGCTCGGCGTTCGCCGACTCCTCCTGAGCTAGAAGTCTTCTTCTTCTTCCTCCTCTTCTTCTTCTTCTGGTGTTTTATGGCGGTTGGCAGACCAGCTGTTCTAGTGCATTACCGCCACCACCTGGACTGGAGGGTGGACTTTACTAGACACTTCCTAATAGTTGTTTGTTTGTTTGTTTGTTTGTTTGTTTTCTTTCAGAAATAACATTACTTGATCTTTTTATTTCAATTACATCCTTTCCAAAAATATTTTCAATCGTACAGTTGACTTTTATTTTACTCAGCTCCTCATACAACTTTCTCCTTCCTGATTTACATGCATCGCACTCTATGATCATGTGCTGTTCTGATTCAGGCAGATTACAATGATCACATAATCCTGTTCCATGTTTTCCAATAATTTTAAGCGTTTGGTTGAGGCCTGGATGAACTATTGTATAGCGACATGACTGACTATTTTTCCTGCCTTTCCTCGCTTTCCTTCTGTGCCCTACACATTTCTGAATATTGTACAAGAGTCGACCGGTATCACCTATATCCCAGTTTTCCTTCCATATTTTTTAACAGAATTATTCATGATAATTTTTTCTTTCGTCTTTAGTTATTGGAATCTGTAACTCTACATTTTTAGATTTTAATAACTGTTTAGCTTGTATGTCTGCATCTTTATTACCATAAACTCCTACATTTGGGACCCAAACAAATTCAATTATTACTTTCTTAATGTGAAGTTTGTCCAAAATATAATAAATCCGGTTAACAATACCTTTCCTTGTTGAGTTATTCGATTTAATGCTTAACGAAGATGACAAGCTATCTGAGGCTATCACGTACTTTTGATTACACTGTTCTTCAATCCAATTTAAACTCATAAGAATTGCAACTAATTCTACTGTATTTGCTGATAAGTGATTTGTAGTTTGTTTCTTCAGAGCTATGTTATGTTATAGAATATATATTGCTGCTCGAGTATGTCCTGTTTCTGGGTCTTTTTTTCCATCACAAAATATTGTTGTACAATAAACCATTCAGGAATGATTTTTTTCTCCATTTTTGATTAATACATGCAAAAATAGGTTATCAGACAGATTGACAAATAGCCAATGAGGAATGTCTGGATAAGGTACCATTGGCATAAATCTATTGAACGTAATATCAGCTTTAATATTACCAATACAACCAAAACTATATATGTTTGTTTTGCTATGTTTTCATCACATAATTTGCATATTTGTTCATGTACTTGTGATGCCGCCTGTAGGAAAGAAAAGCTTTTGGCAAGACAAAAATGTGAATAAAAACACTCTAAATATGTTTCGAACTACAACTTTATAAGATTATAATTAATAAATTTTTATACATTGGCTGAATCCACAGTACATACATCAAATTTTACCAAACGATCGAGGCAGATAGTGAACAAGGTGAATAAGGGATTCAAGCTGTGCCTGAATGAAATTCAGGGAATTATTTTAGTGCAACAGTTTCAGAGAAAAAAAAAATAGATTAAAGGCAGAACCACCGGCAGCTTTAAGAACACGTCATACATTTTGTACAGGAAAATAGAGCCGAGTGGTACTCTCTCCTCTCAGCTCTCTTTGCTCTGACTGTATATGAAGCGCTAAAGCGGCCAAAAACTGGACGAAATCAAGACAGTAACTGCAGTGATTGGTGCTTTCACGAGAAGTCGCCAATAACTCAGAAAAAAGTCACTAGAATTTAACCGCTAGTCGTTTAAAAAAAATAAAAGTCACCAGAGGGCTCTGAAAAGTCGCTAAATATAGCAATAAAGTTGCTAAGTTGGCAACACTGTAGCTAACAGGGCAAAATCTGCTAACTTTTAAACACATTTGGATAAGAAAAGAACAGGAATATTAAACAATAAACTCTATGATTGCATTCAGTATGAACTGAACAAATAGACATGTTATTAAGTGTTAGGCTAGCTAACTGGTTGTTGTTTTGACGCCATTTTGGCGTAACCAGATTTAAACATTACGGACAGCAGAGAGGAGCGCATCATTTACTAACATGTTAGCGCGGCCGCCATATTGGGAGAGGAAACAGTGGCCACTAAACCGCTCAAGGTTTAAATAGGTTCAAAGCAATTTATGGTTTACAGTTGTATATTTTATTTACACAGTTCAAAGAATTGTTTTCGTTATAGGGGCTTTGAAATGTTGCTTTTCTCCCTTTCAAGTGATGGAAATGGGCTTCCATCCTTAAAGAAATTGTTTCAAAGTCAGAACTATAACTTTGAAAGTCGAAATTGTCAGATAAAAGCCATAATCGTAATATTAAATGTATTAAATTATAACTTTTGTGTCTCGTTTTATTTAAAGTGTACAAATCCGATTTATTCAAACATTTTCATGCACACGGGAAATGTGGAAAGTTCAAATTGAGGTAAATCTTTTTGTTTCTACAAAATAAAGACGAAATAAAAATAATTTTGGTGTCCATCCAACAGTCACACTGTCTTGAGTATTTTTAGAATGGATATTATGATATAATGTTAGAACAATATTATTGTTACCCTTTTGAATGAAGTGGTAAGAGTGACATTTGTTTAATAAAGATGCACCAAGCAAGCAAACGGAAATAAATATTGGCCAATTTTCCTTTGATTTACTCAAATACTGATAAAAATCTAGACGAATTGTGATCTAAAGTGGTGTAAAGTATTTTCCCTTACAGAGCCCTTCTGTTTGTTTTTTTATGTTGTGTGGTACATACAACTCAATACACACAAATGATGATTTAATTTGTTCAGGGAAGAAAGCCACCCAGCATTGATCCCTGGGAAAGCTCGTCAAATCAATGTGTTAATGTTGTTCAAATGTTGTTACGGTAGCAGAACCCGATTTCCACCATCATAGACTAGGCTAAATTCTACTTTTCAACATTTTCAAGGCAGATTTTTGACTTACATTGGTTACATCCATGTATTTCCAGTGTTTTAAAGGCTAGATATGGAGCAGGGTTTGCTTCAACAACCACCTTCCCCCTCCGGATCGGCTAAGAATTAAAGACCTCACTGTTCTGTCCACAGGTCCGATATCATTTTTTTTCTCTTCGGATTTGTGGATTCCTGGCTTTTCCCACAGAGCCAGAGCCAATGCAATTCTATCCGCCTCACTGTGATTGATTCAGATCATTTGAATCGGTCTGTCTTAGCAAAGAGGAGCTCAGAAGATTCTGCGTGGAGCAGAAAGTTGGGATGATTCTGGGAAAGAAGAGATCGGGTATCAGAGAGTCCCTGTGTTCATGATTGGGCTCAGTGACATCCGAAGGAATCCGGGTGACGCTAGATTGGACTCATTCTGGGAAAAGTATCATTAATGGTGTCACAAATCTATAAACTGTGATTATTTGGAAGTGTCAAACAGCCGGGAGAAGGTTCAGTGTTTATTCAGTGTATGTGGAGATTTGCTGAAAGCTTCATCTTTCTCTATGAATCTGATTTAGTTTAACATTTTTGTCCAGATGACGACGCACCACCTTCAGATGGATCGTTGTGACCGATACGTAATGACTTTCATCGTCTAGTTGGGGTTTTTTTTGGTTGTAATTTTCAGTCCATCCAGTTTTTATTTCCTCCTGCATGTTCACCAAGAGGAGGTTCAGAAAGGAAACCTGGCCATTCTTCTCACTAGCTAATACTGGGAGTACCAAATGTCTTCCTGCTAGTGTTGTAGTCCAGGACAACCAAACCTGAGACTGAGACCAAGAAAAGAGCCGGATTTCAAGGGAGTAGAGAACAAACCAGAGCGAGACCGTTGCAGTAATTATAATAACAGTGATTGATGCAAACGTTCAAAGAAAATCTGCCTCTGGTAGGTTAGCTGCAACGCCACAACATAAACCGGATTGTAAGCAGAGCCTAAACTACACGGACTTTAACCAATGAAACTGACAAGCCGATTAAAAGTTAAACCGAGTTAGCTTTAGCTGCAGGCGGAGCGAGTGGAGAGGACAAGTTGAGGAGTCTTTATGTCTGACCCCAGACCACGCTGCAAAAACGGACCTAAAAATAAGTAAAATGTCCTTAAAATTCAATTTTTTTGTCCTTGATTTGAGCAGGTAGATTATATTATCTGCCAATGGAATGAGTATTTTGTCCCCTAAAATAAGATAATTAGACATCCTGCACTTGAAATGAGACGATGGAGATGAATTGTTCCCGTTTTAAGTGCAAAAATCTTATTCCATTGGCAGATCATCTTATTTACCTGCTAAAATCAAGGACAGGTACACTAATTTTAAGAAAAGTTTACTTATTTTTAGTTCCGTTTTTGCAGTGCACCACCACCATGTTTGACTGCAGCTGTTCCTTTTCTGAAATGTTAATGTTCATTTAGCACCAGGTGTAGCGGTCCGCACGCCTTCAGTCAGCAGAATACTTCCCAAAGTCTTTGGGAAATATTTGAGTCACCATGGTGCTCTTGGAGTTATTTGGATGGCTTTTTAAATTTGCAAAGAGATTTTTATATTCACTCTGGTTACCCTTGTCTGGTGTTAAAATTAGTTTGATGATCTGAAACATTTAAACTCGACTTAGAAGCAGAAAAGACAGAAATCTTTAAGGGGGGAAACACTTTTTTCACAGTATTGTAATAAAACTATCTTGGGGTGTATGAAGGTTTTTGTTACAGGGTTCGTTCATGTACGCTTTAGCTTCACTGAGCTCTATTATCCACTGGAGTGCTAATCACCGTCTGTTAGAACGAGTCGCTTTGAAGCCACCAGCCGCCATATTGGTACTCCCTATTTCCCCCCAGTAACTAGGGAATATGTGCGCTACAGCATCGAATAACGAGGATTTTCTCACGTTCAGGGGGGCTTAAAACTTTTAAAATGTCAAATGCCATATACTTTTATGTTATGTTCTAAAACTATCAAGTACTGAGAAAGTCATGTGCTGAAATATTTTGCATTTTATTTATTTAAATATATATATTTAACATTTATAAATATATAAATAACAATATACAAAAACATATATTTACATATGTGTATACATGTATATATATATACACATACTTATATATACATATATATATATATATATATTTAATATGAATAACATGTAAAATATTTCAGCACATAATTTCCTAGTAGTTGATAGTGTTAGTACATCCACTGACTGTAGAATTACCTGTGAAACGTTTTCACTCAGCCAGAAAACTGCTTGTTGTTGCAACCAAATCCTATGAGATTCTGTGAGATTAGGGAGTAGCAAGATGGCGGCCAGTGACTTCAGTTTTTTGGCAAAATCAGCACTCCAGTGTATTATATAGCTCAGTGTTTAGCTTCTGTTGATTCATCAAATAAATTAAGGTATTTCAGTTAATTGTGCTTGTAATGCTTTCCGGTCAAACACAGAGGAGCTCAGGGTCACAAACTGTTTCAAGTTAGAAGTTTAAAGCTAATTTCTAAAGCTAGTTGTTCCAGACATTTGACCTGATTTGGAAATCAGATAAGAGCCCAGCTCTCCCTGAAAACTATGTGTCCTAATAAAAAGATTATCTAATTTTCTGCCTTTTCCCAGGATTTTCCTAAGCCACTGCGTGTAAACATGGTCTCAGTGAGCTGGTTGGTGTTTCACAGCTCTGTCTTTTATTTAAATGTTTCCTGTATTTGACTCCAAAGGGGAGGGGAGGATCTTTGCTCCATTTAAAAACTGTCAGCTGCTTCAAAAAAAGCTCAAAGCACGTCTTCTCTGATCTCCATCAACTCTCCTCTGGTCGGTAGGTGAACTCGTCTCTTCCGTCTGTGCTAGAGCTTAAGGTTTGACGTTATCTAAGCTAACCTATCATCTACAATTAAGTTAACCTGTCATTTAAAAAAAATCCCTTTGGATATTTGAAAAAGGTTGTTGTTGTTTTTTACAGTTATTTTGTGTGGACCTAATAAAATAAAGCTTTCAAATATAAAGGGCACCTTTTTTTGGTAATATCCTTAGATATTTGTGTGCTATACGTTTAAGGTTTAGAGCAAATTATTAGGTGAAATTGTTTAATTATTAAGTGGATGTTGTTATTTCTAACAGGGTTTCAGAAGTTTCCTCTTGTTTGAAACACTGTAAGGATTTAAAGTTGCTTTCTGTCCTCCTGCTCTGTAGTTTTCTATATTTATGAGAGCCACACAAGTCCTGTCTGACAAATTTGCACATTTTTAGTGAACGTTTCTTCACTAATATGGCAGATTTTCTTTCAATAAATGCTGTATTTCTATAAAATGTCTCCGTCAGGTTTGCTGATGGTGCTTTTTAATGTTGTGTAGTTGCAATAGCCATGCTTTAATCTTCCCGTTTAAATGCAATTCCTACCCCATGGATCTCATTTTCTGCAGCTGCAGAATTTTAAACCAAAAGCTATTTTTCTTCGTCCCGTTGACATTTAGCTGAAACTGAGCTGCCTCTAAGAGTTCATTCTTCCTCTGACGTCTAACAGAAACTGTCTGTATTAAAATGTGCAGGTCTGGGTTAGAAGTTGCCACCTGCTTATTAGGTGCATGAGTCTAATTATAATATTTTGGACTAACAATGATGTATTTGAACTATTTTCAGGGGGAAATGCAAAGATTTAAAAAGCAGAATGAAGTCAAACATTAAACAAAATACACATACAGTTGCCTAAACCTATGGGGTGCTGAAACCTTTACATCGTTACTGACGAGGATAATGACGTCCGATTGGTTTTCACGATTGCAGAATATAAAAGGGTCTGTTATAACACTTCAAGCCAGGACTTCCTGCATTCTCTGAAAGCACCAAAGCGGCCCGGGGGGGTTAAAGTCAACCCGCTGCTGTGACATCGACCAACTTTTGTAAGGGTTAGGTGCCCTCGGGGCTCACCAGTGTCATAAAAAGATAACAGACGTCACGTCACGGCGCTTTACTACTACCGCACTGCAAAAACGTAACTAAAAATAAGTAATATTTTCTTAAAATGAGTGTATCTGTCCTTGGTTTAAGCAGGTAAATAAGATGATCTGCCAATGGAATAAGATTTTTGCACTTAAAATAGGAACAACTCATCTCCATCATCTTATTTCGAGTGAAGGATGTCTATTTATCTTATTTTAGGGGTCAAAATGCTCATTCCATTGGCAGATAATCTTATTTACCTGCTCAAATATAGGACAAAAACACACATTTTAAGAACATTTTACTTATTTTTAGATCCGTTTTTGCAGTGTGGTGATCGGTTGGCTGCTGAATGTAAGGCGAGAACCTAACAGGACCACACTACCCTGCACTGCGTCAGGCACATCTTCTCAGATCCTCCACCGTACTTCAACGCGCCTGAGGTGCTTTTTACACAGATTCATCCTTTGTTTCTCAACTGACCCGCCTTTCGTATTTGTTGCCACAAAAAAAAAAAAAAAATTAAAAAAAGCTCAATCTCAGTCTGATCTGACCAGAGGACACAGCTCCAGTAGCAGCGAAATCCACCAACACCATGAACCAGATCATCCAGTGATTTCAAAGAGTTGTCATGGGAGCAGGAAACATCCAACCAGCTGTTGGGAGCTTCGCTTGAAGTCAGTTGATTGTAGGAGACGATGCCCACTGGGGGATTTTTCTGCTCCAGGAGAACAGAGCTGCGTTTGTGCTCTGCTGCTCTCGCTCCTCGTTGGGATGAGAGCTTCTCACATGTGACCACAGCGGAGAGGGATCATCGCGGATGAAGCTTTCAACTACGTGCCGGTAGAAGCCCAGAGTTTCAAGAGAAAATGGTGAGGTTTACTCTGTCCTACCTGCGCTTTAGGTCACTTTCTATAATAATAACACTGTTCTGGTCGCACCACGATTTTGGACCTTTGCTGCTTTAAGCTCTAACTAATCGGTCCGTTGATTCAGTTTTTGTTCTTGTGATTTCTCTCTAAAGAGAAATAAACGACAAAAATGAAGACTACACCAACCCAAGTTTTGTTACGGGTTATCTTATTATCTTTTCAATTAAGTTTTCTGGTAATTTAACTTTCAGTTTGTGTCTCGTAGCGAGACAATTTAACGGGTCATTAAATCTAACCTCGCGTTTCTCGTGGTATTTGTGCGTTTAATAAATGTGCAGAACTAGAGTGCTACGCGTTGTCAGTCTGGCTGTCCAGGTTACATTAAATCACTGAAATTTAAAGTTGTGACCCTGACAAAAAAACATGCAAGTAAACTGAAAGATGCTGTAAAAAAAAGTATTTCCCACCTTAAAGATATCTTCTTAAGGATGACTCCAGATATTGACAGGACCAGTTGTCCTGTTGTTTGCCACAAACCGGCAGCCAGACGTTCTCATTCAGGGTTTTCTGGGCTCACAGCAGCATTCATGGCTCCATCAATTACAGCAGGTGGTCCAGGCCCTGAAGCAGGAGAGCAGCACCAAACCATTATAAATTACCACCATGTCTAACTGTTTAAATTATGGCCAAACAGGTTAAAAATGGTATTTTTTTCTGAAATGTTGAGTTAGTTTAACATCAGATGTAACGGGACACGCAGCAGTGTTTCTGGATTTGGGTATCTCCCATTTTTGCTCAGTCTCTCCAACTGTTTTTACTTGTTTGTTTTTAATTTCTATTCTTCCATGTTCTATTCTGTTTCTGCATTTTATTCCTGCTTGCTTTTATTCTGTTTTATTTTCCTATATTTTAATCATGTAAAGCACTTTGTCTCTGTACTGAAATGTGCTATACAAAAAAAATTGCCTTGCCTAGTAGTAGTAGTACGGAGCATTCCCGGATTCGACTCATAGCAAATGGACCTTTGCCGCATTTCTTATCAGTCCAGTTTTAAATAAAAGCCACTAGTGCCACAAAAACAAAAAAGAAATTGCTTTGTAACTCCTACCAGACTGATAAATTTCAGTGAAGTCCTTTAGATTTCTTTTAGCCTACTTCGTGCTGTCAAACTGGTCCTATTTAAAGGCTTTTTAAAAAAAAATAAAAAATGGTCAAGGAGTATTTAGGCCTGGGTGAAGATGGATGAAACTGCATGCAGCTTTTGAAAATATAATATTTAGCTCAGGTAATTATTGTTTACCGTAGGGGCTGACTGGATAGAATAGAATAGAAATAACCTTTATTGTCCCTTCACGGGCAAATTCAGGTATACCAGCAAGAAGGTGAAAGCCAAATGGAAGAATGCAGATTCATACAAAGGCAAATTATATAAAAATTTACTTTTTAAAAATAATTTAAAAGTTTAAAGTTACCTTTCTTTTTTCCTGATTGTTTTTTTATGCCTATTTGCATGACCACATGGACCTCTGAGAATGTTACTTTGCGTCCCTAACTATGTTTTGTTCACACCAACTTCTATAAAATGGGTAAAACATCCTAAAAATACCTGCTTTATATGATTTAACAAGTTCTGGTGACTTCACCAAACACAATCAGTACAAAGGTCACTAGTATTTTTTTCTACTACATTGTTTAAACTGACGAGGGGAAAAAAAATGAAAAATCCCAAGTTGTCGTGGCTGAAGCATCAAGGTTCCTAACACAAGTGTGCATTTCAGAGTTTAACTCATGGATTACAATTTAAAATCAATGAAATCTGTTTTGTTTAAAGAAAGTTTTTCGATTTGTTAAACTTTGGTGTCAAATCAGTCATTTTGGGACTTTCAGTGCCATTGTGGTTAACTCTAGGAGGCCAGCATGGGCAGCATTGAGGTTCTTGGAAACCATTATAAACGCATGAAAGGTCAGATTCCAGGTGTTCACTACAAACATCTTAAATACCTCATATCTTTCTCCCAAACACTTCATCTGAATCTCCTTTCAGGCCACACTAATGTTGTATGTGTAGGTAAATAACTTTAATGTGGAATTTTTGTTTTACAGTTTTGATGTTCTTCTCATCCCATATAGTGTTAAAGATAAATAGAAACTTTTATCTATTTTACTTTTAAACAAAATAGATCCGTTTTTCATGATATTGTGGATAATGGAAATTGGATTTGGAATAAAGGTACAATAAAGCAGCTGTTAAAAAAAAGCTAAACTTTTGCTTTATAATGATAAAAGCAAATAAGTCGGTTAAAATTAACCCGAATGGTTTCCTCTGAACGCGGAGTCTAGTTGAAACGCCCCGGCTGTAATTACGGTTACTGTCACTTTAAGAGTAAAGCTGCTGGCGGAAATGAGTCCAACACTTATATCCCTCCGCCGGCTAACTTCCGCTCCGACCAACGGTCAACAGGAAGCTTCAGCCGAGGAGCTGTTAGCTTTATTCGTTCACTCAGTTAAAGCAAATTAATTTGACATTATTTGGGGACAAAAGGGGAATAAAAGCAAAACCATAAAAAAGTAAACGGTTGAATTTAATTGTTGGATTAGGAAGGAGTGGTGAGGTTGTCACAATGGCTCCGAAGGACACCGGTGAGTCAGAAAACCTCCTGAATTCCGCTATTTGTCGATGTTAAACTGTTTTTAAAAGGCCCCAAAGCGTCAGCATTTGTACGCGTGTTGAAATTAATTTTACTGAACTCATAAGATGTTCAAATGAGTATAAATCCTGTTATTGTTTTTTTGTGCTGGAGCGAGGAACTGTAAAGTAAAAAAAATATATACGTTACCTAATTTTTCACTGCAGAGAAATGAATAATTCAATCTCTTAGGAAAAATGTAACACATTTAACATTATTAATGTAAAAATCCGAAGGCAGACGAGGTGTCAATGATTTAACGACTCATAGCCACCTTTAGCATCCTTAATGCTCCTTTATTAAATGACTGTCAGTCAAAAACATTTGAGGAAGACTTTGGTTGTTTCTTCATGGGTTAAATGACGCATTTTGAGATAGACGGCCTCACGTTTGGCTTTAATACTCTGGTAAACAGAACAGGCAACACTTACAGACATCAAGGTACCCGGTCCTGAGGCGGCAGAGCAAGCCCTCATCATCAGCCCTCCACCACCGTGCAGGAGAGGTGCTCCTTGGAGGACTGGGGCCAAACATCTCTGCTCTCATCGGCCTAAGGGACATTGTTCTAGAAGACTTATGTGTCATCGTTCCTTCATCCCTTCCAAACAAGTGCACTGTTAAGACTTTTAATCTGCTGAGGTCTGGAGAGACTAAGCTGGCTTTTATTGATTTCTCTGAAGAGACTAGATGCGTCTTTGTTGTAAGCAATGAAAAAGTGTTGGTAGGCAGCTGAGCAGCGGCGTCCAACAACAGGTGGGGGAGGGGGCACACTGCTTCTAGTCCCCAGGAAGCTGCCCGTAACTCCGGCTCCTTCTCTGGTCTCATTAGAAGGCCTTTAAACTGTGGGACGGATATGAAGGAACTGGTTCAGACCTGGACGTGACTGCAGATCCGGTCCTGATCCTCTGTTTTAGAGACTTTAGAAAGCTTTATTTGTCATTTTGTATGCACAAAGTGCGTACAGAACGAAATTTCGTTTGCATACAGCTTGAAAAATATGTATAATATGATTGAACTTGACTTTGTAAAGTGCCTTGATGACATGTTTCATGAATTGGTGCTATATAAATAAAATTGAATTGGGAAAAAAATCACAGTAAATTGCACTAAATTTCAGGATAAAGATGCAGCAGCGATTTATGTAAACAATTGAAATGTAAAACAATGTAAACAATGCATTTTAGTGGTTCCTGTGAACTCTTACAGTTCGATCAGCTTCACACTGACTCCCCCCATCTCTCTCTCTCCCCCCCCCACAGTTTTACCTCTCCATCATCATGGATTCTGAGAACGACATCCTGTCCAAGGAGTATCTCAAGATGATGACGGACATGATCGTGCTGTGCGCCACGTTGGCGCTGTCCCTCTTCTTCTGGATCGTCTCACTCACCATGAGCGCCGTCTCTGGTAAGCCGCCTGCAGGGGGAAGAAGCCGTGTGCGGATTTATCCTCCGTTAAATCATGTGCTCTTCGCAGAATCTGTCTGAAGCTCTTTTTGCTCCAGAACAACCGGTTTCCTCATGGAGAAGCTTTAAACATCTGCTGGTTCTTCCCTGAAGTAATTGAGAAACACAAAATCCTGTTTATGTCCCATTTAGAGAGGAAAAAAAATAATGACTGACGTTGGAAGGACGGAGATCTTTGCTTTCTGACGGTTTTCATTAACTTTACGGCATAACAACTTGGTATTTAATCAGATGTGTGAAATGTTGCTTTTTAAATGTCTGCAAAACATCCGTTTTGTTAAGTTAATTATTAAAGACAAACATAAATTGTCCAAAGGGGGAAAAATGGGTCAGTATTTTCCTCCTGCTGATTTAGCAGGATAAACATATTGCCACAGCATGATGCAGCCATCACCATACATCACTGTGGCCAGCTTGTTCAGCTGTTTGAAGCTGGTCGCGGTTTTACAATCATTACTTGCTCCAATGATCTATTCTAGAGATTACTCAGTTCCATGTTAAATTGTCTGTATGAAGCTCCGCCCATTCGCCTGCTGACCAATCAGAGCACACTTGCGCTAAATCTGCATGTTTTGTACCAACCGTATATCTGACATATATTCCACATTTTTATTTCATGTGGGCAGCAAAAGTATTCTAGCATTGTTTTGTTTGTACAAGTTTTCTACCACATTCTAATGTTTCTCTGATGTCATATAATGAAACTTTTGTTTCTTACGGCCCATCATGGAGAAATCTGTTTTGTTTTGGAGGTTTTTTCGTCCTAAAGCAGCTTCCAACCCCAGAGATGATCCTCGCTGTGAAGACATGGGCTCTACCGAGGCCAGTTTTAGGATTTTGTTAGATTTCTAAGCTTTAAATTTTATTTTGTCCGGATCAGATGCGTTTGTGTGAACATTTCCCCCTCATAAATACGTAGTTGATGATGAAAAGCCGCCTTGTTTCAGGCGCTGCTGCTGAGCTTCAGCTCCTTCACGGCTGTCTCTGATTGGATGTTCTTCCTCCTCTGATCCGTTTGATCTTTGCAGATTTTAATGGACCTCCTGTATTCGTTTCTGAACCGGCCTTCTTTACGTCCTCTTTGCTGCTCCTTTGTATTATTTTTTTATGCTCTTTCAAAGATGAGGAAGTTTAATAATTTAGGAGTGGTGGTTCTGATGGTAACTTTACACCTTCTTGGTTAAATGAACGGACCAAATCCTGTGGTCGGTTTTGTTCTGAAGGGAACCTGCAGCCGGTTTCACCGTGGCGCTGGCTGTTCTCCATTCTGGTTCCCCTCACGCTGACGGGTCGAGCCCTAAAGAGACGCAGTCTGGACCGGTCCGGAGCTCTCGGAGGTGAGTTTACGGCGCCGTGTGGGAAGTATCAGCACATTTCTCTTTCTCTGCAGAGATTAGGGGCCTGGATGCAGATCTCAGATCACGACCCATTTTAATGCTGCAAACGTTCAGGTTGTGACACAAACACCAATTATTAAAGATGTAGCGATGTGCGAGAACTAAATTCTGGATTTTAAAAAATCCTTCCAGTTGTTGTTGTCTAACCCTTCCAGGCTGGAGGAGGAGCGACTAAAACGAATCATTATAAACTCCTAATTAATCTGACATCTGAAGCTGCAGGAAAGTTTCTCTTCACAAACAGATTGCATGCTTTTATTTTGAAGGATTGCATGAGTGGATTATAATCTGAAATCCTTTTTATTTATGAAGCACGTTAAAAAGCAATAAGAACTGCTGTAAGAACTAAACTTGGTGAATAGGGACATAACTACTCCTGCTGCTGTTTGTGTAAAAAAGGTTTGATTTTAATGGAGGTTTCAGCAGCCGACATCTTTGGTGCCATTTTATTCCTTTGATTTGCTGAAAGTTTTAGTTTTTCTCTTTTTTTCCCCTGAAAACTCGTCGTCTCTCGTCTCATCTGATGATCAAGCGCCACCTTGTGGCCAAAAACCACAGCAAAAAAACTGAATGGTTGATAAAAATGGAGTAGAAGCCACCGAGCAGACGTCACAGGAAACAAGACAATGCTCGCTGTGTCTCAAAAAGCTCCCACTAAGTTGTGAAATTACATTTTGTTTTTTTATATATTGGCACAGAAAGTTCTTGTTTGTTGCTGCTGACGTCGTAGCCTCGTTAAACCTGAAAACGTCTGCAGCTCATCTGCCCTCGCGTCTCGTCAAAAACCCCAGAGGAAGATCAGTATTTGTATCTGTTGACAAGAAGGGCCTGATAAGAACACTAATTTATTTGTTTCTATTCAGTTATTTAATAGGATCCTGTTTTGTTATAATCTATTAATGTGAGAGGACCACAATTTGTTTATTCAGTCAGTATTTAGTACAGGTGGCACAATAAACTGTTAAAATATGGTGTGCCTCTTAAAATTCAGCATATTGTAAAAAACGATTACTTTACTCATGATTCTCAAATAAAAAAAAAAAAAGATGCTTTTTATCCCGGAAAAATGTCGGATGTTTTCATTTCCACAAGGTAAAAAAAAGAAGAAATATTGATCTATATTTAATTTTAAATACTGACTTCATTTACAAAAAAAGTTTATTTCTGAAACCTGAACTTCTTCGTCTCTGTGGGAAACTGTTCAACCTAAAGGACGACAGTTTGAGGCATCCAGTATTATTATTGGTGTTATGATCGGATATTAATCAATATTAGATATATTTCTCTACACTTTAAACACCTGAAAAAAAAAAACTGCTCCACCCACAATCCTTTGCTGCATTGCTGTCACATGGCTGCAGTGAGATGGTTATTGATAATTGGCCCAGTTTTACTAATGGGTCCATCCCTTGTTTTAGAAAATAATCATTGAAAACTTATTTATTTTTAGGGTTAAATGAATGAACTATTTTAATTTTACTAAATATACACAAAATTAAACGGTCATCCTTCATTTTGGGTGTTTAAGGCCCGGTTTACCTGTGTTTTGGCAGCTCTGCTGGTGGGCTTCGTGTTGACCATGGCCAACCTGAGCTTCTTCTCGGCCCTGCTGGCCTTCTTCATCACCTCCAGCAGGCTGACGCGATGGGGCGCGGAGAAGAAGAAGAAGATAGACGCCGACTACAAAGAAGGTGGGAGGAGAGACTCAGCAGCCCGGTCGTTTCTAACCCTGAACAAATCGTGTAAAACTGCAGCTTTTCTTTCCAGGGGGCCAGAGGAACTGGGTCCAGGTGTTCTGTAACGGAGGAGTTCCCACCGAGCTGGCTCTGCTCTACATGATCGAGGTAAAGAGCCAGAACCGAGCCGCGCCGCAGCGGGTTCACCGCTCCGCGTAAAGCTCACAGGCGCTGTGCTGCAGGTGGGTCCCGGTGAGATCCCCATCGACTTCGGGAAGCAGTACTCGGCCTCCTGGATGTGCCTGTCTCTGCTGGGCGCGCTGGCCTGCAGCAACGGAGACACCTGGGCGTCAGAGGTGGGGCCCGTCCTCAGCCAATCAAAGCCCAGACTCATCAGCACCTGGAAGGAAGTCCCAACAGGTGAGAAAATACCTCGTATGGCATGTTCTGGAGAGCTGCTGTCCTGCAGCTTTTAGATACGTCCCAGAATCCAACGACCGGCCCAGAACCTGAGGAGGTAATTCATCTCACTGAGGTGCGTCCAGTAAATGGTTTTCGGACGGCATATTCACGTGTTGGAACGGCCTAGTCAAAGTCCAAACCTACATCCTCTCCGTTTGAGCTTCTCTGTGAAGAAGAATGAGCGAACATTTCACCGTTCCTGGTGTGAAGCGACTGAATAAAAAGGTGTTAAATAATGAAACCGGTCCGGATCGCTTCTGATTTTCCTTTCCTACCTGAGAACCAGCAGGATTTGCTCCTCGTTGCCGATTCTCCGAGGAGACAAACTGCAGGCGTCCTCCTTCACTTTGGGTCAGTGGGTTCAGAGTTCAGGCCGTAAATACTGATGCAGAAAGTGAACGGCATCAGGATCGACCCCTCCTGACCTAAAGTGGCGTAAAAACCGATTTTTTTCCCCAATCGGTTCGTTCCGAACAGGAACTATACTATGACGGAATCATAACGTTTCCGGTTATGAGTTCCACCTATAAATTGACGTTCCCAAACCGATCAGAACAAAAAAATACTGTTCCTGGAACGGTTAATTTCGTTCCTTTCGTTTGACAAATATAGCTATTGATATTTTGTTTGGAATGAGCGTTTTACTTAACGATGGATCGTAATTTACCTCTTATTTAAGATGTGTAGCTCTAGTGGAGACACCGCTCTCTCTCCATTCAGTCAGCGAATGTGTGATGTCACACAGGAAGTAACCCTCAGCCGTCATGGTAACGTGCGCTAACCTGACTCTCGCCATATGTATGTCGCTCCGCCTAGCTCCACTCACATCCATCTGGGACCTCTCCATAGGAATGGCCTTTTTTGAAGGCTGGGCCTTATCAAAAATCCTTGCATATGATTGGATAAGCCACTTGTCTGTCATCTTTATCGACGTGCTATTTCAACCACTCACACTGAAGCTAACCCGTGACGCTGTGAGAGCGACGCAGGAAAAAACAAAACTTTTATTTTTTTTTAAATGTGTTTGCGGCTCTAGTGGCACGCGTTTTATTGACAGTAAGCTGACAGGAAGAGGGGGAAGACAGGCGGCAAAGCGCCGCGGGTCGGAGTCGATCCCGGGCCGACCGTGCCGAGGACTAAAGGCCTCCTAACATGGTTCATGCTAACCGACAAGATGTCCGCTGTGGACGCGCCCTACAAAACAAAACTTGCCAAATCCGGTCGGGAGAAGGGCGAAAACATGGTTTCCACCAACAAAAGCCTTCAGAGCCGTTCTCTGATGTTCTTTTAATGAAACAATATTAGGTAGATTGGACAACACGGAAGAAATAGCAGCATCAATGCTAACGCTTGCTTCCTCGATGCGAGCCGCCATTGTTGTCTGAATCAAAACAGTCTCATGGTCACTTCTCCACTACGTCACATCTATGAAACTCCAGCCCTGTGTCCTGATTGGCCAGACAATAAAATTGGTTGGAGAAGTCACTTTCTATGGGCGATGTCCCAGATGTATGTGGGTGAAGCTAGGCGGAGCGACATACAGCTGGCGGAGTCAGGTTAAACGTGCGCAGCAAAATAATTACTTTTTTGTTTAGTTAATTAGGCAACGAAAACTTTGAGGAACGAAATAAAACCGGTATTAACCGGTTACCATTATTTTTAAATAAGTGTTCCAGTTCCAGAACATAAAAAATAGTAACGTTTCCGGTTTCATTTCTGTTCCCTGTAAAATACAAAAAGTTCCTGGTTTTCGTTTTCGTTCCTTGAACCGGTTCAAAGCCCTGGTAAAAACCTCAGATTTAAATCCTAAAAGCCGCCACGTCTGCTTCCTTTGACCTGAAAGCAAACTGCAGCTTCTTCTTGTTTACCCAGGAACCAACGGTGGCGTCACTCCTGTGGGACTGGTGGCCAGCTTCCTCGGCGGCGCGGCGGTGGGCGGGGCTTACTTCGTCACGCAGCTCCTGACGGTTGGCGACCTGCACCTGGCCGACCCCCAGTGGCCCCTGGTGGTGTACGGCGGCGTGGCCGGGCTGCTGGGCTCCATGCTGGACTCCTTCCTGGGCGCTCACATGCAGTATTCAGGTAACGGTTCTCTTCTTCTTCTTCTTCTTGTCCTTCGGCGCTGCTTCTTCTTCACCGACCCGCTCCTCTTCGCCCCTCAGGCTTCGACTCGAGCATCGGGAAGGTGGTGAGCTACGAGTCGGCCACCACCCGGAGGATCTGCGGGAAGCCCATCCTGGACAACAACGCCGTGAACCTGTTCTCCTCCGTGCTCGTCGCCCTCTTCCTGCCTGGGCTGGCGTGGGGGGTGTGGCCCCGATAGGCGTCGAGGACCGTGGTTCTGATCACAAACGCACCTGGACAGGTGAACCGTGGCTCCAGCATCATCAGCCGTTTGAAGAGTTTAACACGTGTGGTAATAATTATGCATTCCTACAACCCGCAGAGAAACTGCATTAATTCACATTTTACAAACCTCAAAAATCACTGACAGCTTAATAAACTTCACTGGTGACTCTTTGTAAATCTGCTTCCACTCTTTTCACTTTAAAAACATTTAAAATCGTCCAGATCTCAAGTCTCACGTCAGAAATTTAACTGCAAACGAGGTTTTTAAGAGAGATTGCAGAAGTGAGCTGGAAACTCCTAAGTCTGATCTTTTTCCGGTCAGTGAACACACCACGCGATGCTCTGAACTATTTCAGATCCACTGAGCTATATTATACACTGGAGTGCTGATTTTGCCGAAAAACTGAAGTCACTGGCCGCCATCTTGCTACTCCCTACTCTCACAGAATCTCAGAGGATTTGGTTGCAGCAACAAGCAGTTTTCTGGCTGTGTGAAAACGTTTCACAGGTAATTCTACAGTCAGTGGATGTACTAACACTATCAACTACTAGGAAATTAGGTGCTGAATTATTTTACATGTTATTCATATTAAAAAAAAAAATATATATATATATATATATGTGTGTGTGTGTACACACATGTAAATATGTTTTTGTATATTGTAATTTTATATTTATAAATGTTAAACATATATTTAAATGAATAAAATGCAAAATATTTCAGCACATGACTTTCTCAGTACTTGATAGTTTTAGTACATAACATAAAAGTATATGGCATTTGACATTTTAAAAGTTTTAAGCCCCCCCTGGACATGAGAAAATCCTCGTTATTCTATACTGTAGCGCACATATTCCCTAGTTACTGGAGGGAAAATAGGGAGTACCAATATGGCGGCTGGTGGCTTCAAAGCGACTCGTTCAAACAGCGACGATTAGCACTCCAGTGTATTATATAGCTCAGTGTTCAGAGTCGTTGGGTTTGTTTAAAACCTCCGACCAGTGCTGTCATGATGTTCACAGAAGAACCTGAGAGCGTCGCCTCTGATCGGATCATCTCAGTGAAGGTCGGACCTTCTGCTCCACCTGAACGCCACCAGGTCTTCATCTCATTCGTTCCTTATGTTAACGTAGCGGCGTGTCAAACCCCTGGAAGCCCCTAACAGGAACGGATAATGTCCGTAACGGCTTTCCATACATCCGGACGCTGGAACCAGACAGACACTAATTCAGCTTTTTAATCATCCTGCTGAGGAACAAACAGATATTTTAAACAAGTTACTTGTTTAAAATCCAACTTTTTTTAGCTATTATGGATCAAATCGTAGACTAATGGCTAAAAGTAGAGAATAAATTCATGATTAGCATCTTAACGAGCAGATTTATCATTAAATGTGATGTGCATGTGCTCATGCGCATAAGGCTGCATGCTGCAAGTTACGTTGCTCCGTTCGTGTTTTTTAACTTTGTTTAACTTTATTACTTTTCTCTTTTTTGATTGTTCTGGTTGTTTCACGGTAACTCTGAATCACTGTCCTATCTATCGGGGTCGTTCTTATTGAGTTTCCACTGAGTTTTCGTGCTTTTTTTGTGCTGTTTTAAGTAATTTCGGCCTATGATCATTAAAGTATGTCTGAGTCTGAAATGGTTCAGGGCCTCCGATTGATGAGAGGCTTTAAACACTCGTCTCCAAAGTTCAGACCCAGATTTTAGCCAATTTTTAAATTATAAACGTTTTCCTGCGAATTGATGGCCGATATTTTTAGTTTTGAACCTGGAACCAGCAAAAAAAAACTGAGGATGAAGGGATGGACAAAACGTTTGAGGAAGTTTATTTCCCGACTGCAGAGGAACCATGAGAGACGTTCTCTGATCGGACCTCAGCCAACCAGTCGCTGCTTCAGAGCCAGGAGGAAACACTGCGACGTACCCATAGACATAATTTAAGAGTAGACGCGTCATTGGGCGAGTTCTGCCTATGCTGCGATGCGTCAGAGTGTCCGCCATCTTTAATGTGGCAAATCTGCAGTTACTCAGTCACTTAAACAGTATCAGAGGGACTTTAATCTCTGAATATACTTTGTATTCGTAGTATTTTTGTTTTTGTAATATTACAAGTTTATTTTCGTATCCCTTTAGCTTCATTCTCCTGAATTTATTCTCCTAAAGAATAAAAATATTTAAAATAATCTAACCAGGCCCTATTACTCCAGGAGTGAAATAATTCTGCAAACGGTGACTATTCTGGAAATGTTCCCCCTTAATTCTCATAATGACGTTTTTCTCATAACATTATCACTTTTGTGTTTGTTTGGTTTTTTTTACTTTATTGACCTAGGACTTTTTTTTTTCTCTTATTAATTTTACCTATTTATACCTCCCCCAAAAAGTCTGTTCCTAAAGGTTCACATGTGACACTGTTTTATGAATTAATGACGACCACAATGTTTAGATTTAACAAATTGATCCTTATATTCATAACACATACACACACACAAATTTTTATATATATATATATATATATATATATATATATATATATATATATATATATATATATATATATATATATATATATATATATATATATATATATATATATATATATATATATATATAGCCTGCGTTGCCACTCTGCAACTTTAGTGTGTCCAGTTTTGCAACATGGTGCAGCCTTAGTTTATAGAAGGCAGATACAAGTAGTGAAATCAGCCAGAATACATTTCCATGCAGCACAGGAATGAGGCATCCTCTCTGATCCATGTTCACTACAACAGAACTTAACTTTTTTCTGCCACATACAATATGGCGGTGACGTTGACGTGCGAACCTGCGCCCTATGACGCGTCTACGTATATGATGTCTGTGGACGTACCTGCCCAGGTTTCTCCTCGTCTTCGTCAGATGCCAGGCGACCAGAACCTCCCACAGATCTGATGCTGCTGAAGAACAAAACCCGACCCTGAATAAACGGGTCCTGGACGGCGATGGAACCGAGGGTCCAGACACAGCGAGGCGCTACCGAAACCCCCGACCAGTCAGAATCAGAGCGCTGGCCCTTTAAACGCGGGGCTGGGAAAACAGTGACGCAGAGCGGCGGGTTTCCAGAGGTATCACTGTTTTTATTTCAGAGTGTCTGAGAGAAAAGGCACTAAACCAAACCAGGAGTGAGACGGAGGAGCAGGGGAGTGAAGTTTAAAATCAACACCCAAACGTCACAGAACATCAGGCGGCCGGGGAAGGATCCACACCACAGCACAGCGGGACGTCCCCTCCCGCCAGTCGGGACAATTCACAGCTAGAAGAGGGAGACCCCCCCCCAGAGGAGGACAAACCCTCAGCGACAGAAACGACTCGACAGGAGCTTCATCTCTGAACAATAACTGACTGATTATTGTGTCCGCGGCTGAGTCCAGGCCTCGTTCTGCAGGGTCACACCATGCAGCGGGGGACAGTTTCAGGCCAAATATACCAGAGGAGTCATTTTACAACAAAAATATACAACAGAACAAAAATAACACTTTCATTTGCAACAAGTTCAGCATCAAAAGTCTTTTTTTTTCTTCTTTCCCTAAAGAATCATTTAGCAGGTTTAGGAGTAATTTCTCAATAGAAGTTAATTTACGTCACGATCTGAGAGGGGAATAAAAACACTTCTGGGAACAAATGAGATTTTTTTAAAACCAAAAAAATAAAAAAATGAATTTTTCAAATCCTGAAAATAAAACATCTTAGAACATTTTGAATAGAGATTTGCCCAGATATAAATTACACTTGGTTTTTGAATAATTTAAAAAATATTTCTGACAGCAAATGTACATTTAAATCGGAGTTATTTTCAGAACCTCCAGATTAACTTGGGATATTTCAAAAGTAATTTATGAAAATAAATTACTTGTTTAAAGGTTAAACTCCAAAATAAATTCAAGTTTAAAATCTGAAAGAGAAAAAAAACACATTTATATTCATAAATTATAAGTTATATTTTTGCTAAAGGTGTTTTCAGGTAAAACAAAAAGCTTCAGTTTTAGAGGAATAAAGGAGTTTATTGGCCTATTATAATTCACATGCTAAATAAATAAAAGTTACTCAGAATAAGGATTTAGCAGTTTTCTGATATTAAATTTGAACTTTTGTCAAAATCTAATTTGTTTATATTTAACTTGAAACTAGGTGTTTTTTTACTATTATTAAGATACAAAAATTAAGAAATT
Organism: Fundulus heteroclitus; assembly: GCF_011125445.2. NCBI lineage: Eukaryota > Metazoa > Chordata > Actinopteri > Cyprinodontiformes > Fundulidae > Fundulus > Fundulus heteroclitus. Next base: position 21,320,576 of record NC_046377.1, on the reverse strand, counting down.
TGATTTCAAAAACTCATTTTAAAACAATCGACTTTGGGGTAAAACAGAAATAAAAGCTGCTGAGTTTTGATTTGGCAAATATTGCAAATTAGATTTTTTGTCTCAGAATTCTAATAATTATAATTTGGGCCGTTTTTCTCTTCCATAAAAAGATGAAACTTTGGTCTTAAAATCTGTAAAGTCACTGAAACACGACGAGCTTCATGAATTTCCCGTTAAATGTTTTATTTTGTAGTGTTTTTTTTAGGCTCTTAGCTTATCTGCGAGTCCAAACGGACTCCTGGATCATTTAGTGTCCTTTACGTTAAATTCCTCTTACCGTCACATAATGGAGCTCAGAAAATGAAAACACACCAGAACCTAAAGCGCGGTCCAGAACCTCAACGACAAACCAAAGCGCCGGGCTTTCAGTTCAGTCCGTCCGGTTCCCGTGAACCGACACAGTTTTTCCTTCACACACTCAGAAGCGCTCCAGCTCCAGAACCGGACCAGAACCGGGCCGTGCTCGGACTCGCTGTGACTGCAGGGCCGGGCCGCGGGTCCGCTCACAGCTGGTCCTTGTAGTATCCCAGCTTGGCGAAGGACATTTCCCTGCGCAGCTGCATCACCTCCCAGAACATCTGCTCGGCTGCCAACACACAGAACATTTGGACCGGTTTAACTTAGCGCCGCTCTGCTGGCGGTTCCGTCTGGAACCGACTCTGTCAGACTGGGGGAACTCTTCCTTTAATAAAGCATAGGCTCTTACTAGGGCTGAACAATTTTGTAACATAATCTAATTGCGATTTTTTTTCTTAATATTGTGATTTAATGCGATTTTTTTTTCCAGTTTATTTATCAGGTGTTTTAAAATATATACAAACAACAAATCAATCTGTTTCCTCGCCATGTGGATTAGTTGCTAAAAGACCCACAGCATCTAAACTCAGTACAGTAATGATTGCGTTCTGCCTACAATATATTTTAATCAAAATTGCAATTTTGACTTTTCTCCGCATTAACCACAAGCAACAAAAATGGCCTCTAAATAAAGATGTTTGTAAACAAGGACTATTTTAAATATGAACTTTTAATGTTTCTATTGATCAGAATATTATTCAAGAGAACAGCTTTTAATTTAATTGGACATCAATCCTTGTTGAACATAAAGTCCAACCAACAAGCAAGTCTATGTATTAAACTGATTGACCTGTACTTAATGCTTTGTATGATTATAAAAACTCTAAAACAAGTAATAAAATTAGATTATCTCACTGCTGCAACTGTCTTCCCTTCCATGTAGAGGCAAACCCACTTTAAACATTTTACCAACACCTAATGGACGCGTCTAATTCCCTAATTGTTACATAGCCAAAAATTGCAGACCTCTGCGACTTGGAAATTGTGTTATTTTAAATCACAATTATATTGAAAATGCGATTAGTTGTTCAGCCCTAGCTCTAACAGGTCGAACGCCGAGTCCAGAAACAAGAAATATCAGCATTTAGGAATTTTGCTTTTCAAGGTAATTGTTTTCTAAAAGGTTAAACTTTAATGATTCTAAGTGCCGGGTTCTAATTTACAGAACCTTACAGAACTGTTTCACATTTTCCATTAATGGGTTTTATGGGGACGGACCAACGCTAACCGGTGCAGAACCGAACCATGAAACCTGGTTTCATACACAAAATAATAAAAAAATAAAAAAAAACTCTTAAATCTGTAACTAAATAACGTCCAGTCGGGCTGGACGAGGAACTCCTGAACATTAGTTTGAGTCTTTCCTGGTGGGTTTAGGCTCGGACTTTGACTAGGCCATCTTTGACCCAAACCGTCCCATAATGCCTCTGGCTATACACCGAATGTTATTTTCTCTCCCTGCAGCTAATAATGAATAAAAGCCACAAAACAACTAAAAGTTTGATTTGGTTTCATCTGAGCAGAGTAGCTTCTTTCGTAAATGGATGAATGATGTCTTTCCTTTTGCCTCGCCCATAAAGGTGGGCTCTGTTTTTATGAAACGGGGCTGAACACTAAGACAGAAAACTTCAGATTAGTTTTTCTTTAATAGTAATCAGGTTTCATTTTCCTCCATCCTGCACCGCTTTATGCTGGCCTGACCCATAAAACCCGCTGAGAGGCGTCGGGTTCGGTCTCTTACCGTCCTGCTGTTTGACCAGCCCTTGATGGATGTAGCGAATGTAGGTGAAGAAATTACATACAGCCGTGATCTAAGGGGAAAAACAGAGGAAATCACGATAAAACGTTGCTGCAGAAACATTATTGATCACAAAGAGCTGAAAAAGCAACTCTCTCTGCTTTTTAGGCCAAATTATCAAAAACTCCCAGATTCTTAAGGCTTCCTCTGAACTATGTGCCACCGGTGCAGAGCTTGAGGGCATCTAAAAAGGTAATTATGTCATAATTATATCATGAAAAAAAGTCTTTTACTTCACTTGTTCAATTAAATAAAACAGCTTTTCAACGTTATTCTGATTTACTGCGCTGCAAAATCGGATCTAAAATCAGCAAAATGTTCTTAAACCTAGTGTTTTTATCCTTGATTTGAGCAAGTAAATAATATCATCTGCCAATAGAATGAGTATTTTGACCCTTAAATTAAGATAATTAGACATCCTGCAGTTAAAATAAGACGATGGAGATAAATTATTCCTATTTTAAGTGCAAAAATCTTATTCTATTGGCAGATCGTCTTATTTACCTGCTCAAATCAAGAACAGATACACTAATTTTAAGAAAATTTTACTTATTTTAAGTTCCGTTTTTGCAGTGTGAGCTCCATCTGTACAAAGATGGACAACAAGACGGGTGGAAAATTATAATTTCAGAGGCGTGCAGCAAAACGTCCAGATTAGATTTAAATTTAACTCAAAGCCATCGTTTTTTATCTCATTTTTAAGTTTAGCTAAACATCTCTGATGAAACAAAGACTAGATTTCAAAAGTCGAACATTAAGCTGGAAAATAAGATCAGATAAAAACATTTTGTTGTTGCTTTTCTTTTTATTTTAGGTGAAAATTAAGTTCAACAATATAGAACAAAACACATGCTGAGGTTTATTAAAACAAAGAAGATACCGGTGAATGTGAAGATTAGGTGAAAAATCTAATAATTATCAACTTAATTAAGATCAATGTGTGAAAATTTAAGAAATAATTAGAATGTAATGCTGAGATCTGCCCAGTTTCAGGAAAAAATGTGTAAATAATAAAAAAAAAATCCTAAATCCTGAACTTATCTAACAGAGGTTTAGTTTAGGTGCGGTGTTGTGCGTGACGTAGTTCTGGTTCCGGCCTGCAGGTGGCGTCTGTACTCACTCTGTATCTGCAGAAAGGAGAGACGTAGTAATAGTTGGACGAGTCTCCAAACTTGATTCTGTGCTTACAGGTTTTGGTCTGACCGCTCAGCGCACATTTTCTGCCAGAGAGAAGAAAAGTTTTCACGTTTTCTTCCTGTTCGCTTCAACCAGGAGGACGAGGAGGAGGAAAGGAATCAATCTGCAAACCAAAACCAAGGCAACAACATCCCAGAAAAGCTTTGAGGAGAGAGGAGGGACAGAAAGGAGGCGAGGTTGGTTCTGATCGCTGGGAGGAACCTGAAGGAACGAGTTAGAGGAGCCAGGCGGGTTACACAGTCGCACTCACCTGTCGAGCCCGGCGCTTCGCCCGCTAGAGGAGCAAATTAAGGGAAGATGGAGACGTGACGATGGAGTGAAAGCTGGATGAAGGGGGGAGGAGAGAGAGATGGAGTGTGTTTGTTCTCACTTTGGTCCGCCGCACTCCACCGCCGACGCTTTGACCACCGGCAGCGGCTGGAAACCCACGGGCTCCACGCTGAGCGTGTTCTGCTCCACGGCTTCCAAGATGGCCGACCCCAGCTGGAGGACGACAGCAGAGAGACCCGGACTGAGACCGCGGTTCTGACCGGGACCCGGAGGTCCAGATGGTGAATCAGTACAAATCTATTCTCATTAACTAGGGCTGAACAATTAATTACATTTTCAATATAATCGCGATTTAAAAAAAACGCAATTTCCAAATCGCAGAGTCTGCAATTTTTGGCTATGTAACAATTATGGAATTAGACACGTCCATTAGGTGTTGGTAAAATGTTTAAAGTGGGTTTGCCTCCACATGGAAGGGAAGAGAGTTGCAGCAGTGAGATAATCTAATTTTATTACTTTTTTTTAGAGTTTATATAATCATACATAGCATTAAGTTCAGGTCAATCAGTTTAATACATAGACTTGCTTGTTGGTTGCACTTTATGTTCAACAAGGATTGATGTCTAATTAAATTAAAAGCTGTTCTCTTGAATAATATTCTGATTAATAGAAACATTAAAAGTTCTTGTTTTAAATAGTCCTTGTTTACAAACATCTTTATTTAGAGGCCATTTTTGTTGCTTGTGGTTAGTGCAGAGAAAAGTCAAAATTGCAATTTTGGTTGAAATATATTGTAGGCAGAACGCAATCATTTCTGCTCTGAGTTTAGATGCTGCGGGTCTTTTAGCACCTAATCTGCACAGCGAGGAAACAAAATGATTTGTTGCTTGTATATGTTTAAAAAGACATGATAAATTAAACTGGAAGAAAAAAAAAAAAATCGCATTAAATCGCAAAATTAAGAAAAGAAATCGCAATTAGATTATTTTCCAAAATCGTTCAGTCCTATCATTAACGCTCGTCGGTAATAAAGCACAGAATGTTCTGAAAGGCCTGAAGCTCTTCCAGTCTGATGTGAAACCGGGTCAGACTGGCCTCGGGGGTTCTGCCTGTCTGACAACATGAAGAATTACTCCAGGAGGTCCGAGAAGGACCCAGAACATCATGTGCCTGTGGGACAGCTCTACGACCAGAACCACTGCTGACCCGACAGAACACATTCTGTGAAGCGTCGTGACAAAAAGCAGAACCTTTCAGAAGTTACGTCTGACCTGAAGACAAGAGCATTTCAGACACAGATCAAACGTGCATGATGGTCTGCGGCTGCTTCAGAACCTATTGGACCTGCAAGGTGGACGGAACCACGGATTCTGTTCTCTACCAAATAAAACCCAGACTGAGAAGGTCGGCCCGTCGCTTTGTGACCCTGATGCAGGAGCTGGAGGTCGACGGTCCAATCAGAGACGGACGTTGTTTTTGCTGGTCCTGCCGGGCCTAAACCTAAACAGCCATTACAGGCCTTTGTTTGGCAATGGTATAAAGCTTGGTACTGCATCACTACTCCAGACTTTTTGAATTGAGAAAGCTTCCTGGAGAGGAAGCGAAACGTCTTCAAACTACGGAAAACAAGTCCAGTTGCTTTGTTTTTTTACTTTTTTTGGAATAAACCTAAACAGAAATCGGTCTAGAAGCAGGTTCTGGTTCTGGTTCTGGGCACCTCGCTCTTGTTGAAGGTGAGGCAGGGGTAGATGTCCTCCTGGTAGACTCGCTCCAGGAAGCTGCAGGTCCGGTCGAGCGTCGGCGCCTCCCTCCACGCTTTGAACTCGCTGAACAGCTGAGCGTCGACCTTTAAGGACGGCGAAGACAGAACAGCTCATCAACACGCATCTTTTTTTCTTCTTCTGTGGTAAAGCTGCCGTCTGAGCGGCGCCACCCACCTCCCGGCACTCCCTGACGATGGGCTGCGTGGCCGCCGGGTCGGGCTGCGTCCCCAGCATGGCGGACGAGGTGCTCTTGTTGCGGCTGTGGCCCTTCTTGAAGGGAGCCTTGGCGCCGCCGGCAGACGGCAGCTCAGCCACGGGGGAGGTGGGCGAGGACAGAACCAGCGTCTTCAGGGCCTGGACCTCCGCCTGGAGGACGTCGATCTGAGGGAGACAGCGGGGACGATTCCTTTAGTGCAGAATCAGCGTACTTACATACACCTGCACTGTCTGAAAGTCTCTGCAGCCCATCAACACGCTCAATTTAAAGCGGCAACATGTAACCTTTAGCCACTAGGGGGCACTAGACCTGTAAGTTTCTGATTTAGCGCCCCCTGAAGGCCACCGGCGGCACTGCTCTGTCCCAAAGTTGGCCTGCCTCCATGTTTTGGAATCTGATAAACACGTTTAGACAGATTGAGACGTTGTGGAGTCATTTGTAAAGACGAGGCCACATTTACGCCTCTAGGTGTGAACGACTGCCGTAACCTAGTCTCTGTTATGTGATCTAGAGCGATTCAGAGACGGATCCGACCCTTTCAAGTTACACTGCGATATTTTTTGAGAGAGGCAGCCCGCATTTAGCATCGATATGCGCCAAATGCTGCATATTGACCTGAAAAAATGATTTAATAAACCTTAAATTAAGCTCCAACTTTGGTCAAAACTTACACGGTGCAGCTTTTAATATCCCAGTTCTACCCATTCTGCCTAAACGAGTCCCAATGTTGCCAGAAGCTTTTTGAAGGTAACAGGGAGGGCGAGATTGTTAAAACAAATTAAAGTAAACCTTGAAGCTGTGGGGAATCGAGTTAAAGATCCACAATAGATGTTAAGCACCTGATGTTTGTAAAAATGACAGAAATGTTTGAAAAGCTCACAATTTGATGATTTTGAGTGGATGGAAACTTTATATTTTTATATTCAATTCAATTCAATTTTATTTATATAGCGCCAAATCATGAAACATGTCATCTCAAGGCTCTTTACAAAGTCAAATTCAATCATATTATACAGATTGGTCAAAAATTTCCTATATAAAGGAAACCAGTTGATTGCTTCAAAGTCCCAACAAGCAGCATTCACTCCTGGAGAAGCGTAGAGCCACAGGGAGAGTCATCTGCATTGTCCATGGCTTTGCTGCAATCCCTCATACTGAGCAAGCATGAAGCGACAGTGGGAAGATATGGATGATAAAACAATTAAACTATTTGTAAATGTAGATTTACTGGCTGATAAATATATCATTTTTTTAACTCGTAAACTCAGAGGACAGGAATCCCACGCTGTCAGAGCGTCACCTTGCCCAGAGCTTCCCTCAGCTGTTTCTCGGCGTTCGCCTGCTTCACGTTTGCTTCTCTCACCATCTTGTGGGCCTCCTGGAAAAAACACAAACAGCAACAGGATGTTTCAGGAGCGCGCTGCAAGCAGGAGGAGCCACAACTACAAGAATGATGATAAAAGGCTCAGAGAACCACAAACACGGAGTCCCAACACCATGTGAGAGGAGGAGGAAGGTAAAGGTCAGCCTGCCTCTGTCTGGCTGAGGAGAAGAGGAAGAAGAGGAGGAGGAGGAGAGATGAAGGAGAGGTGGACCGACCTGGAAGAGACTGGCGGTGAGCTCCTCCAGCTCCTGGCCGAGCTGGTCTCTGACTTTAGACAACCTCTCACACTCCTCATCCTTCAACAGCAGCTCCTTGCACACAAACACACACCGACGGCAACACCGACAGAAAACAACAGAAAAAACAAACAAAACAGGTGAATGTGTGGCGCTAAAAAATAAAAGAATGGCAAAAATAAAAACACACAAACGGAGGTGAAATGAAGATTAAACCTTAATGCCAACAACAAATATGGAACAAAGGAAATTAAATATGGCCGCTGACGTGTCATCACACACACACACACACATCTTTTCACGTTATACCAGCAGCAGCTCGTCCTGAATCATTTTATCATGATTTTAGGAGACAGGCCGACACAGAGATGTGGATTAGTGTTCAGAACCTTCTTTCTCTGCAGGTCCAGCTCGGCGCCGCTCGAACCTGAACGATTCCCGATTCCAAATGTTTTAATGAAGCAGAGTAACAAAGTACCTGCTACCTCCTGGTCCAACAGATGAGCTCCTCCCAGCAGTCTTTGCACTGTTTCCAATACAATTGCATGTGCGACCTCCTTCCACTCTCAACACCAAACTGTTTGTTTTTCTTTTTTTTTTTCCCCCTTCAATCCCACCGTTATGTTTAGTAATTTGAGACAAAAGCTGCAGCGTTTTGATTTAATCCATCCGAGTGCAGTATTTGCAAGCCATGCTCTGATTGGAAGAAAAAAAAAACAGTCTGTGATTGGCTGGTGGGGTGGACAGTTTGTGAAGTCGTGAGCGCAGACACAGAACCAAGTGCGAGGACGGTGGGCTGAGAAGAGTTTTTCAGAGTTGAACGCTGTTGATGTTTAAATGCTGACTTCCTGTCTCACTGGCCGCTCAAATCAAAAGGCAGAAAAATAACGCCATAGGACACCTACCTGAGCACAACGCTGGCGCAGTGCATCGTGCCTCCTTTGCATGATGTGATCAAACGTCGCACAGCCAACTTGTCGTTATTTCAAGCTTCACCACACTTTCCATCAGCGCCACACACACTCCCTGCAGATTCTTCTTCGTTGGTGTTTGGCAGCTGCTTCTTGCGGTCGGCGGCCCGGGTATCGAAACTAGGAGCCGTAACTTTAAAATTTTAACGTTTCCGTGAGAATCGAGATGCTGGTCCTGGTTAACATGGATTCTCGGCGCGGGGCTGCTGGGGTTGGTCTCCACCATCTTCGAACGTCTACAGACGGAAATCAGCATCTAGGCCAGAAAGGTCATCATTGGCCTCATCTGGTCTCTAATGTGTTCAAACAAACCTCTGAGGACAGCCGGATTCATGCAGAGGTGAATTTACACACAGTTTACCCATTATGTGAGTTTAAGGCATCGTTTTCTTTCGTCTTCACCGCGATGCTCTACGTTGTGTTGATCCTGATTTATGACAGCGAGGTTTGTGGTTGTGACGGGACATAATGTGACCACGAAGCCACACTGGCGCTCATTGATGGGAAAACTGTGAATTAAAGTGTTATTGGGGGAATTAATGTGAGCGTTTGTGTGTGTCGTACCCGCTGAGCCTTCGCCAGCTCCTCTTTCAGCCTCTCGTATCCTTTCTCTCGGACCTCCATCACCGACGGGCTGCGCAGCCGCGACAGGCTCTCGCTCAGCGCGCCGCACTCGTCCCCGTCCTCTGCGCACAGGAAGCCGGCCTCGGCCGCCTCCGCCTCCAGGCCCGGCACGCTGCGGGCGAGGAAAACAACAACGGGAGACGGTGAGTGAGCGGAGCGCCGCGGCCCGACGGCGCCGGTCGTTTCCAGGCTGCTACCTTCCATTGTGGTTGTGCCGCGGCGTGGAGTAGACCGGCTGCGTGGGGAGCTGGTCGGCGCGCAGGGACTTGGGGAGGCCTGCAGGGGGCGCCCCCAGCGAGTGGGTGCGGTACAGGGAGGTGGGCGGGGCGCTGTGGCGGGCGGGAGGGCGCTGCTCGGTCTGGTTCTGCAGAACAACAGAACAGGGTCCGGTCCAGAGACCACGTAAGGCGACGATGACCTAGAACTCGTTAGCTCAAGCTAGCAGGAAGCTCCGCCTACCTGTAGGTCAGGTGTGGTGGGGGAGGCCAGGTTGACCTCATGGAAGCCCTCCAGCGTCTCGGCGTTGCTCTGACCGCCGCTGCAGGCCATAGCAGCTGCTCTCAGACATCATCCGCTCTGCAGACAGCAGACATGCGTTACACCGCCCACCGTTTGGTTATCGCACATTTTCTGCTTTACGAGTCAGTCGCCACTTAAATCGGATCTTAATTCATTAAATTAAGACTTTCAGAAAGCCTCCAGAACAAAAGATCCGGGTCACGTTTAAAGGTTACAGAGTTTCCTACTCTTTGTCTCCTGAGACCTGAGCCTCTGAGCAGGACGGGTTTCAGAAAGATTAAATCCCGTTTGGACCCGAAAATGCTGGGAATTAATTTGTGATCATTTCATATTTTAGTTCTCATGTGATGAATTTACTGCATGTAAATGTCGACCCTGGTCCGGCTTTAGATTTTACTCAGAGAAACTCCCAGAACCAGAAAGAACTTGCAGGACGTTAAACCCAATTCTTGAAAAGTTTGTGATTTGACAAAATTTTATTTTAAAATGTATTTTATTTACATTGAAAAATTTACTCTGTTATATTTTATCTCCGTTCGATTTTTTTTGCATTGTATTTATGTATTTTAGCTTTCAGTTTTTACCTACGGCTCTGCAACTGTGATTTCTGTACAGCACTTTGGTCAACCCCGGTTGTTTTAAATGTGCTTTATAAATAAAGTTTGAGTGATTTTGAGCAAAGTTTCCCTCCAGCTCAACGGCTTCCTGCTGCTAAACGAATCTGTGAAGTTTAGAGGAATTAAAGCGTGTCCGTCTGTGGTTCTGGTACCATAGTTCAGCTGTAGCTGCAGAGGCCAGCAGACTCTGGTTCCCGGTGAGCAGAAACGGTCCTTCACCTGAAAGAGACACAGAGGACACCGGTTACTGCAGGTCTGGCCCGATCTCACGGATTATAATATGAAATAATACAACAAAAAAATATATAATTTCTAATCCTAAATCCTTCTGAAGTGGCAGAAAAACCTCAGGCTCGTCTCTCCTGAGCTTTTAAAACCTGGAGCGCCAACATTAGGTGGTCGTCCATCAAAGCTCGGCTCATTATTTATGTAAGACGGAGGATTTTAACCGCCTCACTGACCCAAAGCAGGGAGAACCAGGAGCCGACCCGACTGAGACCTTCCTCAGCATCATGTGAGAAATTAAACTTCAGACCATAAGTAGGTTTTCAAGGAGCTCATTGAGGGTCCTGCTAGTTTTAAGTTTATCTCTGTAAATCCTGAGTCTGCTCGCCCAACAGCGCATCCATTGTGGCTCAGGAAGTCACGAGGCAGAGGAACTATTGGAGGGAATGTTTGGGGATCTGAGAGGAAAACAGGAGGCGGTCTCATCCGTCCTGCTTCCAACCCGGAAAACTTATCTGTGCATTTCACGCTTTACACGATTAAAAACGTAGGAAAATATGAGCAAGCTGGGATGAAACGTAGAACAGATGGAAACTAGATAAAACATGAGGAAATGGAAACTAAAAGCAAATATTAAAAACAGTTGAAACAGTTTAACTAGAAGAGTTTTTAATCTTGATTCAAAAGAACTTTCAGCACGTTTATAGTTTATATTTTAAACCCGTTTCTCTTCGAGCGTTTAACTCCAGCAGGAAGTGGAAACAGGCGTGAAGACAGAGCGGCAGTCCGCCACACCGGTCCCACCTGACGGACCTGGTGCTGGGCGAGGCCCGGTGTGCAAACAAGAACCGGACCGCGTGACGGCGACACGCCCGCCGTCCGCCTCGGCTGGGAGTGTCAGCGGGAGCCGGCGCCGCGCTCCGCCGCCAGGACCGCAGTTAGGGTCAGAATCAGTGAGGCGGGAACGAGCTGAGGTTAAGGAGAGGATCAAAGATGGCCGCCGCTTTGAAATAAAAGAAAGTTAAAAGTGTTTATAAGCAAAACTTTGTTTGGATGTCATAATCTGGAACGGAATATTTAATAAATACTTCTGCGTTATTCTGATTGTAATTTATCTACATTGTTATGCGATCACTTCTCCCTGCAGGTAATGTCGCTACAAAGATAAAAAAAAAACAAATAAGATTTTATTAGCTACACTATATTGCAAAAAGGGAACTAAAAATAAGTTATATTTACTTCAAATGAGTGTATTTGTCCTCGATTTGAGCAGGTAAATAAGATGATCTGCCAGTCAAATGAGTATTTTTACCCCTAAAATAAGATAATTAGATAAACTTTCAATTCTATTTAATACCCTGTGCAATAATACTGTTAAATAATCGACTACAGCTGTGTAGTTATCTCACTACCTCACTGTTGTTCTTTACCTGGTACCACTTAATGTACATCAATCCATTTGTATATAAGTCACCTGAATGTACATAAATCATCCTAAATATCTGCTTTATTTCCTTTGTACTTTTATTTTTTATTTTTTGATACACTGTATATAAGTAGACATATACCTTATGCACCTTTTCCTCCTTTTGGCACCTTTTATTTATTAAGCCGATGTGTGACAAGTGAATTTCTCCACTGTGAGATCAATAAAGCTTCTTATCTTATCTTATCTTAAACTGCGCTTCAAGTAAGATGATGGAGACGTGTTGTTCCTATTTAAAAAGTGTTATAATCTTATTTATCTGCTCAAATCAAGGACAAATACACTCATTTCAAGAAAATATAATTTATTTGGAGTTCCTTTTTTGCAGAAATTAGAAAGTATCTAATAGATTGCTTGGTTGGGCCCGTTAAAAATCTAATAAAACGTTGAATTTTGAAGACAATCAACGACTTCCTGCAGGGTTAAAGTCGTCCTTAAGCAGCTCCAAGATGCCAAAGAGACGTTCAGGGACACGTTTTCTCCCCAGGTGAAACAACACCTGGCTCAAACCGACCAGCGGCTGATCTCCTTACGGCCCGTCTCCATGGAGAGCGTTCCTGGAGAGTCTGCGGTAACCCGACACGGCGAGGTACGCCGAGCGCAGATCCGGTTACTCCAGCAGACTCTCTCTGTGGAACGCACAAACATCCATCCTGTCAGCAGATTCTCCCACCCGAGCTGTGGATCTCTGCAGCTCCCCCACAGCCACCATGGTCCTTCTCCTGCTTCTCTGATTAAAGCTCTCCTGTCAAGTCCAGGTGGACGTCCATGTCCTGGTGGGTCTGCAGGAGGTCCATCCTCTCTCCAGGTCCAGATGCTCAGGGGTGTTGCTGTAGAACCAGAACCAGAACCTTCTCCCTGACCCGTCTGCTGGGTTCCTTGGACTTCACAACGCTTTGCTCAATGTTCTCTAAAAAAAAACAACTGAAATCTAGACAGATGCAGTCCAGATAAATTCAGGGCTCTGGGGTTTTCACTTTGGCCTTTGCAGGTTAAGGATCTCAGCTTAATCCAGCCTCTGAGGGGGGGGCTTCTGGTTCTGGTTCTGGTTGGTTCACCGGCACCGGCCGATCCTCAGCTCATCGCACAAGCCAACCTCATCCGGTCTGACTCAAGCTCCTGCGGCTGAAAGCGCGCAGACAGGTGTCGCTCACCTGCCGCATCTCACCTGCTTCAGGGAGCAGAGCTAGCATGGCGGCTAACAGCTGCTAGCAGCGAAGCGCCGAAGTAAGCGTCCGGTTCGGAGCGCCAGAAAAAAAAAATGCCATTTCACCTTTTTAAAAACAGCTTCAAAATCCAAATAAAACAACTACACTGATCAAAATTAACCCATTATAAATATTAAAACACAGACTTTGACATCTCAGATATTCTTTAATGCTTTAAGGCGCCAACGTAGGACCTACTCAGTGTTTTCATAACTATTACAGTCCATCCATTTAAAATAATATTTCAATAATCGATCCAATATTTGACCAGTGTACTATTATAAGATTAGAATTAAATTACATAAAGGAAAAGTATTAAACGGCCCTTTAACTGCGATGCTACAAATCATATGCTAACTTCCGGCGTCGCTGCGAGCTAACCGGCTACTAACGGCTGATGCTACAGAGCTAACCGCCGCTACGCGACGCCGAACATGCATCAATCATGCATGGGAGCGGAATCCGTCCATGGCGGACACCCCAGCACAATTACGAAATAGATTTTAATTCACTTTATAAAGCGGTGAGCTGAAAAGCTAGACGCCGCTGTCCGATGATGGGCGCATTTAGCGTATTATTCCATCGGGCGAGCTAGCGGGCTGCGTCGCCGTGTTCAACCGGGTAACAGCGCCGGTAACCGTTAAAGACAGCCGGGGACTCACCGTGAGGATGACAGCCGAGTCGGTGGGTCTGCCTCCCGGTAACCTACCGGACGGAACGACCCGACAAAACAAACAAACAAACGCCGGAGCGGCTGTTGACGCAGAGCCTGACAGGAGATGCGTTTGAGGACGGCTGGGAAAACAGACGAGCGGCACTCGGCTGGCAGAGTGATTGGACTTTACTGCACTCCTGTGTTGAGTGTTATAACAGGTGTAATCGTTATTTGGAGGTCCAAAAGGTCCACTTTTGTTTATTACTAAAGCAAATAGAAATACATAACATTAAAAATATATTAATCTCAATTTGTTTTTTATAAAAATATAAATTTCACTAGTCAAAATGTATGTAATTTAATAAGTTTTCGTGGTTGCATACAGTAGGCGATTGTATGGTTTTAATATACTTTCCAATTTCAATACGTCAGCTAGCTATTGAATCATTTAAATAATTAGCAATGTACACATTTTAACATTTATTTTATTATAACATAAAATCGTTTATTTGTTGATTTATTTATATGTGAACTACATCATTAATACCATTATGATGAATCGGGGCTTGGTTGGGGAGATATCAACTTAAATATTAAGATTTATTTCTCTTCCCAAACGCCAGCATGGGGAGTTCTCGCAATAATCATGTTGGAAATATAAAAATATAGAGTCCTAGAGCGCTATTATTATTATTATTATTATTGTTGTTATTGTGCCAAATTTCTAATTGTAGTTATTGTTTTACTAATTGTTTTTCTCCAGCAGAGATCTTGTTTAAATTTTATCTGATTCAACCAGCAGAGGGCGCCTAAGTTCTAAGTATATTTTATTCCACAGGCAAGTAAGACCTGACATGTTTTCCATTCATTCATTTATTCATTCATTCATTCATTCATTCATTCATTCATTTGAGAATCATACAGCAAAGTGTGGCAAATACAGCTGCAGATGTGTGCAACTATTAAATACAGGAAGTCTAAATAAGACATAACTAAATATGGGGAAATCTAATGTATTTCATAGATGTCAAGGCAAATTTATTTTAAGTTTAAAGTTGAATTAGAATAAATTATTGGGTCAGATCAAGTAAGTTCAAGGCATCCACAATGTAAAAGAGTATATTTGGTGAAACCGTTTAGGGATTTGTGATGTGAATTAAATATTTAATAGAATTATTAAACTTGGATTAATAAGTGTTTGTGTCAAAGAACATGCACTCATCATTATCCATATTTATGCTTATTAATTCTGTATAAAGCCAAAAATAATGTTGCTGTTTTTTTAAAAATAAAGGTTTGTTTGTTTGTTGGCTTTTGAAGGATTTGCTTTATTTGTGAAGCCTAGAACAGACATAGGATATTATTTTCCCATCGGCTTGCAGAGGACTGCAAACACAAACTCTTGCCAAGTCCCTATCAGATTTTACTGTATAAAAAAGAATCACCTTCACTTAAATAATGCCTCCATCCATTTTCTACATCTGCTTATCCTTGCAGGGTCACTGAGGCTTTAGCGTCTACCTCCAGGGTTAATTGGGCATGACGCAGGTTATCCACGGGACAGGTGTCCTCACTCACGTAACAGCAATTTAGAGAGACTATACCTTACAGTCACAGTTTTGAACTGTGGGAGGAAGTCGGAGTAACCAGAGAGAACACATGCATGAACAGGGGAAAATTTCAAACTTAGTGCACAAAACCCCCAGGCTGGGATTCAAACCCAGGACCTTCTTGGTACAAAGCAATAGCATGTTAGCTCTCAGTGCTAAACTAGAGCAACTAAATACAAATTTCCTCTGCAACAGTTTCTTTTTATCCTCCCACTTCTATATTAGTTTGCAATGGAGCTGTTTTAAATGTTAAATTTTACTTCTATTATATGTTAGTGCTTTATTTCTTATTTCAGAAATGAATGTTTTAAATGTTTACAACTGTTTTCTTTTCCTTTTCATCTTAAATGAAAATATTAATATGATCAGTATCGTTCGAATCTGGTTGATTTTACACCAAGAGAAGATTTGTGGTACTCAGGGAAGAAGTATGCGAAGGTGGAGCAGAGCAGGACATTTATGAAGGCAGGGAGACAGCGGTGAGGTGTGAGGTAGCAGATGGGGATGAAAGAATATGTGCTTAAAAACATCTAAATTTCTATCAATTTACCTCTGAAAACATGCCAGACAACTTATATTGACATGATTCTAGTTATAACAACTAAATATTATTTAGCTTAGTCACTTGTTCTTGCCCGTCCGGTGACACGTGTTAGTCATGTTGTCTTGTTTTTACAGATTTTAATAATATATCATTGCATATGTTGTCATCGAGTTGTCCTACTTGTTAGAAATACGGGTTTGATTGCTGTAATGTGGATAAAGATATTTGTATTGATTAATTAGAAGGGGGATAAATAGATTTCCACATGCAATGTTAAACAAAATATAACTTGAAAACAGATATTTATAGTAGATACTCCGTTTATACAGTTTTCTTATGATCATTTAAGAGATTCTTGACTCGTTTCCTTTCAGAAACAAACTTCTTGGTTGAACAAAAATATTTGTTGCATTTTAATCTACATGAGGTGTGACATTTTTTTAGCTTAAGTTCCTGAAACGGATGGAGACGAGTTTGAGGGTGATTTATGCACATTTGTCTTTTTTCTGTTTTTTTTTTATTTGGTTGTTGTAGTCGTGTTGTGTTGTGATGACGGTTTAATTCCAAAGCAGCTCAACAATCTAAAGCATCTGTGTCATTGATTTATGACGTGACAGTAAAGAATTCCTGTGTTTTGGTGTCACTAAGAGCGAACCATGAATGTCCGACTGCCTCTGAACCTGTCCAAGAGAAACCGAGGAGTGACTGAAATAACTTTCCACTGTGTCACAGTAACCTCCCAGGTACACTTGAATGAAACCACACACACACACACACACACACACACACACACACACACACACACACACACACACACACACACACACACACACACACACACACACAGACACACACCCTCCTGTGGGTGGAGTTCCTGGTGGTTTAAGATGGTGTGAGCAGCTGGGGAAGTTACACACGGAGCTCAGATCTACTGGAGTGATTCACGTTTCTGCAGCTGGTTTTATTATGACAGATCTGTGGAGCTGTGAGGTGAGTTTGGACTTACTTTGTACTGGAAGAAAAGAAAATTATTTAAAAATGACTTTTCTAAAACGGTTCCTCAAAGTAGACTTTGTTTGTTCACATATTTAATATTTTTTACTTGTATTTCTGCTGTTTTAATCTCATTGTGACGTCGTGAAAGGACAAATGTTGCTCAAATTGGGAAAGTTAGATTGCAACTTGGCACCAAATGTTTTGGAGAAAAATATATTTTGAGAAATAGTTTTAAAACATAATCATCTGCTTGTATACATATTCTAAGTAAAATACACTTTTTACTTATTAAACAATTTTTGCCACATATCAAAAGTAAATGTTGACACCAAACCCTTAACACTTAATGTGTTAAAGTTACACTCACTCTTTTTAAATATTTTTATTGTAAAATGCTTAATAAATTGAGCTGATTGAAATTATTTCAGTTTTTACTGATACATTCTTTCAGAGTAAGATGAACTGCAGTGGTGAATAAAAAAAATCTATGATTGAGAGACGATTTCAAGAGAACCTAAAGAAACCAAACCAGTACATAACCCTTTGCAAAGAGTAATATACTTGAAATTAATCTTATTAAGTATACTTATGTATAAGCTTAAATCTTAGTATCAATGTACTTGGACTTAGACTCCTGTTTATACTTTTCAGTATAAGTCAAGTATTGTTAAGTATATCAAGTAAACTGCCTCACTTTTAGTATGAAATAAGTATACTCATTGTACACTTCAATAAATTACGTTTACTGAGGGTAAATTAGCTGTTACACTTGGTAAAAACAGCTCATCTGTGTTTTTAAAGTTTTTTACACCTGAACGGGAGATCTGTTTTTTTTTTTACTGGACTTACTCTGCTTCTAAACAGCTGTAATATTTTGCTCCACAAGTGGCCAAAATATCAACCTTAATGAGCCCAAACTGGAACCATGTCCACAGTGATAATATTTCCATTGGAGCTGCAGCGACTCGCTTCGTTTTGCCTTTAAAGCTCAGCGTGAAACCACTTTGTTTCTCCGGAAGTTCCCCTCACTGACAGACAGGAATGTCTCAGAGGAACCTGCTGGTTTCGGCCCCATTAGGAGCCTGTTCTGCAGCTGCCTGTTGTGGGTCAACTGGTCCGTCAGGTGTGCCTCGGTGCAGGGATGCAGAGCTTGAATCATCAGACAGAAAGTCACCAAACGTTCTGAACATTTGAGAGACAAAAGCCGCACTTTGCACATTTATGCAACAGAGACTGATATAGATTTTACCGGCGGAGATAAGCTTCTAAATCCCCGACGACTGTTAAAGATTAAACCTGCGGGTTCCAACCTTTTACCACAATAGTAGCTCCAATGAGGAGATATTTCTCCTTTAAACTTCATATATGACTTCAATCAATACGTTCGTCTTCTATTTTGCCCTCAGTACCATCAAACATTAACATAATATGAACAAAATATGAAAGCAAACATAATCTCCATATTTAAAATTAATAGATTTGTTAATATTCTGGCCTCTGTATAAAGCTCTTTCATGATCAAAAGTTTCAGCAATGCTTAAAAAACTAAAAACTAATTTAGAGTAAGGAAAAAAAAGAAAATGACAAAGAATTTATACACATAATTTTTAACGTTTTTCATTAAATTAACAAACAAAAATGTATGTATGTATCATAACATTTGGTCACGTATTGCATTTGTGCATGTTAAAAATACTCAGATTCAGGTCTTTTTAAAGGAGCTATTAATTGGAAAACTACTATTTATTTGTATGAAAAAACATAACCGTCAACTAAAAATGTATAGGGTTTTTACACATTTCAAAGATCATCAACATAACAAATTCAAATCAAGCTGAAATGACAATAAGCAGCTTTTCAGACTTTTTTTTTTTTACATTTATATTAATCTTATAACCTCTTATTCCTCCTTTTTTGGCTACAGAATTGCTCAGACAAGAAGATTTGATTATCCTTCTAAAGCCACCCAAACAGCCACAAAAAGACCAAATGCCCGCTGACTTTTAATCCCTCTTCATCATGGATGTCCGTCTGCAGGGCAACACTCAGCTACACTACGGGGTCAACGGCGGCGCCAGTCGAAACTCTGGGCCTGGAGTGAGTACTTTCCTGTACGTTGTCTTTGTAGAGGATAAAACTGATTTCACACACACACACACACACACACAAAAAGTCTACATGAAAAAGAAAAGGAAGAAGAAGAAGTGTTATTAGCTTACATGCATGAGATGCACCTCTGCCTGGCTTCACCTCTGTTGGCTAACAGCTAGCCAAGAAATGTTTCTTAGCTCGTCAAACAAGCTAACAACAATATAAACATATTAAAATGGTTACAGACTCAATTGTTCTTATCACAGATTGTCTGTAGGGAAAAAAACAAATCACCATTTTTGGGATATATAGTTTATCTTAGGATTTTGTTCGAAGGACATCTGTGTATTGTTTTGTTTTTAGCTTAGCTTACTTTTTGGCGGGAAAGTATGACCCTACACTGGGCTTATGTTCTTCTACAAAATCCTCCATAATGCAGAGTTTTAATTTCTGTTTGTAATTCAGGAGCTCCAGTGCTAGCTAGGTGTTGTAGAAAGTAGCGACTGTTACCTTTCTAAAGACTGTTACCTTTCTACAACAGAAAAATAAACCAGCTGGAGGCTTCTAGAAACAACCCAGCATCGCTAATGGTAATGTCGCGTTTCATTTGCGCTGAGAAGAAATTAATTCTGACTCTCAAGTCAGAAAAGTGAGCTGAAAGAAATTTTATCTGCGGCATTTTTTATTTTTTTTTTTGTTTTCTTCAAATGGTAAAAATTAGTTTGCTGATTTGCTGCCGTTCATGTCGAGGCGTGGCTGACTGACTCCCATTGGTTTCTTTTCAGCTTAACACTGGTCAAAGTTTCAAAATGAGTCAACATTTAGGGGTAACCTTTATTTTTTAACTGGTTAATTAATAGAACAGAACTGAGTATACATTATTAAAATTAACTCTCTGAAATAGCTTTTCATAGTCTGATTTAATTCCAATCAAATTGGTGCCAAGCAGCTTTGTGTAACCAGATAAAGATCTGACAGATCACCTGGACCTTTTAAACCCAGTTTATCAGATAAACAACTGATACGTCAAACAGTATTTAACCTTGGCTCTGTTCTATATTTACACAATGCAATCAGCGAGCACCGACTCTGAGAAAATCACACCGGCTTAGCGACTAATTCCCATTGTTTGACTTTGAGAGTGATATTCATTATCAGCAGGCAAAACAGTCGAACCAGTTGAGTCGCAGTTTTCTGGATCCTGCGCTGCTTCGCTACAATACACATCATTCATTTCAGCTGAAACCAGCAGACCGGTGTTTATCTCACACTGGTTTCAGCTGGGTGTTGCTGCAGGTCTTTTTGTGTCCGTATCTGTAAGGCAAAACAAAGCATGCAGTCATCTTGTTGCGTTGGTTTTCATAACCCTGATGTCAGCAACAAGCACTGTTCGCATAGCTGATCTTAAACTCAAGGTCATTGCTTTTAAAGGAACCAGATAGTCTTCAGTGCAGTGATTGTTGTTTGGTTGCTTTACTTAAACCAGAGAGATTGGTTATTCCTCATGGCACACAGCCATAAAGAGGAGGTAAAGCTCATTATATCAACCTGCTGCCATCCAGAACCCGGTCAACAATAAGAATCAGGTTTTAAATGGGTGAATTTAAAGAAACAGTTATGGGTAGAAGCATTAAAATAAATGGTGTGTCATCTAGTTACTTGGATTTTCTGGATTATCAGTCAAAAATACAACCTGCTGAGAAGGTTTCCCGGTTCTATACAGTCAGAGGTGGTTTGGGCCATTTCTGCCCAGTCTCTGTTTCTTGAATCATGCACGCTAACCTTTACTAAGGCAGTGAGGCCAGCAGAGCTTTAGACGTTGTAATAAGTTCTTCTATCACCTCCTTGATGAATCGTTGACAAGATCTTGGGGTAACTTTTGGCTTGCCAACCACTCCTGGGAATGTTTCGTGTGTAGATACCGGTTCTCACTGTGGTTCAGTGGCATCCCAATGCCTTAGAAATGGCTTTATAAACCTTTCAAGACTGATAGGTAATAATACCCTTGGTCCTCATCTGTATCGCCTCAGTTTGTGACATGATGTGTTGCTTTTTAAACCTTTTGCCGACATCTTGTTGACAGATAGGTTATATTTATACTTTGTCGCACAACTGTACGTAACTGTATTTCTAGCACTCTAAACAGTTTAACAGCTCTGTTTGAACCAATAACATTGGAGCTGAACTAGCAAAGGGAAAAGGCCAAGAGGGAGCACAAACTTTCCAACATAAAAAACAGCGGCTTTTCAGCTAAATTTAGGGTGGAAAAAGAAGTATTGAAGTTTTTAGGAAATGATGTGTCTGCATTCACTTTCCAAACACAACAGCTGTATAGGACGATCTGTAGTCCTTCATGGCTAGCATAAGAGAAAACAGTAGCTATCAGCTTGTTTGGAACAAGAGAGCTTTGGTTGGTTTGAAATCAGTTTTCTCAAAATCATTCTAAAATTTCTTCAAATCTTTTGTATATTACAGGGAGACAGCACTCTGTCGTATCTGAGCCGTGAGGAACAGGAGTGTCTGCAGTTCCTTGAGGAAACTATCGAGTCTTTGGAGGAGAGTCTGGATGATGAGCAGCTAAGGCACGAGCAAAGAAGGCCCTATGCACAGCACAGCAACCCTGTTGATCAGATTGATGGACTTCCAAGCCTGACTACAAGCCGTGAGGTGTCATCTCACGATATAATTGACCTGGTCCATCCAGACCCAGTCTTGGTGCAGACTAGAGAGGCAGCCTTCAGTCCTACCCGTACAGGTACAATACACAAGTGGTTTGATTCTGGAATGTGCTTCAGTCATGACTTGTACATTTAGATAATCCTGTTAACTATCGATGTAAATCAGTACTTCATGACTAATCTAAATATTCAACCTCTTTACGTCCAGATTTTCACCACATACTACCAACACCTGAGGCAAATCCAAGGCATGACAGTTACCCTTCAGAGTATAACCCACCTTTACGAAGTGGAAGCTTTGGTCCTACAGACTGTCATTCCTCCTACCACCCTCCAGGCAGTGTCCCTACTCCAGCTTTGATTGCCCAGAAGATTGCAGAAAACCAGGGAGATGGAACTTCAAACTTGCATCCTTCCTCTTTACTCCGGCGCCTTAGCATGGAGTCAGACAAAACACCAAGAGACAGATCAAATATGTCTGTGCACCATGGTCCTCCTACCTCAGTAAAGCCAACTCACTATCCTCCAAACATCAATGTGAATCACGGTGGAAAGGAACACCAAAGACCAGTGGTTAATGTGAACCTTCACGAGCGGCAGGAGCAGATGCTAGCAAACCTGGCAGGTACTTCTCACCCTCTTCTGCAGGATAATTCTCATCAAGGTACAGAGCAGAACACTCAGAACAGTCCAGCCCGAAGTATTTCCTTTAAAGACCCAGCACCGGATAAATCCAGGATGGAGGCTCTGTCGAAGCTGGGCCTGACAAGGAGCAGAGCTGCATCACTCCAGACAACACCCAATCACTCCCCATCAGATCCAGACAGCAGACCTTCCAGCGCAGACCTTCCAAAACCAAACCTACCAATACCACCTCCAACCACCTTTAATGATACAGAAATCTTGCACGCACATTCCTTTAAAAGCCACGATGAAAGAAGCTCTCCGTTGATCCCATCATCTCCAACAATCTCCCAAAACACCTATCCTCCCCCTCCTCCTGCTGAGGTCACCTCACCAGCATTTAACAGCTTTGGAGGGAAATCCATTGTGGTCCATCCCTCTTTACCGCAAAAGAATGAACTTCCAACCTCTCCAACTAGCCCTGGACCTAAAAACCTTCAACTAACACCATCGTCCCCCATAGAGTTCAATCCCTATGGAGGCAAGTCCAAAGTCCTGACCCCTGCGACTGCACCTGTGGCCAGGACCAATCTACCTGACATCCTCAGCTCTCATATTGACACAAGGGAGCCACAACCCACTGACCCTAACAGGCATGGAAGAAAGGGACGTAGTATTGACCCTGTTTCTGGACTATATCGGACTAACGAAAGCCAGACTAAAAGTTTCAAACCTCCACCACCAGCCCCAGCACCTAGACCTCCTCGGCAGTCCTACCACGGCATGCTTCCTTCTCAGAACGCACATAAACCACCATACAGGAGCCTGTCTCCCGAATACAGGCGAAGGAACAGCTCCATGTTCCGTCCTCAAGGTATCACGGTACAGTTTTGTGGACGAGGGCCAATGGACGAATCACGCAGGGAGGCATTAAGGAGACTGGGGCTGATGAAAGACTCCTAATCAACCGTTTACAGATTTACCATTCGGTCTCCACCGGTTGAACTGGAGTATCTGCATGTCTTTGCTAATGCCAATGGTATGCAAAAAGTTTCCCTTATTTTCCAAGTATGAGGTGGGCCTGTAGGCAAACCGGCTTTTACAGAGGAATGAAGCCGTGTACTGGACAGACCTGTACGGGCACTCCTCACCATAGTCTTGATCCACTGAGAGTACCTTTGAACACTCGACATTGTTTTCTCAGAAGAAATCTTGACTGGTTCAAGATCTTCTTTCAATTCTTATCAAAGACACAGTGTAAAAAAAACCTCTGCATGAAATATTGTGAGGGAAAAGGACAAATCTATGCAGGGAAGTCAAGAATGATTTAATTTGCCTCGCCTCTTTTTTTCATTAGCTAAAAGGAGGTTGATTGTACACATATTAACATGGGAGAAGGAATTAGTTGTACATTTTTCAATCATTTGTTTAATGGGTTCTTTGTTGCTTTTAGACTTCCTAAATCTGTTTGCGACCATGAATCCACTGTTTTCTACTGAGGCATGCAAACTTCACACAATTTTGTAGCTCCATTTGCCTTGGACACCATTTTTTTCCTTTTATTCAACCAACTTAAACATTTAACCAGCCTCATTTTGGAAAAACTAGTGAAATTGGCACATTTTTGTGCTTAGATGCATTAGCGTTCCGCTATTAGCAATGCAAAAAGTACAGTGCCAACCCACTAATGCACATTTAAACACTATAGCACCATGTTCACAGACAGAGAAAACTCACTATAATGTGTATGACCAATTTAATCTAAAAAATAACTGATGGAGGTGTAAATAAAATGATAATTAATGTAGATATGACCAGATATTATTAGCGAGGCGGCCATATTGGATTCTAGAATTTAGCCTAAAATTCACCGTAACATAGTTGAGGTTTCCAACTTTGAACTTGTAAGTTCAAACTTTAATTCATCCAGCCAGCTCAGTTATGCTAACTTCTATTAGCGATTAGCAATATTATCAAATCATTGACAATTTACAGTTATGCATTAAAACATTATAGCAACATGTTCAATGACAGAAGTTGCACAATGCAACGTATGTGACAAATGTAGATATACAAAAAATGATGGTGAAAATAAATAGATCTGACCAGCCATCATTAGGCAGCCGGCAGCCATATTGGATTTTAGAACTTAACTTTACAAATTCAGCTTTCCCAGAACATTCTAGTTAATGTTTCCAACTTGAACTTCTAAATTTATTTCATTCATTCAGCTCGATTACACTAATTGTCAGCAATATTAGCAATACAATGACGATCTGTATTTATAAATGCAAACGTACCTACAACCTTTTAAATAGAAATACTACAGTACAGCATTTTTTACGGATTTAACATATCATATTGTATTGGATTGGATTTTACAATTTATCTTTCCAAATTCCCCAGCTGATTCTTCCGAGTTAGAACTTGCAGAGCTACTAAATAAATGTAAATTATCCATCCAGCTCTGGTTCTGCTTTAAAGTCGGAGCTGCAGAGTTGTTTTGATCATTGTATGCCAACGATAAAAGAAATTACTTAAAATAGTGCAATAATTCTCAACCTATGTCAAATTTATATACCTTCTAGCAAGTTTCATCACAATAATACAATTTTAACTTTCAATTAATCACTTTTTTTCCAATCTACAGAACATCCAAAAACCATGTCTAAGTTTTATAAATTATAATTAGCACAAAGGAATAATGATGCTTTTGATAAAATTGTGTAGATGACATCAAAAACCAGTTTAAGAACAAACACCAGCCCTGTAAGATACAGAATATTGGCATTAAAATTATTTTGGCATCTAATCAAGTAAATCATGTTAATATAGTTTGTAGAATTGTAATTAAAAAAAAAACTTTAAAAATGTGGGTTACTTTTGGTAATATCCTCCATTTTCAGGGACTATTTTTAACATTTAAACATGACAATATGGAGCTTTGTCTTTTAGATGTATATATAGACATATGTCCTTTTCTGTTTATGGGAACCTTTATGATTGTTTACCTGTACCTTTATTGAGCAATCTGGTTTTTTTTCTACCAAAGCTTGGGGAAAATGACTTTTCTTTACTTTTGTTTTACCACCTGTAAAATGACTGAAACCTACGCCTTGAGGAGGAGAAGCGATAAGTGGAGAATGCGAACATGCAAAGTGAAATGGTTCTGCAAAAAAAAAGAAAAAAGAAAGAAAAGTAACACAGATATGCATTTTCTTTGGAGAATGAGGAGCTGGATGGTGTTTTTCCTCCATGGACAAACCTCCCACACTAAGCCACAAAGTGCTAGAACGGGAATGTGGGGAGGACTCGGACATTTTTACCATGTGGAAGGAGTACTTAAAAAAAAAACCCTGCTCTTTTAAGACGGTTCACTGTGCAGAAATCCAGCTGTAAAACCACACAGTCTAGAAATACATCGCGGGTTACTTCTGTGTGTTTGAATCTGTCAATAACTTTGCTGTTTCTGACATTTGTGAGTGTGTTATTTAACTGATGTGTATGCGTGGTTATGTGTGTGTGTGTTTCGTGTGTTTTATCCAGACTCCGGCCTCTGTGGTTCACCCACAGTAATTCTTGAAGTACAGTTTTTTTTAGTAAACTTTGTTTACGGACTCCGGTTCTCTGTAGTTCATCTACAGTTCTTTTGAAGTATATGATGGTGCATAAATAAGCAGAATAAAACTACATTCTGCTGAACACACTCTATGAGAATATTAACATCAGCGTTTAATGTTAGAAATCGAGACAGTCATGTGAAAGCTGCTGTTTCCCTGAAATGTCCACATAAGACATATCATGTATATCTTAATATATCTATTGTTATATATAATTATATATATATTGTTATATTGTTGTCCTCTGTAAACTTTTTTTTCTTTTTGGTGAATATGGGAAATAAAAAGGTTTTGCTTGAAATTGTCAAAATGTTTTGTGGTTGTCAGCTCAAGTTTCTGATTTAAAAAAAAAAAAAAAAAAACATTTAGTGAGACCAGATATTTACATACCCTGCATAAAAGATGGATTTTTCCTTTACATTCTGACTTTAACCAGACTAAACCTTTTCCTGTTTTTGCTCAGTTAGGATAAACAAAATATTTCTGTTTGCTAAATGTCAGAATAATGAGACAGAGAAAGTTTTTAGATTTTTTTACTTTTTGAAATACAGACATTTTCTTAGCATTTAGGATCATTGTTTTTTAAACAATATGACGTGGGTTAAACGTTTTCAATAGTGGCCTTTGTGGAGGAGCAGAATATAGAGTAACAACTGCTATGCAGATGACGCTCAGATATACAGTATGTCCATCTAAAAGAGACAAATTTATTTTGTGCCGAATCACAGAAAGTGTTTGAATAAATAAAGGCCTGGGTGGTATTTGACTTCCTAGATGAAAGTAAAACATAAGTCATAGTTGTTGGTAGCAGGATCACTGACAGCAATAGGATGTATTACAGCATCTGATATATCAGACAGCAGCAAACTGCTGATAAAGAAATGGTCCAAATGAGAGTAGGAATGATGGACATTTGAAAAGAAAGTATATTCCTTATTGGATGAAGAGATCGTCATGCATTGATAAGACCATAATCACTCATGTATTGTTTTATTCAACCCATTTCCTCATTTAGACCAAAGGTTAGTGGTTCTGCTGTTGCCCAGCCCCATAGGGTCCCAAAATGCAGCAGCACGTCTTTTAATTTGCACAATATGAAGATTTTACCCCATTTTAGCTTCTCTGCACTCTTAAAACTCATCTGTTTTTGCTTTGACGTCACATGAGATGCAGATTTTTACTCCCATTTTGTTGTTTGACCTTTTCTATCTATTGAATGACGGCTCTTACCCCTGTTTCATGTTTCTTAGTTAATTCACATTGTGTCATTTAATATGAATATAATTTTAGTCTTGTTTGGTGCTTTAGAAATAAAGCTGGATTGGATTGGATATGTTTTGGGGTTCCTTCCTCCAGTTTCTCGCTGTCGTTTTGCCGCTCAAACTGGGTCAGATTTTTAGGCCGCCTTCCTCACACACGCCCGTTCTGCTTTGGCCAGAAAGTTACACCAGAATTGAGATCAGGTCTTCGTGATTGTTGTCCTTAAGACTCCATCGTCCACTTAAAGGACCCATTTCTGTACAAACTGTCAATGTCTGGAGATGTTCTCTCCCACTGTCTGCGAAGAGACCCAGTCCCTGCTGCAGTCAACACACGCCCGCATTATGATGCTGCCACCGCCATACTTCACAGCTGAAATGTTCTCAGGCTTGTGATCGTCCTCGTTTTTCCTCCAAGCATAACGATGGCCATTGTATTCAAAACACTTCCATTTTAATCAGACAACAGGACATGTCTACAAAAATTAACTTCCTTGACTCCGAGTGTGTCTGCAAACAGTAATCTGTGATTTTCTGCAGCTTTTGGAGCGATGGCCTCTTCCTTCCCGAGTGGCATTTCAGCCCATGTTGGTACAGGACCGTTTTCACTGTGTGGTCCGACTCTTACCAGCTTCAGCCAGCACCTTCAAATGGTCTTTAGCTTCGGTTCTTAGGTCGATTCACACATTTTCAACTAAAAACCAAATCACCTCCCGGGACAGAGAACTCGTGTCCTTCCAGAACGGCGTGACGGCTGGGTTTTAAACACCATTTAGAGTTGCTTATACCTGAATAGACATTTAAGGTGTTCACAGGTGTGCCCCCGTTTAACTCAAAGGTTCTGATCCCACCATTCAGGAGCCGATAAAGCCGTGACATCATCAACTGGGCTCTCCCAAATTGGCATAGTCAACCGCACGTGACCAGGTGAAGGCTTTCAAAAACTGGCCAATCACATAAAGAGGCGGAGCCAACTTAAGCATTTGTTCTTTAACAATGTCCATCTGGTTAACTCTGCACTGCTATTATTTTGAACACAGTTAATTATCTATATAGACCTGACTGCTGGGTCTGTTAGTTTTTAATTCCTCTACTACACCTTCTGGTATATATTTAGTGTCTTAGGAATACTATTTATCCCAAAACTTTTTTTTTTGCCATTCATTAAAAAGCAGGATGCACCCAAAAGCAGGAAGAAACAGCACGATCAAGTGTTTTTTCACAGAAAATAAACGTATCGACCATCACAACTTGATTTATCTGAACGACATCCCGCTGCTGTAAAGAGATAAAGTTACATCACCGCCTTCAATTTATGGAAAGGTTGATAAGGCCTGCATGTGAGAAACCTTCTCAGCTGTGGGGCACGTGTGCAGATATTTCAGAAGCAAAGCAAGGTGGTTGAAAACTGCAAGCTGCAGCTGGAAGCCTGGAATAACGTCCCGCCCAAAGAGAGAACCACGTTCCAGCGGTAAGTCAGAAAAACACAGCAAGAACAGCCGATTCATGCGTCAGCCAGGCTAACGAGGCATTTCCCTGCAATATTTAGGTTTGGGATACTACGTTAATCAGGTAAATTGTCAAATGTATGAATAAGAAGTTTATTATTGCACCTATTGCTGTCTCTTTACAGCTCCTGTACATCTCGTCCGAAATTAAAACTCAATGAAAACTCAATTAAAACAAGAATTTTGATTATTAAAGCTTACAGATAAAAAAAAAATGCAATTCAGTGTTCAAAAAATTTGAAAAAGTAACTAATCCTAACACCTGAGCCTTTAAATGGTCTCACTCTTGGTCAGCATCACGGAGAAGATAAGAAGAAAGTGTAGTGCACTGCAAAAAGAGAACTAGAAATATGTAAAATTTTCTTAAAATGAATGTATTTTTCCTTGATTTGAGCAGGTAAAGAAGATTATTTGCCAATGGAATTAGTATTTTTACCCCTAAAATAAGATAATTAGATATACTTCACTTGAAATAAGATAATGGAGATGAAATGTTCTTATTTTAAGTTACAAAAATCTTATTCCATTGGCAAATAATCTTATTTACCTGCTCAAATCAAGGAAAAATACATTAATTCCAAGAAATTATTTCTTATTTTGAGTTCTATTTTTGCAGTGTAGAAGGAAAAAGTGTGCCAGCAACAGGGATAACCGCAGCCTTGAGAGGATTGTCGAGCTTCACCACGAGTGGACTGGTACTGGATCGGCGTATCAAGAACCGCTACAGAGAGACGGATCCTACACAGGCGTCTTACCTGAACCAGAAACAGAACCAGACTGTTGCTCTGAGGTCCAGAGTCCTCTTTTCACAGGAAAGTAAATTCTGCATTTAATTTAGAAATCAAAAGGTAACAAAGAGAGGACCAGGATCCACGCTGCCTGAAGTCCAGTGAGACGTTTCCACATTCAGTGAGGATTTGACGTTCCATCTGCTGGTTCTGGTCCACAGTCACTGCAGCATCTACCAGAACATATTTTGGAGCGCTTCACGCTTCCTTCTGCTGAGAAGCTTTGTGGAGAGACGCCGATTTCACTTTCCAGCTAAACTCGGTACCGACCCACACTGCTAAAGGTACTAAAAGCTGCTCCAATGACCACGGTGGTACTGTGCATGACTGGGCACCAAAACGGGCCTGACCAGAACCCTCGTAGAGAATCTATAGAGCATTGTCCAGAGGAAGGTGAAAGACACCAGAACCAACAATGCAGGCGATCCGCAGGCAGCTAGCAAAGCAACCCGGTGCTTCCAGAACCCCGCAGCAGAACCACAGGCGGATCTCCTTCACGCCACGCTGCACTGACCCAGTAATCAAAGCAACAGGAGACCAGACCCGGTTCTCGGTGTACTGTCCCGGTTTTGAACGCTGAAAAAAAAAAAAAAACACGTGGTGGACACAAAGTTCTAACATTTAAAACACAGCCAGAAGATTTCAGTCACCAGCTGTCTGTTTACGCAGCTGCGTTTAACATCTGCAGCGGCCATATTGGATTGGGAGGTCGGTGTTGCGGTTCGGATGTTCTTGTTGCATTTTTTTATATTTCCAAGCACGCGCGAAAGCACCTTGATTCTCACGTTAAGTCATACATGTGAGGAATTTACAGCATTAAATTACAATTTAAATCCAAATTCAACAGACTAAATGTCAAACAATGGAGGTGAAACGTAACAATAATGAATAATGCTGTTGGGTAAATTTCACAAATGAATCTTTGTTTTATGTGGAACTTAAACCTTTTTATGATTCTGTCCGTAAAAAACATGAAAATGAGAAAGCCTTCGCAAAATCTGGCTTTATGGAAAGCATTATTTTCTTAAAAAAATACATTCTAAAACACTGTATGCTTTATTTCATAATTTTTTTTTGGTTATTCTTGTGAAATTTAGCTTTTTATGTGATATTTATTGCACTCCTAGTAATTTAGTGTTTCATTTGTAAGGTGTCATGTCCCTTGTACTGTATAAACTAACATAAGTTTGTAAAATATATTTGATGAGATAATAATAATAATCAAGGTACAATAGTTGGGTCAAGGTCCAGACCGCGCCCTCATAGCAAAGCCGTGCAGAAATATTCCTGCAAATTTCAATGAGCTGAAGCAACTTTGTAATTTCTAAAAACAGACACTGATGGGTCGATGTGTCCAGAACAGCTAGAAACTTGAATTTTAAATAAAAATATCAGTTGGAGAAGGAAATTATTTAAAAATCAGACCAAGGGAGGACCACCAGAAACTCGTTTTTCTAACCAAGGCGTCTCCAGCTCCTAACTAAACCGATCAGAAAGGGCCTGGAAGGGGGGGGGGGGGGGGGGGGTCCGTTCCCTTCATAGCTTTTATTCTCTCCATGCTCAACAATGCGGTTCAGTATTTAGAAAAGCTGCGGCAGGAAAAGATTAAATACGGCGGCTGGCCTTGTAATTAGATCCGCACAAACAAGACGCGCCCTCAGAAAAACACCCGGCTGCAGAAAAGAAACCATTTACAGAACAGGAGGGGGAGACGGGGGGGTGAAAAACACACATCCATCATCTCCACACATTTATTGCGCTGAAATTTCTTCATAATGACACAAAGCTTCAGCAGGAAGGTTTTCTGGTTCACGGAGCTGAATCCAGGCACAGAAACTAGAAGCAACGGCAGTTTGGTTGCTACAGAAAACGACCAAGAGCCGCAGCAGAAAGGCCCAAAGAGCAGAATATATATATATATATATATATATATATATATATATATATATATATATATATATATATATATATATATATATATATATAAAAAGCTTGAACAGATTAGATTAATCTAAGGTGGCAAAGGTCAACACCGAGGAAGACTCCCAGGCACACAGACCAGAAGGAGGGAGAAGATAAAACTCCACAAATCAGAGCAAATTTAAATCATACAAACAAATAAAAAAAACTTTTAAGTTTTAAAAAGCTTTGGAACAGGATAAATATGTACACCCAGGTGTCGATCCGGGAGCAGTGATGCTGTTGGATGATCCGCTCCTCATCCAGAGTCAGAAAGTGTCTGATGGTCGGAGACGCTTCTGTTTTCAGTTCAATTTATAGTTTAATCAGAAAAAAAATAAACGCTTCAAAGTCATATGCTGAGGGATATTTACCACTGCACAGTCAAGACGTGTTTTAATTCTACATAGTTGATTTACAAGGGACCAAAATACAGGGGGGAAAAAAAAGGTCAGGAACTGAGCTTTAAAGATGCAGGCTGGTGGATTTTCTTACTTTTCAGATAAACTCTACAGATAACAGATCATAACAACTCAACCAGAGCAAGAAAATACAATATAAAATAAATAAGAATCCCTGCTAATTTGAAAAAGGTCAGTGGAAACATGCAGAACAGGGTTGATTGATGTAAAATAACAATTAAGACTTTTCTACTGATTTAGTGAAGAAATCATTTGTATTTTTTCTTAAAATCTAAATAAAAACAGAGAAACTTCTTTATTGGATTCATCCTTCTTGGTAATAAATCATATTCTGTGGGAAATCCTGATTATTTCTGTTTACATGGAGCCACTTTTATAAGGAAATCAAGGTTGCGGGTTGAACGCTCCTCTGATTTTCCTTAAATATGACACCATTAAAGGGGAAATAAACAGGTTTTTCATCACTTCATCATTTAGTCAAAGCAAATTTTGCAACAGCAAAAACCTGCTTGGATGTAATATCTTGTAGGCTCATATATTTCTGTGGCAGAAACCTCTCCAGTTCCAGCATTCGCAACATTTCTGCACATTTTCTGACTGTAAACATCTTTTAACTCAGAACATCTGATCAGAACCTCTAATTTTAATCTGCTGGCAGCTATAGAGCCAGATTTTTAACAACCAAAATGTATAACATCAACTAATGTGCACAGGTGATGCAAAACTACCCAATTTGTGTTTGTAATAACTGTAATAACTCCTAAAAATGGAAAAACAAGAGTGAAAACGAGGCCATTGTTGCTGCAGCTGCAGCTGAAGTCCACCGCATTTCTGAGATTGAGATCTGTGGCGATGAAAGACCAAACGGCAGCGTTTCTCATCAGCGGGGGGGGGGGGGGGACATTTTATGGGTCGAGACGTTCCTGACTTGTTCTCTGGGAGCTCGGTGAAAATGATCCGCAGATACGAGACCATCAGGCGCTGCTCCTCATCTTCCACTGAAAAGCGTCTTTGCTTCGCTCAACAAAAACCACCGAAGAAGAAAACCGCTTCGTGCTCCCCCGTCCGACAGCAGGATCCAAAAACAAAAAAGAAAGAAAAAGACGAACATCCAGACGTGTTCTCCGTTAAATCGGTTTATTGTTCCTCCACCTGGTGTGGCGACGGCTGCTAACCCCCCCCAGCCTGTCCATCCAGCTGCGTTCCTCCTCCGGTCCCCGCCGCTGCCATGTTCTCTGTCATTTCAGACCACAGACAACAAAAAAAACGAAAGAGAGCCCTCCGCCTGACCTCTGGATGCCGGCGCTCGTACTCGGGCCCCGGGCCCCTGCGCTTGCTAACAGTGTGTTCAGGTCAGGGGGGTTTTGGTCTCTCCCGGCGTCTGGGGGACTCGCTCCCGCCTGCGACCGCTTTCCCCCCTCAGATCTCCCCGTCGTCTCTCTCTCTGGCGCTCGCTCGCTCGCTCAGCCCGGACTCGGATCAGCGTCTCCTGGAGGACACAGCGGGACAGTTACTGTAGCTGCAGCTCGAGCTAGCAGCCTTAGTTTCTCCATTTTTGGCTAATTAGGGGCGCTGCGGCGTCAGAGAGCTGAACCTGATAACGACCAGACGGCTTTACCTGCTAGAGTCTAAGGCTACGTTCACACTGCAGGCCTTGATGCTCAATTCTGATTTTTTTTTTTGTGAAATCGGATTTTTTTTGCGTGTCCGTTCACATTTCCAAATATATGTGACTTGTATGTGATCTCCTGTGTGAACTGCATTCATACCCTACGTTTGGCCTACACGTCCGTATTTCTGTCTCCGTCCGTTGAGGTGCGCAATAACCAATATGTCCTCTAGGTGGCAGTGCTGGGCGCCAATGATTCGTCACTGATCAAACATGGCGACGGTCCAAGACGTGATTTTGTTGTATTTGCTCCGTAAGTAAACTTTTTGTTTGTTTCGGACACGACACATCATATAAATGTGGGTAGTTGCGGACAAGCTCCGTAAGTCGTTCCTCGA
Source organism: Fundulus heteroclitus (assembly GCF_011125445.2). Lineage (NCBI taxonomy): Eukaryota > Metazoa > Chordata > Actinopteri > Cyprinodontiformes > Fundulidae > Fundulus > Fundulus heteroclitus. The sequence goes on along the minus strand of NC_046377.1, from coordinate 21,286,901 downwards.
ATCCCGCCATTGTTTAAAGCCCAGAATTATAACCATCTTCGTGATTTTGTTGACATTTTGTACTACAAACTCAATAGCGCCCCCACCGTTTCCGGTAGTATTGCTCCGTATTGATCCGTTTCGCCCGTAATTGTAAGCTCCCAATTCTCGTGTTAAAATACGGACGAAATCGACGGTTAGAACGTACGAAACACTCCACACGTATCCGTCTTTTACGTGAGGTATGAATGGGCAGAGGACGCGATGACGTCATACGTAGCAAAGCGTGCTCATTGTTTGCAGGAAGTAAACATGGATCGTAATGCTGCAGCGTATCTTGCGTTCTTTACGTTATTCTCCAACCGGAGCAGCACATTACCAACGCAATCTTTTAAAGAAGATCGAAAAAGAAGAGAGACAAATTTTATTGATGTGAGCGGCTTTACTGATACGGACTTCATTCATGATTTAAGAATGACAAAGGAAACCTTTATGTGCGTCTGAACGGATCTCTTTAGCGCTCTCACGTAAAAACACACATCTTCGGCGGCCATAGCAGCGAGTAAACGCGTTGCTGTGGGGCTGTATTTACAACAGGTGCTTATTATTACCACACAATAGCCAACCTCTATGGCATAGCCAGGTCCACCGTTAGTAACGTTTGTCAAGTATCAAAGACGTACAGGTCGGATAAATGCGACCCGGCCGTACAGACACAGGTCACATTTGAAAAGATCAGATCTGTGTTGTTCAGACTGTCATGAAAAGATCAGATCCAGGTCGCATATGGGCAGAATAGGCTACGTTCACACTGCAGCCTGAAGTGACCCAATTCCGACTTTTTTGCACATATGCGATCTGTATCTGATCTTTTTATGACAGTCTGAACAACACAGATCTGATCTTTTCAAATGCGACCTGTGTCTGTACGGCCGGGTCGCATTTATCCGACCTGTACGTCTTTGATACTCGACAAACGTCACTAACGGTGGACCTGGCTACGCCAAAGAGGTTGGCTATTGTGCGGTAACAAGCACCTGTTGTAATTACAGCCCCACAGCAACGCGTTTACTCGCTGCTATGGCCGCCGAAGATGTGTGTTTTTACGTAAGGAGCGCTAAAGAGATCCGTTCAGACGCACATAAATGTTGCCTTTGTCATTCTAAAATTATAAATGAAGTCCGTATCAGTAAAGCCGCTCACATCAATAAAATGTGTCTCTCTTCCTTTTCAATCTTCTTAAAAAGATTGCGTTGGTAATGTGCTGCTCCGGTTGGAGAATAACGTAAAGAACTCAAGATACGCTGCAGCATTACGATCCATGTTTACTTCTGCAAACAATGAGCACGCTTTGCTACGTATGACGTCATTGCGTCCTCTACTGCGCATGCGGGACACTTAGGCGTATGAATGCAGTTCACACAGGAGATCACATACAAGTCGCATATATTTGGAAATGTGAACGGACACACAAAAAAATCGGAATTGAGCATTAAGGCCTGCAGTGTGAACGTAGCCTCTGTTATCTGGAAACCGTACGGAGAAAAACCTGAACGTGCAAATATAACAGCTCTCTAAATCTGAGTGTTTAAGGCTTTATTCCACATGCTGCCTCTGCTGCCTCTGCTGCTTGGCCTTCCTCTCTCTCTCCCTCTGCCTGCCGTGGACCTCATGCTTTTCAACTCTCGCCCTTTTCTCTCTGCTAAAAAGACAAACCAGGGAGGCCTCTGTCAGCCGGCGACACAACGGGCCCCCCCCCCCGTCCGCTCGCCCTGGAGGAGCGCCTCACCTTCCTCCGGTCTTGAAGATGAGGTCGGCGTTGGGAGCGCCTTTGGGGTGCTGGTAGCGGGGCCGGCGCTCTCGGTTGGTGTTGGCTGGGGCCGGCCGCTGGGCGAAGGACTGCATCATCTCTGCAACGAGCACAGAAAGCGGGTTTAATCCGGAGAACGCGAGGGAAATTAAACATTTACGGAGGGTCTGTCCACGGCTTATGTCAGGAGTGAAAGAACAAATCAGGATGTTTTACAGGTTTTGGGTTTTTCCCCTGACAGGCCGGTTAGCCTGCTTTCCTGCCCCGGATTAAATTGAACCGGGTGACAAAAAAGGTAGCAGGAACTACATTTTTCCATCACTATCTGCAGCGTTTCCTCATTGCGGAGCCGCTTCGGACGCCTTACGGAGGCCCTGTGGCGTACCCTGATAGTCTTCCTGCTCCTGCCTCTCGTTGATGTCCAGCGTGAGTTTCTTCATCCTCATCCGCTCCTCCTGCTCCGCCTGCTGCTGGTTGAAGTGGTTCGCCGCCAGGTGGGACGACAGCGGGACGTTCAGGATCTTATACTGTCGACCAGGAAAACAGAGAACCGCTTAGCTAATGAATGGATAAACCTTCATTTGTTTCATGATGTAACAACAGGTTATCAATACAAAGGGCGTGCACTGCAAAAACGGAACTAGAAATAAGTAAAATATTCTTTAAAATGAATGTATTTGTCCTTGATTTGAGCAGGTAAATAATAGGGCTGTGCATAAAAATCGATATAAAGATTAATATCGATATTTTTAAAAACGATTTAATATCGATATTCTAGCTTTCAATATCGATATACCTCCCAACCTCTAGGGGGCATTATTACAGCGCAACCATTACAGTTCACAGCGAAGGAGAGCAAGTGAGACGAATTTGTGGAACGGTCGACAGGATTTTAGAAGCTCCTTTGTCCCTAAAATCAGATGTTTGGGCACATTTTTGGTTTCTGTGACACGTTAAATGCATTGAAGCAAATGCACTTTATTTTCCTGTTAATATGTCTGTGATCAATAAATAGAACATAAACATAATATTTGGCTGATTTTGGTGATTGAATCACTGAGCATTAATTCAAAGTAATAAATATCAATATTGGAATCAAAGCAAGCTGAGCTATGTATCGAGAATCGTATCGAATCGGCTCATCCTAGATGATACCCAGCCCTAGTAAATAAGATGATTTGCCAATGGAATAAGATTTTTGCACCTAAAATAAGAACAATTCATCTTCATCATCTTATTTCAAGTGCAGGATGTCTAAATATCTTATTCTAGGGGTCAAAATACTCATTCCATTGGCAAATAGTCTTATTTACCTGCTCAAATCAAGGATAAATACACTAATTTTAAGAACATTTTACTTATTTTTAGATCCGTTTTTGCAGTGTGTCCTCTACAACACACTGCAAAAACGGATCTAAAAATAAGTAAAATGTTCTTAAACATAGTGTTTCTGTCCTTGATCTGAGCAGGTAAATATGATAATTTGTCAATGGAATGAGTATTTTGACCCCTAAAATAAGATATTTAGACATCCTGCACTTGAAATAAGATGATAGAGATGAATTGTTCCTATTTTAAGTGCACACATCTTATTCTATTGGCAGATCATCATATTTACCTGCTCAAATCAAGGACAGATACACTAATTTTAAAGAAAATTTTATTTTTAGTTACATTTTTGCAGTGACAAGCACTGCTAGCTTAGCTTAGCTGACTGTGCTAACAGAGACAAAACCCCATCCAGCAGCATCTTCACAGCTCAATAAACTGACGGGTCGGCGCATGGAGCTGAATCCACTGAAAGGCCTCCTTTAGTAGAAAGCAGACGCCGGCGTGCTGAAGGTGGAGCAAACAAACACCGGCTTCCTGCGGCAGCTCAAAGCTGGTTCTGTGGGCCGGAGCGGTCCAGGCGGCCGGCTCTCACAGCACGCCTGTGTCCTGTAGGGACGTCAGAGTGTTTACACAGCCAGACATCACTTCCCGTCCTCACGCCTCGCCACAGAGCGGCTCTGTGTTCCCCGGGCTGACGTCTGAACGGAGCGGACCCTGGCAGGGAGACGGACACGCCCTGCAGCGCCGGAGCCGGCCTCAGCCCTCAGACCGCAGCTTTCCACCCCGCAGGCCTCGCTCCTCTGGCTGCGCACGAGGCCAGAGGAGAGGAATAACAGGGCTCCTCTTCTAAAGCCGCTTTATCCTCGTTTTTACTGGAAACGTTCGCCCAGCGACTTTACTGAAACACGTCTTTACGCATACAGAGTACCCACTGCACAGTGGAGCAGTTGTTGCCCTGCAGCAAGAAGGTCCTGGGCTCAAAACCAGAGTTCAACCTTTCTGCATGTGGCTTCCTCCCACAGCCCTAAAACCTGACTGTGAGGTTAACTGGAGTCTGTAAATTGCCTTTAGGTGTGAGTGTGGATGGTAGTTGGTCCTGTGTGCCTCTACAGTCCCGTTAACACGACCCTTTTTAACCGTGCCGAGACTTTGTTTAAGCTCGGTAACTGAGATAACTATCAAGTGTAAATGGATCGCAAACTGAACTGAACCGAGCCAGACACAACCGAACCGAGCTAAATCTAGACCAGTTCGATAGGTGGGCTCGGCCCGGTTTTTCAGTGGCACGGTTCTCGGATAACAAAAGCCCCATTTATACTACCCTTGTTAAACCGTGCCGAGCCGAGACCAGTCCGAGCTTGGATCAGTTAACCAAGCCGAGCCTCGTTCTGATGACAATATCCTGGTTCCTTGGTTGCTCCTCGCCTCCTAGTGGTGATCTGCGGTACTGCTGCTCTCTGGGATTGAAGGCGGGACCGAGCAAATCAAAATGGCGGCGCCCGTAACATTTAGGATGTTATGGTTAGACAGAGTCGGCTTTTGGGACGTGGATAAGACAAACGAACGTCTAATAAGGATTTACAGACACAGGAAACAACAACAGACGCTGAGGTTCATCACGCTGCTAAGCAGAATAATCACTGGAAACCGTGTGGCACGGTAAGGAAGCTAGTATTATTATGAATGTCTGAAATCTGTCTGAATGAAGTGTGAATCGGGACGTGCAGCCAGACACGCCGGAAAACCCGCTGACAGTCAGCTGACTGTAAGGGGATGACGCGGTCTGCTCATGCACTCTTTATTAGAAAACCGGACCAGAAAAAAAAAAACAGTCCGAGACCTGCTCAAGAACTGGTCTGCAGTTAGCACGGTCCGGTTATGATTAGCGCGGTCTGGTTCATTCTGCTGACCTTTTACACACAAGAGTTATCTCGGTTACCGAGCTCGGACTGGTCTCAGCTCAGTTAAAAAAGTGTAGTGTAAACGGGGTAATAAATACCAGCTTCCTTACCATGACACACGGTTCACAGTGATGATTCTGCTTAGCAGTGTGATGAACCTCAGTGTCTGTTGTTGTTTCCTGCGTCTGTAAATCCTGATTAGACGTTCGTTTGTCTTATCCACTTCCCAAAAGCCGACTCTTATCAAGTAAATTCACCAAAGGTTGTCTTCTTCGCCTGATTGTCCGCAAACAACGACATATCACAATTATAACCAAACAGAACTTCCTGAATGTTACGGCCGCCGCTATTTTTATTTGCTTGATTCCCTCCTTCAATCCTAGAGAGCAGTAGTACCGTAGATCGTCACTAGGAGGCGAGGAACCGTGCTAGCGTGATGTGTAAACGGTCGTAAGAACCAAACTCGGCACGGTTAACTGAACCAAGCTCGGCACGGATCGGTTAAAAAAAAAGGGTAGTGTGAATGGGGCTTATGATGCCCTGTGGCGGACCCGCCTCTCGCTGCTGTGACTCCTGGCTTATCTTCACCAGATGTTACAGACCAAACTGTGCATGGAGGTAATGAAAGTATTTAAGAGGCATTTCTTTGGCTGCTTTTTTCTTCTACCTGAACATCTGATCCGTCTGTGTGAGGCTGACAAAAAGAAGACGTGTCAGACCGAAAACTGGGACCTAAAAGCAGCCAAAGACCTCCGCACTGCAAAAATAGACCTAAAAATAAGAATTTTCTTCTTGAAATTAAAGTATTTTTCCTTGATTTGAGCAAATAAATAGGACTATTTGCCAATGGAATAAGATTTTTGCACTTAAAATAGGAACAATTCATCTCCATCATCTTATTTCAAGTGCAGTATATCTAATTATCTTATTTTAGGGGTAAAAAAAAATACTAATTCCATTGGCAAATAATCTTATTCATCTGCTCAAATCAAGGGCAAATACATTAATTTCAAGAAAATTGTACTTATTTTTAGTTCTCTTTTTGCAGTGCGGGGAGCTTAAAACCTGCTGATCCGGACCGGTTGCTGCTCTTCTCCCACCTGCTGCTTGTTTCCTTTGCGAGTGAGCATGACGAACTGCATGGTCTCGGAGATGTCCGTGTCTCCTTCGCCCATGCAGTGCTGTCCAGAGCCGCCCTTCTTCAGCTGACTCTTCAGCTGCAGAGGGATGGCCACGTCCAGCTGGTGCACCTTCACCGCCTCGCCGCTGCGCTGCTGCGGAGAGCAAAACAAGCACGTCAGCGGGCGTCGCCCGGGACCACCGAGTCCGGTTTATGGTGATTATAGGAGGGTGCAATGCCTGCAGGTTCTCCAGCATCATCTTATCCAGAGCCTGGATGAAGTCTTCGTCCTCAGCACAGGCCACGTGTTTCAGTCCTCCGCCGCGGATGGTGACCTCCTGCCGGCAAAAACAAAAACGGTTTACAACGAACCCGTTTTCCACCGTGACGCTGGGAGGTGATCGGCTTCTTACGTTGTTCTCTTCGTCCGTCTCGTTCTCTTTGTTGGAGTCGGTCAGATAATCAGTGTTCTCTTCCTCCTCTTCCTCCCGCTCCTCTTCCTCATTCTCAGATCCTTCCTGTGGAGAAAAAAAAACCCAGCAGCTCGTTAGCACCCAGAGAAAAGTAACAGTAAAGAAGAATAAACGCGAGTCGCTGAGCTCTGGGAGTAACTCTGGTGGGTCGGCGCGGACGGAAAGGTTCTCCACGGTTCCTTCTCGCCTCCATCAGAGGATGCACTGCAAAAACGGAACTAAAAATAAGTAAAATGTGCTAAAAATATATGTATTTTTTCTTGATTTGAGCAGGTAAATAAGATGGTTTGCCAATAGAATAAGATTTTTGCACTTAAAATAGGAACAACTCATCTCCATCATCTTATTTGAAGTGGTGTATATCTAATTATCTTATTTTAGGGGTCAAAATACTCATTCCATTGGCAGATAATCTAATTTACCTGCTCAAATCTAGGACAAAAACACAAATTTTAAGAACATTTTACTTACTTTTAGATCAGTTTTTGCAGTGTGACGGTTCTCTCTGCGGTTCTCTGGAGTCCCGGCGCCTCAGAAACGGCTTTGCCACTTTTCCCAGGCTGACAGATGTCAATAACTTAAGCTTAATGTCAATTGAGAGCGACGCATTGCTTCCTTTGAGGTGCATCAAATAAGCGGCGCCGCTGCTGATTGGACCGGGCGGAGCTGCTCCAGATGTTCTTGCCTTCTTCGTGTCGTCAGAAGGGTTCCGGTGTAGGTACCAGATCGTCTCGGGCGCTACCCGATGACGTCTATATATGGCAACTCAACTCAAACTACATTATGCCTGCGGTCTCCATTTGTTACAAATCTATTTTATTTTGTTAATTAACGGTTATTTTCCCGTAAATTAGTCGAGGCATGAAAACTTTTAACATCAATTTTTACAACCTTAGAGAAATTTAATTCCTCGAATTTTTTTTAAGTTGTGAAGGGAAACTAAACCATAAACTCATTTCATTTTTAATAAAAGTCAGCAGCCAAATTTAATTTTATCACGGCATTCATCACTTTAAAAATCAATAACGTTTATTCCTCCTTTTTGTACTGATGTTGTTCTTTCTGATCACATGTTTTTTTATTATTCCAGATGAAATTGTGATGAATTTGATTATTTTTTTATTGTGGTATTTGGTACATTTAAGATATATGCTGGATAAATTAGTCTGGCTAGCCCTTCCATTTTTGTTAACAATATTCTTCCAAAGATTGAGCCAATTGTCAAATATTTGTGGATTTTTGTTTTGTAAAATGGCTTGAATATTTGTTCAAGCTTTTGAGAAAAAAGAAACCGCTAAATTAACTTAATAAAATTGATTTGTTACAAATGCAGACCGCGGGCTCTATGTAGTTTGTTTGAGTGGCGTTGCCATAAGGTGACGTCATCAGGAAGCGCTGGGACCATGGAGAATTTCTTCGTAAAATTGTCCGTTTACAAACCGCAATCCTGCTCTCGAATAAAACCTACACCCCGCTATAATTACTTTAGTAAGTTGTCCAGACAAAAATTACAATATTTTGCGCAATTGAGCAAACGTTAAACCAACCATGTATAGTGACGTCATCAGAAGGCGCAGGACCCCCGAGTCGATCTGGTACCTACACCGGCTCTGCGAGGACCTGATTCTACAGATGAGGCCGTAACCCGGCAGGCTGATTACGCCACACTTCCCAGCAGCAACTTTCATTTAAACTCTGCATTTTGTGTTTAATTGTGTCACTTTTGCCTAATGTTTACGTTTGTCTGATGATCTAAAACATTTAAATGTGATAAAGAAAAAAAAAAAACTAAAATCAGAATTCATGAACTCTTTTTCCTCACCGTTTAATGGCGCGTCTAGATAAGAAGCACCGGGAGTTCATCTCTGGATAAAACAAGCCGACCAGGAACATTACCAGAGGGTTCGTCTAATTTTCCTGGTTATTCGTGGATCGTCATAAATAGGGATGCACGATATTTATCGGACCGATAAAATATCGGACCGATATGGTGGAATTTTATATCGGCCCGATAAGTAAATTCTTCCGATAAAAATAGCCGATAAATTAATTAAATGTGGTGGAATTTTATTCAGGCAGAGTAGCCCCAAAGCGGGGCTTACTATCAGGACCCACGCTTGGCTCCATTATTGTCTGACTATAAATAAACAAAATTAGAAGATGAGCAAGAATTTCGAGAGGAGGAAAGAAGGATTTGGGTTTTAACACAACAAACCTAATAGCTCACCTGAAAAATCGTCATCATGGCATCTCATTTTTGAGAATGCACTTTTATTGACTTTATTGAATTTTTATATGCATATGTTAGTACAGATAATTTTATGTTCGAAAATTATTTGACTTGACTCCAAAAACACCTTTGCTGATAGCCTTCTGAACATTTTTTAAGAAGTTTGACTTTTTTCTTTGACCTTTGCTGTGGTTATTATTTTTTGACTTCACAAATGCCTTTGCAGTTAAGCCATAGATTTGTTCAGTATTTTTTAAGGGATGCTCTTTGTATTCTAAATTGATTTGTGTCTTTTGTTATTAAAAGCAAATTACAACTTTTTTGTGTAATGGTATTAAAAATGTTAAAAACATTTGAAGAGCCAAAACCTTTTCTTTGCTGTTATAAATAAGCCACAGCTGTTAAATAATTTCTTTTTCATAGCACAAGCTGCAGATTATGCAAAAACTATATTGAATATGAACTTATCGGTATCGGAATCGGCCATGAAAATATCGGTTTAAATTTTTTATATTGTGCATCACTAGTCATAAACAATAATCCACATAGTAAAAGGCTGTGGCTGAGCGTTTAGCAGAAAACACAAACACAACCATCAACACCTTTTCTTTTACAATTGCGAATGTGGAGAAATCTTCACACTTCACCCGATTTGCTTTCATGACAAAACAAAGAAACAAAGTAAAACCGAAACTATTTTAAGTTTTTCATCCTGACTGAAAACTTTCATGATGACACAAACAACAACAAAGCCGGCAAGAAAGTCTGCGATCGAAACTGAACCGGTCCTGAAACCCAGAGATACAATCAGTGCTGCACAAAACACAGACGTTGCTGTCGTTTTGTAATCGCTGAATGTTTATATGATGTTTTTTTCCATTAAAGTTTTGCCACAGTTTTCTGGGTTAACTGCATATATAAAAAGGCCTTCCTCATGGGAGGGGCCATTCTAGCAGAATTCAGACCCTGCAAGGCTCAGGGAAACGATAGAAACCGCAGAGCTTCCATCTCTAGAGAGATGTGTGGCTAAAGTGCAGCTCCGTATTTAAAAAAATAAAACACAGATGTAAGTCGTAGTGGCTGTCGAGCGCGGCGGCGGAGGGCTGAAGGCCCCCTGCAGTCACCGAGGTGACCCTGAACACCTCTGTGGTCGAATGAGCTGAACTGGGACCAAACAGCAGCGAGTTTACAGCAGACTACTGAGGGTCCAGGTGTTGCAGCGGCCTAGTCAAAGTCCCGAACATGAAGGAATGCTAAAGCACGACGTGAGAGACCACCAACGTCTCTCTTGTTCATCCGATGTCACAGTTTCACTATTTTTAGGACCAGAACATTTCTTAAAGGTGCATAGCTACATTATTTGATTCATTTATTTATATGTCAGTAGCTCAGTCTGGTTGCATTACAAAGTTTTTATGAAAGATTATCACATCCTGCTGGGGTATTAGCTGTTATTTTGGTGTTTTATGTTTTGTTTTTGCTCAATTTGTTATTAAATAAAGCATTTTGTGTTTATTTATGGTTTTAACGTCACTGCACATGCGCAGCAGGGGTTAAAACAAGGAAGCGGCTAACGGCTATTAGCATCTCCCAGTGAAACAATGAAGAAATGTCCAGGATCCAGTGAAAATCTTATTCCAGGAGGGAAAAGTCTGGAATGTCTCTGGGAATCCAGTCTGAACGTTGGTGTTCACTGAAGCGGACCCTAAACCTGCCGAGGCTCAGATGTGACGCAGAGTTGACTGATGTGAGTAAATGTTGTGATGTGAGGCTCTTATAGTTGCTGTAGATCGGTTTATTTAAATAATAACGTTGGTCTTCAATCACGCTGAGCTGCAGCTTTACTGTGAGGCGTAGCAGAGGGTCAGGCTCAGTCCGGCATTATTTACATGTTATTTATTAATTAAGCAAACCAATTATGAAAGTTCTGCGATACTGCCACTAGATGGCGCCACATCTGTTTATATTTGTTAATCGCGCCCGACAGCAAATTATCTTTTGGCTCAAAAAGGACCATAACATCATTATCAAGATGGAGGCTTGGTGTATATAACCTTATTTTATCCTGATCAAACGGTTTTTGGTCTGTTTTTTATGAGCATATAACGTGGCTATGCACCTTTAAGGCAGTTCTGCTACAGGAAACTGTAGATCTGACTCGGTCCCGTCGGACCGTCTCATCACTCTGCAAACGTGACGTAACCATCAGCAGGACTCACATCCTCCTCCTGTTCGTTCATCTCGCTCTCGTTGCCCGACTGCTCCTCGGTGTCGGCGGCTCCCTCCTCGTCCTCGTCCTCGTCTTCCTCGTCGAGAGGCTCGCCCTCGCTCATGGCGCTGGAGCGGCCGTCCTTCTCCATGGCCATGCCTTCGATGGGAAACACACAGAGCCCACCGTTCAGACACACAAAACACAACAAAACATGGAGGGAAGAACTTTATCACAGAGACGTTCATTGGATGACAGAAAACAGGCATAATTTTCACAGATTTAGTTAAACTGAGGCGCAGAGATGAAGCTGGAAGCATGAAGATCAGGTCTTGTGTGACTCAGGGACTGAGGAATGTCTCTGGTTAAAGCATGACGGGTAACAATGGGCCACTGTTTACCTGTAAGGGGCCTCCATCAATCACTCTTTACTCCGCAGCATTCATGCTGTCGCTGAGAAACTCGTGGTGGAAAGTTACAGGGTAACTTCTCAGAAGGGCCACCAGGGTCTCACTTCTGCACCTTTCAGCCAACAATCCCAGGAGCTTTGACCTCAGCGCGTCACACCAGAGGCACTTTCTCCCAGGGTGGAGCTCACATTCCTCTCTGCATTCCAGCTGAACACCTTGAAACCGCCAAACAAAGGCGGGGTTTCATGGCGGCGCGCGGCCGCGGAGCCAGATACGCCCACAGCATGCTACACGTTTCCTGCTTCCTCCTTCCTACTTTCACCCCAGCCGCAGCGTTTCAGCCAGAACGACGAGCCTCTAATGCAGGGGTGTCAAACTAATTTTGGTTTAGGGCCCGCATTCAGCTTAATCTGATCTCAACAGGGCCACACGAGTAAACTCATTGCAAGATTAAATAGAACTAATAAAATTGGACTTGTTGTTGATTTTTATATTAAATGAATTTCACTTTTACACAATATATTATGAATAACCTCAGCGTTTTTAAGAAATGTATGTGCAATTTCAACAATAGTTTTACTCAGTTTAACATTTACTTGTGCATTATGCATAAGAACTGATCACAGTGATTATACAATGTTGAAAAACATTTATTCACATTTTTTGGAACTTAAAAACACTGTCCTGCATAACAAAATGCATCAAACAGATAAAAATTAAAAAAATATTTAAAATCAATATTCCACACCTGAAGCTTAATCTGCTGATTAAAACACAGCGCCCCTCGTGGACAATATAGGAACTGCAGATTTTCAATTAAAGGAACAACATGTTTTTTTCAATAATTGTTTCATCATTCTCTTCCTTTTATCTCCTCTTTCACCTTTTATTTTTTCTTCTTGTTCTTCCTTTCCTCTCCTACTCTCTCATTGTAGTGTCCATATCATTTGAGATATTCCCCGCATGAATCATAATAAAACTATTCACATTCATAAATCAAGCGGAGCACTATGGCAAAAGCAGCACTGCTCCACTTGTGAAAGTCAAACCTGATGAACTCTTTTTGGCATTAAGACAACAATCCGTATTGCCACATTGCCAGACAAGACACTGGGGGTGAAAATAAATAAATAAATACATTTTTTTTGAATAATAATAATGCATTTAGCCAATGGGCCGGACTAAATTGTTCGGCGGGCCGGATCCGGCCCGCGGGCCGTATGTTTGACACCCCTGCTCTAGAGGGAACCTCGCCTGTCAAGTGTCGCGGTGCAAAGAAAGCACCGTGACACTCGACCTAAATCTGGAGGTTTTGCCCTTAAACACGCAGCAGATTCCAAACTATCGTTACTGAACAATTAATAAACCACAATGAACAATAAATAAGCACAGCCAGGGATCCAGAACCACCTCAGTTCAGGAGACTTTGACTAGGCCGTTTCCAAACCCTTCCTTCTTTCCCTTTTACGCGTCCTGTTGTAGATTAAGGTAAGAGAGTTGCAGCATTGAGATAATCTCATTTTATTACTTGTTTTAGAGTTTATATAATCAATAGTTAACAGAAACTGTGAGGAATCTCACCATAGTGGTCAAACTTGCTTGTTGGTTGCACTTTATGTTCAACAAGGATTGACGTCCAACTCAATTAAAAGCTGTTCTCTTCAATAATAATATTCTGATTAATAAAATCAGTTAAATTTCTTGTTTTAGATAGTTTTACAAACATCTTTATCTACAGGACATTTTTGTTGCTTGTGGTCCATGCAGAGAAAAGTCTAAATTAAATCAAATTATGGTTGAAATAAATCGTAATTTTGAATCGTGTATCTATACTTTGGTCTCATCTGCCAAAGGACATCAGGGTTTCCTCTAGGATTTCTTTAAACCGCGCTTTTTTTGTTTCTTTTTGGGGGGGAGGGATGTCTAGAACTAAAACGTACCTTTATAAAATGATTTATGTATTTTAATACATTGCCTGAATCCACAAACAGAGGCACACAAAGTGAACGAGTGACTGAAGCTGTGAGTGAATTAAATACAGGGAATTATTTTAGCGCGACAGTTTCAGAGACAAAAAAAAAGACTTTTATTTTAAAAACTACATTCATGTGACGAGGAGGCAGCAGCCTGTAAGACAGCGCTGAGGGAATAGAAACCTTCGACGCCAATCCTAGTCATGTCTCAAATTACAATATATGGAATATCGGCCTTAATTAACACAACAGACTTTCCCTCCTAAGTTTTAACTTCCATAATATTCCCATCCAGCCCAGAGGACCAGTCTGGCTTTCACAGCACAAAACCTTCAGCTTTTATCTTTTCCTGCCGTTTCTACATAGAGTGAAATGCTGCTTTTCCAGCCAGATGAGAATGCAGAGCCGCCGCATATGAACTCCTCCTGTTTGGAGGCGTTTCTCTGCCCTGCTGGACTCACGGCGCTAAGATTTATGTCTCCCTGCTCTTCTGGCTTCAGCCGTCATGAAACAGAAAGTCGCTTTTGAAGGTGGAAACATCGCTGAACCTGTATGCGGTGAAAGTCTAAAAATACCCAGCGTTCCTTTCCAGGTGAAGCTATTTAGTGAAATGGGCTGAAAACAAAGCGATGAAATCATCTTCTATGAGTAATTTCTGTTTTTCTGACGCAGCTGAAATGAAATAATTCATAAACATAATTAGCTTTAATCTCCAGCCATTGTCCCTGAACCCTATGAGCGGACGGGATCCTTCAGGTGAGAGCGTGCGTTCGGTATGCGGCTGTTTCGGTGAACTTCCTACGCGGCAGGGAATGCAGAGAAACCGGAGGAACCGGCTGCGGCGCCAAAGCCGCAGAATCCGGACGCTCGTCCTTACCCAGTTTGACGAGCACTTCCCTCTCCAGGTCGGCGACCTGCTTGGTGGCCTCGTCCAGGGAGCAGCTGAGCCTCATCTTGGGCCGGAGCAGCTCCAGCGTGTCGCTGATCATGTAGTCGATGTCGATGGGGAACGGGTGGTCCTTGGTCCACACGTCCACGCTCTTCTTCCACCAAATGTACCTCTGCAGAGACACACAACCGCCCGTCACCAAACGACCCGGGAACGATCCCGCTGTAGGTACCAGATAGACTCAGGCCCTGCGCCTCCTGATGATGTCACCTTATGGCAACGCCAGTCAAACAAACTACATAGAGCCCTCGGTCTGCATTGGTAACAAATCAATTTTATTAAGTTCAGGGTTCCCACACCTTGGTGAACATCAAATTCAAGGACCTTTCAAGGACTTTCCAGGACCAATTTCCTCAAATTCAAGGACCACACGTGGCGGCATTTACCTACTGTGACCGCTGAATAGGTTATCATATTTTAATACAATGCAAATTCAATAAAAGACTAAACAGCATAGAAGTTGTTGGGTCAGAAGCAATGCAAGAAAGTTGACTTAATTTATAGCCTACATTGATATTGATCATATTTATAGCCTACATTTATATTGATCATATTCATAGCCTACATTTATATCCACAGTACATGGCTATGCCATACTACATTACATATAAGATGTACATTAGCCTACCGTTTCATGGAATTTATGGAAAAACGTGCAGCATTGAGATGTTCAGAATTATATCAATTTGTTTCACTTACTTTCATCTTTGATTAAGCTAGTTTTTGACTTTGACTCTAAAAAGTCGCTAAATATAGCGACAAAGTCGCTGAGTTGGCAACACTGCGTGAATGTAACCTATTGGACGCACGTAGGCCTAAACCTAACTAACGAAGAAGAGCGAACGTACTTTTGCAAATTAAAAGTCTGCGGAATCAACGTAATTTTAAAAGATCGTGTGGTAGTAAAATAATGACACATGAGTCGTCATCCATGTGAACTTTCAACCCCACAAAAAAATTCAAGGACTTTCAAGGACAAGGTGTTTTTTTGGCTGTTTTCAAGAACTTTCAAGGGCCTTGAATTTATTTTTTCAGATTCACAAACTTTTAAGGATTTCAAGTACCCGTGGGAACCCTGTAAGTTAATTTAGCGGTTTCTTTTTTCTCAAAAGCTTGAACAAATATTCAAGCCATTTAACAAAAAAAATAAATAAAAATTTGACAATTGGCTCAATGTTTGGAAGAATATTGTTAACAAAAATGGAAGGGATAGCCAGACTAATTAATCCAGCATATATCTTAAATGTACCAAATACCACAATTAAAAAAAAAAAAAAAAAAAAAAATCAAATTCATCACAATTTCATCTGGAATAATAAAACAAACATGTGATCAGAAAGAACAACATCAGTACAAAAAGGAGGAATGAACGTTATTGATTTTAAAGTGATGAATGTCGTGATAAAAGTTAAATTTGGCTGCTGACTTTTATTAAAAATGAAATGAGTTTATGGTTTAGTTTCCCTTCACAACTTAAAAAGGAATTAAATTTCTCTAAGGTTGTAACTTTGATCCTGCAAAATTACCGATTAAATTGTCAGACTACCTCACAAGTATTCCAAAATGATGTTAAAAGTTTTCATGCCTCGACTAATATACAGGAAAATAACTGTAAATTAACAAAATAAAATTGATTTGTAACAAATGGAGACATAATGTAGTTTGTTTGAGTTGAGTTGCCATATGTCTGGTACCTACAGCGGCGCCACTCGCAGACGAGCGGCCGCTTCAGCAGACGAGCAGCTGCTTCAGCAGACGCACCTGGAAGTAGATGAGGAAGCAGTCGAGCTTCTTCTTGCTGGAGCCGCGGTCGAAGTACTGGCCGCAGGTGTCCAGCAGGGTGCAGACCAGGCGGATGCGGAACAGGTGCTCCGGCGGGTCCAGGGGGCTGGGGCTGCCGTCCTGGTTCACCCCGAAGGAGATGAAGGAGAAGAGGGTGCGGAAGACGACCGCCGACTCCACCATGCGGTAGTTGTAGAGCTCGCCGAGGAACTTGGCGCTGCTGATGCGCCGCTGGTTGAACTTGGGCTGATTGACCTGAGTGAGAAAACGGGAGATACTGAGATAAAAACACCCATGTGTAAAATAACATCACCACTCTAAGATTATCTGAAAAAACAAAAGGAAATCCCAAAGTATGAACAGTTTAAAGCCCTGCTCTGTGGGTCTAAAACCCAAATAAAATCTACAGACGCTGGAGGTGGAAGAGCAACAGAAACGCTCAAGGGGTGTGAATACTTTTCAGATGAACCCTATGAACCTTTGAGCCAAGTTTCATCCCCTCACTGCAAAAACGGAACTTAAAATAAGTAAAATACTCTTAAAATTAGTGTATTTGTCCTTGATTTGAGCAGGGAAATAACATGATTTGCCAATGGAATAAGATTTTTGCACTTAAAATAGGAACAATTCATCTCCATCATCTTATTTCAAGTGCAGGATGTCTAATTATCTTATTTTAGGGGTCAAAATACTCATTCCATTGGCAGATAATCTTATTTACCTGCTCAAATCAAGGACAAATATACTAACTTTAAGAACATTTTACTTATTTTTAGATCCGTTTTTGCAGTGCTCTTTGAACGGCCAAACCTGAACTTATTCACGTTATTTCAGGTGAAATGAAAGAATCCACTGCAAAAACTGAACTTAAAATAAGTAAAATGTTCTTAAAATTAGTGTATTTGTCCTTGATTTGAGCAGGTAAATAAGATGATTTGCCAATGGAATAAGATTTTTGCACTTAAAATAGGAACAACTCATCTCCATCTTATTTCAAGTGCAGTTTATCTAATTGTCTTATTTTAGGGGTCAAAATACTCACTCTATTGGCAGATAATCTTATTTACCTGCTCAAATCAAGGACAAATACTCTAACTTTAGGAACATTTTACTTATTTTTAGATCCGTTGTTGCAGTGTCCATCTGACTGTTACAAACTGATTCGGTTCTTTTCTCTGATCCATTTCTGGAGCAGAAGAATCAGAGTCTCTGACCAATCAGAACCGAAGCCTGGATGATTTATTGCTGCGTCTCGAGTCCAAAAGGAGGCGAGTTAGTTAAGTTTGGGTCTAAAACACAGTTTTGGGTAAAAGAATCAACATTTCTGAGAAACAGCCTAAAAACACCTGCAGAAAACGACCCGATCTGCACTTAAAGGCTGAAGAAATAAATCTTGTTTGGCCAGAAAAGCCTTAAAATGTTTCAAATTACTTTAGAAACATTTTAAAAAGGACAGGACTGTCGGCCCGGCCCCCAGAGGACAGACGGTTCGGCGCCAGCAGGACGGCCCTGCAGCGCTGAGCAGCCCAAACATTCCAGCTTTTACAATAATTAACTAAATGAACCTCTAATTATCATGCTGTTATATATTCCTACACTTGGAGATGTTAACAGCAGAAATAAAGTGTTATTCTGTGTTTTTTGATTAAAAAAAACAAGAAAAGAGGATTTTTTTGGGGGTTTAACTGGGAATAAAACATTGATATTGGAACATTTTAGGCTTGATTGATGCTTTTTCCTCCTAATTTATCAAATAAACATGGAGGACAACGATTGACCTCAGAGAAAACACAAACTAATGGGAGTTTTATAGAAAAATCAAAGAGGCTGAGCTGGTTTTTCACCTCCATGCCGAGCCGGATGTCCTCCAGCACGCCGTCCACCACGTGGATGCCCACGTCCTCCTGGTAGGCCACCAGGCCGGCCAGCAGGTTGGCCACGCAGTGGATGCTGTTGTACTTGACGTTCCAGATGTTGATCATGCAGCAGATCAGGTAGCCCTTCACCTCGGGGTCCTGCCACGGCAGCTTGCGCATCTGCCGCAGCACCTTCTCCGTGGTCACCTTGGACAGGTCCTTGTACAGAAGCTTGCGGATGTACTCCTGCAGCGGCGGCCTCTTCTTCTTCACGGTCTTCTCTATGGGCGGCGGGTTGCAGTAGTAGTAGGCGTTCTCCACCATGGTCACGTAGCGGGCGTCCAGATGCTGCGCCTGCTTCTTCCGCATCATTTGTTCCTGCGGGGCAGAGAGGATCGGACTGAACGCCGGCGGAAACGGCAGCAGATAAACTCTGAGGCTTTTCTGTACTACAACGCAGCCGAGTCGGTCGACGGCTGGACATTTAAAGCTGTGCTGGAACGCTCATTTCTCCATTTTCACCAATAAAACGGTAAAATATTAGCTTTCACCAAACTAAACCCTTGCTTTGGTTCTTCCAAGCAGCTAAAACCTTCTTGCAATCTTTCTGAAATGTTGAGTCAAGATTTCAAGATTTGATTTCCGTGAGTTAAACTCTCTTTTCTCTGGTATTTATCGGCAACAAAACTGACAAAACTTCTCATCGCGAGACTCGATCTGGCTTCTGATTAGCGCACTGCAAAAACTGAACTAAAAATAAGTAAAATGTTCTTAAAATGTGTGTATTTTTCCTTGATTTGAGCAGGTAAATAAGATGATCTGCCAATAGAATAAGATTTTTGCACTTAAAATAGGAACAATTCATCTCCATCATCTTATTTCAAGTGCAGTATATCTAATTATCTTATTTTAGGGGTCAAAATACTCCTTCCATTGGCAGATAACCTTAATTACCTGCTCAAATCAAGGACAAATACACTAATTTTAAAGAACATTTTGCTTATTTTTAGATCCGTTTTTGCAGTGCGGCAGCCGGGTTTCAGGCCAGAAAGGGCGATGCTTTGAAGGCTACACTGCAAAAACAGAGCTAGAAATACGTAAATTGTTCTTAAAATGAGAGTATTTGTCCCTGATTTGAGCAGGTAAATAAGATGATTTGCCAATGGAATAAGATTTTTTCACTTAAAATAGTAACAACTCGTCGCCATAATCTTATTTCGAGTGCAGGATGTCTAATTATGTTATTATAGGGGTCAAAATACTCATTCCATTGGCAGATAGTCTTATTTACCTACTCAAATCAAGGATAAATACACTAACTTTAAGAACATTTTAATTATTTTTCATCCGTTTTTGCAGTGTAAAACCAGATCAGATCAGCTCAGGAGAGGACGAGGAGCCGCACTGACCAGCAGGACGCTGGTCCGCAGGTGGGAGTCGGGCGATCGGAACAGGAAGCGGCCGCAGGTCTCCAGCAGGGTGCACGCCATCTCGATGTGGTGGTGGGTGAAATCTGACAGCAGCATCTGCGGGGAAACCATCAAACATTTCTGAGCTTCCCAGGGAAGAGATGTCAGATTTTCTGAACGTTTACAGCAGGTTATAAAAAATGCTGAGACAGAGAATCTCAGAATGTTGCATTTAGAACATCTTCCTTCCTGAAGAGAGTCGGGATCGGAGGCATTTGAAGGGTCCTGCAGATCCGAGCCGCCGGTTCTGACCCACCTTCAGGCAGTGAAGCGTGTCAGTCTTTGAGAACATCTTGAACTTGGAGAGCTCGCCGATGAATCGCACCGTTTTGTTTTTTGTCTCGATGTTGATTTGGTCCTTCTTACGGATCTAAAAAAAAAAAAGAAAAAAAAAAGAAAAGGGGAACAGATTCAACTCAGTATGAAAAATCCACTTTTCTTTGTTAAAATATTTCCAAATCACTTGGAAATTATTAGTTTTTTAGATTTCTGCATGCTTTAATAAATTCATTTTTAGACTTTAAGGCCCAAAATGAAATCAAAATCAAAGACTGTGCATAAACCCTGTATTTGGTGATTTAAATGCAGCGAACGGGACGTACGTGGAACCTGAAGTCTCCCTTCAGCATGGAGCAGAGGTCCTCGGCCACGTCCGACATGCAGGGATGCAGAGTTGCCACCAGGCGAGAGTAGAACGGCAGGAGATCCAACCTGAAAGATCAGTTGGAGATCTTCAAACAAAAACTCGGTGTGACAGCTCCTCTTTGTGGTGCTTCCAGGTATAAAATCTGACAGGTGAAATTTGATATCTGCCTCACAAAATGACTCAAAAAGTCGTTTTAATCGGCTTGTTTAACGGCCGGCTAAGCTACCTCTGCCTGGGGACGGTAAACAGAGCTCGGACCAGCTTCCTCCTGTTGGATTTGGTGTTCATGTTCATGCAGAAGTCCATGGCTGCCTGTTGGAGTCCAGAAAACCAACATGTTTAAGGTTTTTCCAGGTTAAAGTCACAGATTAGAGCAGAGATGAGTGTCTGGGACGCTGCCTGGTGTCTTTACCTTGTCTATCAGGTCTCTGTTGACACAGTTGGGGAGCTGCTGGATGAAGGCGTCCACTATTAGCTTCAAGTGCGACCCGGTGTTGGCCTCCTCGTCTTCTTGCTCTGTGCAGACAAATAATGTCAGAAATCCAAAGAACCTAAATCCACAAACTAAAAAATAAAAAATAACTGGAGCAAATGTGGGACAACAGCGACGTTACAAAAACCGATGAAACTGAAACTGATCAGGGATCAGATGAAGGAGCTGCAGGAGCATCTGGTTCTGTTCTACATGTTGCTCCATGTGTCTGAAGTAAAGAGAGAAGCTTTTCTTCCAAAGAAATTATCCAAAGCCAAAAATGTGTGAAAATGTTTCAGACTGATAAACAAACATAAAAGGTTGGGTTTTTTTTAACCACAATCCCAAAAGCATCACCAGAAGAACGCCACTCAGTGAAACATGGTGGAGGGAGCATAATGCTGTGGGGACACTTCTTCCAGATGGAAAAAAATAAATACCAAACAGTTTAAAACCCGAAACCTCCATGATGAGGAAGGATTGTATAATTCAGCTTCACAGTAAGTCCGAGGCTACATCAAAATCTGCAAAAATAATGAGAAATCTCAGAGAAAGTTGTGTTGACCCAGAGAGGCCCATGGACAGAGATGTCCTCCCCAACTCAGAGATTCAGGGAACTTTCTCAAGCAGATAAGAAAAGACGGGACTCCTGCTAAAACTAAATGCTGAAATTTAATCTAAAGTTTCTTCCATAAAATAATAAGTTTAGTCAGATTATGTTAAGATTTTCTGTTCAGCTGTCCCATTAAAGCTGGAAAGGCTCTTAGAAATAGTTCCTACCTTGCTCATCCAGCAGCTTTTTGGCCAGTTCCTCATTCTCCACCTCGTCTCCACCCTCCAGCTCCAGAGGCTCATCCGTGATGTCCAGAGCCTCCAGTTCCAGCTCCAGATCCTCGGTGGCGCTCACGTCTTTCCCTTCCCTGCCATCTGATCACAACAACATTCGGATCAAAGCTCTGAATCCGCCTCTTCCTGCTACTGAGGAAAGAAAACCTACCCTTGGAGTCCTCCTTGTCTTTGGCCAGGCTGCTCTTCTCGTTGTCCTTGAAGAGGATGGCCGGGACGAAGGCCTTCAGGTCGATCAGGTTTTCGTAGAAGTTACGAGCGTCTTCGTCCTCCCAGATCCCCCCCTCCAGTTCGTACTCCCCGGGCTTGCCGGGGGTGAAGATGTCGATGCCGGGGCCGTGCTCTGGGGGAGAAAACCCACAGAGGAGAGAGTTGGAGAGGTTCAGGGCTCTAAGGAATGACGCCTGACGATCGGCCGCACACCTTCCTGCACGGTCTTGTCCTGCGGCAGCTCCGGCATGTTTTCGTCCAGCAGGTCGGCCAGAGACTGAGTGTTGGCCAGCAGCTTCTGGTAGGACGTGGCAAACTCCTCATACTGCTTGTGCCGGTCCTCGCTCAGCTCCCCCTTGGAGTGCAGGATGCGACTGAAACGGCAGCACAGGTCAGACTCCGCAGCACGAAAAGACCGAGACCGAGAACCCCGGCGGACCCACTCACCGGTTCTGCCTCTCGATGTTCTGCAGCTCCCGGTGGTCCTTCTTCAGATGCTTGGTCAGCGAAGTGAAGTACTCCCGCAGGAGGTTCTGGAAGGGCTGCTGCTTCTCCGTGCTGATGATCTCGCTCGGAGGGAAGGTCAAGCAGAACTTCTCCGCCGCCAGCTTCACCTTCCGGGGCACCAGCCCGGCGATGTCGTCGCCGCAGTGCTTACAGAAGCTGATCACCACGGACACGTGGGTGTGCGTCTCCCGGTCCGTGCCGATGATGTTCTTCAGCTGCTCGTAAATCAGCGACAGGCCCTCCTTGTCGGTGAAGAGCCCGACGATGGTGAGCTCGGCGATGAAGCGCAGGTCTGTGCGCAGCTTGCTCACGTTGGGCGCCTTGTCCTCCTTCCTGGCCTCGAAGTGCTTCTTCCACGCCTGCAGCAGCAGCGGCGCAAACTCGGTGTAGCGCTGGTGGAAGAGGGAGCACAGGTGGACGGCGCAGCCGACGTCGGAGATCTTCAGCTTGGCCTCCACCAGGGAGCTCACGGCCTCGCCGATGTACTTGCTGAGGTTGAGGGAGGCGAAGTCGTTGGAGAGCACGTCCCGCTGCTGTTCGGTCAGCGTGCGCAGCTTCTTGACGAAGGCGGTGTTCTTCTTCAGGCTGGAGTCCAGCCGGCTGAAGAAGGGCTCCTCGGGTCGGCTCTCGTGGGCGTTCTGGTTCTTGCTGCGCAGCTCCTTCCTGCCATGATGGCGTTCCCAGGCCTCCTGGTGCAGCTGATGTCCCTCCTCCTTTTCTCTGGAAACACACCAAAGCAGCAAGACAACAGGGAATTAAAGCGCCTCACGGGACGCCAGAACACTGAAACTACTGCTGAGCTCCGTTATAAATATATTTGAATTTAGTTTAGCTGGATTCAAGTTAAATGCATTCACTTTTGTAAAGATTAGATTGTGTTTATGGCACATTTACATGGTAAGCAATTAAACAGAAGCTGCCATTTTTTGACAACTAGTGACCTGGACTGACTGGTCCCAACTTGATTGGTCCTGGATGTCTGACTTTACATCGCTCTGATTTAATATTCTAACAAAGCTCATCATGACTTACTTGAGGAGCGCCGCCTCCTCCTCACGCTGTCGCTTGGCCTCATCCTCTTCAAGCTTCCTCTGCAGCTCCTCCTGCTGCTGCTTCTCCTCCTCCTCCTTCTTCTTCTGATCCTCCTCAGCCTTCTGCTTCTCCTCCTCCTTCTTCTTGCGCTCCTTCTCCTCTTTCTTCTTCTTTTCCTCCTCTAAGCGCTTTCTCTTCTCCTCCTTGCAGACATCCTTCTTGCCGCTTGCTTTCGCCTCGTCTTTGGCTTTGTCTCGAGCAGACGCCGGCCTCCTTTCAGCCTCTTTGTCCTCCTTTTCTTTGTTGCTGAGGGAGTTGACGTCGTTCTCATCCATGTTTACTGAGGGCTCGCTCTAAGCAGGCATACTGAGGAGGGATAACGACACAAATCTTGTCAACAAACCTAAAGACTTTTCACATTCTTAAAAAGCGTGATTGAACACCTACACGAAGGAATAAACTGAAGGCTGGTTCACAAAGCAGGATTTTAAAATAGTTCAAAGCCTGAGAGACACGCAACAATAAAAAAAATATATCTTAGATAAAACAGGATATTTCTAATAGCTAATTTCAGTCCAGAACCAGACAATTTTTTTCAAAACTGTTTGTGAAGCTGAATCCTTCTGTGTAGGGGGGAGGCTCCTCAAGACTCCTTTGGTACACGCTACTCAGTTACATGTATTATTTAATGCGAGTACGGCATTTTTAAATAACTGTACAACATATTTTTCTTCTCTTGTGAACTTTTTTTTCCTTTACTTGCTGCTGATATGCTTGCATTTCCCCACTATGGAAAACTCAGGAGATGAGCCGGTGTTACGCTGACACATGTCACGCATCTTAAATCCAACCAGTTATGAACTGGATCTTTGGACTTTTTGTTACCAGCAGCCGCTATTTCTTTAATTTACCCAGTGTGGGGAAAAAAATAAGACAATAAAAATGATTTAAGCACTAAAACATAAATATTTTAGGTGAAAAAATAGGAAATCCAACAGTAACTGTTGTGATTGTCTAGCTTATTGTGATTCTGTTTCAAGAATTAGCACAGAGGGAATGAACAACTATAGACAGAGAGAAATATGGGCTCATGGTCTCTATATCTACGTCACAACAGTCCTGTTTCAATCTGAAGCACTAACCTGCAGAAGCTGTTAAAAAACATCAAGTAGAACCTAAAAACAGCTCAGTCAGTGCAAAAGTCTTGCGTCATTCCTCATTTAGTAACTTAAAAAAATATCTAAAAGTTAACAGGTTTACAGACAATAAAAAAAATATTTTAACTCCACACGGTTCCATACCATTAAATTCACTTTGATTTAATTTCATCACATAGAACTCGGACATGCATAAAACAACCTATTGTTGGAACCAGGTCAAGAGTATTTTTAAAAATTATATTTAAAAACGTCAACGTCATTTAACGTCTGAACCATTGACTTAAACCGTGGGGAAAAAAAGGGTCGAGAATGAAAGCAACGGATCGCCCGTTAAACCGACACGTTTACCGCAGGAAGATGAGCTCCTTTGGATTTTAATGGATAAACTCGTCGGTGTGCTTCCGCTTCACGGTGCTACTGACAAGCTGCGGCGTTAAAATTCTGTTTAGAAATTCACAAATTAGCATTAGCATTAGCTAACGCCTAGATGGGACCGACATAAACAAAGGTTTATGCGCCCTGGTAATGCGCATTAAGCTGTGCCAACGCTAACTTTAGATAAGATAGAGGATAAAGACAACAGGAATAGGTTAAAAAACTATCCAAATGTGGCTGTAAAATGAAGAATTGTACCTACTGATCGCTCCAAAACAAACATCGGTGAATGGTTTTCAAGTTAACCGACGTAGGACCCTGTGATTTTGGTCCTATATGTTATGCCTGACTAAAAACATAAAGAATAAAAGATAAATTGCATTTTTTTTGACAACTGGAACGATTTGTGTATATACATTCAGTTTTATTGTAATATCTATACATCTGTAATTCAGTATATATTTTCGCAAATTAAAATTATGCCAACTGGCAATCTTTACGGTTGCTTTTTGTTTTCTGCTGACGCTAGGCTAGGCTAGGTAGCTAAACACTCCCAGTAATAAAGGTGTTGAGCGACATACCGCCGGAGTATAACATGATCTAATCGATTTAACTTAAAACACCTATCAAATTAACTACTACAATAGCCACAATGTTAATATTATTGATAATATTTATTTTTATATCGCATATTTTAACACATTTTATTAACTATTTAACAATAATTTGTATATTTGATCCATCTCTATTATTATTAATAATTAATTATTATTATTATTGTTGTATTTATTTATAATTTGGATTTCGACAGTAGTTGTATCCTTATAATTTCTCCCTTTGCTGTTTATGTTTCTGATCAACAAACAAATCATAATAAAAACACAAAGGTAACTTGAACAAATACAAAGAGACTGTTTTCAAATTATGTTTTTAAAAGTTGGGGGCAGGGGGACTGTTCAAACCGACCTGTGCTAAGTAAAAAAATAAAAAATAAAAGGCTGCAACAACAGCCATTCGTTCATGATAATGACTAGCAATAAGTCTTTTATGTTACTGGAGGAACATAATTATAATCTCTTGTAGTTCAGATACACTGCAGGAAGGTAGGTTTTCCAGCATGTGTTTAAAGTCACACCACAACAGCTTGATTTGATTTATTTTAACTTGGTGTCAGATTCAAACACCTAAAACATTCATTAACAACACAAGAAGGAGAGACAACAATGAGATTGGTTTTCAAATAATCTTGCAAGGAGATCGAACAGAGTCCAGTCCAACACATTCAAAGGTAGAATGGTGTACTTTGGATCATTGTTCTAATGAATAGGTGCTTGAACTCAAAGTCATAAACTGGTGGCCAGACTTACTGGAGGAGCACTCCTACCAGAAACGACTAATTTCTGGTAGAGAGCAGAATTCATGGTTTCATCAATTAAGATGTTTGTGTTCTGAAGCAACAGAGCAACCATAGACCATCACACTACCATGTACAATGTTTGACTGCCAAGTTTATGTTCTTTTTCAGAAATGCTGTGTTGGTTTTATGCCAGATAAGACCCCTGAATATCTTTCTTTCCAAAACAGGCCTCTAATAGAATAATGTTCAAAAGGTCTTGAGGATATCCAAGGTTTTTTGTTTTGTTTTATTTATTTATTGGTAAATGTGAGACCGACCACAGGGTTCTTTTTGGTCAGCAGTGGTTTTGGCTTTGGAACGTCTCCCATCGAGGCCATTTCTGTCTGTTATGGTTAAATCATGATCTCTGACCTTAACTGAGCCAAGTGAGGTCTGCAGACGTTTAGATGTTGATTGAGTTTAAGCTTACTTCGTGTTATCAGGTTCTATCTAATTTCTTGATTCTACGAGTCTGGGCCTGGGAGTGGCAGGTGAAATTAAACTCAACTATCCAAAAAGTGTGGTTAATCACAGTTAATTTATGATTCAACAAGGAAGGCAGGTTAGATCGGATAGCTTTTCTTCCATTAATGAAATCATCATCCAAAAACAATTTTTTGTTTATACTCAGGATATGTTTGACATGTATTTGACACATTAATGTTTGATGCTCTGAAACATTAAAATTTGACAACAAAAAAACGACTTTTCCGAGTAGTTTCCGAACCACTAACGTTTTCTTTAACACTGCTCATTTAAATATGATGCGAGAAAAAGAGCTGAAATAAATGTTTTCTCTGGCCATTTTGTAATTAAAATCATTTAATACAATTTTTAGGTGTAATGCTGTATATCTGAGGCTAAAAGAGTAAGCTATTCTATGTACTCTTGTGACTCAATTGTACACAAAGAAGAAAGCAACAGCGTGAAATTGTAGCATAATTTCACCAGTTTAATGCAAAACATCGAAATTTTTGACATTACAACGAGACTGATCACCGTCTCATCTGATTGGACTGAGCTTCATCAGTGTGATCCAGACAACCAATCAGAGCTGTGGAAGGTACAAAAGACATCTGAAATGTTTCTGACTGAGAACAAATAAACTATAACTTTGTTTATCCCAAGTAAAAAACAAAAACAAAAAACAACAACTAAATATGTCAAAACACAAATAAACTGATTAAGAATAAAAAAAGAAAATTACAGCAGCGTGTAATAAACTACAAATGTTGCAGGCAGTAAACAATAAACCAAACAAAATTAACAATGATATAAAGAAACTGGTATAAAAACTGAATAATACACAAACTTGTGTTTAAATGCTCAATTTCAGAAATGTTTAAGGCGCACCTCCCTACATGTTTCACATGTTTTCCTGGTTCAGCACACCTTTTATGATGGCTGACCAACAGGATGTTGGTGAACTGGAATCACCCAAACCAGGTGAGGTAAAGCAGAGAAACATCTAAAACATGCAGGACAGCGTGGCTCAAGAACCAGGGCTGAAAATCACCGGTTTAAAACATGAAACATTTTGGTGTAAAAATCATTTCGGGCTTAAAAATGGAATTCTGAGGAGATAAAAACCCCAAAACAGACGAACTGATTTGCATCGTCTAAATGTCTGAGGCTGAATTCAGTCAGAAAGAAATGAGCTATGGACACGGTCAAGATGTAAACTCAGCCTTCTTGTGGACTGCAGTCTGAACCTTTTGTAACCCTTTCTAAGCCAGTATTAATATTTCAATCATCTGGGTCAACGTAAACCTAAATGCTGCAATATAAAAAGAGTTTTCAGCTAACAGACGAGGATGACTGTTGTGTTTCTCAATGTTTGGAGGAGGTAAGGTTCTCTTTTTGGTTTAATTTTCTGGTCCAGATAGACAGCTGTGTCCAAGTTTCAATGATCTACCATCATGCTTGTCCAGTGTTGTTAGGTTAGTGCTGCCAGAAACTACAAAACATGGTTTGGATTTCATATTTATGCTCTTTATGTTCAACTGAAACTGAAAACACTTGAATCCACTCATGTTTATGATGGTCATTAATTTTGCATTCAGTACAGGTGGTTAATGTGGATTTTCTTATATTACTGCTGTGAAAAAAATGCCCCGTAGCACAGTCGGGTGCTTCAACAGGACAGTGACCCAAAGCTGCTTTTAGACTGGATCTAGAAGGCTAACGGTACGTTTCTGGCCCTCCCAAAGTTCCGGCTCCATGGCAGGAAACCAACCGATTAAAGAAACCCTTTAAAACGGCCAAAACGAGAGCTGAAATATCCCGACACAATAATGCCAGAAGCTCGCAGATTGCTACATGGTAGCAGTGACTGAGGTACAAATTGTAAGGGACATTTAATCAAACGTTAGTAGGCATGTGTTTCTACATTGGTGCATCTTTGTATGATTCTGACCCCAAAATGCTCAAAATGGACGACTCTCATGCCCAGGATGAGTGGGACACTAACGATGTGCAGGCTAGGCAGCATTTGCACTCACATCAGCTGGTACGTTGGATAGAAAGCCACCTTACAAAACGCAGAACCTTCCAGCCATGACAACTCCAAGGGAGCTCACCAACCATGACCGATAGCTTCCTACTGTATCGCTTGTTCCTTGCTAAATACTAGGCTCCTATAAAATCATCTAAATATATGTCAGAAACATGTGCAGGAAATTCTGCAGACAACTGCAGCAACTGTTTGAAGGCCGCTGTGTTGTTCTTTGTTGGAAATAAAAGTGTAGTTTTATGAAGCTAACACCGAGTCCAGCCAACGCTGCGATTTGTTCCAGCTTCTCTTCGTGGATCGCAAAAAACAGAAAGAAATGTTTTTTGTTCTTCTAAAATACATTCCCCCAGAAAAATATTAAAATAAAAAAAAAGAACTAAAGAGGTTTCTTCACTGAGGTGGAACGGCCTACGGCCTCTGAGCCAGGCGACTTTTCCCCTCCTCGTGTTCAAGCAGCTTGAAGTGCGTGTAGGACAGGATTCCTGCCAGCGTACAGAGGATCCCCAACGCCTAAACGAGACAGGGGAAGACCCAAACTCAGTTCAGGGGAAAATAAAAGCTTAAATCCACAGAGCAGCACTAAATAAATAAAAAAAAAACAGACCTGGTTGAGAGAGAGCGGGTCGTTGAAGAGCAGGTATCCTCCAATCAGAGTGATGCAGAACTTAAAATGACCAAACATGTTGTAGCTGACAGGGAGTCAAGAGAGCCTGAACTGAAGAAAACCGTAAACCCACAAAGAAATAAAGAAATGCAACAAAACACAGTTAAACGACCAAACGCCTCCGTGTGCATGAAGGATACGTCACAGCCGAGGTGTTGCCGATGATCCAGTAGATAGAGAGGTTGACGAGGAACGCCACCACGCCCGAGAACAGCACCGTCACCTGGTCACCAAGGGAACAGCACTCTCAGGTCAGAGGTCAGCGGAGAAACGGTAAAGGAAACAACAAGTTTCTGCACGTTTTGCATCTGTGTGTGTGTGTTTGGTGTCTGACCAGAGCTGGCAGAGACCACGGTCCGAATATGCCACCGTCTCCGGTCAGCGGCTCAAACACCGGGATGATGCCGAGGAGGAACGCCGACGACAGAGGAGCCTGAAACAGACCCAACGTTGAATACTGACAGAATATCCTCATATTACAGAGTCAGTGAAGCACTGCAGACCTTTATACAGAACCCCCCCCCCCCCATACTGAGGCCTGAGCAGCGAATTTATTAGTGTCCGGTTAAATGAGCTGGCTTTTTGGAGGCCTAAAAATATACGACAAGTCAACAAATTCTGCACAGACATCAAGTCGTGGGTGAAAATTAAGGGTTCTGCAAAAGTTGCTCTAGAAAAACGCTCCAAAGCACCACCCTAAACAGCCTCTTCATTTACTTCTCTTCATCGTAGACGTATGAGATTTGGTGCACTTATTGAAGCCCCTAGCTTCCATTCTCTGCAGCAGACCACTGAGCTATATAATACACTGGAGTGCTGATTTTGCCGAAAAACTGAAGTCACTGGCCGCCATCTTGCTACTCCCTACTCTCACAGAATCCCATAGGATTTGGTGGCAACAACAAGCAGTTTTCTGGCTGTGTGAAAAAGTTTAATAGGTAATTTTCTAGTCAGTGGATGTACTAACACTATCAACTACTAGGAAATTAGGTGCTAAAATATTTTACATGTTATTTTTATATATAGATAGATAGATAGATAGATAGATAGATAGATAGATAGATAGATAGATAGATAGATAGATAGATAGATAGATAGATAGATAGATAGATAGATAGATAGATAGATAGATAGATAAAATGCAAAATATTTCAGCACATGACTTTCTCATTACTTGATAGTTTTAGAACATAACATAAAAGTATATGGCATTTGACATTTTTAAAGTCTTAAGCCCCCCCTGAACATGAGAAAATCCTCGTTATTCGATGCTGTAGCGCACATATTCCCTAGTTACTGGAGGAAAATAGGGAGTACCAATATGGCGGCTGGTGGCTTCAAAGCGACTCGTTCTAACAGCCGGTGATTAGCACTCCAGGGTATAATATAGCTCAGTGCAGCAGACAGGAAGGCGGCCATATTGGATTGAATTTGTAATACTGACCCTAGTCTGGGCACTGGATCAAACTCCTTATTTGGTGAATTGGCTTGAAATTTGGTAAGTTTGCAGGCATGGAGGATCTAAAGGTATAAAAATCCTGACTTTCATGCATGTCGGGGGGAGTGGCCAGACCTAAAAGCTTGACTTCTGGACAATCAAAACTGCTTTAGGTTCTGCAAAGAGCCACGAGGCCCTCTGTGGTGGATCCACATCTGGTGCGCAACAAACTCAATGGACAAACGCTTACATCACCTAAGCCCTTGATTTATGGATTAAACGTTGCTAGACACCCTGATGATTGTAAAAAAAATAGTAAATATTACAAAAATGTTTTAACTACATTTGTTTTTAAGGAAATATTGACACCTATCCAGGAGTTTTGGTCAATTCTGGCGGTGCCAATAATTATGGGAGCAGAGATTAAAAAATAATTTAACATCAGACTCCACCCCCACACCCCAATTTAATACATTTACTTAAATTAAAGGTTGCATTTTGTAAATGTCCTATTTAAGATCAAGGTGCTGCAATAAAAGACTGATGTATGTTAAGACTTTAGAGGGTGCAACCAGAGCGCTCCGTATTAAAATGGAGTAAAGCAGAAGTGATCAAATCTTCGCTACAAATAGGTAACTACGGAGGCGTTTAACTGCCAGACGTGATAATTAAATTTAGGAGCAGTATCTCGTTAAAACGAGAACATTATCTCGTAAGAATGAGAAAGCTCCTGATTATAATGAGATATAGTTTTATGGCATGACATCGCGTTTCATTCACATATCAATGAAGTGTGATGGGGAAACGGAGATTGAGCCACTTTATACCTTTTTACTAAGAAGAGGATACTTAAAAACAGAGTGAGTGATCAATTAAGTCACTGAATGGTGGATGTGTGTTCAATCGGCCCGGAAAAAAACATGAAAACATGCCTTTGTTTATTTCATCATAACGAGATAATTTTCTCGATATAACAAGAAAACTATTTCATTAAAATGAGAAACTTTCTCATTATAACGAGATACTGCCCATA
Source organism: Fundulus heteroclitus (assembly GCF_011125445.2). NCBI lineage: Eukaryota > Metazoa > Chordata > Actinopteri > Cyprinodontiformes > Fundulidae > Fundulus > Fundulus heteroclitus. The sequence goes on along the minus strand of NC_046377.1, from coordinate 21,255,117 downwards.
AATTTATTTATCACGTCTGGCAGTAAAACGCTTATGTAGTTAATGAATAAAACAAATGCATGCAATGCGTAAAATTATAATTTTTAAGGGAAAAAAGCAATATAGGTTTAAATCAAGGCAGAGTTTGAAAAACCAAGCAGCAAAACCATCAAAATATTTGGGTTAATGCCTCCTAGAGTGTTCAATACGAGCAGTACTGATGACGCTGCATTACTGACGGTGAATATTAACTCCAGTCATAAACTTTCCTCCAGCAACCCTGAAATGGTGCCAGGATGTATCAAATGAACCAGGCTCTGAGTGTTAAGCGACCAGAACGCTGACATTTGAACATGCAGAGAAAGTGTCTGTAGCAGGAATTTCAATTATATGTAATTACAGCAAGTCTGTAAGTTAACACCCAATATAATCTGAGTCGGTCAGAAGTTAAACACCGACGAGGAAGTTACTGTATTCGGTCAGGCTGAATGATCCTGAAAATCTAGATCAAGATGTTTTGTTTGTGCAGAAGTATTCACGCCCCGTGAAGCTTTACTTGGCAGCCAAACTCTAATGAACAATGAATGATTTTTTAAGAGATCCAACACAAAGTTGTGCATAACTGTAAAGCAGAAGAAGATGATGCATGGACTTTACATTTTTATTCATAAACACAAATCTGAAAAGTGCGGCGTGTTTTTGTCGACCTCTCGGGAAATGTCTCCCGCTGATTCTTCTCTAGCTCAAGCTCGGTAACACTGAATGCCAGATTCTCCGTTTGCCATAGGGCTGGACTTTGACTAGGCCACTCTCAACCCCTCCATTGTATCTCCACGTTTATCATTTTTACTGGTACCTGCTTTTTCTGAAAGTGTCCCCTCAGCATAATGCTGCCGCCACCACAGATGAATGGGATGTGCAGCGTCTTGTTTTTGATCAAATATGGTCTTTTGCATGTAGGGCAAAAAGCTCAAGGCAAGGCAAGGCAAATTTATTTATATGGCACAATTCAGTACAGGGACAATGCAAAGTGCTTTACATGATTAAAATATAGCAAATTAAAACAGAATAAAAGCAAGTAGGAATAAAATGTAGATAGAAAATAGAACAAAAAAGTGGTGATTCAGTTAACTAGAACAGTTGAAGGCAATCCTAAACAAATGTGTTTTTAATCTTGATTTAAAGGAACTCAGGCTTTCAGCACTTTTACAGTTTTCTGGAAGTTTGTTCCAGATCAGTGGAGCATAGGAACTAAATGCTGCTTCTCCATGTCTGGTTCTGGTTCTGGTTCTGTAGAGCAGGCTGGAGCCAGAAGACCTGAGTGGTCTGGAGGGTTGATGCCCTGATAACAAGTCTGTGATGTATTTAGGTGCTAATTCAGGGATTTATAGACTAACAGAAGTATTTTAAAGTCTATTCTCTGAGATATAGGGAGCCAGTGTAAGGACTTTAGAACTGGGGTGATGTTCTCTACGTTCTTAGTCTTAGTGAGGACGCGGGCAGCAGCGTTCTGGATCAGCTGCAGCTGTCTGATCCACTTTTTAGGCAGACCTGTGAAAACACCATTGCAGTAATCAATTCTACTAAATATAAACGCATGGATTAGTTTTTTCAGATCCTGCTGAGACATTAGTCCTTTAATCCCAGAAATGTTCCTCAGGTGATAAAAAGCCGACCTTGTAATTGTCTTTAGATGCTTTTGGAGGTTCAGGTCTGAGTCCATCACTACTCCCAGATTTTGGGCCTGATTGGTGGTTTCTAGCTGAAACAACTGAAGCTGTGTGTTAACTTTTGATCTCTCCTCTATTGGTCCAAATGTTATTACTTCTGTTTTGTTTTTATTCAACTGAAGAAAATTTTGGCACATCCACGTATTGATTTCTTCTAGGGTTGTGATTATATTCGCAAGACACCATTTTATTTCTGCAGGTAAAGAGATGCCAGGTTCAGAAGATTTCAGGCACACAAAGCATGAGGTCAGCAGTGATTAAAGTCCCAGCTCGACTCTTTATGACAGGGGTGTCCAAACTTTTCAGTACATGGGCCAAAATTGTCAAGTCAAAGGAACTTGAGGGCCAAAAGATGAACACGATGTTTTAACCAATTTTTTTAGTTTCATTTTAAATACATGTTAGTCAGAATTTTTGCAGGAAATGAATGTGTAAATCATTGTAGATCCAAAGGTTGAAGAAGTGGTTTTCCTCATTTGTCGTATTAAAAGATGGTCATCCATTATTTAGAATAATTTAATTTGACTCTTTAACAGCAATAAACTGAACTCTTTTAGGTCTAGCAATATAACAGCAGTATTTTGGTCAGTTGTTCTTTGAAAACACTTAGCCAGTTTTAATAATTGAATTCAAAGCAGATTTTAACGCACCAAAGTCTGCATTTGAGTAATTAAATGTTATTGGATAGATGTTACTATGAAATTAAAGAGAACGTTAAAAAGTGTGTTTATTAAAAGATGAATACTTTGTGTTGTCCTTAACATTTTAAACTGCAGGATTTTAACTTTTCTGTCACAATTTGCCCGAATTAAAAACTAAAAGCTTCCATCTGCATCAACCACCTGTGTCGGTGGACCAAATCATTCTTGAAATACAGTTGTGGGGCCACACAAAATCTGTACAGGGGCCACAAATGGCCCCCGGGCCGCACTTTGGACATGCCTGCTTTACGAGGAGCCATAACCGACCTTCGACCTGCAGCCGTACAACGCGGCTACTGCTCATACGTCTCTGCTTCAGGCTTCTTACCTGATAGTACAGGAGCTGCATGGAGTTCACCTGGAGCTCATGTTGTTTGGCCCCCACCCACTTGGAGACACGAGGACAGGCAGATATTAATTATTCGCTTCATTTTAGCTCAGTTTTCTGCTCTCAGGGTTTATATTTACTCACCACCTGGTAGAGGGAAGTGACAAGAACGCCCAACGTAGCGAACACCGTCCCCAAGACGTTGAAGCGCACGTCGTAGTAGGAGTTCAATAACACCCCCAACGTTATGGGCACCTGGAAGGACAAATGAAGCAAAACTTTTAATGAGTGTTTTATCCAGAAAATAGCAGAGTGCCACGATTAGTTTGCAGATTTTGCTCACCAGAGTCAGCTTAATCTTGGTAGAGAAGGTCTTCTTGTAGTAGGTGGTCTGGATGAGGATGATGACGGGTGTGGTCATGGCTTTGGCCAGCTGATACGTCCCTATCGAGTTGTTCTGCAGGGAGAGGTTGGTGAAGGCCACAAACCCACAGAAGCTGAGCGCCAGCCACATGATCCTGCGCACCGGGAGGCTCTTGGGACAGAAGAAGTCCATTTTCTGGCAAATGTAGAGTCCCGACCACGTGACCACAAAATGCACAAGGGTGAGGGTCATGTTGGGGAAGCCGTAGCGGACATAGATCCATTTGTTGATGAAGACGATGCAGATGGAGGACAACAGGTTGACCAGCAGGCCGGCGACGATGCGCCTGTTGGCTGGGAAACCAAAGAGCTGCCCGGTCATGGCGTCTGACGTTGCTGAGCCTAACTTTTCCCAGGACTGATCCGCTAAGCTCAAAGTTACGGACTAAAAACGGAGAAGAGAGAGAGAGAGAGGTCAGTGATGAACACGGAGGCATCAGATTTGAGAAAATATCATCTGAAGACACACACTGCAAAAAGGGAACTAAAAATAAGTAAAATTTTCTTGAAATTAATGTATTGGTCCTTGATTTGAGCAGGTAAATAGGATTTTTTGCCAATGGGATGAGTATTTTTACCCCTAAAATAAGACAATTAGATATACTGCACTTGAAATAAGATGATGGAGATGAATTGTTCCTATTTTAAGTGTAAAAATCTTATTCCACTGGCAAATAATGTTATTTACCTGCTCAAATCAAAGACAAATACTGTCATTTCAAGCAATATTTTCTTATTTTTAGTTCTATTTTTGCAGTGCAGGTATTACACTGCAAAAACAGACTAAACATAACTAAAAATAAGTTAAAATTTTCTTGAAATGAGTGTATTTGTACTTTATTTGAGCAGGTAAATAAGATGATCTGCCAATGGCATAAGATTTTTGCACTTAAAATAGGAAGAACTCATGTCAATCAACTTATTTCAAGTGCATTATATCTAATTATCTTATTTGAGGGGTAAAATGACTCTTTCCATTGGCAGATAATCTTATTTACCTGCTCCAATCAAAGACAAATACCCTCATTTCAAGACATTTTTCACTTACTTTTAGCAGTGTAGTAAGCATCGGGTCAACCCCAGGCACTGAACTCATCCTTTTTTTTATCATTTATTTTCTTCTTGCAACATTTCCAAACTGGAAGAGTTATGATTCAAAACTGTTTATTTATAAAGTGCCAATTCACAGCTAACTGTCTCAAGGTATGACGGACAAACAGGTGGATTTTGCCCAAATAGACAAACGTGTGGACTTTGGACAGACGACTGGATGAAAAGGCAAACCGATGGAGGGACATATTTACAAAGAGACTGGATGGGAAAAACAAAGCACAGACGTCGACATGAATTCACCTTTTTTAGGCCAGAAAATAAAGACTTTTCTATGCTAAAAATAAAGAAAAAAAACATACAAAGAGGATACTGGTCCAGAGACCCCACAGAGACGCTCAGACACACTGCAAAAACAGAACTAAAAATAAGTAAAATGTTCTTAAAGTTAGTGTATATGTCCTTGATTTGAGCTGGTAAATAAGATGATTTGCCAGTGGAATAAGATTTTGCACTTAAGATAGGAACAATTCATCTCCATCATCTTATTTCAAGAGCAGGATGTCTAATTATCTTATTTTAGGGGTCAAAATACTCATTCCATTGGCAGACAATATTATTTATCTGCTCAGATCAAGGACAAATACACTAACTTTAAGAACATTTTACTTATTTTTAGATCGTTTTTTGCAGTGCAGTACTGACAACAGGAATCAGTGATTTCTATTTGCCCTAAACCTTTTCTCCTCTTCAGGAGAAAAGAAGAAGAAGAAGAAAAACTTGGAAAATAGAGAAACTGAGTCCTGATCCAGCCGGGTTCCCTCAGCATGTGGCAATGGAGGGTTATTCTGAGGGAAAAGTGCTGACTCCACTAGTGTCTGATGCTTTTATACATGCATTTACTCCTGTTTAAATAAGCATCAGAATCTAACCTTATCCAAGTAAAATTAATAAAATAACTTACAAACGAGTTCCTGTGACTTTAATGATTATTATAGCTTGAGTTGAGCTGCTTTGCTGTCAGGGTGTTTCTCTGCCACGCAATGAGAAAACTTTACCTGGGGGTCTCCATCTACCTTCCGGCTGCCCTGCTTTTCTCCCGGACCCGCTCCGGTCCCAGCCTCCAGCTGCAGCCCCGGCTTTTCCAGAACCACTGTCTCCTCTGTACCTGTGGATTATTCTCCTCTGCTCCCAGACACGCAGCCGTGCAGACGAATAAAAAAAAGCCCGAACCGCCCGGTTTGTTCCTGTTTCCTCCGGAGCCACAGCGGCTGCTAACGGAGCGGAGGGAGGACTGGGCAGCAGAGATGGGTCTCACAGACAGGATGTCTCACTCCGCACAAGAAAAAAACTCTCTTCTTCTTCTTTTTCTTTTATTGGCGGATTGCAAAAAACTTATAGGTGCATACCGCCACCTACTGTACATGAGTGTGTAGCTCTATGGTTCCACCTACTATCTTCTATTTTTTAATTTTGTGTTATGTAAAAATAAAAACAATGCTTTAATAATTACCATATTTTCTTCCCTATCTCCATCTGTCCCTAAAATTCCTTTAATATTCTAATCTCTCCCTTTTTCCATAATTACTTTCCTCGTCCTCTCTCTATCCGTCGCATATTTAATGCAATTCATCAAAACATGATCCACATTTTCTTTTTCTGCACAACCCTCACATATATCATTACTTCTCTTCCCTATTATATACAAAAACTCATTCAAGTATGTGTGTCCAGTTCTTAGTCTAGTAAAAATTACTCTTCGCTTCTGCTTCTTTTTCCATAATCTTTCCATATTACAGATTTTTGAACCTTATATAATCTTCTTCCTTTCTAATCTTTATCCCAAATTTTTTTGCCATATTTCTGTTTCTTTCTTTTTAATTATTGATTTACCTTCCCCTTTCCCAAATGAAATCTGATCTTTATTCTGCTTTCCTAAAGCTTTTTTAGCTAGCTTGTCTGCAGTTTCATTTCCTTTCACCCCTTCATGTGCCGGTGAAAAAAAAAAAAAAAAAAAAAAAAAACTCTCGGTTACAAGTACAGCTAAAGAAAATTAATAATATCGCATATCGTGAAATAAATATAAATATTGTGAAAATGTTTGGTGTTATGGAGATATATAATCATTTTTTGTGTTAATCATGTCTTCTTCTTAAAGCAGTAAAGAGTTAAGCAAGTTTTAAATAATATGGTTAAACTGTGCGGCTTGTAGTGAAAAGTAATAAATGCGTTCAACCGTCTCGTGGGATACCACCAACTACGTTCACACTGCGGGCCTTGATGCTTAATTCCGTTTTTTTTTGAGAAATCTGATTTTTTTTTGCGTGGTCGTTCAAATTTCCAAATATGTGCAACCTGTATGTGATCTCCTGTGTGAACTGAATTCATACAACCGCATGCGCAGTTGAGGATGCGATGATGTCACACGTAGCAAGCGTGCGCAGTGCTTGCAGTAGTAAACATGGATTATAATGCTGGTGTGAATTTTGCGATTTTTAATGGAGGTTTCTCTCCATTGACTGCTCTCCTCATTGTTGTCCTCCATGGGTGTCGTTTTTTTTCTTCCCGCTTCTGCATAGCAGGACGCAGAATAGTGGTGTTTGTCGAGTATCAGTGACGTACAGGTCGGAAAAATGCGACTTGGCCGTACAGACACAGGTCGCATTTGAAAAGATCAGATACATATCGGAATTAGGACCACATATGTGGCCTGGGTCGAATTTGAAAAAATCAGACTGTTATGAAAAGATCAGATCCAGGTCGCATATGGGCAAAAAAATCTTAATTGAGTCACTTCAGGCTGCAGTGTGAACGTAGCCTGAGAGTCACGTGAGGTTTTATGGGGTACCCTTCAAGATGGGTTACAGTTTGAAAGCTTTTTTATTATCCTTAATGTATTTCTTGGTAGAATCCTAGAAACACCTGGTCAATTAATTAAAAGTTAGTTCCTGAGTTGACACTGGAATGCAGATCTGTTTTGCTTGGGAGAATTTAAGTGTCATAGTGACTGAGTGTGTGGGTGGACCTTACCCTTCCAAAAACACTCCATGAGGGACGGGCCGGCCTATCAAAAAATGCGGCCCTGGGCGGTTTCGAATAGACACTAGTTTACAACCGGCATGGACGGGTGGACTCCGGGTTATACTACATGAGCATTATGATAACGCTTGTAAATGTGTGTCTCCCCTTGGAATTCCAATTGTAATAAATATATGTATATTCCAAGTGTTTTGTCTCTGATGATCGTTTTCTTCCTTTGCTGCCAAATCTGCGAACTGGGTGAGGCGGGCTGTAGTGAATGAAACAGGAAGAACTAGACTGGGCTATGCTGGAACTCAAAGGCTAGATACCGCTCATTACCAGGTAGTGGTGTTATACTCCAAAAGGTTGTTTGCTGGACCTCCAAAAGAAAATGAAGGAGAGAAGATAACTGAAGCTCTAACCAAATTCACCATCCTTGATGATCAGTCGTTTTCCGTGGTCAATGATGTTGTTATTTGTGATCTTTAAGTACCAGTTTATTAAGTACTCAGTATCAATACTTGGAATCGGCAAGTATCTAAACTGAAGTACTTCCACTTGTACTCGGTCTGGAAAAAACTGGTATCGGGACACTCCTATTTTTCACGACTCTCGAATCAGAGACAATTCCAGAAGCATCTTACCTTCTTTCGCTCGCTGGTACAAAGTCCTCTTTTTTAAAGATGAAAGTAAAGTTTGTATTTCATTTGGAAATCAATGTCCCAAAGTCTTCAATAAGAATGCAGAGGCCCAGGGCGGGACCCATTTTGCTTTCTGGGTTTCCTAAACACCTCAGAAGAACAGGCTGATGAAAAAAATGTCACACTGCATTGATGCCGTGATTCATGCAAAAGGAGCATCAGACAAGACTTAAATGCTTAGAAATTAACATTTTGTTTTAAATATTCTTATATTGATCGTATGTGATATTCTAGTTTTCTGAGACATATGCATATGCGATTAATTGTGCAGATCAAGTAAAATACAAAACAGAAAAAAAATCTAAAGAAACAGAGAGATTCTTTGGTGTAAAACATTTCATAGGAAGACATTAGAGGGAGATGGGAAGCCAGTTTGATTCATGTGAGTTTGATTACTGAGTTTGGGTACACTGGATTAAACACTGCATTGAGTACAGTGATGAGATAACAGAGCATGTTACACTGTCAAAGGAATGAGGAAAAGGGAAGGCTAAAGAGTCAAAACTTAAAGAAAAAAGTGAAACTAGATTCTAATTAGTTTAATTAGATAAAACTCAAGCAATAAAATCAATCAGGAAATATTTAATTATATAGTTTTTATGTTACACGATTTAACGCTCAAGCGGTTCACACTCCATACCAGCGGGTGGCGGTAATGATCCAGTTCCTTGTTCGCCGCCAACAAGCACCGAGAAGAAGAAGTGAGCCGGAGGCCAGAGGGGGCGCTAGAGCGCTTCGAGCTTTTTCAATCTGCGGGGAATGAGAAGAGAAGAAGGAGTCCTGCTAAACCTCGTGAAGCGGGAACTGACAGCTCTATAAAATGGACTGGTAAAAGATGCAGTTTAAAACCTTTCAAATGTTTTATTGATGTCTCCGTTGCTCCACGTTGAGCTTTTGTCCGTTTGCTTGTTGTGTGGTTTGACTCCGGCGGAGCTAACTATGCTAACTATGAATGGGGGATGCTAACAGGCTAGTTTTTGTTGTTGATATGTTTAATTTAAGTTGCTCACATTTGGAAATGGGACATAATTATCATTTTCACGAGTAAGAACACGAAGAAACGTAGACATAAACACAGTTTAGGATAAAAACTAAAACCAGTAGAGGCTTGCTGTTAGCAGACATAGAAGAGTAATTAGAAATTAACGCATTAGCTTCAAATCTGTCGTAAATATCTACAAAAAGTGAATAGAATGATCCCCTCCAGACGATTATTTAATATTAAATACGATTTGATATAGCTTTTTGTTTCACTGCGGTGCAGAAATAGATGTCGGGTACACTAATTTTCCAAAGGTTCAACATCCTTCTGATATGTTTTTTTAGTTTATGTCGAACGTGATTGGAAAATAAACTAATCAGAAAAATAAAATGTGGATAACCAACAGAGATTTTAGACTAGTCACAAAAAAGCTGCAGCTTAATGTTAAGAAAAAAGTTATTAAGTACTAGTACCTGAAAATAACAAACAGTCCTAAATGTCTCATTGTGTTGATGCAGCCATCGGGCGTTAGACTTGTGTTTAACCATTCGGCGTTTTCTATAATTTATATAAATTATGTTATCTATCTACATACATACACTCGAATGCATACACAGAAAAACATTGTACAGTACAGCAGATTAAAACGCATGGCCTATGAATAAATCAGGCACTTGTCTTTACGTCTTTTATTTAAAAAGGCTGATATCTGGACTATTATTCAGTTTCGCTTCACAGATGGAAACATAGAAAGTTTTCCTAGTTGCTTTATGTTTTCTTCTGAAATCGACGTTATTAATTATTCTTATGGCTCTTTTCTGTAGTTTCCGTAATGATTAAAGTGTTGTTTTATATACAGTATATCACCCCAGTGCTGCAACGCCCCATTTCACAAAGCGGGGTTGCAAGTGAAAATACAGCTGTTAATATTTTCTTTAAATAAAGTCCTCCACCCCTGTGGACACCTCACCCACATTTAAGTGATTTTATTTCAAGTTTTATCTTCTGCAGCTCCGTTTTTAGGTATTCCCTTATTATTACACACCTTTCTATGTTTTCTTGTAAACAGCTTGTACAGCTTAATATGTTAGGGTCACATTTCATGTCTTTACTTAAATGGCACCAACCCAATATGTATAGATATGTAATTAATTAATAAGTTTTATATTAATTATAAATTGTACACCTCCAGGAAAATCAGTGTCCAACTACTGTTTTAGACGAATGGGTGTTCTAGAGTCAATTCTTGGCAAAAGATGAGTTAATATATCAGTTATTTATGATAACTCACACCATCCCATCATTAACTGCAAATGTTGCAATTAACAGCAACATCCTATAGCCAATAAATGCGTTAAACATAACAGTAGTTTATAACTGGATCTAACTTGATTAAACTGTATTTTAAACAGAATTTTCTTTATATTTTATCGTGATGTGCTGCCGCGTCCTTTTTGTGTCTGTCGTGTTGCACCTGGACACAGACCCCCTTTTTTCCTGCTTTTTAATGAGCATAGGGTGAGAATGCAGCTTTAATCCTTCGTCAAATAACACTCGGTAATTGGCTGCTGCAAATCTTCTGCTTCAAAGAAATCAGAGGATTTCAAACACTTTAACTCCATCTTTATTACTGCAAGCAAACTAAATATATCTAGTCAGATTTCGCTCCTAAACGTATAAAATAGTCGAATAAATCAAAATCAATTAAAGGGAAAGGATGTAGTTTTGAGGTGAGTCATTGTGGCCGTCCCATCGTGTGTGTCGTGTCGTCCTGAAGGGCCCAGAGCGAGCTGCCCTCTCCGGTGGTCCGGGAGGACGAGGTGACGGTCGCCGCCCGCAGGAGGAAGAAGGTGGCCTGTATCCTTTAAGAAATATTCTGTTGGGGAGCTAACGTTACATTTTTAGCATCGCTGAATCCGATGGATTTAACCAGGAGCTTAAAATTAATTTATTATTTGAATGATGAACAATTGTCTAATTACAGGTTATTAAATCAACACAACTTACTTAAAATTAAGCATCTGCCATGTTAGAAGATGGCTGGAAGGTCATTAATTAAACTAAAGTGTTTAGCAGAGACTGACCGGGGATTTACTGCAGGTTTCCTTCTAATCTTCACCAGCAGATCTGAATTTAATTTATTTGTTCTGTTGAAGCTAAACCGTGTAGCGCGGCTCATCGATGGAGAAGTTGGTTTAGGGCAGGGGTGTCGAACATACGGCCCGCGGGCCGGATCCGGCCCGCCGAACAATTTAGTCCGGCCCTGTGGCTAAATGCATTATCATTATAAAAAAAAAAAAAAAATATTTTATTTATTTTTTTATTTTTTTCCAGTGTCCTGTCTGGCAATGTGGCAATAAGATGCCACAAAGAGCTCATCAGATTTGACTTTCACAAGTGGACAAGATAAAAGGAAGAGAATGATAAAACAATTATTGAAAAAAACATGTACTTTGTTTAATTGAAAATATGCAGTTCCTATATTGTCCACGAGGGGCGCTGTGTTTTAATTAGCAGATTAAGCTTCAGGTGGGGAAAAATTCAAATCATTTCTTAATTTTTATCTGTTTGATGTATTTTGTCATGCAGGACAGTGTTTTTAAGTTCCAAAAAATGTGAATAAATGTTTTTCAACATTGTACAATCACTGTGATCAGTTCTTATGCATAATGCACAAGTAAATGTTTAACTGAGTAAAAGTATTGTTTAAATTGTACATACTTAAAAACGCTGAGGTTATTCATAATATATTGTGTAAAAGTGAAATTAACTTAATATAAAAATCAACAAGTCCACATTTATTAGTTCTATTTAATCTTGCAATGAGTTTACTCGTGTGGCCCTCTTGAGATCAGATTAAGCTGAATGCGGCCCCTAAACCAAAATGAGTTTGACACCCCTGGTTTAGAAGACGTGGATCCACAGATCGGGACACGTGGAGCTGGATTTGTGGTTTTTCCCCAGCCTTTTTTGTCTGAAATAAACTAATCATCAAAAGTCTGAGTAGTTATAGATACAAATTCAAAGGTTGAAGTCTGGGTCAGAACCATCTGCTGATCTACAACATCAGGACCGTTAGCCTCCTGACTCTCTGCCTCAGTCCCGTCGCCCGGCGGCAGCCCCGTCGTCCCCTCGCTGACGCCGGCCCGCTCCCTGCAGAGGAACACCCCCGCCTCTCTGTTCAGACAGGCCGGTAAGGCTCAGCTTTAAACCGGATCGTTTTACCGCCTGCTTCGTATTTGACTCTCTCCCAAACTTCGGTCTCCGTCTTTCTGTCTCCAAGTCACTCCCAGAGTCTCCGGGGTCTCCTCCATTTTGGTTCCCGGAGGTCGGACGCCTCGCTACGCTTCCAGAACTGGCCTCAGCAGCGCGGTGAGAGACGAGCGCAGTCGGCGCCGAACGCCGTCCGTGATTTTGTCCGCCGTCTTTCGCTAAAGATAAATCTGACCCGTGTGCAGAACTTGGAGGACAGCGACTGGACCAACACCTCCCCCGTCTTCGAGCTGGACAACAGCAGCTTCTTCAGAGACGACGAGGCCAACCTGAGCTCGGCGCTGCTGAAGGAGGACGACCCGGGAGAGGCGGGTAGGTGAAACCCAAACGCCCGTCGGAGGTTTTGTCCGATCCGCTGCCGCGTTGGTAACACGCGGCCTCTCTGACGCGCTCAGCGGCCGCCAGTCTCTTCCCAGAATTCCTGGCCGCCTTTCTGAAGCACTCTTCTTCCGCTGTGTTCGAGCTGCTGGAGGATTACCAGAACATCTGCCAGGAGAAGGTAGCCGGGCCTGAAACGGACCTTTTCGCACAATTATGATTAGAAAGTTCACTTCAGGTTAAAAAATGGTTCCACTGTTACAGGTAATCCACTCAGGAAGCTTATAAAAGCCATATTTTTAGTTCTGCTGTCAGATCTGCCAAGTTCTGGTTCTAAAAGCAACAGATTGATGTTTGAGTAAAAAAAAAAAAGACGTTTTTTCTACTTTGAATTAGGGCTGGGCGATATGGATTAAAAAATAAATCTCTGATTTTATCATACCAAATCCGATTAATCGATTTTTTTCCTCCTTTTTGTTTCATAAAAGAAATTAAAGAAATTATTTTAAAACCTTGCTTTTACGTCAAGCATTTCATCAGGGAGTTGACCTGAATTCAAAGTGCGACTAAAAACAAGCTGTGAAACATGCTTGTAAAACAAGATGGCAGCCGTGCCATTATAAACAATGAAAATATAACAAAACATTTGCTGCTAGTGGTAGTACACATTGAGCTAAAAACAGGCTTCACTGCACTTGTGAACTTCAAACTAAGTAAAAAAAAAAAAGTAAATAAGTAAATGAAGTACCTCGTATTATGGTAAAAAAAAGTTTCTACTTAACAATATTTTGACAATACATTTGCCTAAACATATATTCAGCATCACATGCTGTTCTCTTCATGGAAACCCAATGAGTGTATTGGCAAAATAAAATCCAGATTTTCCAAAAATGAAATCTTAAAGAATTGTAAATTCGAATTAATCGATTAAATCGATTTATCGCCCAGCCCTACTTTGAATGTCATTGCTGATTATATTCAAGGTGGAAGTGCTGCAGGCGGTGGTGCTGAGAGCGGGTCAGAACAGTAAGACCGCCGGGGTGCGCTGGCTGCTGCAGCAGGAGAACTGCACCTGGAGGCTCGTCGCTTCCCTCTACAGGTATCCCAACCTCTGACTGCGCGTACGCCTGTCCCGTTGCCGTCTTCTTCTTCTGTTAAATGACGTCTGTGTCCGCAGAGATCGGGTCCAGTTGGCGCTGGAAGACGACATGATGATAGACATGGCCGTGAGTGGAGCTTTTTTAGACTAGATTTGCAGAATGTCCGACAAAGAAACGCTCAAAGGCGGTTTTGTTTAGTCGCAGTCAGGCATGAGCAGCAAGCATGCCAGAGAAGTCCAAATCAGACTATTTGTGTGCCGCCCTGAGGTTGTGTTTGTGTCGGCAGGTTCCCAGCGAAAGCGAGAAGGTTGTTGTGGAGCAGCTTTTCCAGCGAGACGCCGTCATACGACAGGGCCAGGTAACCTTCAGACACAAAGCTTGGACCGTTCCAACAATAAATAATTTAGCAGGGCAGTCAAAAGTAGCAAATCGCCGTCTATAGCAGCTCCTGCCGCCGCCTACTTTTCCTCGACTATACATCCCAAAAATCACCTTAGCATATGTCTCCACTGAGAGCAACATTAACGAGTGATTGGGTTCCTTGTTCCAACCGAGATGCTACGTTTTATTGCCGAAAAGTGCAATAAAACTGTGAGAGCCGACGTGAGTTTTGAAACTGCAAAGCTTTTTAAGCGGAAGATCAATCATGCATCTACACAGCTCAGCGTTCACAGACCAGTGTGATGCATTCACCAGCGTCAGAAAGCTATGGTGCATTCAGGAGCATGGGACATTTCAAACTTACAAGGAAAGAGGCATAAAACGGAATAGAACTTAACTCATACAGTAATGTATTTATTAGGGCTGAACAATTAATCGCATTTTCAATATAATCGCGATTTAAAAACGCAATTTTCAAATTGCAGAGGTCTGCAATTTTTGGCTATGTAACAATTAGGGAATCAGACGCGTCCATTAGGTGTTGGTAAAATGTTTAAAGTGGGTTTGGCTCCACATGGAAGGGAAGACAGTTGCAGCAGTGAGATAATCTAATTTTATTACTTGTTTTAGAGTTTGTATAATCATACAAAGCATTAAGTTCAGGTCAATCAGTTTAATACATAGACTTGCTTGTTGGTTGGACTTTGCACTTTATGTTCAACAAGGATTGATGTCCAATTAAATTAAAAGCTGTTCTCTTGAACAATATTCCGATCAAAAGAAATATTAAAAGTTCTTGTTTTAAATAGTCCTTGTTTACAAACATCTTTATTTAGACGCCATTTTTGTTGCTTGTAGTTAATGCGGAGAAAAGTCAAAATTGCAATTTTGATTGAAATATATCGTAGGCAGAACGCAGTCATTACTGCTCCGAGTTTAGATGCTCCGGGTCTTTTAGCAACTAATCTACATGGTGAGGAAACAAATTGATTTGTTGTTTGTATATACTTTAAAACAAATGATAAATTAAACTGGAAAAAAAATCGCATTAAATCGCAATATTAAGAAAAAAAATCACAATTAGATTATTTATCAAAATCGTTCAGCCCTAGTATATATCCAGAAACTGTGGGCTTTCTTACAATACTGAATGCTCTATAATTGTATTTCTGATATTTTTTGATTATGCACATCTGTTAGCTTTTTATTCTGAAAAATTTATAATATTACAAATAATATAATATTACAGCAGCAAATTATCAAAGTTTTTCAGGGGATGCATTTTGTGTTCGTCTCTAGAATCCTCGCCAATGATATATTGTGTGTGTGATGAATGCAAGTGAAATTAAACTGAGATAAGAGATTTTGAAAGAGCAATATGACTGAAATAAATTCAACATATAAATTTAATTTCAAATTCCAACCCTGTATTTTTATCATAAAAATTCGACTTGGTTCGTGAAGAAATGTTACGATCGTTTTTAGAACAGAACTGTGAATAATAATAATAAGATTAATAGACTTCACCTAATCTGATCTGTTTTATGTGGTGCTAGTAATTGAAATTAAACAAATTTTATGCAAATTGTGATTACCTTACCTTGTTAAAACATGATGATAACATGTGAAAAAAAATGTTTTAAGAATAATAATAAAAAAAAATACAAAGAAGAATTGATCATTCACTGGACGTCCCTTATGGAGCCCGATTGAAGCCAGCGGCTCGTTGGCGTCCACAAAAAGCTGCAACCTGCTGGATTCAGCATCAGAGTCCCTCCTCCAGATAAATAAAGTTTTTTTTTTCTCACAGCTGGTGGTTGATTGGCTGGAGAGCATCGCCAAGGACCAGATTGGGAATTTTTCTGATAACATTGAATACTACGCCAAAAACGTGTGCTGGTGAGTTTTCTTTTTGTCCCTCGGTGGGAAATTCACCTCAGCGTGATTTAAAAAAAAACACTTTGTGTGGTTTAGGGAGAACACGCTGCATGCTCTGAAGACGAGACGCAAGAGCACCTCCGACTTCTACATCCCTCTGGTCACGGAGCTGGTGAGGCTCATTTCTGCAGGGAAATAACGTCCTCTTCCTCCACGATTGACAAAAAAAACAATCAAACCCAGTGTTGTATAAAGTACTGAAATCTCAGAGTCAAGTAAAAGTATAGGTACCTCTCCAATATATGACTTTGGTAAAAGTCCAAGTCACTGACTGAAATGTTACTTGAGTAAAAGTCTTAAAGTATCTGAAATGTCTTGTACTTAAGTATGAAAATTGCTGTAAAAATAGATGTACTCAAGTAATGTAATAAAAAGTATAAGTAAAAAGTAAAACAAAGCAAATGCAGTTTGAATGACATTTTTTCGATTTTGGTAAACTTTGAAAGTCAAATTCACTTGAAATAATATAAACAGCCAATACAGGAGAAATTTAGACCAAATTTAGACAGAAAATACAACATTTTTGTAAGCTTTCAGTTTTCCTTCTTCAAGTAAGGTCAGTACTATGCACTTTAAAATTGTACACAACCAAGTGCAGGCAAAATTTAGACCAGGGGGTGTATTCTAAGAACATGGTTAATTGATAAACCAGGTCCAGTTAACCTACAGGAAGTGGTAAACCTGCTAATAGATACACCTGCAGGTTATCATTTAGTCAGTTAGTTAGTAAAATTAGGACTATCTGCTATTAGATGCTTTACCTATACCACAAGGTTAATTTAACCTGATTTACCACTGAACCAGCTTCATATCCTGTTAGTGGTGATGAACAAGACCAGGCAAGCCCCCACTTTGTCGCAGTCAATCAGTAGGTGGGGTCAAAACAATTGCGTGCTTGAGTCTCTCTCTCTCTTTTTGTAACGAGTAACTAAACCAAACATTGAAAATGTATTGGAGTAAAAGTATGCAATTAAGTTCAGAAATATCAAAAAATGTTATACTTGAGAAAAGTATAAAGTACTCCAAAATATACTTAAGTACAGTAGTGAAGTATTTTTACTTCATTACTATACAACACTGATCAAACCTGGAATGGTTGCGTTCTTCTGCTCAGGACCCAGACGCTCCGCTACGGCAGCAGCGCCCCCTGGCGGATCTGGACAGAGAAGACGACGCGCGGCTGCTGAAGAACCTGTTCACCCTGATCCGAGCGGGAATGACGGATGAGGTGGAGGAACATTAATGAGGACAAACCAGAGAGCCTTGCATGCAGTTTGCGGCTCAGCTGTTGTTGCATTGCTATAAATGTGTATGTTGGTCGTTTTTAGGCTCAGAGGCTGTGTAAACGCTGCGGTCAGGCATGGAGAGCTGCAACTCTGGAGGGCTGGAAACTCTACCATGATCCCAACATGAGCTCTGGTAACTGCTGTCCTCTGTTGATATTTTTATTTGTGTTATATTAGCATTTTTTGAATCACATTTACTTAAACAGAACAGTTTTCTTTAGACAAAAATAACCTATAAATGTGCTAATAACGATCAAAGGCAACAAGTTAAAAGTCGGGCAGAACAAAATTGTCCGGCTTTTTTGTTTTAGGTTTTAAATTTTGCGCTGGCAGATGATTCAAAAATACGTGAAATTACAGATCGTTATTAAATTTTTTGTAACACATGATAAATATGCGTCAGTGAACAACCAATGGATGTTTCTTTTTGTTGTGGGGTGTCATCATGTGACATTTGTTTGATGCAACTAATATGATATTAATATCGTGCAATAAATATCAGCCCAGATTTTCATATCAGTGCATCCCTGAAACTTTTCCCAACATGTTTAAAACTCATTATTTAATTTTTTGTAAAGGGGGAAAAATCACTATGTGAAAAGACAATATTTTTCTATAAGGCAACAGTGCGCCTTATATATATATATATATATATATATATATATATATATATATATATATATATATATATATATATATATATATATATATATATATATATATATGGAGGGGCTGAGTGATATTACACAACTGGGAAGAATATTTAGTGCGCCCTATGGTCCGAAAAATACGGAATTTCAGATTTAAATAGAAAGTCTACCCGTCGAGTTGAACTCGACACCTTGTGTCCATCAGGACCTTTCTTTGTTGTTTCTTCCATCTGTCAGCGATCAAAATCCCGGAGAAATGACAAAATATCTATGTGCGTACTCGCCTGTGCGAGCGATTCTTGTGAGATTCTGAGTTTTATTGTGCATTTCCTATTTTGTGTCAAACATCACAATCCCTAGAGTTGGGAATTGAAAAGATTTTCACGATTCCGATTCCCTTATCGATTCTGTGAAACGATTTGATTCTTTTTCGATTCCAATTTGGGGAAAAAAGGAGAACAAACTGTTTGATGATGAGCATCAACTTTGTTTCCTTAACTATCACACAACCTTACAAACTAACAAGGTCAAGATGTCCACAGCAAATGTGCAACTGGAGTAACATTTATATTTGTTTAAATAAAAAAAGGAAAATAAGAACAAACTTAAATACAGTAGATGAGTTGCTTAGAATACAAGAAAATGTATGTTTGTTGTGACAGTTGCTTATTAATCTCTCTTTAGATAACCTCAGTCATCTAAATCTAACAGAGAAGCCATCCGTTTAATGTAAAAGCATTACTGTACAATTTTGGGAAATAAACTCATCTCCCTGCGGAACAACTTCGTATCATGTTTCGTTACATCCACTGCAATAGCTAGAATCATGTAAGAATTCCAGCTACCAGTAGTTCTAATTAAACATGCTACCAATGAAGGGCTGGATTAACGAGAAAGGCACACTCCCTTAATAACCCCAAAGGGAGGTAGGAAATTGGTTTATTTCCAGAAATGGCATATGATTTACTAGGAACCAGCCAGTGATGTAAAACTAGCTACTTACCACCAGAGTTGCTTTCCATGCTGGTCATAACTTTAGCTTCTGTCCGGTAAGAATCAAAAACACGGCATTCGTTAAAATGTATGCCATGTTGTGTGCGCAGGTGTTTCTGCCTGTTGGATCTATTTTCTCCCGCGGATGTATATGCCATTTTGCAATGATTGCAAAGCGCCTCGTTGCCATCGTTCTCTTCCTTAAAATGAAACCAAACTTTCAACCGCTTCCCCCGATGGGGCGGCATTTTTTTTGTTTTGCTTTAAAGCCTGGTCACGTCGTGCTTACTGAACGCCGTGTGCGTAACTTGCGTATAAAACGTCGTGCTAACGTTGTGCTGCTAAGAGCCGCGGCACGACGGAATCGAAAAGAGAATCGTTTAGGGAGCTGCCAAACGGTGCCATGGAATTGGAAAACACGGAACCGCTTCTGAACGGGAACCGGTTTTCGATTCCCATCCCTAACAATCGCCTCAACGTTTTCTGCTGACCTTGCAGTTTACAGAACAGGGACAGATGTTGGTCCCAGTCTCTGGTTTCTGTTGAGCTCTGAGCTGCTTTTAAAGGCAAAAATAAATCACAATTTGCTTCTTATTCAGCCAGAATTCATATTATTTATATCTTTGTCTGCAGGAAGCTCAGAGCTGCAGCCTGTTGAAGGAAACCCCAACAGAGGGATCTGGAAGGCCTGCTGCTGGAGGATGGCTGAGGAGGTCTGCTCACACTCACCTCACCGTGGGATTAAAATACGAAGCCGGCATGGAATATAAACTCTGATCTTTTTTGTTTTGTTTGTTTCAGGACCAGCTAAACAGATACGAGAGGGCGATCTACGCCAGCCTGAGCGGCAACATCAAACCGGTGATTTATCCGCCTTCTAGCCCACAGCAGGAGCTCTCTGCAGGCGCGGTGGCTTACGGTTGTCCGTGTGTGTTTCAGCTCCTGGCTGTGTGCGAGTCGTGGGAGGACTGCGTGTGGGCGTACTTCAGAGTCATGGTGGACTCGCTGGTTGAGAAGGAGCTCGTGTCGTCAGGCATGGCCCACCAGGAGCTGGAGACACTGCCGCGGGAATATCTGGAGGCCAAGTATGACACAAATGAGCTGAAGGGGGTTTAGCGGATGGAGGCGAAGCCGGCGGCGTGTCTCTGATTGCTCTGTGGTCTTCTCTCGTCTCAGCTGGACCATGGAGAAAGTGTTTGAGGAGCTTCAGGCGTCAGAATCAAAGGTGAACCTCGGGACTGCGAGGGTCGGGTCACGTGACCGGGCTGGCTGTAAAATCGCTGTTTCTGTGTGTTTGGGACAGAGGGTGCTGGACGAGACTAAAGAACATTATCACGTCATCCAGAAGTTTGTGATTCTCGGCGACATGGACGGTAAAAATCTCCCTCGTTTTTCAGATTCCTGTACGGTGGCTGAGAGGGCTCAGCAGGCTCCTCCGTGTTCTCAGTTCTGCACTCAGTCCAGGGCTCCGTTCTTCGTACGTCACTAACTCAGTTAGCAGGATTTCATTGTTGACGATTTAGCATGATCTTGGATCGTTTGGTTCTTCGAAAGACATCCTGCACTTGTTGTCATAGCAACAA
This sequence comes from Fundulus heteroclitus, assembly GCF_011125445.2. Taxonomy (NCBI): domain Eukaryota; kingdom Metazoa; phylum Chordata; class Actinopteri; order Cyprinodontiformes; family Fundulidae; genus Fundulus; species Fundulus heteroclitus. The sequence continues at coordinate 21,234,680 of NC_046377.1, read as the reverse complement.
GTGCGCCAGCTTAAACCTGCTCCAGAGCAGGCTTATTTCATGTAAACAAGATTAGATCACGGCTGTATAAGCGGAGGAGATAGGGAAGTCTGTGCAGCCATGTCCATTTTTACGACGGCAACCTGTTGTGGAAGGTGCTAGAATAATTTGCAGAGTTTTTCGAATTAATTGGGTATTGTGCAATAGACAGGATCCTTTAGAGCAGCGCGACAGTTTAATTGTAGAGAGATTTTTCTTGGTGGCTGTTATAAACAGACAAACACATAATTTAACAGTGGCTTTTAAAGAGGAAAAAGTGGTGTTAGAGCCATAAATCTAAAATATTTAAGTTATTTGTATGATAGTTTGCTTTTTATTTTTATCATATTCAGTAAGAAGATTTGTTCGGGCCATTTTATTGTGAAGTTTAGTTTACTTTGAAAGGCTTGCTTCCTGTCGAGCCGTATATTGTATTAGAAAAAACTATGGATGGATTATCTAGGCACGGAGCAAAACAGTTTTATATGTAAACTGTGGATGACTTGGAAAAGGAAAATTTTCGTTTTTTAGGGATAAAGATTTTTTTTTTGTTAAAATTCCCAGTTTGCACGTGTCCTTTACTTCCAGTGTCTAAGGAATGACACTGAAATTTGGATCTGTTGACATAACAAGTGGCTTTTTAAAATAAAGTATAATAATTAAAGGCTACCATTTTGTAGAATATTCTTTTATTTCACTTTTTTCCCCATGTTCTAGTGGGTCCTGTGGAGGCTCTGATATAAAAGAACAAAGTAAATATGAAATTATTAAAATGCAAAAATTCATACAGTAGAAAGTGATAGAAACATCTACCATGGACAGTATTTACACATTTAATTTGTCTGCTGCTTTTTGCCAGCCCTCTCTCCTGGCTTTAATAGATTTTGAGGTGTTACCGGTCGTTTTAATTAATGACTAAAATTCAGCATAACCTTCTAAGCTCTTGTTCTGCTTGGGAGAAAAACTGTGGGCGTTCTTTGCTGAACAGCCAATAGCAGCGCTGCTGATCATTGTTTCTACTATCGATACATTTCCCCTTTTAAACAAACGCATGAACGGGCAGTTGTCTCAGATAACTCAATCCAGCCATACTAATCGTAAACAACAGGTGTGTTGGAAGAACCCAGTTAGCCGGATCATGATTAGCCGGATGAAATCATCTTGGATGTGTCATTTGATCTTGGATGTTTTAAGCAACGTACGAAGAACGGACCCCAGGACTTCACAACCAAGTCTTCAATACAAATATCTACAGCAC